>NC_087261.1:12313916-13056416 GCF_037042905.1 Lytechinus pictus | reverse complement strand
GTGTATTTCCATGTGAATATTCATAGTGTTCATTGAAAGGTATTCTACAGTACTGATAAGTCGAACATGAAGTGTTAGATTATTGATAGGATAAAATTAGTAAAACCACATAAAATAACATCAGCCCAAGACATCACTCCAATATCGAGCCAATCTTGGCATATTTTAGAGAAATATCTCATTGAAACTTTCTTTCAGTGAGGTTATATAATGTAATAGACGTTTAACATGATCGCTATTTTTTTCTGAAATAGAAACGGACATTCCATTTGAATAGAGGCATCATTGATAATGATATTCATAATTTTGAGCAAGGCTAGAGATTGTTTATGCTGTAACATATAATATATCTTTGGTGGAAGATGTCACTCGGGGCGCCACGAGACCAGTCTCGGGCAGGTTTCTAATCCGGTGTAAACACACAAACCTACCCGAGACCCCTCCTGAGCAAACCTATCTCGGACTGCCTCGCGATGTGTTCCGAGATCGGTCTCGGGGCACCCCGAGACTGCTTTGGAATCGGTATAAACACAAACCTGCGCCATGCCAAACCTATCTAGGACAGCTTTGGTAAGTCAGCGTAAACGCACAGAAAGCTGTTTCAGGGCCCGAGACTCGTTACAATTCCGGTGTAACAGGGGGTCAAAAATTAAGGTCAACTTTTTGGAACCAGTTTCGGGGCGCCCTAAGACTGGTCTCCGGTAGGAAATCTCGAGTAACAGGGGTCTAGAGCTTTGACCATTGGTCAGATACTTTTCCCGCTTGTCATCCATGGAAAAAAATGATGAAAATGGTTGAAGAAAGAGTAGCTAGAAGTCTACCCAGAAGCCTATTTTCTTCATCGGGATGGGCGTTTTCTGTGGCTGCTTCCGGTTTAATAACTCGTTCAGTTCAACCACTTGGTAAGAAACATTAGAATCTCTCTGAAAAAGAAAAAAAAACACACAGAAAAGGGATGTGTGAATTTTAGGAATATGATAAATAGCTGTATGCCTGCTTTAACCCTATCTAG
The DNA here is from genome assembly GCF_037042905.1 of Lytechinus pictus. NCBI lineage: Eukaryota > Metazoa > Echinodermata > Echinoidea > Temnopleuroida > Toxopneustidae > Lytechinus > Lytechinus pictus. Next base: position 13,055,404 of record NC_087261.1, on the reverse strand, counting down.
GCCGGGGTATTTTGGGAGTTCATATGGCCGGGGGGGCCTCCCAGGCCCCCCTTGAGATCTCGGCCGTCGACCGCGTGATCGTGCCGAAAATTGGCACGCAGGTTGTCTGGGACATAATCTACAAAATTGTATAGTAATTTATTTCATATGAATTGTTATAAAGTGATTATGCTAATTTATGCGTAATTAGTATGCGAAATCATACTTTTTCCTCTAACTCCCTAAATAAAGCTCCAAATGTTCTAATTTTTGGTATAGAAACTCTTTGTGGTGTTCTTAGCAAGTGTACATGAACCAAATTGCGATATCAAATCATTTTCTTATGTATTATATTGTTTTTGCAATTTCTTATGTATTTCATTGGTTTTTTTTACCTTTTGAGACCATAAAAAGCATAAAATAAATACATTTAGACCAGCAAAACTAAAAATAATCATACATTTATGATTTTTGGTTGAAAACACAATATGCATTGACTTTGTACACAAAATCACGTTTTTGAGAAATATTTGGTCTGACATGCACTTACATAATGTTGCGTAATTTCAGAACCACGTACCCGGGTGACGCAAAATTGGTCTCAAAAGTTGCGCAAGACTTGAAAGTAAAAAGTCAGCGAGCGGCGCGGTCAAAAGATTTCGCGCGGCAAAAATATTGCGCGAATCGTTGAGGGGGGGGGCCCTCCGAGGCCCCCCCCCCCCCCCCGGCCTAGATAGGGTTAATAGCCATACGCATAGAGAAAATAAAATCAGAACATCAACATGACTCCAGTACCACAAATCCTAAGGAAAAAAATTATCTTCAGGGTTTGAAACGAAGATATTTTCATTGTAAATTGTGTCCATAAAAAAATGTAAAACCTGGAACTGCTGTTTCATCATGGCTACATCATGATTATTACAAATAAATGATCCATATTTTTAAAGCTTTGATCATTTCCTTTTACGTAGTGCTTATCAGATGATATATGAACATACAGTACTTCATGCACGAGTGAATAAAAGATAATGTGAACAATATACCTGGTAAGTCATTTGACCAGCAAGATCTGAATCTAAAGGGAAAATTATATTTCTTGTTATATACCGTTATTTCCTGCCCATTCATATGTCACTTTCATATGCAACATGAAGCTTGAATCATCAAACTCTGTTTATGTAAAATCATGCTTGCATTTTACTGATATCTGAAACAAATTTGTCAGAACTGGCTTTCCTTCCAAGCAACAAAGGGACAAGACAAAAGACTTTATGCATTGCCAATCCCCAACAATGTGGAGTAGAGAGTTTTGTTGATCTGTCTGCTTTGGGCAAGATGCCGAACCTTGATTTTCAGCACTTTTAATGATCAAATTCTGCCCTGTAAGTGTCATTCCAGATATATATTACATGATTGAGGTGTAAAACAGAAAATCAGGAATTTCAATTTTTTGCATAATTATCCTCATTTAACACAAAATAATTAATCATCCACTGTAAATAACCACGGGCACACCCTGCTTTGTGTCAAGATTACTTACCCGTCCTGAACTGAAAGAGTTTGATTTCTTGATTGTGTTGTTCACTTTAGATTTAATGTAGGAAGGTTCTCGGATACTGCCGATCGAGAGACTCCTGAAGGAGAAAACAGAAACAGAAAGATTTGTCACAAACTTTGGAATAAAGGGGTCACCCGATGGCTGCACAGGGAGGTCAATTAATGACGTACACACCAAAGCCGCGAGCAATCTGTTCCCTTGCAGGTTTCCATAACACATAGAGGACTACACTGTACATCCCACAAATTTTGATGACGACAAGAGCATTTCACAAACCAAATAATCAAGTGATTTTCACCAACTATTTTTTTATATAAGCTACTGAAATCCTTGCATCAGATTGGCTCAGAGCAACAGTGTCAGTGAATATCACTATTTTGTTTCATGAGCTCCACTGATACCTTTATATCTGTAAACAGGGTTCCCAGCTTTTCAAGAAAACAAAATTCCCTGATGAATTACATGTATTTTCAGTATAAAAACAAGCATATCAAATGTAAAACTAATTGGTACTGCCATAACACGTCATTCAATGGATGTTGTTTTGATAGATGCAACAAAATATAACAGAGTCTGCCTGACTACCGTGCTTTCGACTTTTGGGCTGATTAAAATTCCCTGGTTTTTCCCTCATTTGAGGCATTTTCCCCCTGATTTGAGGTATTTTTAAAATCAATTTCCCTGATTTTTCCCTGATTGGAAAAAAGTTAAATAATTTTCCCCGATTTCCCTGATGGGCTGGGAACCCTGGTAAATGACATTTTGTACATAACAAACCCAATTTTGTTTTCTTTTTTTGAACTTCCCTTCACAAAGTACTCAAGTCATGCAACTTTGCCATTACAGCTTTTCATATGAAGCGCAAAGTGTAAATGAATCATTTCAGAAAGATCCGGTATACAGTGGTAGGGAAAGGGATTTCCCCAAATGTTATAAAAAATTGTCTTTTCCATTTCTGAAGAGACTTATTTCCGTTTCACATTTGATCTAAAATGGACATTCTGTTTTGTCACAGAAAATTTACACAGCATAAACATCAATTCCTTTTTGTATGGGTGAATTCAATTTAAATTTTTTACACGAACAAATCAGATTTTCCATGTTGACACACCAGAAAACAAGAAATCACCCCCATCACCCCCATTTCATGAAATCACCCTGTACAAACTTTCAATACATCTATCACTGTCAGCAAAACATATTTTAATGCTTTATTTGGCTTACTATTGTTGTGGTAACAATCTCAAAATGAGTTCGAACAGAATCCACAGAAATTACAACAAAAAATTGTTTGCATGTATAAATTTAAAAAATGTGCCAAATAGCTCTGGAAGAAAATGTGTACTAAATAAGTACAGAATTCCATCAAATGTCGGGTATTTTTCGAAGCAATGTTAATACACTGTCCCACATATGATTTTCTGTGTTAGTGATCGATCATCAGAGTTATCGATTTCAAGCTAAGATTTCATGATTTTACAAAGATAAGTTTACATTAATGTACCAGATCTAGATGTATGATATTTTGACAATTAACCTTGAATTGTAAGAAGACTTTCTCATGAAATAATTGTTTGCTGCAACTATTGTCTTTTACCTTTAATGGGGATAAAGAATGAGAATGGTATGACTGATAGAATGAAAGAATGTTAATGCACCTACCAACAGAGCTGGGCTGTGATAAGGCTAGAAGTTGCTGCTTCATGGATTGAAAACTGCACTCAACGGCACACAACAATTGAAGCGATAGAACAAACAAATTAGTTAATACCACATGGAATGTACATAGAAATTATGTGAGCAGCCACCCAAAACCACCAATAAGTCGCCAGGGAAGGTTCTCTGTAATAGCCAAAATAGTAAATTGGTCTTCAAAAAGCCAAAATAATAATAAACAATTAGCTTATCTGAAGAATTATTTATTATTATTTATACTCTAAAAATTTCATGTTGAAAAGTTGATTAGAAAACATGATACAATTTTTTGTGGACTGCTTGGAAGTTTCATTTAAATTGATCTCATGCTTGAGTGAACACAAACTTCAGACGTTTTCTCCTTATTTTCTGAAGCTCTTGCTTTGTGTCTTTTGCATTCAATCAAGTATTTGAGTGAGTTATTGTTGATCAATTTGGACAAACTATGTATCATTTTATAGCTAAGGATGTGCTTTTTCAAACTCAATAAAAATCTTAAAATTCATTTTTGTGGGCGACTTGTTGTTGGTTGGGGGTGGCAAGTCACATATATGAGAGAAAGGGAAGGAATGTCAGCTACGAAAGTATGTGATACAAAGTGAGACAGAACAGAAATTAATGAACCATGGCAACTTTTCTCAATTACTCACACAACAAAAGAGAAACATGTTCATTTAATTGAAGCCTGCATTTTTTTTTTGGCAAATATAAATATTTTGGTTTCCCTCACATTTTGAATTCAATATAAGAGAAAAATGAAATACCAGATGAAATACATTATAGATGTTGCTATAAAGGTAAGTTTAGGTAACAATCAAAATGTCAAATGAAATAATAATTGTGTCCAGGATTTTTTTTTATCTTCGTATAGAACCATTTTAGCAATCATAAAATGGGACAAAAATTTACGTCCATAATCTATCTATAATATGAAAGCTTTTATTGATCTTTTCATAATAAGAAGTCATGTTATTACAATGTATGCAAGGAAAGAGGAGGCAAGCAGCAACGATGAAAACTATAAATTTCACCCCCCCCCCCAAAAAAAAAATAATAATAATAAATATATATATATATATAAATCAGGCAAAATACTAAACCCAAAAGAACATGTACAAATACTTTTAAATAGACTTTCACCAAAGAAAACTTTACAAGCAAATTACCACTGCACCAAACTTTTTTTCTTCTCCAACAAAGTGCAATAAACAAAACATATACATTTTATTTCAGCGCATAAAGGACATCTTAATGTCCCATTAAACACAATCTCATCACAAATGAATTAATAGGGTGAAAGATTTTGAAGATGAGTCATGGGGTTTACAATGCCAAATAAATACAGAATCACAAATACTTGAATACGTTATATTTGAAATAAAATTAATGAGAAGAATTGCACAAAAGACTTTTTAGAAGAAATATGGATTTAAAATACAACTGCACGGAGGTTAAGAAAAAAAACACAACTTACCTCTTTGGTGTGTTGGCTCTCTGGCGTTCAACATTAGACGCAAAATGTGAAGTATGTTCTGACATTGGATGCAAATCATCTGGAAAAAAGAGCAAAAAGATTCAAATTACATTTGATTTCAGGAGAGCCAAAAGAAATGGCTGACATCACATTTATTCCACATCACATTCTCTTTTCAGCCCTGGTGAGTGGTTCATTAAAATTTTTGTGTGACAAATTGTCAATCCGCAAACTTTCCTTGATTTTTATTTGACGAGACGCAATGTTATTATGGCAACTGCCGGATAAAACGGGACTTGTCTGATAACACGTGTGACAAATCCTCTCATGAAATGCTTCCCTGAATTCATATTTTGGATGCCCTTTGTACTTGGTTTTTTAATACATTTCTGTAACAAACACCGATATTTCCGGAACAGTTGCAGCTCTGCATATATCATGTCATAAATCCATGGACCTGTTTTCTGAAGTCAAGTTTATCTTAACTCTGTGCTAAAATTATGGTCAGCCAAAGATATCAAATATTTGTTTACATTGTATGTTTCTTATAAATGTTTACTTTTATCGGTCTTTCCTCATTCATTAATGGTGAAGACACATGTCTTATTCATCATTCCCAGACAGTTATGAATGATTTGGGTGTCACATTGAATCGCTTCTGTGAGAGATTTGTGTCACAATCGGCTATAAATAGTTCAACCACAACTTTAGACCTGGGGAGCATTTCATGAAAGGACTTGTCGGACGTTTTATCCGACAAGTCCTGTTTTATCCAACAGTTACCATAGTAACAGCGCCTCACAGCCAATAAAAATCAAGGAAAGATGTCAGATCTGACAACTAGTCGGACAAAAATCTTGATGAAACGCTCCCCTGGTGAGTGTTTCATAAAGCTGTTCATAAGTTAACAGCGACTTTAAGGACGACTGGTGATCCTTTCTTGTAAATGGTATACCGTACACCGAAATCTTCATTGGCAATGGTTGAGCACGTAAGAAAGTATCACCAGTCGTTCTTAACTTATGAACAGCTTTATGAAATGGCCCCAAGAATTTAAATTAAACCCCCGAGTTCAGAATACATGTATGGGCCAATGACTGCATGTACTTACTAGGGGTGGGATCTGAAAGGCTACTCGTAATTGACCTCTGCCTTGTCCTTTCCTGTCTACGGTTCACCAATCTCTCTGGGTCGCTGTCCGACGTCTCACTGTGCTTGCCTCCCTTGGCCAGGGTTCGGTGGGAATTCTTCTGGGACTTACGGCTAGGGCTGTGAGAGATGCTACGTCGCTTCGGTCCATTCACCTTCTTCCTTCTCTTTTTAGCCTTGTCTGCCGAGTCTTGGTGACTGAGAGAGGTGGAGGAGGGGAAAGAAACACTATTACATTTATGATTTATTTACATGAAAACCAAGGTCCATATCAATTTGGTCTAAATTGCTGTATGGTCTACATTATAGTCAGTCTAACCCACTTTATAGTGCAATTCTCAAATAGTTTTATAATGCCCAGATAGTCAAATTTCCACTTTTCCAGATAGTTATTTTGAACATTGTCATATGAAAATTTGATTAATAATAGGAGTGGGCTATAAATGGGTGATTTTTTGTTTTACTGTGGGAACAGTTTTTTTGTGTTCCTTTTACCTTATCTCAACATGAAATGACAATATTTTTTGTCTTGGGTCCGAGAAAAAAGTGTGCCGGGCCAAAATCCAAAATGGCCACCAAAACCCCCCAAAATCACAGTTTTGGCCACAACTTTTTTATTTGGTGGTCATTTTCTCTGGTTTTGGTGTTTATTCATATGTTTTGGGGGGCAGGCAATTTGTTTTTCCTATAATTAGTACTTTTAAACCATTATTTGTAGAGTTAAAAGGTAATTATACCTAAATTTTCCAATTTTTGTAGCCTTTTTTCAGCCAAAAAGTAAGTGGGTTTTATCATCCTGGGGTTCTGGGATATTAGATGGTACGAGGTCAACAATAGCAAGCAGCTTCATGTAGCTATATTGCTTTTATTCCTCCACTTTGGGTTTTACGGATATTTGTTAAATATATCTTATCAAATAAAATAAAATGTCATTTATCCATAGGGGCTACATGTATACGGTGTACAATGCACTGTACATACTACACTGCATATATCCATGCATTGACCACCATGGCATATGACAAGGCCTGTATATAAACTATAGTGTCATAGAAATGAGCTTCAAAGGTTTAGAATTAGATTGTGAATTTGATTCATTGTCAGCTGATGTACATGGTGAAACCAGCAACGTAAATTACACTTACATGTAAATATGACATACATGTACATGTATACATACGTACATCACATTTTTAGCCATATCTTCTTCATTTGGAGGCTTTTTTTAAAACCTGGTTCTGGTGTCTTACTGGCCTATGTTTATGGGGTCAGGTAACTACTAGTATCATGGTAACGCTGATCAACAGCCAATCAGAATAAAGGATTGCATGCAAGTTACCATTAAGTTAATTTAACATAATGGTAAATTTTTATGCAACGGGGCCCAGAATAGCTACAGTGTAAATTACCTCTCTCCGCCCCCTGAATTAGCATATTTGACAAAACATGTCCTCAATTTCTGAGACAAAACATATCTTCAATTTCTGAGGCATCTAATTCTAAACCTGAGAGCTCATTTCTATGACACTACAAGCCTTGTTATCTGTCATGGTGGCCGATGCATTTATGCAGTGCAGTATGTATGTACAGTACATTGTACATATATGTATACTGTATAGCCCCAATGGATAATTGACATTTTTTTATTTAATAAGATATATTTCACAAATATCCGTAAAACTCAAGGTGGAGGAATAAAAGAAATATAGCTATATGAAGCTGCTTGCTATTGTTGACCTCGTATCATCTAATATCCCAGAACCCCAGGATGATAAAACCTACTTTTTGGCCGAAAAAAAGGCTACAAAAATGGGAAAATTTAGGTATAATTACCTTTTAACTCTACAAATAATGGTTTAAAAGTACTAATTATAGGAAAAACAAATTGCCTGCCCCCCAAAACATATGAATAGACACCAAAACCAGAGAAATTGACCACCAGATAAAAAAGTTGTGGCCAAAACTGTGATTTTGGGGGTTTTGGCGGCCATTTTGGATTTTGGCCCGGCACACTTTTTTCTCGGACCCGAGACAAAAAATATTGTCATTTCATGTTGAGATACATTACAAGGAATAAAAAAAAACTGTTGTCATATTGAAATTACAAAAAAAGTATTTTTGACCCATGTATAGCCCACTCCTATTAATAAACAGTTCATTTAATCAAATATACTATGGTATTAGACAAATTGAGATCAGGCAAACTTGATGAGCCTCACTGGAAATTAGACAAAGCGATAAAAGGTAATTGGACCAAATGGTGAGTAGACAAACTGATTGAATGAGACTAAACAGCAAGAAGAGCATGTGTAGACCAAGTGGTGCTTTACAGAGTAAATTGATTTCCAATAAATATCTGAAATCACTGTTACTCTATAATACTCTAATACTCACACCCCATTGAACCTTTAGATGACCAGCCATGGTTGTAGTTGAACTAGGATAAGACTATGTGGAATAAGACCAAATGGCAAGTAGACAAATCTTGACCCTGTTTGATACAGACTTGTTATAATAACAATATCTATAACAAATTTACAAACAGAATGAAGGATTTCAGTAGCTTTTAACTGTTACTACAAATTTGATGTTATAACAAGTTTTATGAAAAGGGCACCAGGTGCAGGACCAAGTGTCAAATTACTGAGTCATTCTCAATTACTTTCCAATTAATATCTAAAGGCCTAGTCCCACTTGCCGACAGACACAAAACGTATTCATAGCGGACAAGCAAAATTTCGGGGTGGCTCCATCCGATTTCATCCGCTCCAGACAATGGACAAACAATGAAATCACGGTGGACAGATGTTCAATGGATATAGAGCGTATGAAACACGTACCTGTATGCAAAGATTACACAACGGATACGTAACGTTTTCCAATGCATGGCAAGATTCTTTTCTGTTTTACATCCTCTCTGCATCCGCAGTGCAGTGGGACCAAGCCTTTAAATCACTCCACCTCTTTATTACTCACCTTTCTTCGTGCAAGCAGAGACTCCCTAAAGCCTTGAGGTCGCTCCTCTCTCCCTCTACATGGACGTTGCCATGATGCTGTATAGGTTGTGATGATGATGAGGATGATGCCCCAAGGTTTATTGTCATGTGATGCCTCGGGAACAAAGACTGGTGACTCTTTGGTGACAGGGCGGATGGTGCCTATCATATAATGATAGTAATGGTAATAATAATTATGATAATAATAAATGATATTAATAATAATGATAATAATAATAATAATAATAATAATAATAATAATAATAATAATAATAATAATAATAATAATAATAATCATAATCATAATCATAATCATAATTATAATAATATTCATAATAATAATACTTAGCAATAATTATAATTGCCTTCCTGTATAGTACTTAACACTGTATCAGAAGTCTCTAAGCACTCTACAGAGCAGCTGTTACGTGCATTACATTTCAAGGAGTAAAGTCCTGCCAGGTACCCATTTACATCACCTGGGAGCTGTTTCATAAAGCTATTCGTAAGTTCAGAGCGTCGCCAATGAATATACCATTTACCACAAGAAAGGATCACCAGTCGTTCTTAAAGTCGCTCTTAACTTACGAACAGCTTTATGAAACACCAACCAGGGGCCTGTTGCATAAAACTTTTTACCTGAGAAAACTCAGGTATTTTTTACCTGAGTTTTTGCCCTGTGTTAAAGTCAATGGCAGAAATCAGACTAACCTTTAGTTTTCAGCTTTTACCAGAGTTTTCTCAGGTAAAAAGTTTTATGCAACAGGCTGCAGGGTTCAGTGCAGCACATTGTAGATTAATACCTTGCTGAACAAAACTATGCCATGGCTGGCATAAGAACACACAACCTTCTGTTTCAGAGTCCGGAGACTGATTCACTTAATAACAAGAAATAAATAAATAATTTTTTTTTTTTTTTGAGGGAATTAAACATGACAAATGCTCCACATCCAATCCTGGGCAATTTGCAAAAGAAAAGAAAGAAGTATTACTTGACAGTAGTCTACAGACTCTACACACTCAACTTGACACTCTCTGCCAGTAGAAGATAAAACATGGGGAGTGTTTCACAAAGATTTAAGTATGACCTAGAGTCACACTTAAATACCAAGTTGCGTACGGTATGAAAGGCTTGACCGCATTGGTCAGATCGTGTCATTAGGACGCGCACTACTGCGTGTCTATCAATAAGATCGCGCGTTACATATCATGTACGCGTCGGCATTTAAGTGCGACTTCAGTCATACTTAAATCTTTGTGAAACACCCCCATGGTCTTGTTATAACACATTATTCTGGTTTGATCACTCTATTGGTCTGGATCCGAGTGCAAAGTGGAGTTTAGAGTACTTTCAAAGAATACTGACTGCCACTCTAGAATTCAGTACATGAACATATTTTGCAGAATTTATGCAATAAGGGAACACATACATATCGAAAAAAAATAACTGAAATTTTGTTGCAACATTCTTTATAAAACAAAGCCAGCATTAACCACTTATCAATAATTTTGGATGGTGAAGTTGCTAATTTAATCTCATTTGAAACAGCAACTCCACACTCTGTCTCATTGAATAATGAAGAAGAATGCTCTCATTATTCAATCCAAAGATGGCCTTTTCAACTCATGCAAAATATGTCAATATGTATTTTTATCATCTTTCACAAAAAACTCCCTTGGATTGTTCAATTATTCAATTGTTCTAAAAGCAATTTGAGAGAAGACACCCCTGCCACCAAGTGGGATGTTCTTACCGTGGGAGGAAACTCCAAATTGACTGTATGTACAGCATCAGATGTAGCGGGTGATAACATTGTGCTCTGTAGGTGAGTGCAACATCAGACAAGCAGCAGAGGGACAGACACAGTGTAAAAATGGCAAATTTGCAAGTTAAATGTTAATAATGACAGGCATACATGTATGTATTTATATGGCAATGTGAAGGGTTAGTTAAATGTAAGTGTTAATCTACTCCAAAGACCAAGCAAAATGATCGAATTTTTTTTATCTGACATATCTTCCATGTTTGCAATTGTGTTTGCAACATATTATGTATTGATCTCCCAAGAAAACTTGCATATTATTATGTCAAAGATAAAACCTAACTTAAAAATAACAAATTTCCTGACTCACATTTCCAGCATTTAAAAAAAAAACACTCATCACAACTCAAATCCTCCGCTGAGGGATTAATTCAGCAATTGTTGGGTCACTAAAATGTGAAGACAGCTCAAAATACCATAAAAAAATAAAAATAAAAAGTTACTCATGCTCATCCTTACATTTCATTATATCATAATTCGGAATATCTCACGACTGAAAATTACATGGCTGTTATTATGGCAAAGAATTAGTTTGATCCACAGGAAGTATGATCTTCAAATGCATTTTGCAGACAAATTCAAACAGAAGGAACTCTATGAGATTTTTGTTTCTCTCTTTCAAAATGGGCACAATTCAAAGCCTATTCAAAGTCTGTAGATATTAAATGATAAAATGTCAGTCATTTTCTATCTCTTTAGTCTACACATTGTCTTCTCATGAATGAATAATAAATCAAATCTCAAAATCTACTAAAAACAGCAATAACGGCTAGGGCTGTACAATATGGTGATAACATTGAAATATCGGGACATTGAAATGAAGGGAACATACAAGGTAGACGGTATAATATCCATCATGAAGTAAAACATGATGGTTTAAATATGTAAAAGATTGGCCATATAGATGAGACTTCCCTCATCCAACTACTAGCGTTCAAAACAAAGGGTCATAAATGTGTCTCATCTAACCGATATTTCCCCCCTTTCCAAAGAATTTTCTGTATGTTAGATTTTGAAGCAGAATACGGTATGTGAAAATTATGTGACAATTATTCTGGGGGGATGACGTATCAACTATAAAATGTTGTCATATAACAGATAGCGATAATCAACAAGTGGAACGCCTCTGGCAGTATCGCCTGCATTATGCGATTTAATATAGCAGCAGTGCTAACTTTGAAAACTACTATAAAATAATCATTCACAAAAACACCATTCATATAATGACATAATACCACGTTCATTGACCATAAATGACATTTGAACGGTGACTTAAGACTTGTCAACTACACCCATGTCCACATTTCATTCACTCTATCTATAAACTTTCAAAGTTATGATGGCAATTCAGCAATTACCCCAACATGGCCTAAGTTTATTGACCTTAACTGACCTTTGACCTTGGTTTTGTGACCTGAAACTCACAGGGGATGTTCAGTGATACTTGATTACTCTTATATCCCAAGTTTTATGAACTAGATCCATAAACTTTCAGAGTTAGGATGGTATTTCAACAAATACCCCCAACACGGCCATAGTTCATTGACCTTTAATGACCTTCGACCATGGTCATGTGACCTGAAACTCGTACAGGATGTTCAGTGATACTTGATTACTCTTATGTCCAAGTTTTATGAACTAGATCCGTAAACTTTCAGAGTTAGGATGGTAATTAAACAAATACCCCAACACGGCCAACGTTCATTGACCTTAAATGACCATTGACCATGGTCATGTGACCTGAAACTCGCACAGGATATTCAGTGGTACTTAATTAACCTAATGTCCAAGTTACATTAACAAGATCCATAAATTTTCAAAGTTATGATGGTAATTCAACAAATACCCCCAACTTGGCCAAAGTTCATTGACCCTAAATGACCTTTGACCTTGGTCATGTGACCTGAAACTCAGGCAGGATGTTCACTAATACTTGATTAACCTTATGTCCAAGTTTCATGAACTAGATCCATAACTTTTCAAAGTTATGATAGTAATTCAACAAATACCCCCAACTTGACCAAAGTTCATTGACCCTAAATGACCTTTGACCTTGGTCACGTGACCTGAAACTCGAGCAGGATGTTCACTTATACTTGATTAACCTTATGCCCAAGTTTCATGAACTAGGTCCATATCCTTTCTAAGTTATGATGTCATTTCAAAAACTTAACCTTCGGTTACGATTTTGAAAATAATTCTCCCAACATGGTCAGAGTTCATTGACCCTAAATGACCTTTGACCTTGGTCATGTGACCTAAAAGTCAGGCAGGATGTTCAGTAATACTTGATTAACCTTATGTCCAAGTTTCATGAACTAGGTCCATAGACTTTCTAAGTTATGATGTCATTTCAAAAACTTAACCTTAGGTTAAGATTTGATGTTGACGCCGCCGCTGCCGTCGCCGTCGGAAAAGCGGCGCCTATAGTCTCGCTCTGCTATGCAGGCGAGACAAAAACCCAAATATGCAATGTCATGCAGCCTATTAATGAATTCAACATAGTTATACAAAGACTACATCGCAGATTCGATATCAATATATGGCATGCAAACTCAAAATTGCTATAATGCTGTATTCTTGATTAGTGTGCTTGCGTAATGTGTTAGTAGGTTAATAATGATGCTTGGCTCTGACAACATCCACCACAACACTAGGCTGGATTTCACAAAGGTATTTTTTAATCCGTAGCTAGAAGCCATTCCCCAGCAGATGTTATGCATTCATCACGCCTCATTCAGTATGTATTAAAAAAGCATCTAATAATGAATGAGCACTTTTATCATAGCGTGTTGAGTTGATGCTTGCTACTATTGTTACTAAGATTACTGTATTCAATAAGCCAGTTGTTCATGTCCATACAAAAGAATTCATTAATTCAAAAGAGAAGGCTCATTAGTGCTGTAACCAAACAAATTTATCACAATTTACACTAGAGCACTGTGGTAAAAGCATGCATTTATCAGATGCTTTCTCAATATACATGTAAGTGCTGAAGTAATGGATGAAATCTGCATAAACCAAATATTTCAACCTACAGATTAAAAGAACCAGCTTTATGAATTGTGACCTTTCAGTTCCACTCACCCCATGGTTCTTGACATACATAGCTGTTCTCTGCTGAGCAACCGATGCTTTCGGGAACCCAGATGATTCCTCCTTGCCCATTTCTTTGGACCCGTCCAGCGCATTGATCATGACAGAGTTCAACAGTTCTGTAACAACAGAGGGCAGTGTGCTTGATGCAAGGAGGCCTCCATGGCGGGTGAACGCGCCCAAATTGTTGGTCGACTTTGACAGCAGGGTCCGCGGCGAGAGCTGGCTGCTCGATTCCTTTTGCCCGCCCGCCTCGCCCGCATTCTTCCCCAGCACCGAGTCAGACTTGTTCTTCTTCTGCGCCCACATCGGCCCCGCCTTGTGGGATCGGGTGGTGGAAGGGGGCGACTGTTTGTGGTGGGTCAGGGGGAGGGGGATGGTGTAGTTTTTGCCCCCTGATGATAGGGTGGAAGCCACACCCATGGTTGTGGTGGTGGCTGTAGAGACAGCAGAGGATGCAGAGGATGTAGAAAGACCAGTCCCTTGAAGGGTTGCCAGGTGTTTCCTTCTTTCCATTGATGCTCTAGTTTCTGTGGAACAACAAATCAAACCAATGTAGTAATTCCCACTGTATTTTTTTTTATTTTGCCAGATAAATACTTATCATCAGTGCCAAATTGCCAAACATTATTTTGTACTTTGCCAATGATGTTTCAGTTAAGTAAAAGCGCAACAAGAAAATCACACAATTAGACAGTTACATAACTTTGGTTCTTACCTCTTACAGGTCCGAGTGGTTTGGAATGCATATTTCTCTTTGGACTGTTGCTTGTATTTGGTTGTGCATTGGAATTGCCTGCCACATTGCTGTTGCTTGCATTGTTGCCGCCGGTGTTGCCAGACTGGAGGAGACCCGTTCTGGTGTTAGGCTTTGGTGGAGTCATTACTGTTGCAACAAGACTGAAATATAACAGAGAAATGCTTTAAAATAATTGTATTCTGAGTGAAAAAATATTGATATAATAGTCTACATGAAGCATAGAATACATATAAAATTATTAAATCTATTTTTAAATAATCAACTAAATGGCAAAGTAAATGATTGCACATCTACATGTTCAGTACGTATGCAATTCTATAAAGTAATCAACCAGAAACTAATTAAACACTTTGTGAGTCTGAACCCCAATTCTCTTCATTTCTACTTCATTGCACAAACTACTCAAACAATGATAATTTGAGAACACCAAACCTCTTCATATGAAACATGCAGAGTGGAGATATATCATTTCAAGAAGATCCAGATATAGGACGTCGGATGTATGCTTTATGGAATTGCCCATTAAAATATAATAACCAATTTCTCCCAAATTTATGCATCTGGTTGTGTTGCTAAAAGTCAGCAAACATGTACCTCTGATAACAATTTCACGGCAAATAACAAAGCATAAACCTTCTCTTGGGAGTTCTTCAGGGTAGGGAGTTCTTTTATTCTACTTTTAGTAAGCCGAGACATCATACCTGGATGTTTTGGAAGCGACCCTCGACATTTTCTTTGGCAGTGAGGGAGCCCCGCGCATGCTCCGCAAGTAGCGTTGAACCCATGCCCTTACACCGTGAACGCTTCCATTCTCTGTACCTGCTAACCGAGACCAAGGGTTTGTATCATTGATGTCTAGCGCAGCAATGGCCGTTGCTCTGCCAACCTGAATATCACAAGAGGAAAAAAATATCAGAAGAATAAGAAAGACAGACCAACAAAAGGAAAACAAACTCAAAATATTTTTCCAAAGTGTTCTTGACCTGCCAAGGCCCAAGAAAATTAGGAACAATAGACAGCAACTTGGTTTTGTTTATTAAAGAGGGATGCTCAGGAGATCTTTTTTTACATGAAATGAGACAAGTTTTCTTGAAGACAAAATAGCACACATCATCATGCATACTAGTATCGTTCAAACAGGTCTTTCCCAGAGTTTTGTCCTATGTTTTCAATGCCTGTAAAAAAAAAAAAACCTATAAACTTACCCCAAAAAAGCCAAACCTATATGTATGATCTGGGCCCTGTCTTACAAAGAATTGCGATTGCAACCTTAACTATATGGAAATCCATCCGTGTCATAATTTTTTCTACAGGAAATTTGCACAATGTCCTTTGTAAAAAAAGAGGAGCATACTGAATCACCAAGAAAACACTAAATATATGAAAATACATCATATCTAGAAATTTTTTTTGAATAAACATGCATTTCATATGAAGACAATGTTGGCTTTCCAGAGTCGTTGTTGATCGGATCAATCGTAACTCTTTATAAGATGGGGCCCTGAAATTGCCAGGTCCTAATTCTACAATCTTAACTATTAAGGCAGGCATGACATTCCCCTCTGAAAAAAAATCTGAAAATAGCCAAGGGTCGCTAAGTCACCGACGAAGTCTGATGCACCCCGGTCAGGGTTACAAGGTCTTGCATAGTAAATAAAAAAAAAGTGATTTTCAAGTTGAGTCTGCACGATAGTTTTATTATTTGACTTTAAAAAGCAGTGAAAAAAAAAAACGGCATGAGAATGTTCTTGGGCAAAGGATTTCACGTAATAAAAGATGAATTTAAAAAAAGTATGAAAAAAATCGGAATTCCGATCTTAGTCGGGAGAATAACATACCTGTTAAGAAATGACATCCAAGCAAAAAATACTGAATTCAGTGATATACTATTTACCTCTTCATAATGCTGTGGTCCATATTTTGGTGGGTACCCTGCCAGCGGAGGTGGCGTCGCCCTTCCATCGTCATTGGAAGCAGGGGCAAGTGAATTCACAAATCGGCCAGAATTGTAGTTACACTCTAAAGTGTAGCTGGATAAAAGAAAGAACAGAACATTATTTTCATGAAAAAAATAGTCATTGATTTTCACTTACAATTTTGCTCAGAGCCAATGAGATGCAAGTATTTAAGTAGTGTGTAACAAAGAGACAGTGAAAATCCCTATTTGTTTCATTAAAGGATCCAAACTTTGGAAACTTTATGTTAAAATCTTAATGATGTAGAAAAGACTGCTTTCCAGGCATTTTTGTAACCTCAAGCAGGATTCTGTGATAATCCCAATATCATCTACCTCTTCGTCTTTGTGAAAATTTCTTTCCTATCTCATATTTTTCATTCCTCCCTTTTTTTTATATTGACCTTTCATTATAGTTCATTTCTCTCTTCCTTACTTGAAATATCAGAGAATATGAATTCAAGTTGATAATCTCTGCAGTTTCTCTGCCTGCATGGTGTTGTCAATAATACAAGAAATGGATGGTGGCCATTCCAAAAGTCTAACTAGATTTTAATTCGTCATGCGGACGAATTAGGTGGTCTGTCGTATAGATAGATAAACAGGAAAAAAATATTTAAACAGATATTAGATTGAAAAATAGATAGACAAACAGATTTACATAATCAAACAGATACATACAAGAAAGATATATAATTATAGTAGATGGATGGAGTGATGGATGGAGAGATCAATTATAGGTGGTTATATTAATAAAACATAGACATATAGATAGATAGAGACACAGACATATAGATAGATAGAGAGACAGACTTATAGATCGATAGATTGATTGATAGATATATAGATAGATAGAGAGAGAGAGAGATGATTGGTGGTTATATTAATAAAACATAGATAAACATATAGATAGAAAGAGAGACAGACAGATAGATAGATAGACAGATAGATCTAGACAGACATATAGATAGAGAGACAGACATATCATGAAGCTATTACGAGCTATCTCGTAAGAGACAGACATATAGATTGATAGAGAGACAGAGATAGATAGAGAGACAGACATATAGATGAATAGATAGATAGCTAGATAGAGAGACAGACAGACAGATATATAGATAGATAGATAGATAGATAGAGACAGGCAGATATATAGATGGCTAGATAGATAGACATATCTAAACAGATAGATACATATATATAATAATTAAATATAATTATATATCATAATGTATGTACATTTTCTCATGTTAATTTTATGTTTATAACAAGATATATTGTGATTGTTTTTTTAATATGCAGGACCCCAAGGGAGAGCAATTTTTTGTTGATTGGGTATCCTGTTGAAATATTGTTAATAAATAAATAAATAAATAATAAATATAGCGTATTAGACACACAGAGAGAGAGATAGATAGATAAACAGACAGAATAGATATACAATGTAGGTAGATAGACAGACAGACATATGGATAGATAGAGAGAGAGGGACGTATTCAAACAGAAAAATATATTTTAGACAGAGAGATGTGATGTAGGTAGATAGACAGACAGATAAATAGATATGATATAAAAAGTAATTATAATCTGTTTTATTTTGCAATATTTTAGCTATTATTTGTTAGAATTCTTATAATTGATCGGGGGCAAGATAGCTAAAAAAAAAAAAAATCATGTTCACCCGCGGACTCGAACCCCTGCCTGCATGATGGAATGAGAAGTAAGTCTGACGCCTAACCGATTGAGCTAGAATATTTCCCATAGACTTAACACGTAAGCAAAACACCAGAATCTCAAATCCAATCTTGCAAGTGAATTACGGGCATGATCCCGACATCTGATCGGAAAATGAAGGAAACGCAACCGAAAGCTTAGAATCTCAGCTACAACATACTAAAAGCTCAGGGATAACTAGCAACAAAAATTGGAGATATGGCTTACGAAATAGAAGAATGTAGAATCTAGTTTTGAGAAAAAGTCATGTCCCATAGAGATTACACGCAAAATGAGTAAAAATGACATGCCATTATTATTTGCAATTTTTGAGGATGATTTGTCAATCAAAATGAAAAATAAAGGCAATAACTCAGAAAGAGTAAGAACTAAGCTACAACATATCAAAAATTGGGTGAAAATTGACCAATATTCACGGAGTTAGAGCAAGATTTGCATAATTATAATGACGTCATAATAGGCAAAATTGATTTTTTGAATTCCGACGCCATTTTGATGACGTCATAATATAATTGAGGGTCAAATGAGACATGAAATTATATCTCTAGTTCATACTCTATCAAAATATGAAAAAAAATTGGGGGTCCCCATGCGTTCTGAAGAGCTACAGCGGATTTTCTATAGGCATGTTTTTGCCCATATATGGCCTATAGTGAGAGCTCGCGCGCACACGTGCTGCAAACTTTAACGGGTGTTAATTTCCTTATTAATGGTCGTAGAAGGTTGATCAAGGTATCAAATTGCTCAAAATTATATGATCAATGCAATGAAATAAAAAAAACGGTGTTTCTGAGTTGCATTGAGGCGTTACGCGCGGAAACGCGCGCGCATACGTTTGCGCGCGCAATTTTTTGAAATGCTTAAAATGACCTAAAACGTACTCTGTTTTGGTCAAAAAGTGATTTTTAGCATTTTAAAATTTTGACGCGCGCGTACGCGCGCGTCGTGACCTTCAGGTGACCTTTGATGACATGACCTGATGACCCTTGATCTGAAGTTTATGTCATGTGAATTTGATTTATTTTTGATAATTGATAATGGAGATATGATTGATGTGATTTTACAAAATGGCGTCTAGATGACGTCATGATGACGTCATGACATTAAGATTCTTGCAGAATTGAGGTCTTATTGATGTTGATATGTGGTGATATTTTGATGATTATTGAATATGAACTTTCTGAGATTTGCTGTCCACAAGAAATGGAGGAAATAAAAATAAGAAATAAAAATAAATAATAAAGAAAGAAAATTCGGACAAACATAAAAGGTGATCTGTCGTTGACAGACCACCTAATAATGTTTGATAAACATGACCCCCCCCCCCCTCTCCACCTCACTCAAAGAAAGAGATGCAAGAAAAAGGTGAATGAGAAAAGTATCTGCCTACATGGTTTTATCAAAAGAATAATTCAAGAAATGCATAGTTCATTCAAGGTTTACTCTCTATAACATGCATGGTACCTGTGAATGATTCCTGTTGCTTTGTAGATTCCTACCCGGCCGCTCCCCTCCTTGGACATGCCATCTCTTCTGTCCTTTGTGTACATGTTCTTCTCTGTGAAGTTACAACCGTCAAAATCAAAGTGTGCGGAGTTCATCGCGATCAGCTTGGGGAAGAGAAGGTTCTCGGTCTGCCTATCCTCGTCCTCGTGGCAGTTGCCGTAGATGAAGCAGCCTCGCTTGGAGGCGTGGCCATGGAGATCTACGTAGAATGCTACACCACTTTCTTCCGATGGTATCGACATGGGATCAATGTCACCACAGGGTATCGCTGTTTGTGCATTGTTATTTGATTGATTGCTGGGTAGAGGAGTTTGTGCTTTTATGCCCATGTCGCTTTCGACGTCGGAGTCATACACAGATGCGTCATCCCTCGTGACCACTTTGTTACCAGGGGAGGTACTGTTTGGCAAGAACATGAGATCATTACTTGGTTCTGATGCATCAATGTATGAGTTTGATCCTTCTTCAGCGGGAAAATGTCTATTCGCTTCACTATTGGACAGAAGAGGTGAACTTCTGTTTTTGCCACCACGGTGCACAACAAGAATTGCATTAGTCCCTTCGCCTTTCTTCTCAATGAAGAACTGATCTCTACCAAGTTCTCCCCTCACCTCTGTCCCGCAATCCCCATTCCCAGGATCCTGTGTCCGTTCATTCAACCCCACCCCATGAGTATCGGGGACTTCCCCTCTGTCAGGGGGATTCCCCGTACCCTGTGTTGAGTCAACCGATGACCTCATCACTCTGGAATTCACATGATGGTGCAGAACTACCCTCTTAGCAGCAAAGATAGATGGATGGAGATCAGGGTCTGGGTTCAGATAGACACGGTTGAGGTTGACACCACGTTGGTCAGTGCGGTAGTATCCTCGCTGGACACCATCAGGGTTGAGGAGAGGGATGAGCTTGAAGACAAACTGCTTCCGGAGTTGAATGGCCCTTTCGTCCTTGGAGCGTAGGATAAAATCAAAGAATCCATTGAAGACAAAACTCGCTGGAGTCTCGCCCGGATGAACACGGCTACTCAAGAAATATACCTGCAATTAAAAGCGGAAGCACAAAAGCTCGGTCTGATTATTTTCATCACTTTTTGTATTTATTGGAATTAAACTAATCATGATTTTTTTTTATCTCAACTTTATACTCAAGAGAGCAGATTTAATATAATTGATTAACTCAAATAGATACTTTGATACCATTGCATTTTCCTGAAAATGGAAACAGAAATTCATGAACCAATTAAAATAACATAAAGCTATCAAAACCTTGTATCTCAATACAATAAATATAGAGAAAAGTTCATAAAATGTAGTACCGGTAATGTGACAATGGTGGCAACCCTGTATCGTTTGAAAATCATCTCCTAATTCCTGTAGAAACCTCTTCCTAGACCCTAAAAGTGTTGCCACTAACAGAACCTTGACTAAGCTTTCCTCCAATTCTTAATGAATGAGATACAAAGTTTAAGCAGCCCTACAAAGTAATTTTGACTGTAAAAGAACATTCGAATTTACCCGCTTTCCTTTGAATTTCCTCGCCCTCTCTACAGACGTGTCGGGGAAGAGTCTATGAAGTCTTGGTTCTCTCTCATTGGTTATTCCATGGCAAGATGAGATAGTTATGAGGTCCACACGTAGCTTGTCTAAGGAGTGACATAGCAGCTCACGGTGATAGTAGATTGCACTGTTGGGGCTGGAGAAAGATTTAAGTTGATATGAATTAAAACACACACAAAAAAGAAGTGCACACCTAGTTACCAAGAATGCATAAAGCATTTCTATTCATTTGAATGTATATGGGATATAAGAGCACTATCCAGTAAACGCTTTGCTCACAGGCATAGGTGTCGTTGCCGGGGATCAAACCCCAGACTTTCAAATGTCAGCCAGGCGCCTTAGACCACTCGGCGACGGCACCCTGCCCTAAGAATTTATACATTGACTCAAATACATATCACTAAGAGGTACATGTACATGTAGTTGTGATGCCAGTTGCATCAGCATGAAATGTTGGTAGCTTGATTCAAAGTGACTTCTACCGTATTTCTCAACATGGAAAAGAAACTAATACAGCATTGCCAGAAATGTAGGCTATATTCAACTGCAAATCAAGCAAACTGTAAGTCAGAATACCAAGCACATATAAGAGCATTGCAAGAAACATTGTAATCTGACGCAGATCAAATGAAAATTTGCAATCAATCAAAGGACTTATGCTTCATCTTGGGACTTTCACTTTGTATAATTGAAAATATTTTTTGGGCTATGCAACATAATGCTACAGTAATTCATTGAACAGTGCCCTGTAACATAAAGCTTTAATAGCGATTGATAGTGGGTTTGATTTCAATAACTATTCACACACATTAATCAGTGCAATCACTTGGAGAAATCAGGCCCGTAATCAATCGCTAAATCTTTTGTTATTGGGCCATGAGGAACAACTGACCAGCCTGAATCATATTTTCTGCTGCTAAATTTGTTGTCCAGTTCAGTGAGCTTCTCCTGGTACTCCGTGTAGGAGAACGGGTAACAGAACGCAAAGTAGACCGTAGAGAAGCGGTACTCAAAGCGATAGGTAAAGGACAGGATGAACTGACCGTCCACGGTCTGCAAAACAAACAAAATAATGCACGGCAATTGATCATTGTATCAAAATAATGTTGTCAACCTCTTCTTTAAATGTCCTGAAAATTAGTATTCTGCAGGTAGTTTGATGTAACAGTCACTGTCACACTGATGAAGCGGACTATAAACTGACAGGTGGTATGTCATTTGAAAATATATGACACCTAGATAGATCCTTGTGATTTGATTGGTTGTTTGATATCGTTCATTCAGCCCATTTTGCAATGACGTCATCAACCATGCGATTTTGGATCCATTCATCGTGCAATTTTGGATCCATACGATTTTGTCCATTGCACTCACGCACCGAGACTGCAGCTCATGCACCAGGAGTGCGCATGTTGCAATGACGTAACAATCAACAGACCGAACTCGCAATGCATGAGCATGTTTTGCATCATCAATTTTTAGGTGTCATATAAACCAAATAATGAATGTTTTTTTCATTCGAGCAATGGACAGAATACTTCATTCTGTGAAAGATGAAATAATGATCCATTCAACTCGGCTACACCTCGTTGAATGGATCATATCATCTTTCACCTCAAGAAGTATTCTGTCCATTGCACTCACAAACATTCATTATTTGTATATTAACGTAATAGCTTTGGTCGGTCGGTGGTCAGTTTCGCCAGTGAGACTGTAACATTAGGAATCTCAAACTGTAAACCCAGGCCCCCGTCTTACCAAGAGTTACGATTGTTCTGATCAACCAAAAATATATAGAAATCCAACAATGTCATTTGAAAGCAAAGAAAATCACCCAGAATTTTCAAGAAAACGCTAAATGTATGGCTTTGCATCATATCTAGAAAATATTTTGAACATGCATTTTGGATGTTGATGTTGCTGGCTTTTCATAGTTGTGGTTGATCGCATCAACCGTAACTCTTTTTATACAGTCTGGCGCACTAATGCTTTCCCGCTATTCACGAAAAGAATGGAAACGCGCTATCGCAATTCGCTGAGCCATCCTCCAAGGTCGCACTTGTTTGATTGGCACTCGCTCTGAATAGACGTGTGCAGTCGTTTAATGTAAATTACCGTACGTATGCATACATACTTGGAATGGTTATTGGTTGCATCACAAACTGTTGTAGTTGAAATTTTGTTGTTTTTCTTGTACAAATAAAAAAATAAACTATGAATCTACATGTAGGCGTTTTTAGTTGTTTTCACGCAATTTCTAAAATAGCCCACAAGTATAATAAATGTGTATGAAAGGGCACTGCATCCATAGGGCATGGTTGCATGCCCGACTATCTTCGAAAGTTGGGGGATGGAATGAAAAGGATGGAATCGAAAGAAGGCCGGGGCGGGGGGCGGGGTGGTAGTTGCAAGAAAGTGTTTAATAACAAAACTCTTGTTTTGCTTCTGATCTATGATGTCTCGTTATGACCATGACAAACCTGTGATTGTTATGATGGTTGGAAAATTATTCGAATTTAGCCTAGTATTCCTATGTTTTATTGCATTGTTGTCTTTCTTTCATATTTTCATTTTACTTATAAAGAATGCAATATATCGCAGCCAGCTGAGGTCATAATAATATCCAAATCACATATGCTAGTATATATAACTCCCACTTCCATGCTTGTATAAAAAGCTAGTCCCTACCATGGAGCTACTGTGTTAACTCCATGTCCCTACTATTCATTATGTATAAATCAAGCTTGTCATAACAGTTTTTGCAACTTCCCAATCACTTGTGTTGGCCTATTGATATTCTGTACATGGTTTCTACTGTAAACAAAGAGATCGGCTGCAGCATTAATTCCGCATCGTTTGGAGAGCTTATGTAAGCCTTCTCAGCGATCCCGCTATGGGATGTAATGAAAAAAAGCACATGGTCTTGTGTATCGTCTGTCGTGTTGTTGGGGTGGCAATAGGGAGTTGTGTGGGCAATGCTTTAGTAACCGAAAGAAATGGTGCTATCATTAGATTGGAAATTGGTATGTTCATTTTCACTCGTCTATTCAGTGGATCATTGTTTACCATGTAGCAGTACCAAAGAAGTAAGTCACTTTTTTTGCTTATTTCCTCTGTGTTTGTGAGATTGTTAGATACTTTATATGTGAAGATTATGAAGCATGTGTATAGTTTGAGCTGTCATCATTGTAAACACACGCTCAATATATAGACTGCCTTGAAAAGTGCAGCGCCTGGTGGGAACATCTATATTTGCACGTTTCGATCTTCGAGACAAAAACTCCCACCTAATTACGTATTCCAGTGAAGATTTCTCAAAATGTCATGGATAATTCCGTTCTAAATTCATAGAGAAGAAAATTCAAATATTTTTCTTTAGCATTGTAGAGTATGCAGAGTATTGAACCATGACATTTTGTGCAAGAATGTTTTAAACAATGACAGTTGAAACTCACAGAATTTTTACATAGACATAACGTGCGAAGTCGCGCAATGCATGATGGG
Organism: Lytechinus pictus; assembly: GCF_037042905.1. Taxonomy (NCBI): domain Eukaryota; kingdom Metazoa; phylum Echinodermata; class Echinoidea; order Temnopleuroida; family Toxopneustidae; genus Lytechinus; species Lytechinus pictus. The sequence goes on along the minus strand of NC_087261.1, from coordinate 13,030,620 downwards.
GGGATGGTGCTATGAATTATGCATGAGCCTTGTTTTAGCGGATATCCATTCTTTTCGTGAATAGCGGAAAACTGTTAGTGCGCCTGACTGTTATAGTAAGACAGAGCCCAGGTCTACATCACTGAAAAGGTTCATCTGATTGGTGTTTGGACATGAGAAAAACGCTTTTATATTCCACAATCTTGAAAATTAACCTGTTTTTTGGTAAGCAGCATCAGCAACAGGTCCAGCTACGACGAAGGTCTGATGAAGTTTGCAGCCTAGCAAGCAAAAGCTTACCATACAGGTAAATTTTCGTGATTGTGGAATACAGAACTTTTTCTATGTCTACACACCAATCAGACGAACCCTTTCAGTGATGTAAACCTGGGTCCCATAAGCACAAAGGTAAGGGATTAATTGTACGCCTGATTACATGATTACTTGTACATTGTAGTCCATGCAATCAATTCTAAAAACAATGATTGCTATAAAGCTTTTGTGTTACGGGCCCCAGGAGAGCATTTTTCATGAACATTGGAGAGCATTTTTCATGAACATTTGCTGTCTAAAAAATTGTAGGATCTGACAACTTTCCATAATTGTGACTGCCTGAGAAGCACAGGTGCCCGACTGTTAATGCGGTAACTGTGGAATAAAAATGACTATGTCCGATAACAAGTCCTAACCTTCAGTTTCATTCATAAAATTTCTTTGCAGGAGGGCAATTCCGTCAAATAATCAACCTTTTCCTACATCCGAACCCCATTAAAATTCTTACTTCACTTCATAAACTGACCAATTCATGGTCATTTGACAGCATTACAGACTGTCATAAGAAACAGAAATCAGAGACACAAAACGTCATGAAGGTCTTACATACATGGGGTCGAACATACATATTTTATGGAATAGCCCAGGATGATAAAATAGCTCTATGACAGAGGGGGCTATGAATGGTAAATTGCTGATTGTCTACAACTGCTTTGTCTACTTTCCATTTTGTCTCATCCCATATGGTCTATTACTCTATTCCTTGTTTGTCTACAATTAGTTCGTCTACTTATCATTTCGTCTAATTGCCATTAAGCCTATTTGCCATTCTGTCAAACGTTAATTTCCAGTTAGGCTATACCCAAGTTGCCTAATATCCACTTCACTTGCTAATTCCACCTCAATATGTTAGATGAACTATTCATGAACATACCTTTCTTTGAAAAGGTAAAAAAATAATAAGAAGTAGAAGAAGTGGAATGAGAATTGGGCATTAGACTTAAATGAGAGTAAGTCTAAGTGGGCATAAGACCGAACATTAATTTGACCAAATTGGTAGTAGGCCAAATGGGTTTAGCCCATAAGATATTAGACTATCTGAGGATACCAACTACCTTAAGACCAAGTGAATATAAACCAAATAAAAAAGCACTACAAGAATGTTTCTTACCTCATGAGAGGGCCTGTCCCTAATGCGTTCCCATTTGGGTTTCTGTGGTAGGACCTTGACGACCGGCGCTAACCCTTGGCTATACAGCTTCCCTTGTTTGTTCATGTTCATGATGTTAAACTTGATCAGCTTGTTCATCGGGCATCCCTTCACAGCAAAGTGAAACCAGGTCCTGTGTGGAAATTGGATGGCAAAGAATTTGAAATTGAATTGTGCACAGAGAAATCAAGATGTGCACAGTATATTTGAGCTGCTCTATTTCCATCATGTAAATTGCTAAATCATTTTTATATTTTATTCAAAATGGACGTCTTTCTATTAGGACTGGGACAAACACCCCGTTTGCGAGTCGAATGCTAGCCAAGTTAAACAATCAAATGGTTCGAACTTTTGGAGACCCTGGATTATCAGAAATCCCCCAAAGCTGAGCGTTCATGATCAATGATCTCTTTATTTGTCAAAGTGTATATAAAATGTATCTTGAATTAAATAAAATTTAAGTTTGAATTACATATATATCAGTTTTAACATGGTTTACAGAATTAAAACATATATATTTTCATGTTCATGCAAAAATCAAAAGAAAACATGTTGCAATGTGTGCTGTTGACTTCTATGACGGAGTCAGCAAAGTAGGCATACTCATTTGTGTGCGACTTTCTGCGTGTGCATGCAGTATGAGTATCACCAAGTATGACAATGTACACAACAATAACAATGTGCGTGTTATAAACAATAATAATTAAAGATTCCTCTCCAATCCTAGAAAAACTTGCCTGTTTCCATTTTCAAACTCTGTTCCTCCGCAGTCTGGATTAGTCCAGAGGTTGAATTCGTAGTCTGGGGCAGCATTGGCATCCCCGACTCGGTGCCCGGTCCCTTCTTCCTCATCATCAGGACCGACCCGCTCGACCCGTGCCAAGTTGCCGGAGTCAAACTTAGAGGTGAAGAGGAGCCCTGCAAGACGGCATTCCATAGCTTTGGAGTTCTGGCTAAAAAATGATAATAATTCTGAATTTGCTTGTACATTGGGCAATTTCTACATAAATATCCTTAAAAACTGTAAAAAAAGGAGGCAACAAGACAAGGAATGTCATATCGGAGCTAAAAGCGAATAAGGGAAGTCAAATGCCTCTTTAAGATGCATCACAACAAGTGCCTAATTTGTCAAAAATTCTTATAAAATGGTACGTTTTCAGATCGGTTTTGAACAAAATTTACAGAAATTGGAAAATTTCTGATATAGGAAGAAAAGGTAGATTATTCTATATTTTGGGTACAGCACTATTAAACAAAGGCATGGTCACCTAGTGCAATCAAGAAGACAGATATTATGCAATGTGCCCTTTGAACCCTGAATTATTTGACGGTTGTGACCCTCAGCCTGAATTATTTTCAGATATCAAGCTTATCAGCAAAATGAAGAATACATTGACATTTGAAATAAATGATCTTCCTTTCTCTTGATATGAGCCACAGCCATGCAAACGGCACCTTTAATACTCTTCTGATGTTGTATAGCTTCCCGTACTGATGATAATCTCAAATTTTTGTCTGCTTTGATGAAAGTAAAATTCATCAAACTCACGCATAGTCAGTATACGACTCACCATGTATTATTGCAAGAGCCTCCTTGGCTGGGTAGTCTATTTTGGCAATTTTTTATGCTAAAACCTTACAAATTAAAGTCATTTGACAATATTATAAACTGATGTTATCAACTGAATATTTCCAAGATAACATCAGTTTTAAAAGGTCACCTGACATATTAAACCCTTGCTTATCAAGTCACACGACTTGAAGCCAGTACTCCAGCTTTTAAGGGTATGTACGCTCATGGTGAAGCCCGTTTTCAGATTTTTGGGGTTCAAAGGGTTTTAAACAGAAAGCTTAACGATTCATCGTTCACTTAATTTTTTTTCTAATTGTATGTAATGATTGATGGAACAAGCATGAAAATCAGTCCACTGATCAAGCAGGTCCTTGGGCTGATGAGATCTGAAGCCCCATCTTACAAAGAGTTGCGATTGATCCCATCGACCACAACTATTGACGGCCATCAACGTCAACATCTAAAATGCAAATTTGTTCAAAATATTTTCTAGATACCGGTATGATGTATCAAACTACATTCACTGTTCTCTTGAAGATTCAATGTGATTCTCTTTGTATTACTACAGAGATTGTGCAAATTTCCTGTAGAAAAAATTATGGTATGGATGGATTTCCAATTTTCCATATAGTTAAGATTGATTGGATCAAGCGCAACTCTTTGTAAGACGGGACCCAGAGCTACCAACCTGAATAAGAACATAAATTAAAAGCTGAAAAACAGTACAGTGTATATTGGTGAGGAAATTTACAAGTAGTACTTTCAAAGAAATACCATTAGGACAACACTGAATTTTCAGAAATCAGTATCTTGCGTGAAACCATCAGTATTCTTCTCATTTTTCAGAACCTATTAATGAAAATCTGTACTAGCTGGCAGCTCTGTGCTTAAGACAAGATGTTAAAATGAAAATCAGTTTTTTTCAGGAGAAAATTGCCGACCCAATAATGAACATTGAACAATTTTGCCAAACTGTTGTGAGCTGGAAAGGCTTCCTATCGCTTACTTGCCATCTCCATGAGTTTTCCCTTATCCACTTTTCTTTTTATCCATATTTTATTATTTGAAATAGACATGAAATGAAATACTCCAAAAATTTGCCTTGCCCAATTGATCGTGGGCCCGGCAGCCGCTGTGCAGCGCCAGATCGATGACGCTATATCCCTTTTATTGTTAAACGCCTAACAGGGTAGCTGCAACTCCCATATTTTAACGTACATGTACCTTGGTCAGACTCGGCCAAGGTTTGAACTCCCGACCTCCCGGTTGTGAGAGGACGCTCTACCAACAGAGCTGACACACAAGTATTTTGTAATCATTGAGACATTAACCTACAAGGAATTCATACATTTGCAATAAATCTAAAGTATTAAATATGAAGGTCTAATTGAGTACACAAGTAGCTAAAAAGCTAGGCTAATTCACAAGTAATTCATTCAATATCATTGGCATGAAATTGTTTGTTACTTTCTATCTGATAGGTGTTTGAAGACACAAATTTGCAATTAATTTCGAGCTAATTTTAGCTTCCAAAAATCAATAATCCTTGCAATCAAATTTGGAACTGACTGCTAATCTGATTTTGACCACAGAAAGCAATGTAGGCCTATAATCGACCTGTTAAAGTTGACTCTGATCTACCAATCACAAATTTTCATTAGAAACTGATTGCAAAACAGTTAATAATAAAATAAAAAAACCTTAGTTGCTTTAATACATTACCTTAGATTACCAAGTATCTTCTAGGAATATGGAGAAGCACAAGCTTTCAGTATGGATGTAATCATTTCAAGGCTTCATCCTGGAGATCTCAATCATGGAATCTGCAGACTAGAATAACACAGGTCCGAAACAAAGGATGGTATTAAAAAATTGATAAATTTTTACAATACAAAAATTTGAAATATTGAGATCTAGAGTCTAATCGAAAATACTTTTTAACAAGGGAAAAACACTCCTAGTACCAAACTACCAATCTAATGGAGTCAAAACATAACAGTATTGACCTCATAGGTGACAATAGTGCATTAGTAGAAAATCGGCATCTGCGGTAACACACATATGCACACAGTGATGGCGACAAGGCTTAAGTCGCAAGGTGAACTGTCTAGTGATTTTTGGGGTTCTCTTTTAGTTATGAACTTTTTTTAGTGAAATTAGATCTAGACTAGTTATTATTTATTGCAGTTTAGATATCAGAAGTCTAAGGTAAAAATTTTGATTGAATACATGTAGAGTCTATCTGTTGTCATGTCTGTGGATTTTGTACTATGGTGCTTGTAATACTCTGGCAGCTTTTTTGCTAATGCCACATAGAGTGAGGAAAACATGACCAAGATTCTGCATTTTTTATGGCATTAAGATTTGGCTTTCATAGATTTTTTATCTTTTGAGTATTTGAAATTGGGTACATGCGTCTGGCGAGTGATAATGCCAGAGTCAGAGCCCACGCCCGCAACCTCTACCTGGGTGCGCACACATATAACGTTAGCCTACATGCATTGCCATCGTTTTGAATTTGATTGAAAGTGCAGCCTGCAGGCTTGTAAAAATGTGACTGAAATAATGCCAAATGTCTACTCGAGAGTAGGGCGTGTAACTCCATGTCCGACACAAAAAGCATTTAAAACCGTGCGAATGTTGTTGTTGAGGATTGGAGTTTGCAACTTATATTTTTCAAATGAAAAGCAAGTTAAACTAGCATTCATTAATCATTTGCCAGGCCCGGCATCATGCCCATGGTTTCACGCATATGCGCATCAGTGTGATCTCAACAACAATCTCACAATTTTCAATCTACCATATTTTCTGCGTTAGAGTTCTGGATACCGATAATTAAGTTTGCCATAGAGCTAGATATAACACGTTAGAGTAGGGGTATTCCCAAGCAAAAAAAATATGTTTGATCATGTAAGGACTAAGGGGTACTAAAGCTACGCACCACTCATCGTGCATGCAGTTTTCAATGGCAAATGCGCACTCTCTAGGTAGAACTGTAACGAATGATTCCTATTCAATTTTTAATACAGAGCCAGAAGCTACAGTTAATCTCTAAATGCAGAGAAAACCCACAACTGTTTGGAAGTTGGAGTTATGGCAAGTTCCCCTAAGTCGGCGCAGTCCCCCTTGTCTGCGCATAGTAAAAGAAGATAAGCAACAAACACAAACTTAATTTACACATCTAAAAATAGACAGATATTAATTACAAAATCCGACTCACAATGGTGGGAAAAAAAATGAAATTTTTGCATTTCTTGTGAAGCCCTCAAAATGCAGCCTCCTCTCATCAAAATCCCTGAATCACGTGCAAAGTGAATGGGTGCGCAGACATGAGGCACCATTTTTTTTTGTTCAACATTTTTTTTGCTCAATCTAATGACTGCCCCAGGTTTTTTCCAAGAAAATCATATATTTATTTCAAATTTTTATGAGCTATTTGGCACACTAACTCATCTAGTGATGTAAGGAACATTATCAACTTAAAGATTTTGTGAAATAAAAAGAAATTTATGTTAAATCTTAACTCAAATCGTTTGGTGCGCAGACTTGGGGACCACCATCAGACATAGTACATTCACTTTAATTTCTTATTTTCCTATAATAATATAGACATATTTTAAAAATTGAGGCACAGAATTACTTTTTTTTTTGCATGATAAATCGAATGCGTGGCTTTGGGACCCCTTCTACATCGCCATCGGGCGGCGAAATTAAGAGGTGTTTGGAAAACACGGCGGGATTTTCGTATATTTGTGAGTTTTGTGATCTTCTTGGTTTATGATCTTTAGAATGTTTGCCACAAATTAGTGAAAGATAATTTGTTCAAATATCAAAATTGGCTCAGTTTTTATCGTTTGTAAACAAACTGCGTAGCTTTAGTTTAGATCCGCTTGTTTATATTATAGAATGAGTGGGTCCCCCATCATATATTGATAACAAACATGAAATTCAGTAGGTGGGACTATGATAAGAATAATGGCAAAAATAACGTTAACAAATTATAGTTTTAACACATGAGCAGGTCAAAAGAATATATTATTAAAATTACTTATGAATATTTCACCGAAGAAGGTCAAATATCAATGATAAAAATGACATATTACCTCGGTATCCAAAGAGAGATGCAACGATTTCGAACATCAATCAGCATCAGTTTCAAACAATTTGGGTAGCAACCTATCACGTGATATTTCTAAGCGTTGCAATTGGATAGTCTCTTCAATTTATGGGCCACCAACTAAGAACATATTTTGTATTTTTAAGAATTTTTTAAAAGAAATGCAACATCAAAATATATTATGTTTTCCTATTCATAATGGGAAACAAGGTTCGATTCATCCTTGAAAATATGGGATTGCCATGTAACTTACTGGAATTTAAGAAGAAATTTCCTTGACGTCAACTCTGTCAAAAGAAGTTTAAGTGATTGACGTTAGCAACTCTCTCGGTTACAATTTAAAGCGAAATGCCATAACTTATTGTCATAACATTTTTTACAATCAGATTTCGATTGATTTTCAGCATATGCTTGTTAACCTTGTTTGGTCTGTTCTATTCAGTTTGAATAATTAAGATATTTTAAGGTCAAGTCCATCCCAGAAAAAAGGTTGGTTTTATCAAAGATAGAAAATAAGATAGGCCCTTGTTATAACATTTTAAAATTTCGCTTATTTTTCACAAACTCCGTTAATAAGGAAGGCCGGCGATCGAGAAATGGGACATTTTCTCATAATCAGGAAAGATTCCTTGTAATTTTTTTTTTAATTGAAGCTAGCCATGTATAGTATTTATGCAGTATATTGCCACCCCTACATTATTCTATTTCGTGTAATTAATGATTTTTTTATCCTTATGGGGGTAACATGTACACCCCTGGGTGCAATGGGACATCAAGAGGGGTGAAAGTGGACATATGGGCCCATGGGAAGACCACAAAAGAATAAGTCGGCCTAAATCCTCACTGAGATTCGGATGACCAAATTTTAAAGATATTAGGCAAAAAGAAATGAATTTGTGAAAAGAATACCCTTTACAAGCTCTATTAACAGTCACTTGGTTGAGGGGAAAAAACAACTTAATCGCAGAACATTTTGAAGTTTCCCCTCTTTACAAGTGCATACATCATTCTCGCCTTTTTCTTCCTGAAAGTTAATTTTACCAGTAATTACAGGTAGGCCGGCCTACACATAATTCTGGTCTTATCATGTAATAGATGATCTACATATACATTACTAACGTTTTCTTATGACAACTCAATTAACACTTTAACATTGGTAAATTACTATGAAAAGTCAACCAATTTGAAAAGATTATTATATGAACTGAAATACACATCAGTATACATTCTACTGCACTGATTCATTTCCAAATAAAACTATTTCTTTCTTTTTCTTTTCGTCTCTTTTTTTTTATTTTACATGTTTGAAAATTGCACTTCTACAATTAATGAACACACAATGGGTCATAACGTTGTAATTAAACACCGTCTTTTAAAGAACACAAACAACGCTAAAACAACGGATGCATACAAGAACACTCAACAATACAAACAGTTCAAAACAATTTAACTATTACATACCAATCCTCTCATAAAATCATTGTTTTCCTTGAATATTCCTTGAATATTAGACCTTGAATGTAAATTTGCTATGAGACGTGCCTGGATCGTATTAACATTCTTTACACATTCCTTTAAAAGATAAGTTTTATTCAAATATCTGTTAGTATAAAATTACAAAATGTTGTAAGATTTTCAATCTAGTCGACACAAAGCTGCTAATCAGACTGATATTTTCCCTCCTTGAAAATCATAATTATTTGTAAAACAATGAAAAATGAACTTCTGACATAAAATGTGAGTATCACACAGAAAAAAGTCACATTATGAAAACATTCAATATTTTTTCCTACATCCAATCCTATGCCGTGAGGTACGTGTAAATTTGACAGTGGGGGAGCACCATAGGCGGCGGAAGCGGGGGACGGGGGGGGGGGGTGTCCCCCCTAAATTTGAGGTGGGGGGACGCCCCCCCCCCTAAATTTTTCGTTGATGACCTTTTTTATTATTTTTTTTTTTTTGCTTGTCAACAAATTTTGTCGGTCCTCCCTAAAATTTTGGTTGATATATAACCTTATTGTTTGGCTTCCGCCGCCAATGGGGGGCACAGGGAAAAAATGGCACTTCCTCTTCTGCATACGACCTGGATGTGAATATCACTATTTTTTTAATTAATCGAAACTTTAAAATGTCATAACTTTTTTACGATTTTGATGAAATTTTCAGTGTTATGCTTCGTTGAGTTTTCTCTTTTTATCCCAACGTTTTGGTGGACTTGTCCTTTAAGGTAACGCTGGAAATGAAAACTGAACACACATGCTTGACATATGTTTTTATAGTTATGATTTAAATTAATGGAATTAGCATGATACGATAAAGGAAAGGACCGCACATATTATGTTCATGAGGATATACAATAATTATTTTCATTAAAAATGACATAAAACATCGATAACTTTTATACTAAGACTGTATTCTTTACAGATTCTGGTGGATAATTCATTCTTCTTGTTGAGTTATATTGAAGTATCGACCAATTTTATTGATAGGGCCTATATGAAATAAATATTTATCAAAATATCCAAAAATTTCATCCTACCTGATGAAAGTCTGTGGACAAATACTAGGCCTACACCCTTTTATTCGACGGAATTTATTTCTTGTTTTTCAAGTGTATGGGTAAGATGGAATAAGTTATAGTGAGCCATGGAACAATCCATCCTAAATTAGAGTAGATGCGAATCTTTAAAAGCACTGTTCTTTATTAAATAACATGTAATATATGCCATACAATGTTTATTCAACGTTTAGTTGGTTTTTGTAATAATGGAAATATTGTTGTGATGTCGAATTGATCTTTTAAATCAATGTTCATAAATAATGTTTGATTATTGGATCAATGATTATTGCGCAAGAGCAGTTACACCCTCCCATCCCCTTCTTTTGTTTATATCCGCCTGTCATTGAATGAGCGGGGGAATGAGTAATGCAGTCCCCGCCCACCGACAAGATCCCCCACAGACAATGCGTTGACAAACATAACCCCCTGGCCCTTTTTCTATTGCTCTTTTGTATCATTCAAACCAACATGTCCGTTCCAAGGCGCACGACGAACAAGTCGGCAATGCCATTTAAAAATTGTAATGAAACAGATTAAAAAATCACCATTACATCCCCGGCAATACAAGTTTACCCCGTTGCCATAGATACCGCTTTCATGATAGAATATCCCGCTCGCGTTGGTTATTCTGACATTTTTATTACGATTTTTCCTGGAGCGCTCCAGACTATCACTATCATGTAAACTAGTCTACCGTACGAGACCCTGTCAAATTTGTTTCAATAACAATTACACTCAGTCTTTTTCTCCCCATGCATGCTAAGATCCCTCTTTTCCTATTACCTATGTCAAGAGATGTGTGTTGAAAGTAGACTTAAGTTTGGATACGATACCATAATTATGTTATTTATTTGCTTTGTTAGATTGTAATTCGTGAATGTTGTAAATTGAACGTTTGAGCAAGGGCTTATGGTCAACATTACTTATACCAATAAAGAAAATAAAAAAAATGAAAATAATGATAATGATAATAATAATGATAATAATAACAACAACAACAACAATAATAACAATAACCTTGATAACAAATATGATGACATTTATCGACAAATGTCAGTAGCATATGCATTTTTACATGTAGTATAAATCACCATTCCATTCAAAATTACTTGTATGTAATCACTGGCGTAAATCCGTGTTGATGGGTGGGGGGATGACTGAAATATTTTGGCTTTTTTTTTGCAATCATGTTTTTAGATATGCAAGGAATTGTCATTGACATGTCCACAGTGGCGTACCGTGGGTCACGGCATTGGGGAGGGGGGCACAAGCAAAATGTTTGAATCACTGAGTGAGCGCGCTCAGTTGCCAGTTATACTGACCTAATAGAGACATTTTCTGGACAATGTCATTAAACGGATATGCATCTCACTGATCAAATAATGCGAGCGCGGAGCGCGAGCTGAATTTTTTGTATATTCACACCTAAAAAGAGACATTATAATCAAATTTGTGTAATCATGATAGGTACCTGTCTCGCTAAACAATACGAGCGCGAAGCGCGAGCTGAAGTTTTCGTATATTTTGACCCCAAACAGCGAGATTTTGAGGAGTATATTTTTTGGAATCCATTAAGAGTATGCATATCTCACCATAGTCATCTAATGCGAGTGCCAAGCGCTTGCTGGTTTATAAGAATTACATCTGAACACATGAAACACTTTTTTTAGTCATTGCAATCATGATTATCATACGCATCTCACTAATCAAATATTGCGAGCGCGAAGCGCGAGCTGAAAATTTAGATAATTCAGACCTGAAGTGGGGCATTCTAAGGTTTCTTTGTAGGAATTAACTAGGACCATACGTCTTTCAATATCCAAATGATGCGAGCGCGAAGCGCGAGCTGAACAATTTTGATATTTAGATCAGAAGAAGGGACATTTTAAGGACTGATTTTAGGAATTCATGAAGAGCAGACATATCTCACCAATCCACTAATGCGAACGTAATCACGGACAGGAAATGTTTCATATATACGAAGACCTTAGCATGGGGCAATCACTTTTTGAGTCATGAAAAAGAAGCATATGTCACTACATAAAACAATGATAACTCAAGTGCTAGGAAATAAATTTGGTTTATATTGACTTGAAATCTCGTTAACAGACAATGCAAGCACCAGGAACAATGAAGACGTAGGCCCTGGGCAAATAATGTTTCTTGAAGTTATGATAAAAATGTTTCTTATGTAATGTAAAATAACATAATTATAATATAACATTATAATGAATAATATTTTCTTCTTTCCCACTAGTATCGCTTCTCTTCCTCTCTCCCTCTTTTCTCCTTTTCCCCTTTTCCCCGTTTTTTTGTTGGTCAGCCGATGGGGGGGGGGGGGGCATGTGCCCCCCATGCCCCCCCCCCCGTAGTTACGCCACTGTATGTCCATATGGCAAATACCCCTCCAATATTATTATCTTTTTTTTACCCCATGATGGTTTAATGGTTTTATTAGGGATTACATTAAAAAAGAATTGACATTCCATCTTAACCCCTTCCCAAAGACCCCAACATTGATGAATTGGAAGAAACGGGAGTTTCTCTTCAATGTTATAATAAGGACATAAGTATTTCGTTTGGAAATGGTGAACTGGCTCTTTATTTGCATTTTATGATTCAATAATATTGTTTTATTTGTTAAGCGGTATTTCAGGAAGAATTTTCACCAATAAAACAATTATCTCTTGGGATTTTTTTTCCATTTCTTTCGTAAAAAGTGGGGGGATGTTTGTACAGGCCACCCCCCCCCCTCCTCGAAAAGTGGGGGGGGGGGATATATCCCCCCCCATCACCCCCCGGGATTTACGCCAGTGTATGTAATAATATGCCTTGTTTAACGTTGTGTTATTTTGTTTTTCCTGAAATGTTTCTCAAATTGTATATATGTTTTGCATTATTTTGTATTATTTCTCTTGAATAGAATATTGGAAGAATCCAATGATGTTCCAGTAAATTCAATTCATGATACAGAAACAAATTGTCGCACAAAATAGACGGTCGCCAATGTTTGGATTTTTTTCCTTTAAACCGTATAGGCCTATATATCTTCACTCACTGAATGCTACCGCCATTGAAATGTATCTTAGAGGGAAATAATTCAGACAAGCAGATAGGAAAGGTTTGTACAATATCAGACAAGCAATGCTGTTTTGTTTAAAGCTACCCCTGATGATTAAGTTCACAGCCAATGTGAAAGTTGTGCCTCCCATTTCTTCCGGCATAATTTACTGACCAAATCGCCAATTATAAATACTGTAGCGATCTCATTTTTGAAACAGCCAAGACATTTTTGAATTAATTTTCTTGTCCGAATTCCTCCCAACTTTTATCATTCTATTTTTTAAATATTTTTCCTCACTAATCGCACACATATTTCTATGTCGAGGATACCCTTAAATTTGAAAGAATAAGGGGTAATATCGCAGGAATGGGACTCAAGCTTGCTGATTGTTTCTTGTCATTTATTTGGGAAATGAAATTAACGCTGATAAATGTTGAAAATCTTCTCAAGTTGCATATGCCACCACGAAAAAACAAAGACGTTTATTCGGGTCTGAATACCAGACTAGATAACAATAGCGATCGTTCGCTATGCAACCAACGACGCTCCCGCGAGAGAATGCTTGTCTTTATACAATAGCTTTAAAAAAGCTCCGATTTGAATCATCAATCAGTATGCGTGTTACACAAAGATCTGCGAACCGTGGCGTGCATACAAATTGTCTGCAAAAACATATTACCTACAGTAATGGACGGTTGGAATATTATTGCAGTAACTCTACCGGACTGTCTATATCATTTAGCGTAAACTTTCGACCAGTATTTATCTTAGTTGACAAAATACAAAGGGAGACAGATATTTTGTGAAGATCTCTACGTATATAGTTTTAAAAATTCGCATGAGTGAAATGATTTTGAGTTGTTAAACTCAGGACAGTTGAGAGAACATCGGGGTCTGTTGTGAAACTTGAGGATTATTGGATTATAAGCGAAGTGGAATAGCATGCTGTCTGGTTTGAGTTTTTGATACGATGGGATTTTTATCGGTTGCAATATCTCTTCTTTTGGTGATTTTAAAAGTTCATCATGGTTTAGCACAAGGTGGGTATCATTTCTCAATTTTCTTGTCTTTCCGTTAATGCCCACAATCATATTGATTATTATGGCATATAATAAATTAACTCTATCAGTTATATAAAGCAATAATATAATAATATGCTTGTACAGGATGTGCCCTAGCTGGTATACTTGGCGAAAGAGGTGTTTGAATCCATATTAGGCGGTGTTATTTTCATTTATAATCACCAAACTACAAGATGAATAATAGGTTTTTTAGAGTGTATTATATTTGCGTGCTATATAAAGTCTTTATGTTTGAAATGTAGTTATTGCATTACATAATGGAATGCTCAAACTGCCATTTTCCTTCTGGCTATATTGTTTTCATTCAACGTAAATTACCAATGCTAAATAGCTCCAGATTTTTTTTAAATCTCTCTCTCTCTCTCCCATTTATTGGCATCGTTGAATTACATCATGTTATAAAAGCAAATTACTCTCATACATCCAATTACATGTCGGAACACCCATTACTAACTACTTTCCCAGCCAACATGCACTTAATGAATTATTTACATTATCTAAACTATGATGTTCCTCATGATCAGGCGCGGTAAGTCCGGCATAAACGATATCTTTAAAAAACGACCCACGACCTTGTAATATAAATAAATGCAGAAAAATATAAATAACATTCAACAATATGAAATAATCACATATGTATAATTCAAACATTTCTATTAAAAAAGTAATTTGATTTTTATATGAACATGTATTTCTACCCATTTTGACGTCTACATGTATACACTCTATTGGAATATGTCAATATAAGCAAAATTAGTTGGCGCGAGTACAGGTACATGTATTATTCAAGACACTGGCCATTCTCATAAATCATGTTTTAATATCTAGGCATTACTTCCGATTTTCTATTCATTTTATTTTTGTAATGCAGAAATTATTTTCTGTTTCGACTTGTAAACAAGCAAATATCCACTGTGGGCAATAAACATTTAATTTAAATGAAATCGAAATTTCGTTCATGATTGAGTCTTTACCATGAATTTTGTGTTGAAGACCCAAACATGAACGAAATAATACATTATTTTAATAAAGGAACCAACTGGTAAAAAATCGATGTGATAGATATGATGACAGCAATGATGGCATTATCAAGCATGCTAGGAGAACAGTTTTCGGAACTGAAGGGGATACCCTGGGTAAAATATGACATTAATGATGATGATGATGATAATGATGATGATGATGATGATGATAATAATAATAATAATAATAACTATAATATGACGAAGGCGATAATGATATAGTAAGATGATGATTACGATTACATGTATGATGATGATGAAAGCGATTAATATGATGATGAAATTGATGCTGATGGTGATGATGATGATGAGGATGATGGTAGTTTGAAGTTGGAATTTTATTTATTTTTCTATCGACCCAATACACCGGCATAAAGTTCATAATCTATCTCCTCTTGGAATATTTCCAAACAGATGGCGATGATGATGATGATAATGATGATTATGATGGTGGTGATGACTGGTGGCGATGATAATGATGATCGTGATGATGAAATGATATATGATGATGCTGTTGATTTCGATAATGATCGATGATGAAGACGAATGTAATGTTGACGATAATGATTAGAATGATGATGATGGTGATGATGATCATGAAGATAATGGTGGCGGCCATGATGGTGATGTTGCCATTATTGGTATCCGTTTATGATAATATTGTTTGTGGCGATGATACAATTTACATGTACATGTAGTTCTGCATGGTGATGAAGATGTTTACGCTTACATTTACATGTAATTTTAATTTAATCTTCCATCTCCCTTATTAAACCTTTCAAATCACATGTGATTTATCTTTATTTTTTGTTACAGTAATCTACATGTAATTGATTTGTACAGGTATGCCGTTGATCTTGTTCTTATTAGTAATAAGCCAGGCACTGTACATATGGATGTTGCAGGGGTAAATTGCCAATTTTTCTATTACTAACTCGTCCACTTATTAGGCCTACAGAGTTACCTTCATTTAGTCTAATGCCATAACGTCCATCAACATTTCGTCTAATAACCACTTGGTCCAATAACTATTTGGTCCATCACTTCGTCTCATCACCAGCATGACCAGTTGGTCTATGACCATTTCGTCTCGTAACCAGTTGGTCTTATAACCATTTTATTTCATTCATTTCGCCTAATTAACACTTAGTCCGATTAGACCAAGTGGTATATGGACTAAATAGCTATTGGATCAACTGGTTATTAGACGAAATGATGAGAGGATGAAATGGCAATTAGACAATGTGGATAGTAGACAAACTGATGGTACACCAAATGATAGTAATGAGTTGTATATTGGACGAGTTGACATTAGACCAATTGAAAACGAACCGTTGCAACAAATATCATATCATCAGGCCTCTCTATCATGATCATGATGATAATTGTCACTATGAATTTTCATTTGTATAGAGTAAGCCTACATGAACATGTACCTACCTAAAATCTTTATTTAGCCATTAGGTCAAACATCTGAATATACCATTTTCACTATGTCTTCTGCCATTTAAACTTTTTAAAAAATAAATTGAAATGGAAATATTTTTGCCGTTTTATCATTAATTCATTCCTGTTATGATAAGCGGGACCTGTTATTGATTTGTTAGGGTGTGTGCTCTACACTAAACGACACTGCCAAGTACAGAGGTGCAAGGAAACAAAGGGACCCACATATCTGCCTTCAATCGATATCCCGAACAATTCTTCCACTTAATCAATATTTCATAATGGAGAGAGAGAGTCATAGTACATGCAGTGTGCGTGTTTGTAGGCTACAATTGAGAACACTGTTGCCTGTGCATTGCACATACGCACTTTCATGACCAAAATGTTCGTGTAATTTCGAGAAGGTCCAAGCGGTACTGCATATCAAATTCAAAATTGTTTAAGCATATATCATGTAACATCTCAGGATATTTTTTATTATGTTTATCATTTATTACCGTGTTTAACAAGATATAGGAATTTTGTTTAATTTATAGCTGAATTACGACGCGTCATCACCAAACTGACATCGAAAACATGTAAAAAAGTATAATTCTCAAAGCAACGTCAACGAACGAAATGCATGATCGGAGAGTGGGGGGGGGGGGGTAAATTTTCGAGTACGTGTGCTAATAAGGACATTTCAAATCGCTCTATATCCTGTGAAATTCTTTGTAAAAGGAATATATTGTGATGGGAGAGTAAAGACAACCGTTATGCTCATTATTTTCTGGCAGCTCTTTGATAAATTTTAACTTTCGGCGTGACTATCACAACGCCGATAAAGAGTACGCGTGCTTTAAAAAGGAAATTTCAAATCGCTCTAAATCCTGTGAAATTGTTTGCAAAAGGAATATATTGTGATGGGAGAGTAGAGGCAACCGTTATGCTCGGTATTTTCTGTCAGCTCTTTGATAAATTTTAACTTTCGTCGTGACTATCAAAACGCCGATAAAAGCATCTGCTTTTACAGCCAGACAACAGGTGAAAAGAATGTCATTAAATGTTGACAGCGAATTCCTTATTCAACAATAGGCAGTATGAATATAAATTATTGTATCTCTTTCATAAGCTGAAATAACAAATCTATCATTCGAAATCCACGGAGCGACCAGTACATGTATATGACGGCCGATGATAAATGTGATTAAAGTCATATCCAACGAATGATTACGGTGACGACAAAAGCGCTACGATCTGTATGAAGAATAAAAGGCCAATACATAATTACGAAGTGGATATGAATATATTTCCAGAAGCGCAAAAACACTGAGCAAGCACACACGGATGATGATAATTAAACAAGGTCTTCACTCCCGACAGGATGTAATTGGGGCCTATTATCCAAAAAAAATGACAAGCCCCTAAATAGGGGGAAAGGGGGCTCTCACTACGGACAAAGGTGAATTTTGTCAACCCCCAAGGGAATATATGACTGTGATATATATGTTATGTACTATATATAATTACATTCGCGCAGAATAACCCATGCATGCATCCATTAGGGTAGCCGTTTTGGTGTCAATATATTGGATGATTTGATTAAAGTCTCAACCATGCTGTTGAGCCAAATGCTGGATATGATTTGCATTATTCATTGTTTGCACGATGTTCATTTGAGATGTTTCCAAATTGATTAAACTATGATAGGCCTCCACGTTTGTCATTAATGTCGATGCGGCATTCAATCTATTCCCGGGGATGCATGGTTTGGGGCAAGGCGCCATAGGGGGAAACAGTATATAGGGTGGTTTAATCGCTCTCCCATAATATTTAAAGAAGGCCCATGGTGAAAAGTAAAGCAGAAAAATAGGAATTAAAATAAAGAAAGAGGACATACAATGCTCGACCCACATCACTTAGGTATTATATATACGCATGTACATGTACATGAATACTACATGTCATACAGTACATACAGGTATAATGACAATGTACATACATGCATGTACATGTTCATGTGGCATCGACATATTAAAATTTGTATAGTGTTGAGGATAGTATAAGAAGTCGCGCACGCAATGGTGTATTAGAGTGCCCCCACCCCTACTACCGTAGATAAAATGCTGATGAATCAAACTACATGTAAATGTATTAGGACCACACCCTTCAAGCTTTTATTTTTTTTTCGGGGGAGGGGGGGGGGGGATCCTTGTCATAATATATATAGACTTTCCGATTATCTAATGATATTATGTTTATGTATATTATGTGACCTTTTTACCGGTTGTATACTGATTATAGCTAAATAAATATATCTTTAATCTTGAAATTTTATTGCAAAATCAATATGAAAATAAACAGATATTAACATTAAAAAAAATCTGAAAATGTTTCGCCCGCTGGAAGAACAGTTTTAGGAACAGAAGAGGATACCCTGACAAAAATATGACATTGTGGGTTATTATTACGAATTACGAAATTAATTACGAAATCACCAAACCCTCACCTCGTTCAAGAGTAATTATAAACACAAATATTTTTGAATAAGTTTTTACATTACTCCTTAATCATATGTACATGTAGTATTTACAATGACTTGAATAATTATGTTAACTTTGTGTTATTATTTATATGTTAGTCACAATCTGAAAAGTTTTGATTTTGTGTAAATATTCTCCTTCTTAGTATTCCTTTTCTCATTATTCTTGCATATTTTGATTTACTGTATTTTCGCTCCATCCCTGGAGTCGACTATTACTCAATCCTCCATCGTTCCTATTTCTCATACACTCTAATGTGTTTATTTTTCACACATTCAAACGTTTGTTTGTACTTCCGAACTCCACTTGTCACATTTATCTTGATTTGAAACTTTTTTGTCGCACTCTTCAATTTTGCTACATTTTGAGTGTGTATCCTACATTCGCATTGTTGCTACTATATTAATCTTCAAGAATAATGAATTTATTTTACTGAATATATTTTGTCCTTCAAGACCATAATGGAAAACAGCCATTGTGCTGATACATTTTTTTATCCTGAATAAATATTTTGAAAATAAATTTTTTATTGTTATTGTTGTATTATTATTATTGTTGTTGTTGTTATCGTCATCATCATTATTGTCATAGTTACCAAATGTTCCCCAATATTATTTTCTCCCCACTCCCAGGTGTTTGTAACAGTGGACCCTGCCAGAATGGAGGTACCTGTCTTCTTGTTACCGGTACGTCTGGCTACTCTTGCCTCTGTGCTTCCGGTTACCAAGGAACAAACTGCGAACTTCGTAAGTTTATTCGTAATTTCTATATTCATTGAAAGAACAATAACTGCGGAGTGATTGTATTGAACATCCTGGCTGAGTTTCAGGTCACATGGCTAGGGTCGAAGGTCATTTAGGGTCATAAATTTTAGACCATGATGGGGGATCAATATCGAAATCTTAACCAAGGTTAAGTTTTTGAAATGTCGTCATAACTTATAAAGTATTATGGACCTACATGTAGTTCATGAAACTTTGACATAAGGGTAATGGTGTATCACTAAAGATCCTGCCTGAGGTTCATATTACATGACCAAGGTCAAATGTCTCTTAGGGTCAACGAACTTTGGTCATGTTTGGAGTATTTGTTGAAGTGGCGTCACAACTTAGAAAGATTATAGATCTATATATAGTTCATGAAACATACATGTACACATATTTCAAAGGTAATCAAGTTTCAGTGGTTGATTTGCACGCGTCTTAGGTCACATGATCATGGTCAAAGGTCATTTTGGGTCAATAGACATATTTTATTATCATATTAGTGTTTTCTTGTGTGAATAATTATTCGATAGCTGTTTTCAAAGTCAGCACTGCTGCTATATCGAATCGCGTAATACAGGCGAGACTGCCAGAGGCGCTCCACTTGTTCAGTTTAGCGTGTTGTTTGTTGAATGATATGATTCTCTTCTTTCTTTACTATTTTCTTTACTCTTCTAGAAACGGGTCCTTGTGCTAGCTCACCATGCCAAAATGGTGGGACATGCACCAACGGCGTAAGTTCCACTGGTAGTGAAATCTTTTCATGCCAGTGCCCAGATGACTTCACAGGTATCTTCTGTCAAACGGGTAAGTTTCCAGAATAAAGCCCAAGGTTTTTTTTCTTCAGTTAAATCTGCAAGCTTCAACAACATCCAAAATCAATTTCAAGATTTCCATGGGCCAATCAAATCTCGTAGAAATTAAACTACATTGCTTACGATATATTTATAACTGTTTGTGAATCACCTTGCATGATTGTGTGTTCAGCAAAGTTCTGAACACAATCTACACTCGTTGCTATATTGGGCAAGAAAACACCACCTTTCAGGTTCTGAAAGATATTTCTAAAATTTACACGATGTGACGAAAAGTGATGTACCAAACACTATTTTGTATCCAAGAGAAATCGACACCCTCCTTGAATCTGCTCTCTTTGGGGATTAGCATATGGTGAAGGGAAATAATGTGAGATAATGTTAATTTTTCAAATTCGTTTTTTTATGAGTATTTTTAACCCTTCCCATTATAAATGTTCTGAATACTGCACTGATGTCGATCCATGACGCCATACTATTAAAGTGGGGGAGGGGGTGAAGCAATTATAGATCCCCTTGAACAATAGATTCACAACACAAATTGACACTCATGTAGTACTGTGATGTGTGTAGTTGATGAAAATTTAGGTGCTTTCATGGAATGTCCATGCTTAAACGGATAAAAATATTAATGATGTTCAAATACGATGTAGAGTGCTTCATTGCATGGGCGTGACCGAGTTTTTTTTTTTGCTCCAGGTGTTTTGATAGGGGCAAGTTGACCTAAACGTAGCGGTTTATTTCTCTCTCAATTGGGAAACAGGGGTAATATAGAGTTCCATGACACATTTCATCTCACACTAGTGAATACCCAACATGATAAATGTTTGTATACCGTAACTCTGCTTTCTCCTCGTCTTTTCCCGTAGAGTTCTCCCAGGACCCGTGCCAGGATGAGCCTTGTAAAAATGGCGGAACTTGCAGTGAATTCGTTGGGACGTACACTTGCGCATGCGTAACTGGATGGTCTGGTGTCACTTGTGAAGAAGGTAAGTCTTTTTTTTTCTTCAGTGACAAAATCGTATTCGAATCATTTAATTGATATCGCATTAAAAACGTGATCGCTTGCTCGATCCAAAAGTCGGTTTCATACCACCGACGTTAATGAAGGTAGACCAGCGTTTCTTAAATGATGGTTCACTGCCCACAACTCAGTCAGAAATATATTGCAAATCTGAAAATTTGAAACGAGATCGTAAAATACGTTATATGTCTCTTCTTGGAAGCCATCTCACTCTTCAATCATATCACGTCGAATCGGTGTGAAATCAGTCATTTTAGATTTACTATCGTCATACAAATTAGAATTACTGTATGAAAATACGGTTATGGTTAAAATGATTACCACCTAGTTTCTTCCATTTTCAGCTGGCCTATTTGTTTATGTTTATGGTAACTCCCGTAGGAACTCGGTAGGACAGCGTTTTGCCGGTAAACGCCAAGCTGGTAGAAGAAACATTTTACGTCTGGGTTAATCAGTCATAGTGGCTGACCTTATAGACGACATATATTACTCTCGGGTCTTTTTTTTTTAAATCAAAGTGGAGACAATGGCAGAGTGGAGATTCAAACTCACAGCCTTGCAATTATGAGTCCAATGCTCTTACCACTGGACCACATGATTTCGATGTTAGTTACTAATTTCTCTTCATGATTCTGGCAGGATGGCCTGAAGAGAATCGAAAATAAATGAAGACCTTGAAGGATTGATAAAAGGCAAAGTGGATCCTACAAAATATTAATAAAGGTATCATCGCTATCAGAATTAAGAAAACAACCAGAAAAAAAAGAAATAATTGGTGAACTTGAAAATTTAGTGTGCATATACATCTATATCTACGTTGTAATCAAGAATAGCGTCATTGACACAGATCAAGATAATTCGACTCTTATGCAATCATTACGTTGAATTCCTTGTGATTCATGTTAAAGCGTGTTTTACTGTCTTTTACTCCTTACAGGTGATGCCTGTGTAAGTAACCCCTGCCAGAATGGAGGAGTGTGTAATAGTTTCCAGAATCCTACGTTTTACACATGTTCTTGTATCAATGGATGGCAAGGCTCCAACTGCGACTTAAGTAAGTCACGTGATTGTTTGAGTATTAGTTAAGGACAAGAGAGAGTGTATGATCACCAGATCATACATATCCTCCAATAATGCTATGTGATCTAATTCAGAGAATTATGATTTGATGTTTGAAGGAAGTAGGACGAGGAACACCAAGATGTCTCACAAAGTAGGACAAAGTATTGCATGGTATGAGTCGAATAATAGTTATCAGCTATCATTCGATGAGGTGGTTTATTTTTCAACTTTCAGAGTGAATTCATTTAAATCAGAAAGAAGATTATTCCAACTTTATATGCTCTGCCTGTACAGCAAATCAAAGTTAAGGACTGATGAATCCAATTTGTTTTTGTTTTTATACAGACCAGTGTAGTTCGGACCCCTGTCAAAATGGAGCGACCTGTACGGACACAAATGGAGGGTTGGAATATGAGTGCACATGTGCAATTGGGTGGCTAGGGACGCTGTGTACGATTGGTGAGTCTGGTCTCATGACAAAAAGAAGGGGATAACTCCATGTACGAATTGCAACGACCTTATAGCTCACAAAAGGTTTTATTTTCAATGAATTATTCTGACTTAGCCAGATAAGAGAAACACAACTATTCTGTAGGCCTAACTAAAGCCATTGACCTCTGACACGACATACAATTCAATTTGCATACATACATATCATCAAATGTTTAAGTCCTCTTATCATGTTTAAATGGACGAAATGAAACTTGATTACCTTTGATAACTGTTGGTAGAGAGATGCTCACTGATACAAGTTTTGAGAGTATATTATCGTAAAACTTTTAATATCAACAGGTTTGAATGCAAGTTAACGAAATGTAACATGTTTAAGGTAATATAGTCTTCTGGGGAAATAGAAATTATGAAAATGTTTATGTCAAAAATATCGAATATAACATGTGTATAATCACTTTCCTTGAAAAGAATTATATTTCTTGACTGAGGTATACTTGAGGTTTTATTTCAAGCAGTGGTTTAATAGAACACTTTCTCAAACAAATTTTCGAAAGACTATTTTTTTTTGTCAATTTTTTATATACTGTCGAACTGGATAACTCATAACTATAACTTATGAAATTAAAACGATGTGCTTAATGTAGTACATGTAGATCAATTTAATACGCACAATAAGTGAATTTGAATTGTCTTTGTTACCTTTTCACCACTTAAAATGGACTTATAAAAATCTTACACCACGTGTGAATTTTGATGTTTTGTTTTCGGCACGTTTTTGCTAACACTTCACTTATTTCAATGCAGTGGATCCTTGTATTAGCTCACCATGTATCCCTAATGGAAACTGTATCTCATTTGAGAACAGTTTCGCATGTTCCTGTGATGCCGGCTGGGATGGAATTCGATGTGAAATACGTAATTATCTATATTTTGAATCCCTTCTTTTATAGAATAGCTTTCATTTTTTTGTTTATAGGAAATAAGATCCCCATAAATGCAATGCAATCCTCCCGCTAGATAACAAAGTGATGGCAATTGCTACAAGTGTATGGATAATACATGTATCTAATAAAAGAATGCACCCACTGATCCTAGGTCTTATAACATAACTAGACAAGAAAATATGAAAGATAGTAAGCATCAGGATTTTACCATAGTTATTAGTTACAAAAAAATAATTCAAAATCCATTTCAGCATACTTGTAAATTATATACATATTATTAAATTAAAAAAATACCTATTTTGGTAAATAGACTCCGAAGTCGTGAAAATCAAATATCTGATATATACAATAATTTCAAATCAACTATGCATTGAGAAAACCTTGTGCTTTGAGGGTTGTCTATCCAAACCCTATATCTACATGAATTATAAGGGTGGGGAACTCTAAATGTAGCTTGTCCAGGATAGAACACCATGTGGAGATTTTGCTTAAATGCAGGACAGGTTAGAATGAATAGATTGACCAAAAATAATGATATGAAAACATAGTTGCCTATCCTCGTGGATATAGATGTCCATAGACCTTCCAAACATGTTTCTTTCTTTAATTTTTACTTGCACTCTTGTTCCTAACGATTACACCCATTTTGCCGTCCTTCCAGCTGACCCGTGTGAAACTCAACCGTGTTCTGAGAATAGCACGTGTCACAACAATGATACTAACTTCTCCTGCGAGTGTTTTACCGGCTGGGTCGGTGACCTATGTTTTGATGGTACAGTATTCTGTCTATTTTGGTCGTGATTAATGTTACAATTAACCCCGTGTAACTGTGGTTGTTTTGTATCGTGTCATTTATCGTCCATGTTGGCCTAATTACTTTATTTTATTTTCCCCATCCATACAGTGGTCTTCCTACACTTGTATATGGCTATTTTGGTAGTTTCACCTTTCATCATGATTGGTTCGATGCAGTTAAATAAAACCCCACCTCTTTCATTAATTCGAATTGCAACCTGTGAATATTATAAACCATGTTAGAATCGGGCCAACAATATTTAGGCCATGGTGTAAACGAAAATATATAAGCCATGTTAGAACAGGGGGAAAAAAACTTAGGCGATGGTGTGAATATAGTAAATATGTCAATTCAAACAACCACTGTCAGAATTGATTACTGAAATAAAAATATATAGGAAATTGCTAATTTGATCTCATTTGTGATCATGGTGATAATCTATCTGACAACGATTTGGTACATTGTGCTGCACAGATGTTATTCTGAAATCTGAATAATATTTGGGATTCGATTCGAGTAGGGACGCAATCAACCTCTTATAGTAAAGATGTATCCAAAAACATCATCTAGCGAGTAATCTTACAAAAATCATTTTTAAATAGTTTACTAAAAAGAGGATCCGTGATGGAGTAAGGACTACCCTGCTAAGAGAACATGGTATATGCACATCTATATGTTGTTTGTATTTTGTCAAAATTTTCGTAAAGTAGTTCGTATTTTTAATCACCATGGGCCCGTTGCATAAAACTTCTACCATAAGAAAACTCTGGCAAACAAAATTAAGCCATTGAAAATTACACTTTAATAAAAAAAAACTCTGGCAAAATTTGCCAGTTTTTGATGGCAAAAGCTTTATGCAACGGGCACAATGTGTGAATATTTTAAGTAACAATTTGTTTCTCAGTGATGGTGGAGGCATAAAATTTGTAATATATTTCCTTACGGTCAAAATGTTAAACTAACGTATATGATAGGGGAATTTATATGGGTAATCGGGGAATGGGGGATCAGTGCTTTCCCTCATCTTGATCGATCAACAAACGAAGCTTTCTATATTTTAATGTCTTAATCAGAGGATCCATGTGGCAGCATTCCCTGCCAAAACGGTGGCGTGTGCAGAGGAAGCGTCGGGTCTTTCGAGTGTACATGCCCTGATGAATTCGTTGGAGATACCTGCGAGATTGGTAAAGATTAATATGCATGTGAATGTGGCAGCCTTTGCATCACCTATCAATCTGCCAATATTTTTCTTTTCAAGCAAGCATGACAAGTGTGACGTTCTCCTTTCACTTTCATAGCCCATCACATCTTTTTCGTTATCTTTCATCATTTTTCATATGATCTCATTGATGTTTTGCTGTTTGCCTTCTCGCATTTGTATTCCACACTGGCGTTTTTACTTTTGAGCATATGACCATCTCTTAATCTCTACGCATAATCAAGACAAAGGTGTCTATAACTTGATCATTCAGTTTCACAGTTTTATCCCACCCCCGATCCACCGATGACCACAACGACTTTCTCCTCTCACATATTCTTCATGCCAACTGAGAATTTCATAATTTACGCCGTTTTTCACAATTTTTCAGACTTGACACATTGCACTTGCTTTCACAAAATACACTTCTAAGGGCTCATTTCTATTCTTAAATTTATTTACTTAAATTTATTCTCGAATGATGAACTAAATCATAACTGCAGAAATAGTTAATTTTCTTTCGTTGTTGCGCCTCTCCTCTCACTCAAAGTCTATGCCCATACTGCCAGCACGCTGCATGCCTATTTTTGCGAATTCTTCAAATACAATGCAAACTAGTGGCTCTTGTTACAGGGAATATAGCGCCCTAACAAATGTCAGACTTGCATAATATATCAGGACGTAGGCTATTGGCTCATTATTTTTTATGTTATGGAATTTTCAGTTGAATATCAATTCAATGCTCATGAAGTTGGTCTAAACGTCTGGTTCTTGCTGTTCAGGCAGGCTTTGTAACTCCCGCACCGATATCCCCATCTGAAGATCAACGACAGAAAAGGATAGTTTTTTCTTTGTCTTCTACCATTTTCATTATTGCTACTTTTTATAGTCATATTATGTCATATACTTTTTCTTTTATTTTCGTGTATATATACGTCAATATTTCATCATTAAATATTAAACTCTTGTTTCAACAGCGTCATCATGATCCTTATTCATCATCTTGCTTTCCATCTATAAAAAGTTCGGCTGGTCTACTTCCTCTACCTATTTATATTTTGTTTATATACCAAACTATTTGTTTACATGCATGTTAATAAGATTCCTCTCATAGTCATCCTTATGATTTTATTCTTCCTTTCAGATCCGTTATAAATGGAGTGAAACCTTCTATTGCATGAATATGTAATTTTGTTCTTTCATCATAATCGTTTCATCAAAATGTATCTGTAAACATGTGTCCTTCCATTAGTGTTTAATTATTCAAAACCATCGTTCATAAATCATTCAAAATTATTACTTTATACCATGACTGTTTTATATGTTTTATACTTATAACTGTTATTAACTCAATGTATTTCCGTTTTGTAGCTTTTACAGATTAATATAACAATTAACAAAAACATTATTATCTGTTCCACAACTTCGACTGATATTCATAACAATTTTGATAGAACCATCATTTAGTAATTGTTTATTTAGCCTTAGACCACTAGATTAGTAAACCATTTTAATGCTGAAAATCCCTAACAATACATTGATTGATAACACTCTAACAAACATATTCAACAATTTCTTATAATTTAGGTATAAGAAATAGTTCCAGTTTAACTGCAGTAGCTAGATTACAAATAAAAAAATGTTGGCAAACAGATGATAGTAACAAATAAGATAACCATTAACAAAGTAAAAAAAATATTGAATTTTGAATATTAAATAAGAGTAAAAATCTGAATTATCTGAATATATTTCTCTTTTAGATTAGTGATCAGTTGATAAGATTAACAACCCTGATTGCTCATTGCCCCAATGTGGTTCTTCTTAAAATTAGTAATCAATTGATTAAGAACAAGAACAAGAATAGAATTAACCCTGGGTGTACATTAGCCCTATACTTTACTGAATATATTCCTCGTTAAGATAAGGAATCAATTAATCTAAAATAGGAATGAGAATACACTGAACTATATGGTTACACATTACCCCATGCACAAAACAGAGGACCCATGTCTATCTTCCCCATGTCTGAACAACGCTCTTGGATGTTCCGGTTTCCCAAGTACCTACATATGCGACTGTGCAGACGGTTATGGAGGTGTTAGTTGCGAATCAGGTGAGGAGAAATTTCACAGAATTGTATGGACATAGTCTTTTGAATGAGACATTTTTAATTTAAGAATGATTCCATTTATAAATGTGCAACTTCGCGTTTTCAACCTTACATTAGTAGTTCATTAAATGCATATCCTTGAAGTTCGATGAAAACTGCCACTCATCTGTACTGTTCATTTTTCCGCACATCCACTTAATCTAATAAAAAAGCCTTTAGAGTAAATAACATAATAATGTAATTGAAAATATAAAAAAGAGGCATGATTGTGCCATGCTCATCAAAGTACATTGTAATGAAAATTAATATCACCCCTTATACCAACCCCTTCTTCAAATAAAGTTCAAACAGAGTAGATGTATTCAAATCATGACACCTAAATAGAAATATGTATTTTTTACAGTGGTCGACTACTGTCTGATTTACGATCCGTGTGCAAATGGAGCAACTTGTTCGAACGATCTAGCTCTGAACTTCACCTGCGCCTGCACTGGCGAGTGGGTAGGGCAACGCTGTGATGAAGGTAACTGCCAAAGAAAAAATTGAATGTCTTTAAATTTATGTATGTTTTATTAACACATATGAAGAGTTTGAGCAGGCAATACTGGAGTAACAGGTTCTCATCATTCAATCTGGCCAGCCGCAGAAGAGGCTGGTCTGTTTAGTGTTGTGCTATGTTCACCGTTGCGAATGCGAATTCACTACATTTTCACAAGAGTGCCGTTGAGAGTGGTCCGCCACTCTGCCTCCGCCTTCCGACGATATGGACCATCCAAATGGAGTTGCTGACAATGACACATTTATTTATCATTTCATGTTCTTATATTGTAATTCCTAAATATATCTTTTCATTTCAGAAGACATTTAAAAAACAGATTAGCATCTAGTTTCCAACATGTAATTTGATTTGGGCACCAGCAATTTTCATTTTCAGCATCGTCAGTAACACTCATACCATGGAATGGATCATCACCTCATTTTATTGTTTTTAAACGTCAAGTCCAACCTAGGAAAATTCTGACTTGAATAAATTCAGAAAAATCAAACTAGCATAGTGCTGAAAATTTAATCAAATTCGGATGTAAAATAAGAAAGTTTTAAAGTTTCGCTTATTTTTCACAAAACGGTGATTTGCACAACTAGGTGAGTCAGTCGATGATATCCATCACTCACTATTTCTTTAGTTTTGTATTGTTTGAATTATACAATATTTCATTTTTGATAGATTTGACAATAAGGACCAACTTGACTGAACCATATAGTATTAAACAATGCTAATTCCACATGCTCAGGGAGGAATTAATCGTTGTATCACTTAACAATGAGGAGAAAATTAGAATATTTCATATTTCATGTAATAAAATACAAAAGAAATAGTGAGTGGATGACGTTATAGTCTCCTCATTTGCATACCAGCCAAGATGTGCATATAACTGTTTTGTGAAATTAAGCGAAACTTTAAAATGTCATAACTTTCTTATTTTACATCCGATTTTGATGAAATTTTCAGTGTTATGCTTGTTGGATTTTTCTCTTTTTATTCAAATCAACTTTTTTGTTGGGGTGGACTTGTCCTTTAAATTTAAATTTCCATACTTGATACACAATATTTCATCAAAATTTTTTTACGAAGAATGTATCTTTTCAAAGTTTACTTTTTCACTTGACAAGAATGGTATAATCTTCCTTTGAATTCCAGACATTTTGAATTGCATCTATCCATAAGGCTCAGTGATACAATTGTATACAGAAATATGTTGTTTTTTATTTATACATTTATTGTGATTTTTAAAGGTGTTAAGAGCAGCGTATTTCCCTTGCCATATCAATGGCCATTTTTATGGATGTTTTGCAGCGCTTAGGAATTTAGATACAGCTGATGAGTAATGCTTGCTGGCTTTGCAAATGGTGCTGGGAATACCGTTCAATTTCACATGAAGCACTCACATTCTTCCTTAAACACAGCCTATCACTACCATTTTCTTTGCGTTCTTCACAATGTTTTGGGTCTTGGGAAAGTGCTTGCTTTTTTCAATTTGTACACAATACTTTATGCACTGATTATTGCATTGCCGTATCATTTCTTTGTAAATTATAGGTTGTTAATGTAAGTACAAGCCATTTTCTATGTGTGCACTATTGAAATCCTTGAAATTTTCAAGCTATGAAAGATACTATGAAATTTTATTTTAGTAGTAATAATCCATTGGAGAATTTTATTGTGAGATCACAAGAAAATAATTGAAGTTTAATGTTGCCTTATAATTGGGCTTGGTTTCATAATTTCAATGAAATATTCATTTAGAAAAAAATAAATCGTTTACCTTAATTGTATTTCTATGACTATGGTTTTAAAACCTGATTGTTATATTTAAAAATCAGATTAATTATATTTAAAATAGCAACTTTAACTTTTAATTTTAATTGAGATTTATCAAGAGGGTGAGTTATACATAAAGCAAAACTGAAAAAAGCCCACAAACTTTCAAAGAATACTTTTATTTTTGCAGGGGCATACTTCATGCATATCTACAATATTCCAGTATGAAATATTGCTACATTTCCAATGTCTGAACAAAATTGCTTGACTATGTTTCCTCTTGCAGTGAATACATGTCAGGATCAACCTTGTCTGAATGGAGGCACATGTACCGTAGATGGATTGAACTACACATGCTCTTGTGCCTCTGGCTACTTGGGTGATAATTGTGAACATGGTAAGTACTAAGAAAAGTCAAATCAAAATCAAGCCAAGATTCTATGGTCACCTGAGGGAATCATGAAAACAGTCACTTTAGACTGGTGATTAATTGATTGACACTTAAATTAATAAAGTGTTCGATTCAGCACTTTAGGGGCTTATATAGTGACTGCACTATGGGTTGCTAATTTTCAGCACTCGATTTGTTAAAACCTTACTTGAAGTGCTATATTGAGCATACAAGGTGCTGTTTTAGCAATTTAGAGTCCCGTTTCATAAAGACTTGTAATTATAACAAATGCACAATTTATATAACAAATTTAAAATCAGCCAATCAAATTGAAAGATTTCAGCAGCTTTAAACTATTATTTCAAACTTGTTATTATACCATGTTTTATGAAATGGGCCCCATGTGCTGATATGCAGCAGCCTGAAGTGCAGTTTATTTCCAAGATCCAAAAGTACCAAATCTACACCTTTGTTAGTTTGATAGACACATGTTCCATGTTAGGGTAGGGAGAAACACAGTGTAGTATTAAAAAAGTGACATGTCAGTGATTTGCACTCACTAATTTGCTCTCAACCAATCAGATGCAAGGATAATAGTAGCTGAAAACAGATGGTGTTGAAAATTCTTTAAAAAATCCTTTACCAAGCACGCCGGCCAGATGAACATTGAGAACCAAACTTGAAGAAAGTACTATTCAAATACAATCCCTGGACTGAGATATAACTTTGCAAACTCTTGTGTGTTATTGGGGGTTTTCTTACCATGAATTTATGCTTCATCTGCAAGCATTGGGATAAGTGTATGATTTTATTCATGTTACCAGTGATGATAGAACTTTTCATTAGCTTGTTTCTTAGATTTTCAATCTTCCCCCCCCCCCCCGAGATCTATAGATCATTTTCAAAATAGAAAACAGTTATGGGATGTTCATTTCTAAAAGACACTTCAAATAGTGATAGAATATGAAACCTATAGATCAATAATTATTCAAGCTATGTTATTATGATTAAGTTCTTACCTTTTACTAATTGCCAACATGTTAGCGAAGAATTAATAAGTTTCTTTCCCTATCTTTTCATCCTTTTCTCTCTCCTTCTCTTAGAAAACATTTGTATTCTGAACAATCCTTGCGTGAATGGATTATGTAATTACGTTGCTGATAGCAACTACACCTGCACATGTATTGATGGATGGAGGGGATTTGACTGTGATATAGGTAAGAAGCAGACAGCAACCTTTATAAATGTGGTATCAAATGATAGATTAAAACAAATGAACATTTGAATCTCTTATGTAGAAACCGCTCCTGCTCCAGATAATGTCTAATTAAAGGGCCCAGATCTGAAGGGGGGCGGACGTAGTATATATCTCTATGACTTCGGATCATCGCGGTTCCAGTTTCCAACAATCCCAATTCCTAGACTCATAGCAGGTCTCTTGATTGTAAACCAAAATAAATAACCTCTGTGAAGTTACATGTTTCAAAGTGAAAACACGCAGTTTACTTCTGGTTGGTTAGTCTACTAACTATTGCTCTCCTATAGACCTCCCAGACATGCCGGCGTCTATTACATAACACCCCGCCCCAGACATGCAGCCGAGCGAAAGACTTGAACCCCTTCTCTGTTCTGAAATTACCCTTGATTCCCCATGATTTGTCAATGAAAGGTCCCCTAACCACGCTATCACAAAGTGTAGTGTTTGATCATGATTTATTAATTGTATTAGTCCTAACTGTAAGGCCGAATAAATGGAAAATGCTTGAAATGTTTAAAAAGAAGAGGTAAAAGGATATACTACATAATAGGACAGATTTAACATTTCTTATCATGAGTGGGCAATGATGAGCCATCAACTGTATGTTCGTCCTTTCAAAGTTGATCAGGAGAATTTAACCCAGACATGAAGTCCTATAAAGATTGACTGAAACATTTAATGGAAAATTGAAGATATCACTTGTAACTTCAAGCAATTTCGCCTCTTTGTGCACCTTATATTCATGTGATGCATATTTTTATATACCTTTTCAATTCTTCTTTTCTCCACAGTGGACCTGTGCTTTGACACTCCTTGTCTGAATGGAGCCACTTGTATATACGTAGGAGACTCTGATTTTAGGTGTGAATGTACCAGCGGATGGGTGGGCGACCAATGTCAACTAGGTAATTCTTTCAATCATCACGTTATCCGTATATCACAGTCTCATAATTTTCAATGCATTAATTTAATCCTTACGTGGTATCCATTTAACACATGGGGCCCGTTGCATACAACTTTTACCCAAAAAACTCTGGCAAATAAACAAATATTCTGGTAAACAAAATTATGCCATTGAAAATTACACGTTAAAAAAACTATGGCCAAAAATTAGCCAGATTTTTTCATGGCAAAATTTTCATGCAACGGGCCCCTGTATGGTGAGTGGCATATGTAGTCTCTTCCTGATATCAGCTGGTATTTGATTCCAGAACCATTTGTTTGAGAGTCAAGGATGTGAACCACAACGCCATGTACACTTCACAATTAATTATATATTCATGAACTATGCAATGCAAGTTTTAGAAGATCTCAATGCCACAGTCAGATCAGGGCCCCGTCTTACAAAGAGTTACGATTGATCTGATCAACCGCAACTATGAAAAGCCAGCAACATGAACATCTAACATGCATGTTCAAAATATTTTCTAGACACTGTGTATATTCATGTATTTATCGTTTTCTTGAAAATTCTGTGTGCTTCTCTGTGTTAACAATTTCCTGTAGAAAAAATATGACATTAATGGATCTCCATATAGTTGAGGTTGATGAAATTAATCGCAACTCTTTGTAAGACTGGGCCTTGATAGGATTTGTTTTGGTGAAAATTAATTTCATAACTAGAACCGCTAACAAAAGCAAAGGTCAAACAAAATTTAACTAGTACCCATTGGCTGAAAATCCCGCAAAATTATTTATTTATCAGTAGGGATTTCTAGTAGCACTTATTGTTATCAGCCAGTCTGCTGCATCGATGTTAGAATAAAAGTCAAATATCCATTGATCATCACAGAAAATTTGTTTCCATCTGTGATCAGTTTGACCAAGCTGTAAACATTGGTATCTAATTCTGTCTCAGTGTCTCTGCAATATTCAATTACAATTGGTTTTCTAATTTAATTATTGACTTAGCTCTTAACTCTCAGGAGCTTATATATGGGAATGATTTTATAGGTTATACCATGAAGCTATTAAGAGATATAGCTTCATGGTTATACAATGGGTGACCCTAAAGGGGCTTTTACAATTGCTCATTCGATCATTTGCGGATCACTTGGTTACAATATATGTTGCACAAAATCACAATGGTTGTAAGCAGTCACACCACCAATTGTGAAAGATGCTGTAGATGTCTAGACAGTTTGTCATCTTGTACAAATAGTAACCTTGAAATCAATTTCTTACATTGCAGATGATGTGTGTCTACCGAACCCATGTCAGAACCTTGGTAACTGCACCAATATTGGTTTGACTGATTTTGAATGCTCATGCGATTCTGACTGGACTGGAGATCTTTGTGAAATAGGTGAGTTTATTATGTTTCTTTAATATTGTCATCAACTTGTGAATGTGCTTATCTTATTTCCATTACATACTAGGGAGAGTAATCATTGCGTTTTGTTTTGATTAAGAGAGATTCAATTATTTTACAATGTATTTGTGTCTATGTTATTTTTTTGTCCATGAAGTTTCTAGACCTTTTGAAAGACTAGATGACAGCTGAAATGTTTTTAATTGCAGTTGAGTCCGTCAGACTGGCAATTTAAAAGGAATGCATACACATCTCTGAAGTATGTTTTCTCATACTACTAATGGCACAGAACAATCATCAATCGCACATTACCTTTACAATGTCCTCCCTTTCTTATAGAAAATGCATGTCTAAGCAATCCCTGTGAGAATGGTGCATCATGCATGCTAACGAACCCAGGTTATGACTGTACTTGCCCAGATGGTTGGCTGGGTATTAACTGCAACATAGGTGAGTATCATTCCAGGTGTGCCCCATTGCACAAAAGTTAGCAATTAATCGCTAACTTGAAATAACAATTGTGATTATGAAAATGCACATACAACGAAAAACTTTATAGGCCATTTCATTTAGCGATTAATTGTTCACCTTTGCATACTGAGGCCTAGGAATGCCCCATATTAACACAAAGCTTTGTCTTTATGGTAGGGCTGATCATGCTTGATTACACTGGTCTTTATGCGCGATAAAGCATGCAAATCAACTTTGTCATGAATCATATAGTTTGTGTAATGGGCATCAAAGGTTACCATAGTTTTGACAGAGGATATACTATACCCACCAACTTTGTGATGGTTGAACAGTAAGATGGGGGGAAAAGATAAGGGGAGAAGGGGGCAGATAGACATTGGAGAGAAAGGGGAGAGATACAAATACTGCTAGAGGGAGAAAGGAGAGATGGAGGGTGATGCAGGAGAGTAAAATGGGGGGGGGGGTTACAGACTTGGGGGAGAAAAGGTAGAGAATGAGAAACAAATAGAAGAAATGCAGAGAGAGGGAAAGAGAAGGTGAAAGCAAATGATATGAATATAATACAATAGAAGGGGGAGAGAGAGTGTTGGATAGGGTATAGAAAATATGAATAGATAGATTTTCATATTTAGTGACTGTTTCTCATCGTAGGGACATTTTTAAGTAATAGTGGAAGTAATCCAATTTGTAATTATTGATTTTTTTAATGACAACAGATCAGTTCACTGAAATAAACTTTTCTTATTGCAGAGGATGCATGTTCTAGTATCCCATGCCAAAACCAAGGTACGTGCAGCACATACTTGGATAATGAGCTAAATGGCACATCAACCTACAACTGCAGTTGTCTAGCTAACTTTACTGGCGTTAACTGTCAGAGAGGTAAGACAATATTTGAAATTAAAGGCTTACTTAATGTAATGAAATGCATTTTATGTTGGTGCCGATATTAATTATACAGGGAAAAGCCATCAGGCAAATTTCAAAATGAATTTTAAGCTGATTTGCTATTTGGATAGGTAGTAGTCATTGATATATGATAAAACAGTTTAGATAGATGGGTTAAATAGATTGAATTGTGGAAAGATGTAGCTACATACACTCTAAAAACAAATCAATTAGAATGACTAGTTGATAGGGTCTGCTGGGTGCAACTGTTACTCTAGTCATATTTGAAATTTTTTAGTCGTATTTTATTAGAACATAGTTATTTCTGACTATAATATATATGTCAGAAATGTGACAAGACATATCAGTCGCACCCAGCTGAATACTGGTCTAGTAAATTTGACTAATTTGTTTTAAGAGTGTAATATGCAGATAGATATATGTTGTAGATTCATCCACACACTGACCCATGATGAATGTATTTCTGAAATAATATGAATAGGCAAATCTATGAAACTAAGAATTGAAAATCGAATGAAAGGCAACTGACACAGAAAGAAAAGAAGCAAGAATAAGAACTTGTTTATACCACAATCTCAGAAGAAGAAAGTTGACCCAGATCGCTACTTCAGTATTGTTGTATATGTCAAGATGTTAAACCAGCTAGAATTTATGAAACTATGGATAAACAATGTCCATTTTTAACGGAATTGCCAACACTATTATGGAAGATAAGAACCTGACTGAAAATGGACAGTCAATCCAGCCGAATGCCAAGTCTTCTCTCCTGCTCCTGTTCTACAACTCCACTCATGGATTCAAGCCAGTCTTCTCTCACCTAACTGCCTAACCAAATACTCAAGATTTTCAACTTTTCTGTACTGACCGCACAGAAACGTTGTTAGCGCTAACAGTGCACTAAATAACAGAGGCCCTGTTACAACCGGTAATGTGGCGGCGATGCCTAATGTAACAACAATGCATTGCTTAACATTGAAATAAATGTTTGGACTTACAGTCCGAAAGATGTGACTGAGCTTACTGTTAGCGCTCTGTTAGGCTAACAACGTTTCTGTGCGGTCGGCACTGGTTGATAGTCCTTTTAAGGACGACCCTCATATTCACAATAGAATACCCTTCCTTCAAATCTTCCACTTTCTCACTACTCCATTTCACTTCTACCTTTATCAACTTGTCTAAGTCCTTCTAGGACTCGCCACATGGTGCACCATGAACAACTTGCGCGATTGTCCGTATGACCATGCAAACCTTCAAACATAACCTGAAAATTGTTATTTTGATTTAACAAGGTGATGACTGCTTCCTGAAACCGTGTCAAAATGGCGCCACCTGCAGTCTTCTCGATACTGTTGGCCATGAATGCTTTTGTGTGCCTGGATTCATTGGAGATAAATGTGAAATTGGTAAGGACATGTGATCTTATACTTATGCTATAGATAAGGTATACATGTGGTTCCCAAATGTGTCAACATTTCCCAATCTTTCGGTCAAAGAAGAGGAAAACGGCTAAAGTGGCTGTCAAATTTGACCAACATATAATAAATATGGCAAACAATTCACAACTTCATTTTCAGGCTTTCCCAAATACAATCAGAATATAAATATGAATATAAAAGAATAATTGTGCAGCTTTTATATGAATATACTCAGCTGTGCCTGTTCAGAGCTGTTTTTACTTAATTCTACACAGCAAATTTTCTTAACTAAAGAGATGTGTTTCTAATTTTGATTTGAATATAGTCAATGATGGAGAGCTTCTTATGTCAACTGACAGGCTTTTCTATAGTTTGAGGGCAGCAAGTGCAAATGTGCGATCACCAAGTGTGACTTTTGTTTTGTGAAAGGGGATCTGGAACAATAATATAGATAATATTACAAATATGATATTAGTTTGATTGTAACCGTAGCAATCCAGTGGTAACTACCATGGTAACGATGCTCAAATAACACCAGCAATTAAATGATACCATTAGATGACTTCGGCAGCAAGAAGCTTCATGCAAGGCCCATTTAATTATATCTGGCCCTCCAAATTTGCTAGAATACTACTGATGATGCCAGCACTTCTTATTTCATTGTAGAGGACTATTGCTTCAGTGACCCCTGTCAGAACGGTGCTGCTTGTGATCTAGAGCCAGGTGTTGGGTACACGTGTAATTGCACAGCAGGTTATACAGGGACATTTTGTGGTGAAGGTGAGTATTTCTTTCCTTTCATAGGACATAATTTTCAAGTTTTAATTTTAGAATGAATGTTTCTTTCCATGTGACTGCAAAGCAAATATATGATCTTGTCTAATCATATTAGAAATTATCTGAATATTGTATATATTACAAAGGTGGAATATCTATATTAATGACACAATTTTGATCTATTTTTAAGAGTACACAGCATACTTTAGAAAAGTATGCTGACATGTGCAGCCTATTAGATAGAAGCATTCACATGATAACCAATTAAATTTACTAAATTTAAAAAAAAATCCGCTTAAATTCTATTATTCCCTATCAATATAATTATTAATGTTATTTGTACTCTGTGATGGAATTCATTGGACAAAGTACATTGCAGCTGTGTTCATAAAATACTAATCTAATATTAGCATATTTCTTTTCTGCTATGTGTTGTGTCCCCAATGGATGGGGGTGTGTGAACTCTGACCAGTATTGCACATATACCATATTATTACAATAACTGATATCATTCAAGAGCAGCCTATATGTTAAATAATGTTATTCGCTCTTACAGATGACTATTGCTACAGTGATCCTTGTCAAAACGGAGCGACTTGTAACCTTCTCTCCAATGGTTATACATGTACCTGCCCAGACGGATATCTTGGAACACACTGTGAAAATGGTATGTACCAATGTTGTTATTACCAAGGGCAGATCCAGGATTTCGTAATTGGGAGGGTCGCAGAAAAGGACCCATTTTATTCTCACTTCCAAAAGTGGGACTCAAGAGGGTGTACTGCATACTACATGGTACTATTTATGAACAACTTAAGGCTATAGACCAAAGGGGGGAAGGGCACTTGCTGGCTATGATCACCATATCTCCCAACATATGTATATGTATATTTACAAATGTATAGAATTATTAAAAGACAATGAAATCACCTTACTTTCATAATTCGTAGTAAGTTAAATAAAAGTACTTGTGACTATAGGTTGGATTATTTGTTTTGGATTATCTGCCTTTAGCTAAATAATGACCTTCATCATCGAACACACATCGAACATCAATTGACCAAAAGTTTAAAGATACGATTTTAACAAAGAATTGCAGATAGCTGGGTTTGATATAGAAATAATAATTTTGTTGATTCTTGATGATTTATTCTTATTCTCCAGTTGATGCCTGTTTTGCCGGACCATGTTTCAATGGAGCCACGTGTAACACACTTGAGAATGACGTCATTAACGGAATTACAAATTACACCTGTACTTGTGTGCCAGGATTCACAGAATACGATTGTGACAGAGGTATGTACTTGTGTTATTTGGCTTGGTGCTGTTTTACAAAAGGGTTCAGGGTGATTCTTAATCATGCTGAAGAGACTTTAGCACATGATATTTAAAGTGTGTATGGTATTTTTAACTATGTGGTAGTTGTGCATATCCTCGGAGCATGATCTGACCAATATGGTTATGCGTTGTAAACCCCATGTCACTGGGAATTTAAAAGCAAGGAAAAATTACACTCATCTCTTTGAGTGTTGAAGCAAATGATGATTCCAAATTTTGATTGAATAGTTATATTAATTCAGAGCATAAAAACGCATCTATATTTTCTATTACAAGACACAGCCTTGGGGGACACTTTTTGATAAAATTCTATTTTCATACATGCAAGGGATGGTTTCCATGTTAGCATTGATGTTTTTATTGAACTGTTTAAGTTTTTGAAGAAACTTTTCCAAACATGTGTCAAAGGGCTATTCAAGATTAATTTCCTATCTTCTCTCCATTCCAAGTGACATTTTTATCCTTTAAGTGATGTCTGTCCCCTGATGTCACTTTAAACATTTTGGTTATGATATTTTGTGAGTTGTTGCATAATTTAAAAAGTACACTTGATATTATATGATGTACGAGCCACAATAATATATAACACATACAAGTATATGTTCACTTCATGAAGGCTTCTGTTTTTAAATCAATTACTGTTTCTTTTATAGTTGATGAGTGTTTCATATCACCTTGCCAAAATGGAGGAGCCTGCTCATTGCTCTCTGGATCAGGATACCGATGTGACTGTCCAGATCCTTATATTGGGAATGACTGTGAAATTGGTATGTACAATTAAGTTGGTCTTGCACTTCGTCAAATCATTTCATGGCATCACAATTGTAGTATGTATTCTTTCCTCAAGCTTTTCAAATCCTCCGTCCATTCAAGCTTTGAACTTATGAAAGTAGTGCCCTGAATTTTAGTATTGTCTAAAATTATTATCCTAAATTTAGGTTTTCTAATAATTCTTCAAAATTGTGTATTTTGTTTATTCATACTTCAACTTTGCATTGATAAACGATTGTAAAAAAATTTATATGTGAACAAATATGGACCAAAAAAGGGGAAGAAGAAATTTTGTGATCTTTATTAATAAAGTCTTCATAGATTATATTAGTCATTCAATATTATTAAAAAAATTACAACATTATGGTGTAAGAGGAGTAGCCCTTGACTGGTTTAAGAGTTATCTTCAGGACAGAAAACAATGTGTTTCTTTTGACAATGTCTCTTCTGAGATGAAACATGTCAATATCGGAGTGCCCCAAGGCTCTGTGTTAGGCCCGTTACTTTTTTGATTTTTATAAATGATTTACAGCATGCTAGTAATATCCTACACTCTATATTTTTTGCAGATGATACAAACTTGTTTTTATCTAGGGATGATATAGATGATTTAACCTCAACAATAAATCTAGAACTGAAAAAAATAAATGAGTGGTTTCTTGCCAATAAATTAAAATTGAATGTTGACAAGACATGTTGTATGATATTTCAACCTAAAAATAAAAACATTTCATCTGACAACTTTGATATTTTTATTCAAAATAGTAAAATTCCTGTAGTTAATTCTACGAAATTTTTGGGTGTAGTCATAGACAACAAACTGACTTGGAAAGACCACATAAATTATATATCTTGTAAAGTTTATAAATCCATTGGTGCAATCAACAGATTAAAAAATTCAATTCCATTAAACATACTTCTAATGATATATCAATCGATTGTCTTGCCCTACTTTAATTATTGCAATATACTCTGGGGTAATTGTGCAATGGTCCATTTAAGCCGAATAATTGTTTTTACAGAAACGTGCAATAAGAGTTATTACCAATTCCTCCCCAAGAATCAGTACACAACCTTTGTTCAAAAAACTTAATTTACTTACTATCAGTCATATAAACAGCTATCACATTGCAAATTTCATGTACTTGTTTCTTCACAATGCTCTTCCCTCTTTTTATGATGATTTATTTGTGAAAAACAAATATGTCTGTAATTACATTACTATACAGTCTGACAACTTTTATTTGCCTAATTTCAAATATAATTTCTCACGAACTACAATTGAATATGTTGGACCCACTCTGTGGAAAAGTTTACCCATTGATCTTAAATTATGTCCAACACTCAACTCTTTTAAAAGAAAGTATAAAAAAATTCTTGTAAACTCATGAATTGTTCCTTAAGCCGTTTTGTCGTTTCCTTTTGTGTTTGGTTAGTTCTGTTTTTTTTTTTTTTTTTTTTTTTTTATCTATAAAACTTTTTTCCTGCTTACAACCGTTTGGGATTTGCCTTTGATAGGCCTTTGGCCTTTGTTAAATTCCACACATTTGTATTCTCTGTATTTTGTGTGATCTCATGTATTATATGCCTTTTATCACTTTAATTGTATGTATTGTCTTTTTATGCAAATGTGAAATGAATTGAATTGAATATCCCTATAAATTAAAAGCGATAATATTAAAGTAATTAATAATAATAGTGATAATAGTGAGGACTACTGAACTTATGAAATATACACACCCACCTGGGATACCCATGATGATAAACCACCAATGGCTCTATTGTAAAACAAGTAAAGAAAATGTCTATTCTAGTCTATAAACTATTAACAAATGGTGATATGGATCCTATTGAAATAATAGAAAAAGAAAATCATCACATGACCAGGCTATCGTTATAATTAACAGAAAAAAATTACTAATGACTAGTTAGTTGGGCTGGTCATGGTTTTGTTATGTTTGAAACAGTGTAAACTCCCTTAATAATTCTAACTTAAGCCCTTAACGATATGTACTATATGTATATTATCATCTGTTCGTATCATACTACTTAATTAAATCTATTGCTTTTCAAATATAATTTCAATGAGTGACTTTATTACGATATCCTATTAATTCAAATTGTCTTAAGAGAATATCTCGCTGTGCTCTATTTAAATAACATATGAAATTGATCTTTATGATTCCAGAGGATTTCTGCTTTAGCAATCCCTGTCAGAATGAGGCTACTTGTACATTGCGTATGAATGGAGCTGGTTATGAATGCGAATGCACTGTAGAATACACCGGAACACACTGTGAACTATGTAAGTACACCTTAACTAAACTTGATTCGTTTCCATGAGCAATCGAGTCTTTAAAACGAATCTATTGCCACCATTTCGTTGTACAGTTAGATCTAGTTAATAGCTACATAAGGTGAATTCTGGCATATTTTGATCAACAAAAGGTAAAATAATGAAATCTAGCCAGAAAAGTGATCAGGTACACTGAAAATGACCAACACAGATAAAACACTTGTCACATAAATCATTTTTGTGAGAAAAATATCTGTTTCATATCGATCTTGCTTATTTGTCTGGTTACAGGGCAATTACACATTTTTTTACAAGAATCATCTGCTATATAATATTTCTTTATACATGCACTTTAATTACCATTTGGTTAGAGTGTGTTCAAACACCTCCGTCAGCATTACCTAAAATGACAGCCATTTCGTGCTTCAAATTTCTGGCACTGTTTGTTCAGTTAAATATCTACTTCACTTTGTTTGACTTTCTCATCTGTTCATTCTTGCATTTGTCCTTGATAATTGCATGTTATACGAATTTCAGGCATTTTACTCGGTGCCATATTAAAGATTATGTGAACCTGGACAGCCTTTGGCTATGCGTCAATCCACACTTTGCCACTCTCCACCCATGTGTGAAATTGGTACCCAGTAGGATGTGAAGTTCATCTTAGCTTGTCTAGCATTTTGAGCATAACCAAATGAATGTTGTATTATCATTTGTTCATGTTTGCTCATGTCCTTCAGTTGACTACTGTTTATCTGGCCCCTGTGACAACGGAGGAACCTGTCTGTTAGATATGAATGGAAATGGATATATGTGTGATTGCATACCAAGCTTCATTGGAGATTTCTGTGAAATAGGTAAAGTTCTTCAGTGATCTTATCATTATTTACTTGTAACACAATGTTGTGATACTATGTGATGGCCCAAAGTGGAATGAGATACCATGAAGGCAAACATTATGCATTTGAGTGAAAATGAAGGATTAAGGAATTAGTTCAGTTTTGTAGGTTCAACTGAGTTGATGTGTAAAATAATACGGAGTATAAACTAGGGTTTTGATTTTGAAGAGTAAATGTAACGATTTGGAAAAGGGAAGAGGATAAAGAGAAAGAAAAGGAATTATGAGTGACAGAAAAATGAAAATCCTTAAAAGGAAATCATGTCATAGAAATTTATTTGTATGCATATTACAAAAGATCACTATTTGACATGGTAGTTTTCTTCAATAATCACCATGGGACATTTATGAGATTCAATCTTCTTCATGTATATCTACTTTTATCAAGTTTATATAACTATATATTACATTTACAGAGGACTTTTGCTTCAGTGACCCTTGTCAAAATGGTGCTACATGTGACCTTGCCCCTGATGGAGCTGGGTATAACTGCACGTGCCCTCCAGACTACTTTGGAATTCATTGTGAGAATTG
Source organism: Lytechinus pictus (assembly GCF_037042905.1). Lineage (NCBI taxonomy): Eukaryota > Metazoa > Echinodermata > Echinoidea > Temnopleuroida > Toxopneustidae > Lytechinus > Lytechinus pictus. Next base: position 12,986,917 of record NC_087261.1, on the reverse strand, counting down.
TAAGTTTAACCCATTTAATGCTATTTTTTATCACTATTTCCAAATATTATGAAAGCCTTTAGATATGATTCTACCTTCAGTTAACTGTTTGAATCTTAGAATGATTCTTTATTTTATTATCTGAGCAATTCCATGGAAAAATAATTAATAATCCCGACTGTCATTTATCTCAATTTTTCTCTCTGTGTACTGCTCAAGCCATATGGTGATTTGAGAGCAGTACACCGTTTCAAATTAATGAGAAATAAGAAAAATAAGGCATTTAGCATTAGCTATCATTTTTCAATGGCATTGCACCATTTCCCCATTCTTTTGACCTCAATACCTTATCTGACCAATAAAATGTACAATTACAGATAAAATTGTAATTGAAGCTGAACAATGCTTCCACTATTATGTAGTAATAATGACTTAAGCAACAAATAAAACTTAGCTTAATCAAATTTTGATACTTCATATGTTACGAAATATACCTAAGAATGTAATGATAAATGAAATGGATGAATATTAAAATGGAACATTTTTTCCCCTTTTTCTTCTCTAGTTGATTATTGTTATAGCGAGCCATGCCTGAACAATGCCACATGTAATCTCCAAGACATCATCAACTATGAGTGTATCTGTACTGACAAATTTGTTGGTCGAAATTGTGAACAAGGTTTGTAACATGTATATAATGGATTTCAAATCTTTACTGAGTCATAGATAATGCAAAAAAAAGAGAGAAAAAATAGTATAATAAATAGGGGGAAATTGAGCATAAAGTAGACAATGTAGCTTTTTTCTGAAGTGGAATTAAAAGTCCATTGAATTGTGAATGTGTCTGGAGGCCTAACTTTGTTGAATGTAATTGCGATCTTCCACAAATATTTGGCCATCATTCAATGTACATATATGATTTAATATATACATTATGAGTAGCACAGTCCCAAGGGGTACTGCATTTTTTATAAGACCATCAAGTTTTTGCTATGAGACCACTACTCAAGTATTGGAATGTCTTTAAGCAAGGATTTAAACCTTGATTGCAGTGTTGTGCATCAGGTTTGAAAGCTAAGGACAAGGTCAATTAAGGTCTGACTGCTCAAGGACAAGGCCAATGATTGTATACCTTCAATTTTAGGATAATTGACTTGTAGAATAAATTGTCAGCATGAGAACGTTAAGAAGCATTATTTTTTATCATGATACTTTTTTTTTGTAGGATAAAATTATATTGATAAGATATTTCTTGGTCATATCCTTTCAAACTAAGGTTACTACTTACTTGGCGAAATAATCATAATGTAATTCTGATATATGTTTTCTTGGTTTCCTTCACCAGAATGAAAAAAATAAGAATGATGAATTCCTATTGTCCTGGATAGACCGATGAAATAACAAGACAATAGCAAGGCATGGTATAAATTTGAGTTTAGCAACAAAGGGTTGTGTCTTATAGTGACAAAAGACATCTGGCTCAGATCAAAAATCATTAACAGATTATCATTATTCACATATATCATATATTTGCACGACATCTGTCAATCACCCTGGTATTTTTTCATACAGATAACCATTGCTACAGTGACCCCTGTCAGAATGGAGGAACTTGTCTTCTTGAAGCGAATGGCTATCAGTGTGAATGCCCTCCAATCTTTCTAGGGGACTTCTGTGAAATAGGTAAGCAAATATAAACTACATGCATGGTACTAACTTAAATCAGATACGAACCAGGTGGGTGTCTCATAAAGCTTTTTATAAGTTTCGAGCGACTTAACGAACGACTAGTAACCCTAAATCCACACCAATGAAAATATGGTGTGTATGATTTACAACAAGAATAGATTACCAGGTTTTTCGTAAAGTCGCTCATAACTTATGAACAGCTTTATGAAGCATCAAACTGCAGCCTTATAAAGCACCACCTCAAGTCCTCAACTACTTAAATCTGGCCAGTTTTCTAACAAATGATGCACCATTCTTAGCAGTGTCGTCCTGTAATATATAGGCCTACTTGAATGATTTAATTACTCAGTACATTTATAAAACAATAATGATGTTTCAAAGCATGAAAATACATACTTTCCTCTCAAAACAATGTAGTTTCTCTGTACAGAGAAAAATATAGACTAAGTTACTTAGTATCATTAATTGCACTCTCAAAATGTATATTTTAAGACTAGCAATTTATAATACAGTCAGTGAAAGAGTCCATACATAGTGTTGCTCAGTTTGCCCCCCTCCCCTTAACCTGTCAACAATCAGAATTGGATGCCCACTGCACTGATTCTATTTGATGTTTGGAATTCAGTAGTTACGAAGTTACATGAGTTACGTCAATTAGCTTTGCTTCATGTGGGACTTCAGAGAACGTTTTTAATCTAAGAAGAATGAAGGAATAATAGAAAAGAAACACATGAAGGGCAACTCTTGGGAAACCAGCAGCAAAAACAAAGAGATTCAGACTTTTCTTGATTTACCTTGTTACAAAGGATAGAGGAGATAAAAGGTGTGTTTCTTGAAAAATGTTGAGAAGCTCATGTAAGACACACGTCTGTAATACAAATTATTATAAGAGCTTAATTGAACTGCTTTGACATCTTATCACAAAGTATTTAATTTTTCTTTTGTAATGCCATCTGTACTGTGGCAAATCATACTTTACTAACTATCTTTGTGTAATGTGTGTCAACTGCAGTTCTTGATTTATGTATATCTGGTCATTTTATTTACAGAGGATTTCTGCTATGATATGCCTTGTGCGAACAATGCGTCCTGTCAACTTACACCAACAGGCTACGAATGTAATTGTACCCTGGGGTTCACCGGCCAAACGTGTGGTCTTGGTAAATATTGAATTTTCTATTTTACAAAGCTTATGAATGTTCATGAGTTTTATATACTATGAAATGAAACCAACAGTAAATAGTCCAATCACCCGGAACATAATTGATATGTGTTTTTATATAGTTATATTAAGATCAATCCAAACCATGTATTCCATTATGAACATACATTTGATTTTGATATGCATGTTATATTTACTAATTTCATAAGGATTTGGCTTAAAAGTTATTTTCTCTTAAATTTCATAGGATGGGGAAAACAATTAATAATGATAGACATTATCACTTCGGTTAAATTTTAGTTACTTTCTCAGCAGAATAATGTTTTTGTATGTGTGTGTACATGAATTACTAATATTAGAGAAAAATGGAAACTACAGAAAATTTCATAAAAAACTTGCAATTAGTAGCTCCCAGTGCATTGAATTAGAATGAAATAGAATACATAATACAAGATTATATGAACGAAAATTTGCATACAATTTTTACAATTATATTTTTAAATTCTATTTTTTGTGAAAACCTCTTTTGATTTCATTGTGTTAGGAGTCCACCTGTGCACGTTGAAACTCCGTATAAAGCGCTCTATAAATGTTATTATTATTATTATTATTATTGTAGTTATATCAAAATGCGAATATCATTTCATTATGATGAAAAAAAATTTAATGTAATAAAATAGACAAATCCGAATTCAATTTATTCTGTAGTTATGCAATATTAAGTGGCAATTTTCATATTTTCAATCTGCTTGATGACATTTTCTTTTACAATTTTAGACACATTTTTTTACAAGTATTTGTATCCAAGTATTTGTTTTTATCTTTTATATTTTATTTCCATGTCCACATTCAGATTTTGTTATAAATTTTGTAATCATTTTAATTTAACTTATATCTTTAAAAAAAAAAAAAATCAGTGGACCATTGCTTGAGTGAGCCATGCCAAAACAATGCAACCTGCCAACTAGGAGGAAATGGCTACCTATGTGGGTGTCTGCAGGGATATATTGGAACAAATTGTGAAGTTGGTATGTCTATTTTCTGTCTTGAATAAAAGTTTAATCATCCAGAACAAATCAGTTTGTGTTTGAATATTAAGTGACCATATAAATGTTCATTCTTTAAAAAAAAAAAAATATTTTGGGGCAAAAAGTAATTAACTTGAATGGTATCAAATAATTAATTTATTGGTAAATGGGTATTCTTAGACAAACGATTACATCTTTTGTACAAATTTACAATGTAAGTAATATCTATTTTGCAGTTACAATGATTTGCAAATAGATTGAATTGGTAACTTTTTTTAAATATGAACTGCATTACTTTTATGCTCTAAAAGCGTGTTGCAAAGAGAACAGACATAACACTGGAAAAGTCATGTGTTAAAACCACTATGTATTTCAGATGAATGAAAAAATTGCAAGTGACAGTAAATGCTATTCACTTTATAGTCTGAAATGTACTATAATGGTAGAAAAGTACCATATCATTAAATGCAACTATTCAGTTCTAGATATCTTTGCTTTGATTATTCATTTCAAAATCTTCATATTCTAGGTACTTTACCATCTGAACCAAATTAGATGCCACAATCATACGAATTCACATTTCCACAAAGCTACTAATTATCTTAAATATGTTTCTTTCCATTGCAGTAAACTATTGTTTGAACAACCCTTGTCTAAATGGAGCCACCTGCCAGCTTGGAAATGAAACATTTCTGTGTGTTTGTGAAGTTGGATTTCTAGGAGAACGTTGTGAAATAGGTTAGTCATCGGTATCACTATTCCACATACATGATCATTGCAAATTTTCCAATATTAATCATCATTACCACACGAAATCATAACCCATGATATACCATCGTCATTGCTGAAACAAATAAGTTCTATTTTATTACTGTAAAGATATTTCATTTAAAACCATTCGAAAGGTGGTGAAGAAGGGTTGTTGTGTTCATATTATTCTTGAAATAATTATATTTTGTACTTTTCTCATTACAATATGGTGTAAAATGGAGGATGTGCTATTGGAAGTCACATTTCATTCATGATATTTTTAAACATTAATTTTTCATCACCTTAACTCATGTGGTATATTTTGACACATATATTGTTTATAAAGTACATTACTGATAAGGTTTGAAATCACCATATTTCTATAAGAAATGGTCTTTAACCAAAGTTAAACCCTCTTTAAATTGGCCGAGCTAAGACAAAGTAAATTGTACTTCATATCCTTCATCACATTCCGCTCCCACAGAGAATTTCTGTTACTCCCAACCTTGCATGAATGGTGGATCATGCTCACTGGGGTCTATTGGGTACAACTGCACCTGCCCATGGCCTTGGGTGGGAGACAACTGCGAAATACGTAAGTAGGGTCTCATCAATATAATTCCATAAACTTTGGTGATCATTAAACCACGACATAAGGTATATCATAAACTTGACTCCCATTTGACTTTTTTTGCTCTTCTCCTGGTTTACGAATATATTTATCTCATTATTATTGATCCATTTGTTTTTCAACTTCATCTAATTCCCCAGTATTTTGTACAGTAATACATTTTTAAAGAAAATTATAATCACATTTCACACATATATAAAGATCGTCATCCCTCGTATCAAGTAGAAAGGAAGAAAGGTTTTAATCAACCGCTTCCCTCCCTAATCTACCTGGTTGGATGTATGAGGTCATGCCTTATATTACTATTTATTATATGATTTGATTATATTGGACATGCTATTATTTCTGAATGATCATAATAAGAATCAGTGTGAGATGGCATGCATGTTGTTGCACATTTAGGTGTATAGGAAGAACATGATGAAAGGCAGTGTAAAATAACTATCAGATGACAATATCCCCCTAATTGAAATATTATGTAGCATGAAATGTACACTCTGTCATATATTTTTACCATGGCCAGTCATTATAAGATAATATATAACTGTCTATAAAATGTTCTTCAGCTATTCCATGCGACAGTAACCCCTGTCAGAATGAAGGCACCTGTGTACCCAATGGAGCCGAGTTCATCTGTAACTGTAAACCTGGCTTTACAAGCGACGATTGCTCGCAAGGTGAGACGTTGTACACCATTAGAGACTGGGTCAAGTATCATAAAGATTGCAATCGCAAATATTGAATGATAATTTTGATTTGGTAATCGCGGATGTGTTGCATATTGAAAATGCTATTCACCATGATTCCAAGAATTTTACTTTGGAATGATTGCTACTGTCATGTTTCTAAGTTAATTGGTACATCATCAATTACCAGACAGCGCAATTATAACCAAATTAGTTCATGTTAATAATACAACAAGTATTATTTCAAGTTTCCAATTCACAGAATTGTGAATTACGTGGATATGTGTCTTGTATTATACCAATTATATTCCCAACAAAGTTAATTTTGAGCTGTAGAAAATCAGACATTTTATTGACTTTGATCTTTTATTCTCATTGCCACTGCTATCATAATCTGTAAGCTGTGAAGAAAATATGTTTTAGAATAGATGTATTTCAAGAATAGATTATGCATGTAAAATAAAACATGTCCTCAGGAATTCCTTAATTCAGGTTTAGTTAAAAAGAAGATATTTAATGAAATAAATTTTGATAACTAGAGGTTTATACAGCACTTTGACACCTGTCTTGAATGTGTTGAATATTTTTTTTTTTGTTATTAATAGGATTTTACAACCCCTGTCTGAGTGACCCTTGCATGAATGGAGGAAACTGCACGTTAGTCAACCAGAACAGAGCGTTTCAGTGTATATGCCAGTCTGGCTGGACCGGGTATCAGTGCGAAACACCATGTAAGTATCACAGAGAGCTGAATGTAGTTGAATGCCTTGGCCCCTTATCACAAAGCTTAGTAATTAATTATCTTAATGATTTTTGTGATTGGTTGTATTCGTTACAATAATACGAACAGTCACTATGTTTGGTAACAGGGTCTTATGAAGGGTATAATGAACATGCTTTTATCTTAACTACAATCAAAGTCATGTTATAATCTCTAATCAGTATTCTGCAAATGTTCTCTCACTTCTATGTGAGTCTAGCGCATGTAATGAGCCAGCTCTATTGCTGTTTCAATACAATATAAAAACACCAAAATAGAATTGGGTTTTAAAAGTTTGGTAAAACATCGGCTCATGATTTTGTTTCCTTTACAGTTGTGTTTGATCCATGCCTGAGTAATCCATGTCTGAATGGAGCCAACTGCACAAGTTATCCATCTTTCTTTGTCTGTCAGTGCCCCCAGTCTCACTATGGAGTCAATTGTGAAGTTTGTAAGTATGATATCTTAACTTTCCCCATTAATGTCATGGGTGGTTCTTCATTGAAAATACACGTCTGTTCTCTATTTTAAACTTTTCTGAAACTTAAATATTTTTAGATCTCAGGTGTGAGTTTGATGGGATATTTTATTGTGACCTGTACATTATTCAGATACATGACGGTTGATTACCGCCCATCTCTACTCCTGTAGGTTGCATACTCTTTTTTAGAGAGATTTCAGCTGTTAACCAGTAATTGTGTGGAGCTTGACTTGCATGTAATTTGTGTCATAATCATAGAAATTCTTAGTAATTTCGAAATCAATATTATGTTCATTTGGCTTCTGAGTAACCGTAGTATGACACCAATGATATCTTAACTGATTGCCAAATTCTATTGTATTTCTGACTTTAGGTTAAACACACACAAAAAAAAAAAGTATATACAGAATTTGTTTTTAGCAATATTTCTTTTCTAATTTTAGCACTACAGAATCTTTTTCCTTGCCATCACGAATCTGGGCTGAAAAAAATTATGCGACTGTAATGAAAATCGCCAGTGTACTTTTGTGATTAGATCCTGGTTGTGTATAATTTATAATATGATTATTATAAAGTATGATATTTGATTTCTCTACTTGCAGTGAGTCCGTGCTACAGTGACCCTTGCCTAAATGGAGCAACCTGTAACACAATTGTTGACAGCTTTGCCCAACTCAACTACCGATGTGACTGCACAACCGGTCTCCTTGGGCCCAACTGCAACATTGGTAATTACTCAATTGTTTAATCACTCATGATGGGATAATGTTAACATTTCTATTATTTTCTCTAGCGTAATTAGTTCAATTGAATTAGAAATATACAAAAATGAGCAACGGTCCGAGGACTAATAGTTGTGTCATTTACAAAATCTACAAATCATGTCGTGAAAATGAATTATACAATACTCATAAAATCAAATAATCAATAAGACATTGTATTTGATGTAAGAATTGAAAGCCGTATAATCTATTGAGTAAAGTCTGTCTAAATTTCCGCTTTCTATCTCAAAAAAATTGAGCTACTTTACCATGTAAAAGAAACACCATTGTACTGGATACATTGATTATGGCAGCCATATTTTCAGTGTCATGAACGTGTTACTTCTTTTTATATATTTACACAACAAAAAAAGTAAGTCCCCCTTAAACAAACATCAATAATTTCCGAACCAATGCGAGTTATTAATATATTTTTACATGAGCGTGTAGGTAATTTTATAAGCTACCCTTTGAGTAAATGTTATGGACGTATTCCACGTCATGCTTCAGTGAGCACCGTCAGAAGGCAAAAATGTCACTTTTCAAAAGTCACAAGCCAAATATCATGACTTTGATTCCATTTTGTTGGAACCAATTCCACATTCTCATCATGAAAAATAGCCAGAAGGCTTGTAAAAGGTACTTTCTAAAAGACGATACAACTTTTTTGGCTAAATTTCACGGTTGAATAAACACAAGTCCAAATTTTCTATAATTTGATTTTTTACACATTTCTATCAATTAAAATGATAGAATGTGATGACAATTATTTTTGGAAAGAGTATCTTCAACAATATTCATCGTTTCACGGTTCAATGAACATTTATTGAAAACAAAAATACGATTTTCAAATATCATAGGCAAGTATTAAGTTCATTTTGGTAACTGAAAACGATCTTTTCTAAACTTTTTCGTTATGTTCATGACCAAGTAACACGCTTCTATGATTAAAAATCGTTTAATTAAACGTTCACGCTTGAATGAACATGTGAAATGTGATTAGCTCTTTTTTACATTATTGGAAAAAATGCAATTTGTACCTATGGATATCTGTCACAAACCTCCTTGCATAGTTCATTTGATTTGATTTTTATGAAAATCCCGATGTTTAATGCATCAGTGAGCACACAATATTCGAAAATTATGTACATGAGAAGAAAGTTCAAGGGCTTGGCCCCACTCTGTGCCGTATCAAATGGTTAATTCGGTGTGCGCGCATTTTGGATAGTAGTACTCTGAAGCCATGTGCGAAGTTTCATGAAATAACTGTTGGCAGAAGTAACAAAAACCGTCCATGAAACAAACCCTCATTTCATATTTGTTACAATTTTGACTTCCTCTCTCATAGACTTGTGTACATTATGGGTGCATATGTTTAAGAATTAGTAACCCCTTATTCAATATGGTGGAACTTTTTTTAAAGGCTGTCTTTAGCAATGTCATTTGGCAGTAATCTTTATCAACCTATGGGCAGAATTCTGTGCAAAAACGAAATCGATTTGTGTATTAATGGATGAGTGAGCACGCATCAACGTGAGAAAATTTGTATTTTCAATGTCACAGACTCATTTTAAAGGGTAATAAAGTGAATATTGGGGGCAAATTCGGTTTCAAATGTGACTTTAATTGCTGTTGTTTTTATCATCCATCATTTCTATCACCACACACTTTCCGAACTTTATACGTTTTCATGGTTGAGCGAGCAAATTCGAAAACTTGGGAATGAATACTCTTTATACTGCATAAATGTATTCTTTTCCTAACAATTTATCATAATCAGTTTAATTTATGGACAAATCAGTGGTGAATCAAGAATTTTAAAATGGAAGAGGGGCCTATAATCGGGGGAGCCAACAACATTTTCAAATTTTAACATGATCTAACAAGTTGCAGAGGATACTACCATAAATCCCTATGATGATACGTCACAATACAGGGGCCGCGGAACGTTTTTTTTAACCCCCCCCCCCCCGTGGCCCCTGCAATACATTGTGCTCACTCAACCATGAACATACGATATCAAAATTGTGTGTGGAGTGGCTAAATTATGAATAGTAAAACAGCATAACATAAAATTCACCTAAAAAGAAACTTTTGCCCAACTTTGTGTTTGCACAATCTGAAAAACTACTCTTGTGACTTTCAAAAATTGTCATTTTTAATTCAATCTTTAATTACTGATGCATGACTCAACCGATCAATCTCATTTTCCCCAGGAGTTGCTTCATGATTATCGAAAACCACCTACGAAATATCATATATAAAAAAAAATCCGTTCGAAAGTTACAGCAATTTTATTTAGGGGGGACTTACTTTTTTTTGTGTGTATAGTTTGCCCAACAGATATGTAATATATCACACTGCATCTTCGATCACCAGTGAGTTTCAGTGTTTATTAAAACCTCGCTTTCCATGCCTGTATTTTACTTTTACAGTTGATCCATGTTACAGTAATCCATGCCAGGCAGGAGGTACATGTGTCATTAATATCAGCAATCAGGGTCTCTATTCCTACTCCTGTGGATGCCCTACTTATTATGAAGGCACTAACTGTGAAATCTATAGTAAGTTATGATAATCCTAATTGCTTTTTAGTCTTTATTTCAAGTAGATCCCTTTTTTTTTTCATTTTCGATATTTGGTACGTAGTCCTATTGGCTTTTATTATTCTTTTGAAAATTGCAGAGAATACTCAATATTATAAGGGACCTTGGGTCTGAGTATTTTTAAAGTCTCAATTTTATCTACTCTACAGTGCGTCCTAGAAATAAATTGAACCTGTTTTTTATTGGTAAATATTGCCATCACCATCATTAAAAATGTTTTGATTCCAAATTTGATAGAAATAGTAACAGCGAAAATTCTTCCTTGAAATTTGAGACCAAATTAAATTATTAACGCATGGCAGGTTAAAGATAATCAATACTGAGGCATGTTAGAAATAATGAGCGAAGAAACTTATGTGTGAATTTTACAATGATGACGTCACACATCAAAATGCATCTGCACAAAGATCGCAATGTATGTGTGCAACAAAATATGCAAGTCCGACAGTGTCACCCTTTGAATTAATCAACATAACCCACCACTTCGTAGATTAGGGGGATTTTTCTTAAGAATGTACTCAATACGTGATAGCGCGCCATGACGTGATTACGTGATTGAACATTGCAAGCGTTTCTAACATATGTTATCTCATAGCTCTTGTGCAGTCAAAATGAATTCAATGTTAAAAGAAAAAAACTGTACATTGTTTTCCAATTACTGGCATGTACGACATATTGGAAAACAGGACAGCAATATTGAAATTCATACAATGAATAGATGAAAATGAATAGCTGTATTATTTTTCAAATAAGAATACTTTGTATAATTTGTAGTTTACATTGAATCTTCTATTTATTGCCAGCATTTGATCCATGTGATAGCAACCCTTGTTCTGATGAACAAGCTTATACTAATTTAGACACTATAATGATCAATACTTATATCTAAATTGGAGATGTTTCTATCTATCAGGCTGTGTTATTTTTAAAATATTTACTTAGTGTAATAATATGTTATATTGCATCTTTTATTTACTTTAAGCGTTTGATCCATGCGATAGCAACCCTTGTTATAATGGAGGATCATGTAATAATCTGGGAACTCATGATACATACATCTGCCAGTGTCTTCCTGGTTTTGAAGGTGACCGTTGCCTAACAGGTATGTATTTGATCTAATCTGTCATAATCAATATTAAAACATCAGAATGTGACAGATATTGTTTAACTCTGTATGTATATGCAGACTTGTGTCAGTATTTAAACTACATTTGAAAATCTTAGAGGAATAAGCTCCTTGTAGAAAAATAGCAATAGTTGATTCATCTTTTTGTGCAGATCTATTAAAGCATTCTTTAAGCCAGCCTCAGTAAAGATGACTTACTTTGAATACCTTATGTGTCAGAAACTATTTGTTCGAATATTTCTGAAAAGCAAGGTCTTTATTGTTTTTCAGACCATTACATATTCTCTATTTTTGTTTGTATCATTATTTCAAATTTATGCTTGAGAAAAATAATGAAATTAATCTGAACATACCAAATTTGTATAGTGTAGCCAACTCTTTTCACATAGAATGTTTAATAAAATATATGTCTAAATATCTTGCAGCATCAATATTCCTATTTACGGGTTGTCCTTTATAGCTGGCAGCCATAATCCATTGATATATCAAAACACACTAAGTTGGCCTGGATATTAACCCTCCTTAGGGTTGAATTAAACTGAATTTTACGACATTACAAACAACAATGTATATTTTGGCTTGACTAGTCTTTAGGCCCACTTGTTTCAGTCAAGGTCTGTGCCCTTACATTGTGTTCATAGTGAATTCCTCCTGTTTGTGGCTGATTGTATTCATCCGTACTTATGATAAAACAGTGTTATTCAGCATTTTTGTTGATTTATCTGATTTTCTTAAATAGTTTCAAACCAATGCAGTAGCTCTCCTTGTCAAAACGGTGGGACCTGTAGGAATTTTGGAGCCTACTACAGCTGTGACTGTCAACTAGGATTCACTGGTGACAACTGCGAGCTTGGTAAGTAGATCTAAATGAAAGGATCTTCTCTTCGGTCTTCATTCCCACTTGACCCTTCTCCGTCTCTTTCTCTCAACATTGTGATATCCTTCATCACCAATGTCTCCAAATATGTTACTAAATTATTTAAGATTATATTCATATATTTAAAAAAAAATCCCCCTTCCCCCTCTCTCTCTCTCTCCCTCTCTCTCTCCCTTCTTCCCCTCTTCTCCCCCTATTCTCTCTCTTTCTTCTCTCCTCTCACGTTATAATTATTGCTAATAACTAAGACAAATTAATGGATAATTCAGAGTAATTTCTGCTTTATCGTCAGTCGGTATGGAGTTTAAATTCAATGAATATGAATCCTAGCATAAAAAAGTGTGTAAAGAAAAATTGTTTCTCTCTCTTCTCAATATTTATCTCCTTTTTATTTCATGTGATTTCTACAAATTTATATCTTGTGCAGCCATTAACCCTTGTTCCAGTGGGCCTTGCTTCAATGGAGGCGCATGTGATAAGGTACCAGGGGTGTTTGACTACACATGCACATGCCCAAATGGATACATTGGAGATCGCTGTGAGATTTGTGAGTAGAAAAAGCTTCAACAGCACATTCTCTGGAATTACTCTCCCTTTTTGCAATAAATTATGCTAAGATTGTAGAACTTGGCTTTCCCAGATTTATCAGTATCCTTCTTGATACTTAATGCTATAATTTGACAATTTGAATGAGTCATAGTTTTAATTGAGAGCAAATTAGACTTCACACATTTTACTATGCAATGTGCAGTTGAGGTTGTGCTTTTAAAGAAATTGTACTATTTTTTTCAAAATTACTTTTTGAGCACTCTCATTTATTAATAGGTTGGTACTAGAAGGAAGGTTTTTTCTGCTTTGAACAAGTTTGATGTTGCATTCCCTTCTATGTTACCTATATACATTATGAAATTTCATGTGATAATTATTCATCCAAAGAAGTTACTTAGTTCAAAATTTAGATGCATTTTTGGCCCTCTGTTTTATAGTTGATTTTATTTCTATTTTCTTTTTATAGTACTTGACCCTTGTTTTAATAATCCATGTGAGAATAGCGGGGTGTGTATTGCGAGTCTTACATCCTATTCCTACCAGTGTAACTGCCCTGATGGTTACAGTGGAAATAATTGTCAAATAGGTAAGTATATTGGCTTTAGTATCCAGGCCCGGTTTAACAAATTTAGTTTCAGATAACAAGTTAATGTCATTGTTACGAGCTTCTAAAATTGTGGTATTTTATTGGCTTAGGGAAATGTTGTTATCAGAATCTCAAATTTGTTAATATCAACAAGTTTTATGAATTACCATACATTGTCCAAGTTTGTGGTTACCATCTTTATACTTGAGTAGAGTATAAACATTGAAGTTGTATATTACTAATCAGTCTAATGATTCTACGGAGTACAAGAACGTAATCTTCAATGATGAAAAATCTCAAAACCAGTTTTCTTTATTAAATAGCTTTCTCTGATGTCTTTGATATACTCAGCTACATATAAATGTTTAAAATTTAGTTTTGAAATTGCAAAATAAACTCAAATTCATAGGTACCGATATTGAAACAGTTTCGTATAAGTCCAAATTCAATCACAGCTCTAGGTCTCTTCGTTATAATTACCTTCTTTATCTCTCCTGTATGTTACATGTGTCATGGACTGCAAACAGCATACCTGAACATTCTAAATGTAGCCAATTCAAAGTCAGTTGTTAGATGTTTTTCCATTCTCTCTTTTGAGAATGTGCAGAACTTCACCCAAGGTGCAGAATTTTTCTTAAAATGGAGATCGTACATGTTAAGGTCTCACTTGCATAAGTTATATCTATTATATTTTATGGGTAGTAGAATCCCTAGTAGTTTATATAACTATCAAGATTGTCGTCTTCATATTTGATTGAATCTTTATATTGAAAGTCAAATCAAGGTCAAACTCATCAAATCCATTCTTCTAATTTTTTTTCTTCCCAGTTAACAATGCATGTTCCCAGAATCCTTGTCTTAACGGAGCAACATGTACAGACTTTGTAACAGTCTATACCTGTGAGTGTCAACCTGGATATACAGGGGAAAATTGTGATCAAGGTAAATAAAATACTCTTGAATATTTTTTCTTAGTTTTATGTTTAAGTTTCTTAAAAATGGAGAAAAGCTGTTCACAAAACAATCAACTTGGCTAGATGTTGTGGGTTTAAATGATGCTAAGATTGCCTTGCACATTCATTTCTGACCAGTCCATCTTCCTGTACAATTTTTAATGAGTGATGCTCATGAAGGTGTTTATAATAAGTTACACAAATTTATCATATATGTGCTTACGACTGGCGAAACCTTCTTTTTCTAAATCATTTTTCATTTAGCAATAGAAATGGATGTAGGTTTTGAGTAAAGCTTTGCATAATAAGCTGAACAGCGTAATGGAATGGCATCAGGTTTGTTGTTTTGTATAATCAAAATTGTATCAAAAAAAATAATGATTGTCTTATAATAATGATCATAATATTCATGATAGTGAGAGTAATTATGAAAAGAACACCAACAAAATTAGAATTCTATGAAAAAGTACAAATAATATGTGTTAACCTTTCCCTCTGGACAAAATAATCAGTAACTGATGGTATATTCTATTTCTTTATGATTTTTCAGAACTTGATCCATGTGAAAGCACACCATGTCTGTATGGCGGAACATGCTACCGGTTGTCAAATGTCTACAGTTACGTCTGCAATTGTGCCTTGGGTTATACAGGTCCTAACTGCCAAACACGTAAGTACTAAATATGCAAAAGAAATATATATCTTCTATAAACATTGATATTTGCTCATATGACACAATGAGTAACACAATAGACAAATGACTTTGTGGTACATGATTGCGAATGCGATTTATAATTTCACTTACACTTAGAACTCCTTAATTAGATCCGTCATAATGGAAATTTTTGTGTAATTTAATGTACTGTGTATTGAATGATTGTTTTTTTTTTATATTATGTACTCTTTGTAAAATATCTTTGTATGTTCTCATATTTTGTAAACATGTATATTTCAGCCACTGGCTGCCAAGCATGTATATATTACCAATAAACCATTACTATACTATACTATGATTTTAGATCTTTTTCATCTTGTACAATTGACATGTCACAAATAAATGTTTCATACAAAGTTTATCATGATTCAGGACAAAATACCGCTACAACAAAGAACGTTAGTTATCCCCCAAAAGTCAATGATTTGTTTAAATATTTATAGATGGCAAGTGTAGGGGAAATCTATTTATCATTATTATTATTATCACATGCTGTTTGTATAAAAAAACATTTATATTTTCTGCATGATCTGTGTGTATATTCCAAACCAGTTAATGTAGCTTCGTGTTATCATGGGTGTAATGCACATTTCGGCAGCACCAGGGTATTTGATAGAGGGAAAGTTGATCTAGAGGTGCCTTCATATCTTTCAGAATGAAAATAAGGGTACTATGTATATTCTTATTTGTCAATTTCCTCCTTTTTCTTTCTCTATTTTTATCACTTGGAAAAATGAAAGGGAGCTGTAAATCCTCATTTCACTGCACCTGCATACTTCCCTGTTTTCTGCTCCAATACTTAACTGCATGGAAATTTTGAACTATTGAGTTTTTAATCTCTCCTTTCTTTGTAATATAGTTCTAGATCCATGTGTGAGTGGACCCTGCCAAAATGAAGGAACCTGTGTCGCAAGCCAGTCATCTTATGTTTATGCTTGTGTCTGTAAGGATGGATTTTCAGGCACGCACTGTGAAACAGGTATTCCCTATTGCAGACATTCATTTTCAGTGAAAATATACATGTATATCTAACCCTGTATCATAAAGTTTTACAGTCAGTTTTGCGATCAATTATAACTTTACAGTCACAGTTTGCACAAGGCCACGGCACTATTTTTTTTTTTTTTTACTATTTAAGGTTAAGCAGTGTCATCTGATTCTATATCAATATTTACTTCAAAAAGGTTTTTTTTAATTCACTTTGAATGTTAAAATGGATACCAAGTGTGTCGATACTTCTTGGGCGTGTCTCACAAAGAGTTGCAATAGCTTCATTCAATTTCAAATTATTTCAAATCAAGAATTTTACTTTGTATGAAATGAACTCTTTGTAAGACACAGTCCTGTGGTATAAAGAGAGGTATGTAACATTGTCTTTTGGTTGATTGTATCCTTTATGCCACTAAGCAATTGATCACTTGGGGTGTTAACATTAATTTGTAGAATACACTGATCAAGTTTATTCTCTTATCACTCAATTTTAGATTGATTCTCATTACAAATAAGATACTCGTAAAATGCAGAGAGGCCAGCACAGCTGAACCAGTATTCAATACTTAGGTGTGGTCTCTGATTATGAAAAATGGCTTGTAGTTTTATGAACAAAAGTAATCAAAATGTGGGATGTGAAATCATTCGGTGTCTTGATAACAAATGAACTTATTTTTGGACCAAACTCATGTAGTGCAATTTCAAAATTTTCATTCTTAGATAATCTCTGCTTAGAATAAAAATGTTCTCATTTTGATATTTTCATGCTTTCCTTATTCCATGATTTTCAGAGTTGGATCCTTGTTCAAGCTTTCCGTGTGTGAATGGAGGGAATTGTTTTAGAGCTAACAATGCATACCAGTATGTGTGCAATTGTCCAGTTGGCTTTGAAGGAACCAATTGCGAAGAAGGTAGGTTTCTCTTACAAGAAAAACGAGTACATGTTTTAGAAGTAAGACTAGGAATGTGTGTAATACTTATAGAGGAGATTCTAGGAGTAGAAGTAGTTCCAGTTGTATTTGTAGCTGTATATTAATAGTAGTAGTAGTAGTAGTAGTAGTAGTAGTAGTAGTAGTAGTAGTAGTAGTAGTAGTAGTAATAGTAGTCGCTGTAGTAAATGTAGTAGTAATAGCATTAGTAGGTAGAAAAAGTTGTCGTTGTCATTGTTGTAGCTACAGTACTACCTATATTGTATTCAGGTAGTAGTAGGAGTAACGTTAGAAAATGTAGAAGTAATAGGAGTTATCGATATTATGCAAATTATTGTTAGTGAAAGTGATAGGACAAATGTCTTCTTAAAGGCAATTTGGATGTAGCTATCTACATAAAGACACTCTAGGAAAAGGGAGCCTCTACATTTATAACGCAGAGAAAGTAATATTTTGCTTCAACCATTGACATTAGATAAGTGATTATTGCTTCATATTCAGCAATCCATAACATTTTTGTAATTTAGAGTCTACACAACTGCCTACGTTATCATTTTAACAGCATTACTTATCTAACTTTAACACAATAAACCAATTTTGAAACTTATAATGATTGAAGAGCATACTTATTCTAAAGAATAAACCAGTTCTTAACCATAAAAGATGATTTAAGAGTGTACGTCACTGCTGACAGTATACTTATTAAAATCAAAGAACACTTATAAAAAGAACACTTAAAGGAAATATGGCTAAGTTGGATAAGTAATTGAGTATAGTTTATCAAGTTAAATTAGGTTTTGTGATGTAAAGCGTTTAGCGAAATTTTAATAGGCGCTATATTATTATTGACTTATTATCATTATATTATCTTATTGTCTCGCTTTTCATCTAACAGCTGCACCATGTAACAGTAATCCGTGTCAGAACAACGCACCGTGTGTGCAAGCCCAGGACGGAAGCTACTTCATTTGTGTTTGTCCTAATGAGAGAATCGTGGGGACCTTCTGTGAGACAGGTTAGTTTTTGGAGCCCTAGGGTCGTGTGTTAAGGACTTAAACTACTGTATAACCCGCTGCTATAGAGTAACTAGCTCCCTAGCTCATTGAAAATGTGTCCTGTGCATGCGCACAACACCTCTGTGCCGGTTTGTACTTATCGATGTTAACAGTCATTTCACAAAGCTGTTCATAAGGTACAAATGACTTCATACATGATTGCAATCCTTTCTTGTGATACAAGATATATCCTTTGGAGAAGGTTTACGGTTCACCATGTTTAATATGAAGAAGGAAATAAATACAGGCAGAAAATTGAATGGAAAGACGAGGAAGAATGAAAAGAGGAAATTAGAGGTATCCTTTTCTTGAAAGTGAGTGAAGTCCTGAAAAGGACTGTAAACCAGATGAGATGAGCTGAATGTGGCTTGCTTGAGTAGCGATTATTTGAGTAGTAGCATGTTGAAGTGAAGAGAGGTTACTCGACGTTTCGGGCAGAACAGTCAACCTGATCTGGATTTATTTTAAATCCTTAAAATTGGGAGTGTAGCACCTAGGAAGATGTTCCAGCCCTGCCTGCGTGAAGTCATGTGTAACTTTACAAACAGGTTTATGAAATAACATCCAAGTGGGTTTGGTCATACTCTCCAAAATAAGTCATCTAGTGCCCATTGTATGAAAGGTTGTAGTTGATTGCAACTTTGGAAATAAATGCAAACTTGTTTTCAACCCAATCACAAGAATGCAGGCATTCAGGACTTGCATTTGATTTCTTGAGTTGTGTTCAAATGCAACTATTTCTAGAACCAAGTGGGTGTTATTCAAAAGTTATGGTGACTTTAGGAACGACTGGTGACCGCTTCTTAGGAACTACATCAACCATGTCAACACTGTTGAACATATTGTGTGTATGATTTTAATACCACAAAGAAGAATC
Source organism: Lytechinus pictus (assembly GCF_037042905.1). Lineage (NCBI taxonomy): Eukaryota > Metazoa > Echinodermata > Echinoidea > Temnopleuroida > Toxopneustidae > Lytechinus > Lytechinus pictus. The sequence continues at coordinate 12,967,727 of NC_087261.1, read as the reverse complement.
ACCAGTTCTTTGGAAAGTCGCTCATAAGTTACAAACAGGTATATGAAACACCGCACCTGCTCTAGATTTGTTCTTTTTACTTGAAATCTTTCCAATAAATAATTTGAAAAATATGTTATGCTTCATCATCCTTCCTGGAGACTTTTTATGTCTAATTGTCACATATATATTTCAATTTTTAACGTAGACATACGTGTATGGGATGTAGTCATGCATAGAACTACAAACCTCTACGTTTATTTTGACTATTGGTATTTCATATTCTACCATACCAGTGTCAGAATTTAACATAGTGGTCATCATAATCATCTCCAATTATATATATGTTAGTATATTAGACCTTCATCTATATCAATTGCTTTCCATACATACCTGATTATAAAGTCAATATTCAGGAGCCAACTATACAGTGGTATTTTCAACTTGTTTCAAATGAGGATATTCCAGTATTAATGATACATTGATCTCTTTCAAGTCAAGTACACAAAATAATGATCAATTTTGATGTTGCTTGCCTTTTTCTTCAGTATTGGATCCTTGTGACAGCACTCCATGTATTAATGGTGGGACTTGCTTTCCGTTTGAAACGAGTAACAACTTTGTCTGCAGTTGTCCAGGAGGCTATGGGGGAGAATTCTGTGAAATGAGTAAGTTTGATTTTTATTTCTGATAACTATATCCCCTATTCATCTATGTAGGTATAATGGCTAGTAAGGTGCGGAAGTATAAAATTTGATGGCGGTGATAGGATTCTCAGTAAAGTGACCTATTAGAGTCCTTCTAGTATGACTTCAGTAAAAGTGTCCAAAGTAATATTTTAAATCATTGATAATCTAGCTGTTTACATACAATCATACAAACTTTCAGGTCGCTAGAAATTAATGTTTCATATACCCCATAGCCCTAATTCGCACCATTTCTACTGTTATATATTTGAAAAGAGAGACATCAATAATTAGTCAATTTCATTGAATTTCATTTAATCTAGAACGTAAATACATAAACATTATTCCTTAAAAGAACATTTAAATCAAATAATGCTTCAGGACATATGACTTAGGATTATGCATAATTGTATTTCTCCTGTGTTTCCCTTACTTTGTGTTTAATACTATGTTAAGAGCACCTAATCATGCCTAATTAATCGTATCTCAAAATGGACTTATGATCAGTTATCATATTTTAGATAATTTCTGCTTTGCACTGCATTATTCTTTAAGTATTTCGTTTTTTCAATAATTTATTTCTTTCTAGCTCCTTGTTCATCTGAACCCTGCCTAAACAATGGCCTCTGCACAATATTAGGTTCAACGTATAGCTGTCAGTGTGCATTTGGGTTTAGAGGATCGAACTGCGAGGAAAGTGAGTATACATAATTGTTTTACTTTGAAGCAATCCATTGTTGTGAAATCTGCCATTCAAACAAGATACAAGTGCACATGATTATGAATATTAATTACGATTGTGATGGTAATGATGATGGTGATGATGATGATGATGATGGTGATGATGACGATAACAATTACAATGTTGGTGTTCAAGATGTTGATAATGATGGTGATGATAATGAAGATGATGAAAGTGATGCTGATGCTGATGATGATAATGATGATAATGAGAATGATGATGATGATAATGAGGATTACTATGATGACATTGTGATTATCACTCTATATTGACCATCTTTCATTATGCTTGATATCAACAGTTGATGCTTGTGCCAACAGCCCATGTATGAACGGTGGTTTGTGTAGTGACCTTGGTTCAGGTTCATACCAATGTGATTGCATTGGAGACTATTTAGGAACTAACTGCGAGATACGTAAGTAAATCATTTATAAATATTAATGAGTAGCATATACATGTATATGATTAGCACTCCATTATCACAATTACAAAAAAAGAAATTGTTTGATACTTGCTTGGGTGACCATTTTACAGTACAGCAGAAGCATTATACATGTTTTTTGTAAATATATACTTCTTATATACTTGATATTTTTGTATATATTTGATGAAGCTTTCTTGCCTGATTCCGATTGCTGTCTCAGTACTTATGGTCATTTAACAAGTCTAAAACTTGCAACTTTGCGAAACAGTCTAGTCAATACATATCTCCTGCACAAAACCGCAGAAATACTCAAATTTGAAAATTTAAGTATATTGTGTAAATACAACAAAAGGGAGAATTTTCTTGGTCTTCACAGCTAGATGGTCTTTATGGACTAGAACATTTAGTGCATGCTCAGAAGCTGTATTCAGAGGACGCCAAATGTTATTTGTAGCATAGTGGTCCATATAGTAGGGTGCTTGTTAAAGCATTTCTAAACATTTTATAGATGACCTTTGATCTTTTAACTTGTATGTGTTTTATTTTAGCCCCTGGAGCATGTATTAGTAACCCATGTGAAAGAGGCCAGTGCTTTTCCCTTCAAATTGGTTATTTCTGTGACTGCCCAGATGGATACAGTGGAGACAACTGTGAAATTGGTAAACAAACAGTCTCAATCTTCACTAATAATATTTGATGTCTTTTTTTTATTTGAGGATTTAGGAAGGTAGTTGTAAAGATTTTTTTTTATTTCACTTAAATTTTTGACACCAAAATAAAGATATATATATTTAAGGCCTTAATTCCAAACTTTAAATGGTTGCTGGCTTGCTACTTAATGCATTTTTTTTTTCAGGTAAAATTTATGTACTAATTATTGATTTGTTCAGAGTATTTAAAATTGATTGCAATTAGGTTTAATAAAAATGCAAAGCCCTAATTAGCTTAAAATCTGAATGACAACCTGCAAACAGACTTGTTATGGCTTTAATAATGTTCAGTCTTTATCATTGCATCAGTGCTTTGGAAAAATACTGCACTTTTTATGATAATAATATATTTGTCTTCTTTCTGTCATTAAAATAATGAAATATGTTGACATGTGCACCATTTCTGTCCTTTATAGTGATTGTCATGCAACATGTTCCTATAATGAATTTGCTAGCCATTATTCTCAATCCTTAGAATCATATCTCCTCTTTTTTCTTTGTGATACAAATTGCATCTTATACAATTACTATTTGTATACCTTCATTGCATCTTATACATTGAAATTAGTCATCGGTTAGATTTGACACGACATATTTTCATTTTGATTCTATTATATGCCTTTGTGAATTGACAGTGTGGGTGATTCTCTTAAATGTTCTCATTCCACTTTATTGCATTCTTTACCTTTCAACCAGCAAATGATGCTTGTTCCCCGGATCCGTGTCAAAACGAAGCTCCTTGTATCAACCAAATAACTTACTATACATGTGTCTGTCAAGAGGGATATATAGGGGACAACTGTGAGCAAGGTATGGTCAAAACTTCTCAATGAGAGATATACAGTCCCTTAAATATTGTGTTGGTTTTGATTAAATATCATTATCCTGACTAAAATGAGAGATTTTGATAAATGAAAGTTATAGAAACTACCAATACTAATATTTTATTATAACATTTATGTGCTGTGATCAGTCAAAGAATAGATTGGCAATATTGCAATCTTTGCTCTCAGTATAATGTACAGACTGTCAATTTGTAAGAAGATAGAAACAAGGAATGATTATAAGTTAGTTTTACATAGATGTGATTTTCTTGATGAAACTCAGTTTAATGTAAAAATTAAATATTGTCGGAATTTCCTTTATATAATGTACAGAACTCAACAAGTTTCAGGATACATTAGTGCTTTAGAAGGATGCGGTATTAGTTGCCCCTATCTTTTGATTCAGTGAGCCCTGCACTAATTTATGGTTCATTCCTCACTCCTGAGAGTATATTGACTGCATATTATATTGGGGGAAAAGGCTTGACTGAAAAGATCTAAGATATAAATTTAAATATATCTACACTCATCATTAAAAAGTAATCATGCATGATTGTGAGAAATATAATCCATAAAAGAAAAGTATGAGAAGTATCTATACATTTATCATTTGAAAAAAACTGTGACTGTCAGAAATCTATTCCCCAAATCAAAGATACTGCATATCTGTATTTTGCCATTTGGCACATTCTCCACTCCCTGTGAGGTATTAATGATTGTTTGTCTTTGACTGTTATCCATCTAGCAACTGCCTGTGTGACCAGCCCTTGTCTGAATGGAGGAACCTGCTCCCCTGCAGGATCAGGTTACACCTGTCAGTGTACGGATGCATTCATTGGATCAACCTGCAACGTTGGTAAGCACTTTCACTACCACTGCACAATTATTTCAAACATGTTCTCATAGTTAACAGCAACCTGTGAATATAAAGATCATTTTCATTCTATTCCCAATTTTGCATATGCATACAAATATAAAGGGAACAAATTATGAAATTAATGAATAGAAGGATGCCAGAGAATGATGCCTACTATTGCAATGTATGATTTGTCATTTTAAAGATCCTAAACATCTCCAAATCCTTAGTTTACCTTAGTGTGTGTGGCTCTCTGACTTTCGTATTTATTGCTAGTATAGTGGTAAGGTTGTCTGTTGCGGAACTTGTCTCTAAGTGTTCCGTTTCTCATAATAATCCTATATCTCTTTGATTAAGCTTTTGTGGTCATCAATGTAATGTTTGATGCTATTTATACAGATCAAACATATGCTTTCTTGATATTTTAGAGTTATGTTTTGTTTTTATTAGTTTAATCAATATTATCTTGAAGGAGGTAGTGTATAGGCCTCAATTCTTTATAGATTCTTCTCACCATAAGTTCCCAATGGAAGTTGAGAAGATCTTAATATCCTCAAGTGAAGGGTTACTCCTATTTGTAACAAAAAATGTATAATTTATACAAAGAGATGATTTGTTTCTTTGTCTAGTTATTAATAATAAGGTTGCTTTCTATTCATTTGAGGTCATTTATGTTTCAAGATGGATATAAAGTCATGAAAAGGGGGATTAAAACATATCTGATTGATGTTTAATGTGTCCTTTTGGCATAGATAACCCATGCTACACATCACCTTGCCAGAATGGAGGCGTTTGTACTGTGAGTGGCTTTAATTATGTGTGTAGCTGTGGATCAGTATGGATTGGACAGACATGCACCGAATGTAAGTAAACCATACCCCTTTACAATCTACATTGTTATATGCTACGAAAATCCTGTCATGTGATTGGCTCAGACTGCATGCTGAATAAATTTTGGGGATAATAATGACAATTGTTTCCATGTTATTTTCTTTAATTCAAGATTTCCATATTTCACCATTGGTACTTAGTATTATTACATAGATGTTATACAAGAACTATTGTCTTTTATTAGCTTATCTGATATGAAGGTAGGAGAGAAAACTAATTATAACGATTATTGAATTTAATTGTACGAATGTGCAAGATTGCAACATCAGTGCGCAAAGGATGTAGCACTTGTCATTAAATTATATTATGAGATCGCCCAGCATTTATAGACCAATCATTTGGTATCATTCAAAAAACTTGCCCAAGTAAATTGCCAGAATGGTCATGAAGGGAGGACTCTTATGTATTAAGTGGGGTTGTAATGTTCAATTTTATTACTTATCTATTTCAAAACAGATCACCCATGTGGATCCTCGCCCTGTCTTAATGGAGGGGCCTGCTACAATACAGGTGGAACCTATCAATGTACATGCCCTAATGGCTGGACTGGCAGCACCTGTGCACAAGGTAAAGTCTACTCATTCATTGACTCTTACTCAGTTGCATGTAGAAGCAATTTACAATCACATCTATCATTCTTTAAAACTGCAAATATAGGTATGGTAATAAACCATGTATATATTTATTATGTTCTGAACCAAATTTTTTTTTAAAGAGGATATTATGAGATTTTGCTTTGAATCAACATATATAATTCACATGCCCTATCCTAGTGACCAATATCTGGCTTGTCTTTTGCTGACATTAGATGTGAAATCTCATTTACATTGATACTTCTCATCCATATTCATTAGTTCATATATCTTAAATTTTCTTTGTTGTAATTTTAATTCACTTTGAAGCTGCTTTCAAGAGTTTATCTTTATTTACCCCTGCCAATTTCTTATTTACTTTATTGATTAATTTGTTCATTTGCAGCTAAGCTGTAACTTGCGATGTAAATTTATATTTTCTTTCACATTTCTCTTATAGCCAGTTTTTTATTTTATTAATTCATTAGTTATTTCAGTCATTAATTTGTCATTGTATTAAAAGCCTATTTAGGTTTTTGTACCCCCCCCCCCAAAAAAAAAAAGGAGTTCCTGCGACTATCAAAATCAAATATTAGATTATATATGCCCTAAAGCAATTATTACATGGAGGATATCATTGGAAGCTGTTTTATTTGATATATTTTGTGATTTGATGTGAAAATGTATGTTCTTTTTATTGGTCATATTGGATATCATGGTACTTTGATATTACTTTAGGATGCTTATCATTTTCATACTAAATGTTGACGTTCTGTATTGTTTGATTTCTCAATAGCTGCCCCTTGTTGGTCTTCGCCATGTCAGAATGGCGGTATATGTTTAACAATCGATGACCAATACAGATGTGATTGTCCAGACGATCACATCGGTAGCAACTGCCAAACATGTAAGTCCATCATTCACATTGACTTAAGAAAATAGTTGTAGTTGCTTTTGAACTGGTAACCCTAAGTTCATTATTGAAAACCTAGGTGAAAAGGGAAACCTTACTTTCTTTGCATGATTAATTCATCCAATATGAATTATACATCGAGAATTCCTTTAATATGAAATTAAGTTGAAGTGAAATGTCTGTGCAAGACTTTGAGAGGAGCGGGAGGAGTTTAGAAAACTTTAAATAGAGTATTTGGTAAGCAAATCTCTCATGCTTGAATACAAAAAAAACAAGCCGGACCCAAATAAAAACGGATAAAAAGTCTTGCTCGGAACTCATTCTCACGTGTTCTTTGGGGGGGGGGGGGTTTATCCTACTTAATTTGAAACACATTCTCTTTACTACATTGTACAGATAATCCATGTTGGTCCTCACCCTGTTACAATGGAGGGACCTGTATCAACCAGGCTAATACGTTCCGCTGTGAGTGTGCAGCTGGATTTGCTGGAACTAACTGCTTGGAAGGTATGTATTGATTCCTCATTCAAGTACGTAACTGTACAAAATTGTTAGGTATCTTTAAAAATGTCCAAGCCACTTCTTTCTACGCCATGTCAGATGTTTTATCTGGTAAAGTAAGTTTAACCCCAAAATTACCGTTGTTACAGTCGGACTCCCTGCAAAAGTTCATGAACTGCTTTCCAGTTCAGCATCCTCTTGCTTTTAATCCTCCACCTTTCACTTAAAGGGCATACCAATGGGATATTCAAGAAAACTGCAGTGCAATTGAGGGTGTGACTTAGCCAATTTACCTAAATTTTGTGAAGGATCCATCTAGGATCAAATTTATGGCAAAAAGTATTTAACCGCCGAAAATATGACGAGTCGATAATTATGATAATCCTCAATATGGATTGTCAAATTTACATCTATTTCTAAAAAGAAATATTCAATCTCATCAGACCGTCTTTGCACAACTCTCAAAGCTGAGTTTCAATACATTGTCTTGGTTTGCATCATATAGATTTCTTGTATATCATTCATTTATGGCTGTTAATCATACTGTTGCTTGTCAAACTTCCATCTTGGCAATCCACAATGGTTTTCAGGTGCTGCAGTCATATTCCATATATCCCTTAAATCCATTATTTATTATTATACTAGATTTTATCTTTGTGGTCAATCTAGGATCCATAGCTATATCAATTCCCTTTGATAAATGTTTGATCATATTGTGATATGTACTGTACAAAAACTGCTTATTAATCACTATCATTATTATTGTCATTATAATCTATTCTAGTGGTCAACCCGTGTGCTATTGCTAATCCCTGTCAGAATGGGGGAGTCTGTAGTGTCCTGTCAGGCGGAATGTACGAATGTACCTGTCCTACAGGTTTCTTGGGTGCAAACTGTGAGATAGGTAAGATAAAGGCGCTGGTTATTAACCATTAATTTGAATTTTAAACATCTGAGCTATAAGGTTCCATTTGTCACCTGTGTCTGCGATATATTTTGGAAAAATGGAGCCCTCAATAAATTGTGCCCAAAATCCATTATTTAGTGCTTCAAAAAACTTAAAAGTAAAGTGATTGGAAACGCAATTCAAATTTTGTTCCATATACTGCATGTGTTACAATGAGACTCACCAAGAGACAAATAAATGATGAATTTCAGCAACAGTTATCTTAGGAGAATCTGCACGAATTTTAACTGGCTATCTGTATGATATCTATGTTTTGGTATAAATATATTACCATGTGTATCGCTTTCATTTAACCCTGTATTTCCTTTAATTTGTATATGCACTCATACTTGATTTCCTCGTTCTTTAGAATTGCCTTCATATGAATTCATTTTCACCATGTATTTTATTCACTTGGCATGTGTACTCATATTTGGTACTCTTTTCCCGTATTCTGTAGAATTGCCTTGCACTAGTAATCCTTGTCAAAACGGAGCGGCCTGTCTGGTAACTTCTGGTCTGGAATATACCTGTCAATGTTTGGATGGATACGCAGGCACACAGTGTGAACAAGGTGAATTAAGAACACTTTTGATAAGAAGATAATCTACATTATTACTATGGTTTATCACATTCTTTTCAAAATATTTCATGAATAGACATCTAATTTATCTACCATTCCTTGCTTCAGGACTGGGTTGTATGTATCAAAGAGTGATATTGTAGAATGCTTTAAGATTTTATCAAATAAATGTGATTTTTGCTAATCCGTGAAAGTTGAACATGTGATTATATGGCATTATTTAACATGTATAACATATTGAGAGAATTATATGATTGTTTCGTTTTTTATCAGTTTTTAAATGTCAAATCGGGATACTAAACTACAAACCCAGAATAAAAACTGTGTAAAAATGCCTCAACAACCAATGCTAATTCCTTATGGCAAGTTGTTAATTTTCATTTTCCTTTTTCCACCCAGGTGAAGAGGGTATGTGATATGTCTAAGTGGTAGTTACTTTGACCTTGACCAAGGTAGAAATGACTAACCACAAGGAGCATTACAATAACATGAATGATGGGTATGAAAACTACTGTGTGTGTTCATTATCATTATAGACAATGATTACGAGTGCCTATATTGATGGTTTGTTGTTGCTTTTTTCAGATGTTGATCCTTGTGATCCAGATCCCTGTCAAAATGGTGCACCTTGCATGGTTCTCAGCGTGACTTCCTACAACTGTGATTGCCCTGAAGGTTACTTGGGGGTCAATTGCCAATTTGGTAAAGAAATTTGTTTTTAGTGATTAAAGATTTCCTTTTGAAACCATGAAAATTTATTTATAATATCACGCTAATCAAGTGAACCAATTTAATCACTTTTGTAGCTGCGAATGTTTAGAGGCCGCTTCAGCCACCCGTTTTTTAATTAATATGAATCTACTTGTATCATTTTGGTAAGTTATAATGTTTGGATACCTTTTAATTGACATATTATGGGAATATTTCATCAAACTTTTATGATTAAATCATTTATGTGTTTTATGGTTCAGAGTTTTGAGGCAATGCCAAAGGAAACTTCCCCCTAAAAATAGCGAAGAGAACACAAGTTCACTTAACTTAATGAAAATAGTCTGACAGAGAAATTTGGGTTTGCTAGATCCATTAGCTGTTTGTACAAATATGATTTACGTTGTTCCTTGCACGAGATGAAATAAAACTCAGTATATCTAACTAAAACAGAAAAAATGCTAAACTTAGGCAACATCTGTATAGCACATGATACATATACTTTTAAGCTCTGGCCTTTATGCTGCTATGTTGAGTATCATACAAGATTTCAAGGAATGCACAGTAGCATGTTTGGGGTCATACTGCAACTGCACAGTATTTATGTACTTCTTACATCATTTACTTGCATCAATATGATTCGATTAACAATTTAACGTTCCCTTCACCTTTTTTTCCCCTTCTGATGTGGTTACCCAATATAGATGATATGGATCCCTGCACACCAAACCTTTGCCAGAACAATGGGCAGTGTACACCGGGGAATGGAGATATTTATACATGCCAGTGTCAGTCAGGATACAGTGGAGCTAACTGTCAACTAAGTAAGATCTTCTAATGAATTTAATTACAAATTATTGGAAATTAAATGTTGATATTCATGCAAGATATATTTTGTTTGTTGTTAGTTGGATATGTTAACCCATTGTCTACTGGGAGCAGTTGATCTCTATACCAAGTCTAAGGGCTTTTAATAATTGGGATAAAACGGTGATAGGAAGTTTGAAGTCAGGGGCATATTACATTGAAACCTAGACTTAATTGGCAATTACTAATGTTAGAAGAAGAAAAAATATCATTATAATATCAAAATAATTACAGCAGAGTTGTACACACCTTATCCGTGTGATTCTCTAAATGTTATTCTGTAAGAAAAGTCATCAGAAATGAATAAAAATGTTTTGAAATTACAGAGCATATACACATGAACACAAGATGCAAGACAGATTTATCAAAAACTTGCTAGAGAAGTCATAGTTATTTTAGATTGAGGTATATTTACCAAATTGGGCATTTCAAGAGATCTATAAGACTAAATATGTTGATATTGGAGGATATAAGACTGTAAGATCTACTTTACCTCTCTTCAGTTGGTTGAATGACAGTTTTCTGATGATCAATTGTTTTACACCAATGTTCGAAGGTTGATGTCCTCTGTATGGTATCATTTTTACCAAATCCATGATGTAAAAGGATATGTCATGTGCTTACCTACCTACAAACATCTACATACACATATTTACTTGTCCGCTGAGGTCATATATTAACTACCATTATATAAGTTTCTATATGTATAAAGTTTTGATTACACTCTAACTCAGCATAGGAGAAGGTCTACTTATTGTATGATAGATTATGTGCTTTAACTATATTTTGTATACACTATCTGATTTAACATTCAATGTTGCCTTTCTTTAAACAGGCGATTGTGAGCCAAACCCATGCTTTAACGGTGGATCTTGTTCTATTGGCCTGAATGGTGCTCAGTGTACTTGTGTCAATGGATGGAAGGGAACTTTCTGCAGTAAGTTTGAACATTATAATCTCATGAAAAGTAAATTCTATAAATGTATATCCTATCTAATGGTCATCTACTTATTTTCCTAATGTAAAGTAATTCAAATTCTCCCTTGAAATTACTTTACTCTGCTAACTACATGTAGGATTAAACTATGTTTCATCATTCTTTATGACTGGCCACATGCTTGGAACTCTATTCTGTTATCCTGTCTGTCAGCAAGGTCGTTCCAGAAGAACTTAGAGATATTTCACATAATTCATTATTGTGCACCTAGAACACTCTGGAATGTGAATTAATTTTTTATTTCAAGTTTCATTTGCCCTTAGTGTTATCAAATCCTTCATCTTGAATGTTAAGTTTGAAGTTCACAAAGTTTATGCTTCAATGTATTACTGCCGCTTCCTCTTAGACATCAGGATTATTCCCGATCATTTGTCCCCATGCACCTAGAGCATTCTACAATGTAGGTTTGCATTGTGTAAGTCACATTCATCGATGAAATAATTATTGTTACATCTTGTATTTACTAGATTTGTATGACTGTGTTGCTGCTGCACCCTGTGCAAATGGAGGAACATGTAATGAAGCTGGATCATTGTTCTACTGTGCATGTCCCGAGGAATTCCATGGTGCTACCTGTGAATTTGGTTAGTACATGCTTGTAATTTACCTTATGCATGTATGTCAGAAAAAATGCTGATGGTGTGGATTGTGGTTATGAAAATGACGGCGGTGATAATGATGGGGATGATGATGACTGTTCTTATCATGAAGGTGATGATGATAATTATGATGATGACGACAATGATTAATGTTGGTGGTCAGAATATTCTCATATTTGTACAGATTAACTTAACATGATCATCAGTTAAGAAAGTACAGAAATTTGAACTCCAGTATTAATAATAAATCTTTGAATACTGAAATATTCTTTGTTTGTAGATTTGAAATTGCAAGGAACCACATTTCCTCAAATGTGAAAATACTTAACTCCTCCGACAAAGAGGGGCTATTACAATGTAGATAATATATTGTGTCTATCGAAAGTAGTTAATTATTCTATTTAATCATATTGATTTATAGAAACGACATGGGGTGTTGACATGAACGTTGCTGCCAACGATCCTCAAGTAGTGAACTCCCCAAACTTTCCCAGTACCTACCCACCAAACCTCCAAGTCACCTGGACCGTAACCGCCATGGAAGGCGAGCTCATCCAGGGTGTCATTTCATCCTTCGACATGGTCGCTCCCAATGACTACCTGGACATCTATGACACCAACTTGTTGGAAGGCAGGAGGAGGCGGGCGGCCCCAGCAGGAGCCACCTTGCTCCTTCACCTGACTGGTCCACAAGCAAGCCTCCCAAATACCACTTTTGTGTCAACCGGTAATTCTGTGACCATGGTCATGATCACCGATTCTGCAGATGAGGGGATTGGTTTCTCTTTGGTGTTTACAGCAATGAACAATCTAGGTGAGTACTTTATATACATTTGCACTAATAATAATAATAATAATAATTGGCATTTGTATAGCGCTTTATCAATCTACGACTGCTCAAAGCGCTTCTCAATTATTATTACCCGGTTACTGGATTCATAGCATTTCAAGCAGCCTGTTAGGCGCACACTTGCTAAACCAACCACAAAGACGGTTGTTTCCTGCCGGTACCCTATAGGTCTATATCCGCTTAACATGGGACATTCAAACCAATTCAAACCATTTCAGTGTAATGTTAATGCATTTAAAGTTACTGATATGCCATATTTATTTGGAAGTTCCTTACATGCCTTGAGCATCTTTTCAAGATATCATCCTTTTATGTATTTTTTGTAATATTGGTTGATTATGTAAGTTGATGATAAATATTTAAATATCTTTCAACGTTGGGATGGAAAGTGCCAAGGGCTGTATTGATAACTTACATTAACTTGCTCAGATAACACCGACATGTATATTGTTAACATCCTAAAAAATGTTTTATGTAAATGTCTAGCCCTTGCTTGGTATGCTGGACAAAGCATATGATAAAGGCATCAGTATAGATGAACGATATTGAAAACAAAAAGGTTTGTGTTTCAAATATATAAATAGTTTATACTTTGGTCAAGTGAATATAAGATTCAAAACAAAGAATAAAAACTCATTTACAAATATGTCACTCTCTCTCATAAGAAATTTGCGAATGTCGGACTACGAGATCACGTACAATCCGACAAGGTAAGTTATGTCACTATTGATGTGAAGTCTTTTCCTTTGACACTGTTATGAACGAAGAATACAAAGTTTGTTTGCACAGATGATGATATTCATTTTGTGCTTTGGTTGCTTTGTAATGATTGAACACTTGTGAGAGTATGGCCTTTTTTACATCACTTTTGTCACAATTTAGTTTCTATACAAGATTTTCAATTGAGGTTGGAAAGTCTGCACTAGTTTGATGTTATACTTGATAAGCTTTGTTGGTTTCTTGTCCAGAGTAGGATTTCTTTAATGATTTCATGAAAGTAATTAATGGAGCACTCTGAGGTGTATATTTGATGCACCTTTCATAATAAGGATTTACCCTGCATTTAAAGTGACAGACTTAACTTAAATAGCATCAACTACTAAGATCGATTCTGGTTTCTTTCTCAGAATGCAACATATTGATTTCATAGTCTTAATGTATGTGCCAAATATATTTTTTATCCAATACAATCTTTATTACATTCACATGACAAGAAGTACCGAGAGATAAAGGATTTGCTAATAAATCAAATGCAGAATGCTTGATACTGCATGTCATTTTTTTCAGTATTATACATCTTTCAGATGATTCTCAGATTAAAAATTGAAAAGGAAGATGCAGATTGGAGGACAAAGAAAGTTTAATCAAATATTTGTTAAAGTTATAAGATCCATCTCACCGCAGGAAGGCAACAGACCCACCCCCCCCCCCTCGGATCTTATGGTGGTTGATGGCGCAATTACAATGAAACTTAGCATGAATGTCACCCACCACATAATCTAAACATATCATTGTTGTCATTAGTTTATTTCTTATTCGCTCTTTATCAAATATTATCACCAAGTATGAAAAGAATCTAATAATTGGTGATACAGGATATATACTTATTTTTACGATCCATTCAGAGTGCACACCAACTAGATTGAACTAAATTGAATTACCTGAAAATATTATGTAGCTAGTTAGTTCAGAAGAGACGCTAATTGTTGTAATTTTCTTTTGTTTTAGATTCCTGCTCTGCGGAACCTTGTGTCAATGGTGCCACTTGTACTGTGATCAATGCTGATACTTACAGTTGCAACTGCCCAGATGGATTCGTTGGACAAAATTGCCAATATGGTAAGAATTTGTTCAGATCTTAAAGGACTCTGTTTGATACAGCACCTTATATCATACTCTATTCAAACTTCACAGATATGGACCTTGTACAGTTTCTAGAATATGTACAAAAGTCTACATTGCACAATGTGGTGTAGTTTTTTAAATATCACACGTTTCACACTTTTGGAAATACACCTTAATATGTTCAACATGTCAAATAGTATATTTATCCGTTCATGCTGTGACATTTCTGTTTGTTTGATAAGATCCCTGTGAATTTGATGAGGATGATTCACCCATTTTGTTATTTGATTGTTAAGAGTATCATAGACGGCTTACTGCCATACTTTCATTTGACATTTTGCACCTTGAGTAATGTGCGAAGTGGATATGAGCACTTTTCAAATTGGATTATTATTATTGTGCTTTTCTTACTTGGCTCAAAATATTACATTTCAGTGGCAGCAGGGAAATTTTTTGTGTTGATTTCCTTTTTTTTGTATTTGTATAAATCTTGATTTTACTATGTAACTTTTTTTTATAGGTATTGTACTTTTTACTATTTTAAAAGATGTGGAATAAAACATTCGAATGTTCATTTTTCCACAAACATTTTTCTGGTGAATTCTACTAACTTCTTTTCATTGAAAATGTAATGTCTGTTAAGCTATAAAAACTACACCTTGTCGTGAATTTTTGAAGTGAATATGAATGTAGAGAGTTGTTTCACAAATTATCGTGTTGAAATGCATTTTTTTTCACGAATTCGTTTGAATGTTTTTCAGCTGATTGCACACAGAGTGGTTGTTATCATGGAGGTGCGTGTAACACACAGCTATTGGGTGACCCAACGTGTCTGTGTGCGGTTGGATACACAGGTGTTATGTGCGAAACTGGTGAGCGCTCACTTCTCTATCTTTCCCCTCTTCTATTCCAATATATATATTTATTTACGTTCTTCTTGCCATTCTATTATTTTTTACTAATCTTTTCCTCTTATTATCAGTATTCTTATTTTCTTCATTATTTGTTTGTGATAGCTTTTGTCTCTCATCCATTTATCATATTTCCTTCTTCTGTTATGGTCTATCCTTTTCTCTATTTCCCATTTTTATGATTAGTCCTTTTTGTCGTATTCTCCCCTAGCCATCACATTGAGTCAAGCATCATATGAAACTAAAATGTATGTTCATAGCATGTTTGAAAATAGGAAACTCTTTGGAATGGTTCATGATATCACAGACAAAAATTAAAATGGAGAATCTATCAAACCATGCTACTATATGAAATAATGATTCCATTCAAAACTAAGACAATAAAAAAATTTGCATTTTATTCACACCTTAGGAGTTTTTTCAAGCCAGATATTATGGCCCGTATTCTGAAGTTGGGTTTAACTTAGACCATGGTCTAACTCTGTGCTAAAATTATGGGAAGCCAAAGGAGTCAAAATGTTTATTAAGTTGTACGTTTCTTATGTTTACTGTGCTCTTTCCTGATTCATCGATGGTGAAGACAATAATTTATTTATACTTCGTACACAATTATGAATGATTTGAGAGCCAAATGAGCTGAAATATTATATCTCTACTGTTAGTGATATATGTAACAATTGGCTGTTCATACTTAAACCACAACTTTAATCCTAAGTTTGACTTAAACCCGACTTCAGAATATGGGCCAATGAGTCTAAGAATAAAAATATGATTGACTCCATCCCTTGTTTTGGTTGCGTTTCTGTAAAATATGGTAACAGTAAATCGTAATTATGTACGCTATCAGGATCATTCAAATACTTTAAAATATAATTTACATTCACAACCTGCTTATACTTTATGCAGGACTCCCATATTTGGGTCCGTGATCATTAAATATATGATATATCTCTGTTTTCCCTCTGTTGATTAAATATTGAATACTAATGGGTTTAAGTTTAATGGATAAAATAGGGAACATGTTCCCACTTATGATCATCGACTCCTTAACCATTTAATAAAAGACACTAAGGACACAATTGCAGATGTTTAAAAAAACTTTGTATACTGCATGTTAGAAAGTAGATCATACCAAACATTGTTTTCTATACTATCCTGCAACAGAAATTGATGAATGTGAGAGCAATCCTTGTCAGAATGGAGCAACTTGTGAGAACTATGTTGCTATCTACCGGTGTATCTGCCCAGCAAATTTCACGGGACAACAGTGTGAATCTCGTAAGTATGGTATAAATAAATGTGAAATCAGGAAAAGAAAATATGAACATTTTTATCTACTAGTAAACTCAGGTAAAGAAACTATAAATAATTTTTGATCTATTTGTGAAATTAAATGGATAGCTTAATGTTTGTATGGGGCTCACTGGGTTGACCCACCAAAACGTATCATTTTTGATAAAATGTGCGCATGTATTCATATCACATTGAAATGCCTGCATGATATAAAAGTCTGCCAGTATCCAAGATATTTGGAAGCGCATAACGAGGTTATATTATAGTGTGTTATGTATTAACTAATTGTTTCATCAAACTAATTGAATTTCTGTACTTTTGCCTTTTTATTATTATAATATTTATGCACATTTTATTTAATTTGTTTAATCATTCAAAGGTATCACTGGAGCCACAGAAGCTCCACGCACGGGTGGCTTCCAAATGGAGACCTGGCTGATCGTCATCATCGTCCTGGCGGTCGTCATCCTCATCGTAATCAGTGTCCTGATCACTGGTCTCTTCTGCATGAGGCGCTCAAAGACGCCCAAACTTTCAGACCGCGAAAACTGGGAAATGAAAAATGGCGCCCTCATCACTCCCATGGTGGCCCGCGCTAGAACACAACAAAACGGACACGCACGGACACATGATGAGAGTAGATCTCCACCACCAACGTATGGATCGCTACAACCTTCACAGCGTGCCCGAGCCGTGGCTGAAGGCGCAACGCCGATTCCTCGGCAAGGTGAATCATCATCACGTCCAGTGTCGCGGGCGATACACTACCAACATCGTAGTTACATTGAAAATGGAAATGTCCGGAATGGGCAGTTGCTTACGAGTACACCTCATGCACCCAAGCCCGGGGGTTCGGGTACCCGTCATAGTCGCTCCTACAGCTTAGAAGGGGCACAGAACTCTGGATACTTTGTAGACGATGCGGATTACTCCCCAACTCGAATCGAACAAAGCACCGGAGACGGTGATGACTATAGTATTTCAAGCGCTGAACTCGAACAATTCATGGTCAGTATGGCAATGAATAATACCAGCCAGTAACCATGACAATAAACTTTAATGATACTGATGGATTGACTGAAAGACATTCCAGCGCAAATTGGTGTCATGAATTGAATGATGTGCATTTGTAATTGATGCGGGCAATCACTTGCAATTGTTCAAGATTGTATGTATATATCATTGGAATGGATATAAGTTTGCCAATGTTGTTTAGATTTTTTATGCAACAACATGTATCACCTTGAGAAATTGACCTTGAAATTCTTTTTGCAAACTTGCTCTCATATTGAAATTCAAATAATCATAGGGTATATATATATATATATATATATATATATATATATATATATATATATATATATATATATATATATAATTCCATCAACATTCCTAGGAGAGTCATTGAACAACTATGAATTATAATATTTTCTCAGATACATTAACAACATTTTTTATGCAAATTTTATATATATTTCTTCACTTTTTTTTATGTATGAACATTGATTTGTACGATCCGTTGACAAATGTTTTATACCAAACGGTACGAATCTATTGAAGCTAATTATAAAAAGTGGATCTCTCAAGGCCATCAAAGGAACAAAAGATAAGTAAATGCAATTTAGTACATATTGACAAATATACAGTATAGCCCAACAAGTGATCTGATCTTCCTATTAAATAGTACATTAAACCAGTATTGACCATATATTTATTGGAACATGTTATTATTATCAAATTATATTGAAGGGTATTGAATTCGTAATATGATCAATTATCTAATGTTTGCAAACAGATATCGTGATTTGACTCCCATTCAAAGTACTGAACAGGTAACAAGATTAATTAAAAAATGGAACAAAATGTTTACAAATCATATGAAAGTGAAAAGATATATTTCTCATTATGTTGCAGAATACCATTACATTTTTGTTCAAATGAGGCTTTTCATAGTTAGTTGCTATGCAAATGTGTGTTTTGACTACATAGAAATTCCATGTCTTTTAATTCAAATGCCTTTTAAGGAGTTTTTCGCAACTTTTATGGCGGGATAGTTGTTTGAATGTTTTATATTTTTCAGGTGCTAATACTGATAAGCTGACGTTGCTTTTAGTGCCTCATTATGTTGACGTGACTGATATATTAGATGTTATGACAATTAATACTTGCCAGCATTTGGCTGTAATTTGCCTTTAATTTTAAATTAGAAGCTCTTCAGAATTTCAAATCTATTTTTATCTTTAAAATAATCAATGTTTTTATAATTGTCTTTAGTTCAGAATTTGTGCTTTTGATTTATACTGAATTCTGGAAATTCATTCTAGTTATGATTTTAGGTATAGTATCCAGAATTATATGCAGATTTCGCCCTCTATTTACTATCACCACAGCAACCTTGTATAGCATCAGCGCCAGATCTGGTGCGCATATAACATAAAGCTCAGCAATTGACTTGCTTTAAAAGTGTGTATATATGACTATTGATCCAGAAAAGTGGCACATTGACTGATTTTGGATGCTATATCCCCTTCCCCTATTTTCTTTACTTTGAAGAGATGAAGTATATTCGTTTTGAAAGCCCATTACACTGATCCTGTTTGCAAGTATTTCTCAGAACTTTATGAACTTTAAAAATCAAAGATCATTCATTCTTCATCATTTAGCTACACAATAAATATCAAAGATAATTATGCATTTACATAAGCAAAATTCAAGCTGTATTAAACAGCAAAATGTCTTCCAACGATTGAATCAAAGGAATTTAATTTGCAGTATGCACGGTAAATTATTACCCCATTTTTATATAAGCATATAATAATATATCATGAGTACTTCTTTTTTTACTTGTTTAAATTTATAAATTATTATTATAATTACTAGTATGCTGTGATCCATTTTAACTATTATTGTTGAAATGATTATTTCTTGCTTTTAGTGGTGATGATATTTATCATCATTTTAATTTGTATTCCTAAATAGCGATCAAAATTCATAAACGTGTATAAAAAGAAAGTAATTAAATCATTTATTCAGTCGGAACTATTAAATATGCTACAAAATAAGATTCCGATCAAACGTTATTATTATTTGCTATCATATTATTGAGTTTTATTGAAATATATTTATTTCTAACAAATTTGCTTATTCACTGTGTGAGGGAAATGGAGCTGAAATTATGCGTGCCGAAGGAATAAAATATAATTGATACATTCAATGTGACATGTTTCCTTTGTGTATAAATAAAGCATGTTTTTGTTTTGATGGAGACTATAATTCTGTCGTTGGAATATCTGAATTACAATTTTTTTTTTCTTAATCTTAAAAGAAGAAATCATGCTATAAGATTTCATCAAAGAAGTTTGGGTTTTTAAAGACACTTGAAAGGGCATCCAGCTCGAATACTGGAAAAATTTCATTAAAACAAAAAAGGAAAAGTCCGAAAAACTCAATGGGAGACTCTGAACAGTTTTTGTGTTTTGTTTTTTTCATTTTATGTTTACTTTTTGGGGCAATACAACAGGCAATTTGTAGTCTTTTGTTGGGGTACTTTTGAAGTAGTCAAATGACGTGAGTTGTTTAAATAATTGATAAGGAGAAAAGAAAGAAAAATCAATATCTTCAGAGAAAATGATATGCCTACTCCTCTGGAAAAACAAAGATCTCCTCAACTTGTACATTTTCCATCGAACAGTAATTCAGGGAAAGCTGGGGAAGCTGACCTCGTCTAAGAGGTTGTAAATATTCAATTAAAATATACCAATACTTACAGCTCATAGAAAATGGTGCTTGTCATATATACTTTAGCAAACAGATAAATATGAAGCTAAAATATCGTTGACTACCTATTCATCTCGGATTAGCCCATGGTCTGAAACAAACTGAATAGGGGCTCTTCTCCTGTTTGTCTTTTCCCATTAGCGCAGGCTGTTGAAGCTTCTGATTTCTGTAAGCCACACTAGGTGCATCTAACTGATATGATGATAATTTGCGCTGAAAACTGGCCAGATAATGGGCCGAATTTATTCCAGCGAGTCTAACGCAATTACACACCACTTTAACCTTTCCAAAAGACGACGACGATCGTCGGGACCTTTAGGCGTGCCTCTACCAAAACTAGTGATTTGTTTCCCCTATGGAATTTGTGAGCGCATGATGCGTTTGACAATAATACACGGCGCTTCTGCTTTGTCAATATTGTGGTATTGTCATAATTATGATATTATTTCCTGTGTGTACTCGCTATGGTTTGAGTGTAGTTCCCCGATTAAAGCGCTGTTAAATTGGTGTAAGAACGATGCCTTCCTGCGTGATCTGATGATGGTGGAGGGGTATTGAAATACACGCACTTGTGTTTCTTTCATTCAAAAGAGATGCCCCACAGACTACTAGTCGAACCGCCCATTATCAGAGGCGCGTGCCGACCATACGTAATACCACCAAAGATCGGTTCATGACTAAACACAGGAAGGGTTGGGAAGCAAGTATATATAATAAATGATACTGGAGAATTCACTTATTATCATCTACGGATATAAGGGGATGGAATAATTTTTTTGTCTATATTATCTAGATTTGATAATTTTATGTCTTTTTCCCTTGTTTCTTGGTCGTAAAACTTTTTTTTTTAGGGGGGTGGGGCTAGCCCCCATCTATGCACCAGAGCTAGCATCTAAATTGTTATACACGGGCCCAATGGAAACCGGTCACGAGACTATTTAGGCTTTGTAACCGTTTTTAAAGAAAGAGTAATCATATTTCTCCTATATATGGGATATAACATTGACATTTTCGAAGCAAAGGTTTTAGAATTTCTTTGCTTTGGGTGTATATCGTGTTTTCACATAGCAGGATTAACTTTCTTTAATCTATAATTGTTTTATAATATTATCTTTGGTTTTAAATTGATTGAAAGAATATTTTTATTTCCAGAATACTTGGAAGAGCCTGATATGGCTTAATATGGAAAATATTTTAAAGGTTCTCTGGATATTCATGATCCTTTTTCTACTTTCATCAAAAGGGGGTTACATTTGTCATACCTACCATATCTCCAGGGGGTGCTACCTAGTCGCGCAGCACCCCCAGCACACCCCCGCTTCCCAGGGCCATGAAAATGTTCCAAATACGGACAGAGAAAGATTCTGATCAGCACCTTTTTTTCAAAGAGTGTAAGACAAATCGCAATAAACGTTTATAATTTTGACGAAAAACAAACTAGAAATAATATTTTGAATAGAAATTATCTGAACTTCCAAATTGCTTGCCTTATGCGATATAGGAGGAGATCTTTTTGACAATGTTCTTATAAGGCATGTAAGGTAAATAGACTCTTCGCATCGTCACGCAGAATGAATTCAAGAAACAGTAAATGTATTGAAAATGCCCGTCAAATGACAATGAACAGCTGGGAAGTCTTTGTCGAAAATTAGTGAACCTGAGCAGCAGTTTTGTCCTATATCATTAAGTTTCGGAGCTGACGAAAAATTGCAAATTTGACGTTTGTCCCTATTCCAGGAAGAACTTGCTGTTTTGATTCCACAATTTTCGACAAAGATTTCTTGGTTGCTCGTTGTCATGAAGGTCATTTGACAATACATTTTCTATTTTATTGAGAGCGTTCTGCGTCGCGGTGCGGAAATTACCTTATACGAGACGTTGTGAGAAATAAGAGCCACTCCCTCCTCAATTTGTCTTTAGCACAATCCAGCTTTCGTAAGTAGTCAAGTTACCAAGAAAATATCTTCTTACAGCATTTTATTTGATGCTTGTTCCTACACAACATCATTTTGATTTTTTTTTCATATTGCTATATCCGCCCGTATAAAGTTATCGGCGATTCTTCCAAAATACGTCAACATTTTAAGGATTTCAATTTTGTAAGCCCCCTTTAAGAAATAATGTCGGTTTTGGTCATATTGCAAATATGCTGTTACTTAAATTTTTTAAAGAATGTTCACTTTCCGATTAAAGATAGAATTGTAGGACTTCTGGGCTGGGGATACAGACTACACATCAAATCTGACATCATCGCTCGCGGTGCTGACGGAGAGCGTTTTGACACTTGCGCCGTCGTCCTCGGCAGATCACGCCGTCATGGTGGAAATCCGAGCAAATCTCCAACAACAAACATTGCAAGAAGGGGTTGTTATCATTGACTCAATTTTCTCGCCTCCCCATCAAAAGAAGAAATCCCCTTTTTCCAAAAAATTATTTACCGTAGCTTTTCCGGAATAATGAAATTAGTTGACACACAAGCTATGCGAGATTGATCGGGTCGGATGTGAGATGACGTGACGTATTTTGTCATCGTCTGACAGAAGTAGTCTTATTTCATACCCTCGAGCAGATGTCTTCGAATGAGGGGAGGAAAACATGATCAGGAAAGCATTCAAAATTATATTTCACAATGACATAAATACATGAGCAATGGCAATGTAAACAACATAGCGGTGTCAGTAATGGTATAAATGAGCATGAAGGTAAATACGCCCAAGGCATGACAATTATTATTTATGTCTATTTTTTTCTTACGATTTTCCTATATACTTATGCTCCTATACAGATACGTCACATTTGAAATTTTTCGATAGATGACTTTTTAAAAACATGTTGTCTCCTGATGTCACTATCATGTGATGCAATTTAGTAATATAATTCTACCAATAATAATAATATGCATTAAAGAGGCAGTTCATATAAACTGAGATGAAAAAAAAAAGATTATTCACTGGATAAATCTACTTGCAATTTTCTATCAAGTCATCAAGTATTCTCTTTCCGTAACAGCAAAGGAGTGGACGTGCCTGAATACACAGACTACATTCCAATCGATCACGAATTTGTCGAAGTAAGCCGATCGCGACTAATTCCGAAAGGACATGGCGCTAATTTGCTCTAAGTAGTTATCAAGCCTTGTTTATATAGAATCGGGAGATATCGAGAGAGACACAGCCATTCATTATAATCTCCGTGATATTTACGGAGAAAGGAATACTGATTGGAAACAAAAGAGGATTTGCTTGTGCCGAGCGCCATATCAGTCACATGATCAATCATATTACTTCGCACGGCAATACAACAGTGATTTAAAAAAGGACCTTCCTTTACATAAGACCTTCCTTGGCACGCTAAAGTTGCAATTTCGCACATTCATACGACTAGAGTCACCAATTGCAATAATGAGTTTTCTCCCTTACACTAATGATATCAGATAAGCTACGAAATGGCTATAGTTCTTGGGAAACATCTTTATAATTATTATAAGTATCAATGAAATTGTGCAATATCGAAATCTATATTCTAAGAAAGTGTAAAATCATTTGTCAGCACCATATCCTCCCAAGATTGATTCAGCATGCAGCGTGCACGTCATCTCCCCCCCCCCCCTTCTGTCTTCCTCTCCTCTTTGCATAATGTGTAGCCGTTACGATAACACATTTACTTTTTATACACAAAACTAGCCTTAAAAAATATAGGTTTCGTGAAAAAGCAACAAAGATCAAACATAGGCCTAATTCCTTTTGATAAGACACTTTCATTTTTCTAGTGGGTGCATCAAATCTCAAAGACTGATTATTGCATGAAGCAACACTTTTTATAGACCTACGTGACGCATTGATAAAGAATACTACAGGCACCATTGCAAATTTTTGTTTGTAAATTTAGGAGGAAACAATATTTTTATTAGCGATTACAGGGGATAATTATGACACTATGGCCCGTATTCTGAAGTCGGGTTAAACTTAAACTCAGGTTTAAAGTTGTGGTTTAAGTATGGATAGCCAATTGTTACATAAATCACTAACAGTAGAGATATCATATTTCAGCTCATTTGGCTCTCAAATCATTAATAATTGTCTAGGAACTATACATAGATGATTGTTTTCACCAACGATGAATCAGGAAAGAGCACAGTTAACATAAGAATGATAAAATTTAATAAAAATTTTAACACTTTTGGCTTCCATAATTTTAGCACAAAGTTAGACCACGTTCTAAGTTAAACCTGACTTCAGAATACGGGCCTATATCTAATTCAGACTTGGCAAATCATAATGGCAAAGTAAAGATCAAGTTTTGGTATAACAAGATTCTTTATACATGATGTAGGTGTTCATATAGTTGCCAACCTGGCTAATGTTGTATACACTCAAAAAAAAGTTTACCCAATATTGGGTAAAATGGGAACATGTATGTTGGTTGGGTAAAAAGATACCGAATACTTTGTAAATTTTGCGCAATGTTGCGTTGAAATTCATCGTTAAAAGATGCATTCAGCCCAATATGGGGTAAAGATAAATTACCCAGCAAACATGCAAGTTCCCTTTTAACCCAATATTGGGTAAACTTTTACTCAGTGTGTTTAGAGTGTAAGGAGTTGAATGAAAGCATTAACACACTGTCAGCGGTCGTGGCGCCAGGAATCCCTACACCATACAGTACATACCCGCGAATGTGGGTCGGTGGTGGCTGGGTAATTTGAGGGCACATCTGTCATCGGTAGCCTGTATTAACTTAAGTAAACTTGTCTAAGGCTCGAGTGTGTCCAGGCGCAGTGGTGATAATGATGGGGCTTACCCCCTTTATCTTGTGGAGTCATTGGTATGGGTTTGTACAGGAGCTCGTGTCAATATCTCTCCATCATCGTAATGCTCGGAGAGATGACAATATATCTCGGGGTTGGATGCATCGGGCGGGAGAGATAGGGGAAAAGAAAGAGTAAGAAAGAAATGTAAGAAGAGTTAATGAAATAATACTAGAATGAATCAAGAAGAATAAGAAAGGGAACATGATGGAGAGGAGGAGGAGGAGAAGAAGAAGAAGATGGAGAAGATGATACTGATTGGCGTATCGTCTCGTGAATGCCATGCACTTGGTAAAGAATTGGAAGCAAGGACGGAATGGGAAGGGAGAGGTGAAAGAAAGAAAGAAAGATTGAAGAAGACATAATAGAAAAATAAGAACAAGAAGACGAAAGAAAGGTAAAAGGAGAAAGAATTGGAAGCAAGGACAGAATGTGAAGGAAGAGATGAAAGAAAGAGAGAAAGAGAGAAAGAAAGAAAGAAAGAAAAAAGAAGAAGAAGAAGTAGAAGAAGAAGAAGACATAATTATAGAAAATAAGAACAAAAAGACGAAGGAGAGCTAAAAGGAAAAGAAAATAGAGGAGAAAATATATAAGTAACAGAAATAGTGGGTATATTTGTGTTAGTTTATACAAATACTGATGTCATTGCTTTTTTCTGATATTTTCTATGTAATACATCCTCTCAATATCAACATGATAAATTATTTTCTTTTTTTCTTAAATCGGAACAAGAAAATGAAGGTTTGTACGTATGTCTCGATGCGATGCGTGATTGAGAGAGGCAGAGACGGAGAGTAAGGCGAGAAACTCAACCAACACCTTTCTTTTGTTATTATTGATTTTAAATTATTTATTTCCCTTTTTCGTGTACTTTGAAATGCATGAACCCCGTTGCGGTAACCCATATCATAATTTATACACAATGTCTTTGAATTGCTTTGCCTTCAGCCAAATAAATACCACGATTTCATCAGTTTTAAAGGTTAGTTATTGCTGGTATGACAAACTCCTATGGTGTAAGAAGCACCATGAACACGTAAATATTCATTGTACCCCCCTCCCAAGAACAAAAGGAGAAAATGTGTACATTCCACGATGAACATGATGAAGTTCAGCCCGTGCAATCATAGTAAGATATTAAACAACTGTCAACTTTCTGTGTATCATATTTGTATCAACTCCTTGCATTTTACTTAACCCTTTTGTAACTTTCACTGTAATTCATTTTGCCTTCATCCCACACTCTTTTTTTCCCTACTATGTCAATTTTAACTCTGTGTTGCGTAAGCTGGGAATGAACTCTGTTCCGAGTCAATTAAAATGACTCGTTTTCCGTGTAATTTTGACTCAGTATTGAGTGAATCTTGCCTGATGCCACACCATTCTGGGTAAAATTGATTCGAAATCTCTGTCACTTTAATTCAGAGTGTAATTTGCTCCCAGCTGACGCCATTCAGAGTCAGATTTGACGCAGTGGAAATACCCACGCTACTGGAAAGAACAGTGTCCCAAAGTGTGGTGCCACAGTGTGGAACACAATGTGAAATCACCTTCACACTGTTAAATTTGAGCTTTTTAACAGTGTGAATTACATATTTACATAGTCGACCATGTGAACACGCTATGAACAGTCACACTGTCGAGGTGTTCACACTGTGAAAATATCTCCACACTGATGAATTTGAGTTTTTTAACAGTGTGAATAATATTTCCACATGGTCCACTATGTGAACACACTGTGATCACACTGTGTGACACTTTGTTCTATCCAGCAGGGCTCATCCCCCTCTTTGACTTGTCTATGAGTTCTTCTTCCTCTTCGTCATCTTATCTCTCTTCTTCTTCTCCCCCCCCCCCCTCTTTCTCTCTCCCTCGCTCTCTATCTATCTCCCTCTCTCTCTCTTTCCCCATTTATTATCTGAAATTACTCTGTGATTTCTAATACCGATCCTTGTGTTATTTTGTTTTGCATAATTAGCTCTTTCTTCTCCGCAGATTCTGATCCAACGTTGTATTCTTTAATAATTGCATCGCAATAATGAACAATAAGACATCAGCACGCACAATGTGACTTTATAATTATGAAGTTTACAAAAGAAGAAGGAATCAGGTGGAATGTTAAATTTTGTTCTAATCTGTAAGACGCAAATTATATATTTAATCTTATTTGCATTACGAGAACGTAAAACTGTTAAACAGAAGTTTACAGGACAACAAAAAAGCCTCTCCATTGCTCGCCGTGTCTTCATAAAATAAAATCATTACGTACGCTTTCATAATTATGTTCAAATATAAAACCGATGCATAATACACACAATATGCAACGCCAACAAAAATGACGAATAAGGGATGTTGAATCGGCGTGTTCGCAGTAAAATGAGGTAACTTTGTGCGCATCATGACGCATCTTTGGTGGTAGGGTAGCCTGTGGCGCCCTGACTGACCTTGGCATCGCTTTCCTTAACATCTGCCATGATATTAGTATTATAAAACAATGAATAAGAGATGAAAGCGAAGTTCTTTGGATGTCAGATGATCACTGAAAGGATGTAAATGAGATTTCCGGGTGAGATGGAATTGATATCGCGGCGATCAAAATGTCCCAAATTTTTAAAGGATTGATCAAAATAAGCTATATAAGTTGGTTATCATGTCTGACCCTAACAAAATTGATTAAATTAACCAAATCATTGGTTAGAGTGAATCTAACAGAATTTGGTTGATTTTAACACATATTTTTAATCGGAAACACATTCACCATGAGAGAGGTTATTTGGATTTATATCTTCTTTTTTTTTAAGATTTGGGTTAGTAGCAATAAGCAATGTTTTTGAACGTGCATGAGCCGCAATCAGGGTTGCGGGGGGGGGTGGCTTCAATATGTCCTCCTTGAATTTGTGTACAGCAACAAATGGAAGAGGGTCCCCACCCCGGTCGTGACAAAAGATCTCGAGAAATCGTTGCGCCAATTTTTTCAAAGATTTATATGGTTACTTCCAGACAGTTTTTTCTCCTAGAATAGCGAGTTTGTAATTTGTCCCTTATCTAATAAAATTATACCTAAATTTCAAACTGAAAAGGAACATTTTATCGACTAGACTATAAATCTATAGGGGAAAAACCTTATCTTAATGTGTGCAAATTTCATAAAAGTACTCGAAGGTCACGTGACATTTCAAGATATCGGTATTTTTAATTCTTTTTCACAAAAGCAAAAGAAAAAACCCAAGCAATTAAATGATTGAAAAATTTATTTCATTCAAAATATTTGTCATTATGATTTCAATTCTATCTAAATGAAAACAAAACAATTTACATGTATAACTAAGTGAGATATCTATTTGTTTTCGCATGTATTAGGTAAAATTTGGGAAAAGCGCGTTTTAAATATTGGGCATTATTATTATTATTCATCATTATTATTATTGTAATTGTTGTTGTTTGTTGTCGTTGTTATTATTATCATTATTATGCAGGAACCATCTTTCTAACTAACTGTAAGTCGAAAACTATAGACATACTTAAAGTCAACATGGAAAACGAAGGAAACTACTTGACATGACACGTCTATTGGCAAACCCTAATTTCAAAACAGCGTTGGAACAATTAGATGATCGTTCTAATTATTCTACTGTAAGGGTTGGTCTTACTAAGTATCTTTAAAAGTGATATTGAATGTTTAACGTCGATTTATGAGATTTGAAATTTTACAAAAGATTGATGAAAATTTTTGTTATATCGGGTGAGGAGGAACATTCGAAACAAGTGAAACAATCGCAATTTCCTTCCGTTTGTAGGAGACAGATGTTGACATGGAAAGTGATCGCGGCAGAAAAACATGTTGAAATGGCAACTTGTCATCGTACAGGATCCAACACGGGATTCCACCGCAAATTGGCGCCATTTGCACGCCTGGTTTGCGGTGAGCGGACTGCGCGAAAGATCGCACCAAAAGGCCTCCGGCTCTCCGCAGCCAGCACATCCTCTCCCTATACCATGTTCTAGAATTCCCAATCCTTAGATCCTATTTTGACTGATTTCTACCCCATTTTTCCATACCTTCTTCATTCTTCTAATTCAATCACTTTTTCGTCAAGTTATCTCCCGAGGAAATTGTCGGTTTCATGTTTTCCTTCGAGCAAGCTCCCATCACCTCCAAACCATCTTCTAATTGGGATTAGTACACGAGGCTGCTCCTCCGTGTTTATACCGGCGTGATTGGCCGTCTAACTGCGGTTGAAGCTTTGCCTCCGAGCTGCTGTGATTAAAAACATCCCAAATCCCTATACTCCGCCTACCACTAATGTCTTAAAACAATCACAAAACCTTGGGGACATTTTTCCACTTTGCTAGCCCCCCTTGTGCTCAGATCATGGATCAAATGTGAAAAGGAAAGAGCAGTGGCGAATAAGACTTATTCGATCTAGGCTGTTGATTTAGCAAATTGTTGAATGGTAGGTGAATATTAGAACGCCATGATTAGTATCTGAACTGTGGGGGGGGGGAGGCTTTGAGCCAAAATCAATACATCCAAGAAAATCATTCAATATTTTCAAAATTGACTCGATAAAAGATTTAAGGCCCGAGAAAATAGCCAATATAAATGCATAAAATCTGATAGTAACTGTATAATGATAGTCGATTAGTGTTTGATGGCGTCCTTGTTTTATTACGCAACGTTAAAATTTTGAATCATCAATAGATCTCAAAACATAGAAATTATCGGTCTCCAATCAAAATTTGCATCAGCCAAAGAAACCTAAAGCTTTACTTGTATCCATATTTTCTCAACAGACTTGTTCGCCTACATTTATTTCACCTAAAACCTAAACTTGAGAAGTATCGAAACTGAGAGCGAGAATGATGTAAGCCAAAATCAGTACATTCAAGACAATCATTCAATATTTTCGAAATTGACTTGAGAAAAGATTTCAGCTAGAAAAGATTTAAGTTCTATCGCGATACAAGACAAATAGTTGCCCGAATTAAAATTAACCTACGTTGAAAGGATTGATGTACTTCTTTAATGTTTAGATGTTACATGTTTCAGTTCCAACATGTAGCGTTGCCATAGAGACTTGACAAAATGACTGTTTAATAAGATTAACAGGTATTATACACCGTAATAATACATATTTTCATTTGTTTTCCCAATACACTCAACTGCAACATGCACCACACATTCATCTAAAATTTGATTCAAGTTGTTTATTGACAGCCAAAAAATATTTTAGAAAGGGAATATAAATAATCCCAATTTAAATTCAATATACTTGTTAACTATTACATTTACACTATTTTAAAGCGAATCGTACAGGAGAATGGAGCTACTTTTTCGGAAACAGAGAAATCTTAGAAGCATACTATGTAGTACATGACATAAAAATAAAATTGAAATATAGCAATATACGTAAAACATTACGATGTGCGATGGAAAAAACCTCATTGATAACAAATTACTCCCTTCTTCCTTGTTTTGGCATGTTTGGAGCTGAGCTATAGGAATCTGTTTTATTAATTCATAAAAATATCATAGCATGCCATTATGTAACGAATATAAACGGTCATTTTAGGATACTGAGTTGTAATTATAATTCACATATACAATTCTAATATTTTGTTTATCTTCTGATAATGGTTTCAATCTCTTTAACATATTTAAGTTTGAAGTAAGCAGACAGCACACCAGAAACATTAATTCACATTTTAAAGTCCTCTTCATGCAGTGCGTAAATTGATACTCACCCAACGAAACCAATATAAGAAAATAAACGCCTGCCGAAAAAAAATCCTGTAATGATAAATATGCCTGCAACAATTTATTCTTTTTAAAAACATTTCCATCACTATTTATGCAAATTCCCTAATTGACAAGAGTCTATTTTATCATAATATAGTTAAGTAATGTTTAACAAAAGATTCGAAATATTTGGCAGAAACAGATAATTTTCTTAATAGATGTATCATTAAGGTTCTATAACTCGCTAATGACAATAACTACTCCTTAATGTATTCATACACTATGAATCAACTTAACGTCATACAACAATAAGCATATGTATAGTCCATGTGATGTGTACACCAAGTCCTATTCTAATTCAAACTAGTGCAATGATTGAAAGCTTCGGTCACGTTGCAATTGGACATTGCAACTGGGCGTTGTGGCGTGCGCCTGTAATCCAAGCTATGTGGGGAAGTTACAAATTGATGCACAGGTTCGAGGTTCGAGCCCTGGTCACGTCTTTCGGATGGTGACGTTAAAGGTCGGTCCCAGACGTAAATAATCATATCTGATTGATACACGTCTGACGAAACTCAAATACACACACACGCAATGTAACAGATGATGTTTCTGGGTGAAGACTGGTTTATTCATGAACGAACTCTCGTATATGGAATGCACTCTAATCGAATAAATTCGATTAAAATCACGTTACGCACGTGACTGTACTCTGAATTCAGAACTCAGCTCCATTTCGTTCAAATTAAACAAACTTGAAAACACGAGAGACCCTTACATGATCGAGTTGAAATAATTGGGATCTATCTTAAACTGGCATTATCACATGATTTAACAAAAATATGTAATGTACAAGTATTTGAAATATAGAAATAAACTAATTTGGTGGTGATAACATTTAACAATTATTGATGCAATAAATTGAACACTTAGCATAAATAATCGACCACGTTTACACCGTTAATCGAAAGTTTTGGGGAAAAATAAATAAACAAAATTAATATAGATTTCATCATAAAATCGGAAATTTTGAGAGTCAGAGAAAAGAATGATCACTTCTTTCATGATTCCGATTAAGGGATGGTCTATCGATACAACGATGGCAAGATAACGACGATGATGAGGACTGCATACCATTCCGACGACAAGAGATTGGGAGATTGATGGCGGTCGAGGGGCTTTCAAGGACCTTACTTGGAAGAGCATGCCCACTGCTGTTTCGAGCGACGATGTCAGGGGTGTGGTATGCGGGCGAGATCGGGTAGGTGGTCGACGACAGAGCCGGTGGTAAGCAAAGCTGAGGCTGGTTCATGAAAGTGAAAATCCGTCGCATCTCCTCGAGTGCGTTCGCCTGCATCAGGATGTAGTTTTTAGCGAGGAGCAGCGTGGCAATCTTCGACAGCTTACGAACCGATGGGCTGTGAGCGTAGGGGATAACGCCCCGTAGATCATCCAGGGCGTCGTTTAGATCGTGCATACGTCGACGCTCTCGAGCGTTGATATTCAACCGAATCTGCTTCTGAAGTCGCGGGTCGCATTTCTTTGTCAAATGTGGTTTCATGCCCTTCTTCACCGCCTTTCCCACTCCATCTCGATGTCCGTGATACTTCGTGCTCGTCGACGTCGAAGTCGATCCCCTATCAACCCGTTCTTTGGGATGCGTCACGACGCTATCGACGTCGCTATCATTGTCGCCCTCCCAATCCGGACTTTGCATCTTCATGGTCGTAGACAACGCTTTGTTGAAGATCTCAGCGTTGCCGCAATTGCTCATCATCCGGAGGCATTGAAGAGCTCGTTGTCGAGGGTAGTCGATGCTCGATGTCTCCTGGTCGATGACCTGCAGCTTGGAAGGCTTGAAAGACTGTTCTATCACTCCGATATCGACAATTCTGTGATTTTCCATTTTAAGCGCACTGGTTAACCTTAATAAAATAACTTAGACAACTGGGTCAGCTTTATCTTTAGTTGAAGATAAAGTTTAAATTTTACTCCATCTGGTGCAACCGGCCTGTCTCTTCCGAGGGAGCTCTGAATGAATTCAGTTGCAAGACATTGAAAGAAAATGGCGGGATGTATTGTTTCCAAACTTTTTCACAAACTTATATCAATAACCTGGCCTGTCTCCTGACACATGTTATTTTTATGGTGCTAATGCTTCGAAGAACTTTTACTTAGATCGTTTAGGTTTTATTGGTGACTTATCTCCTTTCTGAAAAGTGTCGAAATTACGAAGTTCGTCTAAAAGAATGCACAATCTGAGTCTGCAACTTGATATATTTCCTCTTGTAAACTGCAATTTTCGGAAAACTTATTGGGCTAAAGTATTCCTTTTCACAAAGTCACAGTTGTCCAGATTCTCAAGCAAAAAGAGACAGACGGGTTTCATCCCGATTCATGTACTTTGATGAAATGCAAGTCGCTAGAAAATCACATCAAACTTTCTGAGGTACCTGCAATCAAACTGATAAAGGCTAGAAAATGAACAGCCCCGTTCAATCAAAGGTAAATTTACAAGTTGATCATCATGCAGTTCAGTCAGCACATTCGATTTTCTAAAGCTTCAACTGATTAAAATAATTGACTAAGAAATCACGATGAAATGGAGCTAGACTTCCTAAACATCTCATTTGCTGTTTGATGATATTAAGTCAAAGCAAATTCGAATGTGATACGGAGTAAACCACTCCTGCGAAGTTCAAATTATGGAGCACGAAATGCCAAAACGGACGATTTTGTTTGACGACAAGACATAGTTGACAGAGACAACTGGTGTTATTTGGACGTCTTTGGTAATTGCTGTAAGTACTCGAGTGTCGAGAGCGAGTTGGAGTGGGATCGGAAACCAAGCAAATCTTCGCGGTCAAATGACCAGTTTAGTGGCTCTCGATGGCTTGGGTATCCTTCCTATATCATCCCAAGAGATCGGGATGAGGCCGCCTACATCCCAGTCAAAATATCCCCATCAACGCCATCTCCCTCATCCAAACGCGCTAATAGAGCTCACTTATTGGCGCGCGAAATAAAGTATAAAGAGTTGAGCAAACATCACAGACGATGTCTCCTCGCCCCGCTCCCCCTCTCTCTTTCTGTCATTCGCTCCCACCCACCCCCCCCCCCCTCTCTCTCTCTCTCTCCCTCTCTATTTCGCTGAATTCACTTTGCTTCAATTTCTTCAGGCTTCTCGTTTTCCGCGGCCGGGCACACGCCGATAAACTCATATACGCCCAACATCAACACTCACTAAGTTTTACTCTCAATAAATAACAAATCTGCGGCCTTTTGTCTCCCTCTGTTCTCCATCACGCCCCCCCCCCTTCTCCTTCATGCACACACAAACTCTCTCTTCCTCTCTACCTTTCTTTTGGTAATATTTTCCTTGATTGTTCGGAGCATATGAGAACTTTGCCGAAAAAATGAAAAAATATGTTGAATACAATGAAAATGTTCTGTTTCCAAGATCTATTGGAATTATTTCTATTATTCAAGAAGGTCTTCTCCTCCTCCTCGTCCTCCTTCTCTTCTCCTTCTTCTTCTTCATCATCTTCTACTACTACTATTTCTTCTTCTTTTTCTTTCCCTTCCTCCTCCTCTTCTTCTTCTCCTCCTCCTCACGTTATTTTTGCACAAGTCAACCGAATGAACAGTATTCTTTATAGAACCGTATACAAAAAACATTGACAGTTATGTCATGTATATTGCATTTTTAAAGTAAAAACTATAAGTAAACAAGTTATTATATTCAATGATAATTGACTCGATTGTAGCCAGGTAAGATGTTTGAGAAGGGAGAGATAATTGCACTCGTTTGAGTCTATTGAATCCGATGGCACTTTAAATCTGGGTATTTTTAATCACAAATTAACTTGCAAGTGCGTGCAACTCTCACTTTTTTTCCATTTTCAGTCAATAAATAGAAAGCTATTTTTATTTCATTAAATCAGTAACCGTCAGTTTTTATTCCTCTTGTTTGACTTACATTTAGTATGTCCTATATCCACTTTATTTCACAGTTTTATTTTAATTAACATACATATTCTTAAAATAAAACACTGAATAATCCATTAATATGTTTTTCCTAATAAGCCTTCTTCGTGAAATGAATTTACAGATGTTCCCCACAGCGTTTGATAAAACTGTTTATAGAGAAATAGTTCCACATAAAAGTTAGAATTGATAGCGGTAAGAATATTCAACGATTAAATGTCATTTACCTCTTTCTTTGATCAAAGAGAGGGGAAGAAATAACGACACAGACAGACAGCAGAGATACATAAACAATAAAGACAGAAAGTTTCGAAAAGAAGAAGAAAAGAAAATAAGAATTTAATAGAAATTGGTAATGATGTCGTTTTAGATTCAAGTGAAAAACCAAGATACAGGAGTCGCATAGAGCGAAAAGCTCAAACACCAGGACTTAAAATTGATTAATCCGCTTTCGCTTGGCTAGGTAACCGCGGGTGTTCAATGGGATTGCGATGCCGGTATCGTCTGCAAGTTCAAGGCTTGTACAAATCGGGCGGGTCTTTTGAGCGATACTTATACGTTGACCAATCTCCCACCGCCGCCTGTCTGCCCAAATCAAACAAGATAACCAATAGACATTGAGTCACAAATTTCACAGTATTGATGCCTCTTTCCAATCAGATAATGAAAGGTGGGGGACAATTAAGGAATGGCTAAACAGAGAGTGGAAATTCGGTACTTTGATTACCAATAGAGTGATCTGGAAAATCGTAGGTTTTAATCTGCGCGTCATCTTCTTTCATCGCGTTCATGGCGGACTCGGCTCATGCAGTTATCTGGCGTGAAGGGGCATGATGTGACGTGCTTACTTAATCATTTCTTCAAACACAATCTTGACTTTGAAATTTGGGCTAATCCTGAAGAATACAAGTTAAATGTTTTTGTTAGTTACTGAAATATTTTTTTCATAGTTCATATATTGAAATTCATCAGTTATACAAATGAAAACGATTATTCAATTCCACTCTTTACCTGTTCACCATTTTCCAAAACGCTTTGTATTATCCATAATTAATTACAAACTTGCAATTTAGCAGCGGATTCCAAATGTAAAAGTAAATATTGTCTGTGATCCAAATTGCAATTTTGTAATCATGGAGTGGTTCGGTAACCATAGTAACCTAATACTAGTACTGTCATTTCCATAAAGCTCCCTAAAATATTGTATTCTATTAATTACATTGATGCTCGTATTACTTATGGTAATTTTTACAAATATTCGAAAAAATATACCCTGTACGTATTTCAGGTTATGTTTAGTTTTATGTGATTGAGAATGTATACTCTTTATATTTGAATTGTATGTAGATTTATTCTAGAAATGTCTTGTGGGCGCTGAAGTCATAGAGGCAAGTAACCTGTCCATTTGCTAGCCGAGACATTGGCTCCGTATTATCACGATCATCATAGTGATAATTTACTTAAAATGTTGAGCATATATGACGTCACAATAGGAGGGAACATATCGAAATGAAATCCCATCAACTTTGTCCTTTAAGTCACTTCAAGTTAAGCTCGATCATTTTCATCTCGGTTTGTGTGTGTTTTGAACGTGTCAACGAGGTATTTTTGTAATAAGACGTCAAACGGCGCCTGCATCTGGCCTTAGTTTCCCGCCAAAATTACTTTGCCGAGACAGCCTGCAATCCGATGCAGTGATGAACGGTTTTTGACAATTTGGCATTTTCATTTCGGAATATATTTGAATTGTGCAATATTAAATGCTGTCGAATATACAGGGAGCTAACTCTAAGATATCCAAATTATCCAGAATATGTAGTATGAGTGTAATGATACCTAGGAAATCCCAATTTTTTGATTTTTTTTGTGGACACAGTTCATTCTATTCAATTCAATTCAATTTATTTTTCATTCTTCAACATAATACAAATAATTACATGATAAATCAATTCAATTCAAATAAAAGCATGAACAAAATTCAACATTGAATAAATAATATACATATTCAATATGTGATTCAAATATAAATTAACATGCATGTCAAATTTAAATCAATATAATCAATATAATTAAATGAATATAATTATGTATCATGAGAAGAATGGAGGGGTCTACTGAAAAGCAAAGCTTGTAAAATGTGTACCCCTTTTTATGAAAACACAATGCCTCAAAACGAAGGGGAATGATACCTTTGGAACAAATTGGCTTAGCATGTTTAGTGGAAACAGAAAAATCAAAGAATAAGATCAAAGCAAATTTGAGAAAAATCGGACAAATAATGAGAAAGATATGAGCATTTGAATATTGCGATCACTAATGCTATGGAGATCATCCTATTGGCAATGCGACAAATATTCGTGATGTCACATGTGAACAACTTTCCCATTAATGGACTATAAAATACCCCGAAAATGTTTATTTTGCTCTTTCTTAGGGCGATAAAAACTCTTTATCCATATAATGTATTCTTTGAAAATCTGTATTACATGCCCTCCTTTAGAAAGAATACATGATCTCCTGATAGAGGTGATAAAAGAGGAAGTTTAAGTGAAATATATAGAAAAGTAATGTGAAAGTTGTTCACATACTGACGTCACACATCTTTGTCGCATTGCCAATAGGAGGATCTACGTTACAATAATGATCTAAACTTCAAATGCTTATAACTTTCTTATTATTCATTCAATTTTTCTCAAACTTTCGTTTATCTGTTTCTTTGATTTTTATGTTTTTGCAAAAGCTATCCTGTTTCAAGGGTTTCATTTTCCTTTAATGAAATCCCGTGTATTTAATTGTTCCCAGCATTAGGGTTTAAGGGGACATGCAAAAACAAAGTGGTAATTTCATGTGCGGTCTGGATGATTCGGATTGACGCACCATCTTCTGAATGACACTCGGTAAAGCATGAGGAGCAGTAGATGAATTAGAAGAGATGACAATATATATGTTGGGGTTGGATGCAAGGGTAGAATGGGGGGCGGGGGGAGAGAGGGGTGGGATGGGAGGGAGAACGAGAAGAAAGAAACAAAGGAAAGAAAAGGAAGGAAACACGAACAAGAAGAAAAGGAAAGGAAGGGAATGGGAGAGAATATAAAGGTGGAAGAGAGGAAGAAGAAGAAGAAGAAGAAGAAGAAGAAAAAGAAAAAGAAAAAGAAAAAGAAAAAGAAAAAGAAAAAGAAGAAGAAGAAGAAGAGGAGGAGGAGGAGAAGGAATAAGAAGAAGAAGAAGAAAAAGAAAAAGAAGAAGAAGAAGAAGAAAAAAAAGAAGAAAAAGAATAAGAAGAAGAAGAAGGAGGAGGAGGAGAAGGAGAAGGATAAGAAGGAGGGAGAAAAGAATAATAATAATTAAAAAAAAGAAGATAAAAAGAAGAAGAAAAAGAAGAGAACAACAAGAATATAAGAAGGAGATGAAGAAGTTAAAGGGAGACGAAAAAGATGGTAAATGCGATGTAAAAAGGAAAGTTATTCAATGAAAATATAGCTTATTTAAAAAAAAAAACATTTATGTAGAGCCTGCACACCGAAATATGTTTAAATGCCTTTATGACTTTTCTCTATTGGTTAAAATAAACTTATTATTGGGACAGACTTGACCCAAACATGAAAAGTGGAAGCACGGAATTGTAATTGGAAAAGGAGGGGGAAAGTACGGAAGACAGGGTAAAAGAGAAAATGGGGAGGGGGTGGTGCATCTGATAATAGAGAGAGGCTAAGTTCGAAAAGGTCGAGTGATGAGGAGAGAAGCATGAGCAAGCATGAGGATATTCAAGAAATTCTTCATTCTCCGATGACAATGAAAAGTGAAATAATTGTTGAGCATATGGCCGCATCGAGAAAGGCGCATCTTGTAAGATCTATTACCGGGGCGTTCCGGGCCTCGCACGCATCAGCGCCCTGCTCTCTGCGGGGTGCTTTGCCTCGTTATTCATGCACAAAGTGGTCTCTCGGTGTCGACGCTCTAAAAACACAATTTTCTCATATTCTCAGCCATTGTATCTTGGAATAACTTATTATTTCTCATCTTTGCACTTTATATCCCCTTTATCGATCTGTTGACCTATTCTGCTGACATTATCAAGCACAAATTCTCCCTTTTTCGCCGAACATCACTTTAAAGAGAGAGCGAGAATGTTTTGTAGGTCGGATTGGTGAGAGAATAGCTAATTTCATGAAGGACTTCTCCCCGTTGTGTCTGTGAGCATGGTGTGGCTCCAATTCTAGATACCAGGAAATTATTGAACAGATGATATATTTGCACACGCATGGAAATGTTCTGACCAAAATAATGTCCACCCCAACAAGAAATCGATTTTATAATAGACTAACGCCAAGTAAACAACCGCAAAGATGAAAAAAACTCTACAAAATCGCATATAGATTAAGTAATTTCATGTTATGACATTAAACAGTTTTTTTTTTTTTTTTAATTAACATTTAACCGGGCATGGTGGCTCAGTAGTAGAGCGTCCGCCTCATGAACGGGAGGTCGTGGGTTCGATCCCCGGCCGAGTCATACCAAAGACTTATAAAAATGGGACCTTCTGCCTTCTTGCTTGACGTTCAGCATTTAGACTGGAGAAGGGTAATAATAACATATTATGTTATGCAGGGCCCGCTGGAAGAGCAGTCTTGTGATTGAAGTGGCTACCCTGGGTAAATAAAACGTTATTATTATTATTATTAACATTTTTGAGTACGACATGGCATATCAAGGGAGTTGACGGTGTCACGCACTTTCTATATCTTTTGCGTTTTATCATGTCAAATGTCATATATGAAATGTGTATTTCAGGTATCACAAAAAAGGTTCACAATCATGCGGGCTATTAATGGTGTAATCCAACATTATCGACATTTACTGTATTCCCTAGCATGATGCATAATTTTCAGATTTAAAACAATGTATAAAAATAAATCGCAAAGGTATTGATCAAGAATTAGGAGGTTGAGGAGGGGGTAAATAAAACATGACAAGAGAAGTGTAGAAAGATGGTGGGGTAGAAGGCCTGGGAGGAGGGAGGGTTGGGAGGAGATGTAGATGGTCCGGGAGGGTAAGGGAGATGATAGAGGTTTGTAAGAAGGAAGGGGTGGCCAATATGGAGGAGATAGAAGGAGGGTGGATGGGAGGAGATAAAGGGTTGTGAGGAGGTTGGGGTAGGAGCTAGGAGATACAGATGGTTGGGGAGGGGTGGGAGGAGAATGAGGATTGGGAGGAGGGGGGGGGGTTGGATGAGATAGAGCGTTGGGAGGAGGGTGGGGTGGGATGATATATAGGCATGAATAGGAGGGAGGGTTGAAAGCCCGTTGAAAGGAGGGTGGGGTCCGGGGCCGGGGGAGGAGAAGATATAGAGGTTTGGAAGTAGGAAATGGTGGCCAATATGGACATGATGGAGGAAATAGAGAGTTAGAAGGGGATGTGTGGGAGGTGAAAGAGTGTTAAGAAGAAAGAGAGAGAGAGAGGGGGGGCATGGGCAGAGGGATGGTTTGGAGGAGGGATTGATTGATGAAAGCGAGAATGACATGAAGGTAGAATACTGTTGTTCTTGTTGTTAACATGGTTAAGGTTGATGGTGCTTTTTTCATCGAGTTCGATAATATCCCGTGGAAAGAGGATGGATTTTTAAGAAGAAATTCCTACGGAACGGGAATACGGGAATAACAACAAAGAAGAGGAAAAGAAAGGAAGAGAAAGAAAGAGAGAGGGAGAGAAAATGGAAAAAATACAAAAAGCTGGGGGTAATACATTAAATTAATTAAAATCTTGCCTTCAGTCAATTTATACAGTCGCTCACTTTTGGGAAAATTAATTCAGAATGATATCGAAATTATTTTGATAAGTTCTAAAACTGATAAACCACACCTGTTGAATCGAAATGTCATTGTTTCCTCTTATCAAACATACAATCCTCTTATCATACGTATACTCAAATATGTCACAACTAAAATCTTCAACTTTTTCAGTCAACAGTCTCCAACATTATGAGATATTGTTGAGTAAATTTGCACTACTATATTGCAACAAGAAGATATATTTCCACATAATTCCAACACTCCTACAGAGCATTGCATCATCAATTTTATGGAAGCACAGGGTCAATGATCTAGGATTAATGAGGATTCTATGGAGGGGGTGGTGCAATACGAATGAACAAAGTAAAAGTATGTAAGAAAGCCACCGTGCCAGGTTAAAAAACAATTCATTAAATTAATGACTGCATGTAGACCTGAAATTATTATTCATTTCAAACAGGCATGTCCGTCAATTCACTTTTTCCCAATTGCATCAGATTTTATCCCTTTCCTTATCTTAATTGCATATACAGTATTATCTTTCTTTAATCCAAATTGAATGCCATGTTATTTTTTTCTGACTTAATGTAGGGCAAGTCAAGCCATTGTTATAAACGTTTAGTAACATGAATGATAATTTCAAACGAAAATTGAGATGTATTGTGAAGTTTCTTTCTTGTAGAATAATGTTGCTTATATCATTTATTTAATCTATGACACATCAACTCCAGAGTATGAATTTTTTCCAGAGTCAATGCTCATGAAAGAGGCCATTGCAATATCAAAACAAACACAAAAATTAAAGGACTGATCTTTTTTAAGAGTTACCTGATTATTGCAATGACCACTATTGTCTTATAAAAAGTGAAAATTAACTGTAAGCTATCATATCATCATCAGGACAGCATTATTAACTAAATCAAATAAAGAGTTTGCAAGGTTTCGAAGTGATCAGACTAGAAATGTAAGGAAAGTAAAGAAAACTGTCAACTTATGACATCTTAAAATCAATTCATCAAATTCTTAATTAAAAGAGAAATCTCAAATCTGACTGACTGCTTTATCATTCAAACCAATCAATATGTAATCACGTGGAGGAGACAAGAGGGAAATATTGGCATATTCGTATCGACATGTGTCCAAATTCTCATCAGATTTGGTGGTAAAACTGTATAAAAGAAGCAATGTTTTACAGAGTTATTCACATTCATCCAACGGGATTCACCGCGTGTTATCTGTTGGTAAGTTGATATATATTTCCTTTATGTTGACATAAAGGGCATTATCTATATACTTTTTTAAATCAAGAATATTTGTTCTCTAAGTAGCAAAGCTTGGTTACTATTAAGAATACCTGCTCCACTGTTGCTATTTTCAGTTTGTTTGGATATTCGAAATTGAAGGAATTCACTTTCATCTTGAATTTGTTTTTCAGGTTTAGTAAATCTATATAAAAATTGAATGCTTTACAATTCGATATTTAAGTTCTCGTAAGATAAGATAAAAACGTATATCATAAAAAGACAAATTATTTTATCAAACACACGTTGTGTGAGCGAATTAACATATCATTTTATATCTATTTGTAAAATTTATTACTAAACTTTCTCGATGTAATGTTGTTTTCCTGTTGGGTATAAAACTGCAAATGAGCATGGAATTGTGCAGAACTATTTTTATTTGAAAATTATCTATGTATATCATATGGCTGCAGTGGTGGATGTACTAAAATTAATGTAAGTAGTAACGAAGTACAATTCATGCCTGTCTTTCCTTGCTCTTTATTTAATCATATATATATATATATATAGACGAAGTTAGACGAAAAAGGTCATCAAAAACTCCTAGAAAACCATGGATTACTTTTGGGATTGTAAAGT
This sequence comes from Lytechinus pictus, assembly GCF_037042905.1. Taxonomy (NCBI): domain Eukaryota; kingdom Metazoa; phylum Echinodermata; class Echinoidea; order Temnopleuroida; family Toxopneustidae; genus Lytechinus; species Lytechinus pictus. Next base: position 12,925,050 of record NC_087261.1, on the reverse strand, counting down.
CAATTCGAAAAAGGAACAAACTTTATAAAACTAGTTTGAAGAATCCTTCCTCTGAAAATATTAGTAAATATAAAAGATATAGAATTTTTTTAACATGTATCATAAAAAATGCAAAGAAAACATATTATTCACAAAAATTTGAAAATGCTAAAGGAGATATGTCAGCTACTTGGAAAAATATTAACGAATTATTGGGGAAAGCAAAGGATGCTAATTTAAATCATAAATATTCACATGGTGATTTTGTATATGAATCATTAGATGATATTGTTAACGGTTTTAATGATTATTTTGTTAATGTTGGGCAGGAACAAGCATGAAAAATACCACATACCACAACTAATTTTGCAGATTATTTACGCAATTCATGTCAACATACATTGTTTTTTAATCCAACAAATTCTGAGGAAATATTGAAAATCGTAAACAATCTTAAAAACAGTCGTTCTTTTGGACATGACGAGATTAGTAATTTTCTCCTTAAAAAGATTATATTAAGCATTATAACTCCTTTTGTTCACATATGTAATAATTCAATGTCAACCGGAATTTTTCCACTTCATATGAAAATTGCGAAAATCATTCCAATTTATAAAAAGGACGATCGGACACTCATTGAGAATTGTCGCCCTATCTCTATTCTTTCGTCATTTTCAAAAATACTTGAACGTCTTGTTTACAATAGATTAGTTTCATTTTTGTCATTACATAATTTATTAAATCCATCCCAATATGGTTTTCGCATATTTCATTCTGCTGATCTAGCTCTTGTTGATCTTTATGATAAAATTTCTTCTCTTTTAGCAAAAAAGGAACATGTAATTTGTGTTTTCATGGACTTAAGTAAAGCGTTCGATACCCTGGATCATACTATATTGCTTTACAAATTAAAATATTTTGGTGTTAGAGGTACTACTCTTAACTGGTTTAATAGTTATATTTCAAATAGGCAACAATTTACATGTATAAATTCAGTAAGTTCTAATTCACAGTATATTAATTGTGGTGTGCCTCAAGGCTCAATTCTGGGCCCGCTTTTATTTCTTCTGTATATAAATGACATAGTATATTCTTCACCCTTATTACAATATATTCTTTATGCTGATGACACAACAGTTATTTCTTCAAACTCGAATAAAAGAATGCTTTTTGAAATGTTGAATAATGAATTGCCCAAAATATCCACATGGTTCCAAAGTAATAAATTGTCTTTAAATTTGCAAAAAACATATTATATTGATTTCAAGAACTCCAAAACAATAGCTGATCATTATACAGAAGAAATAAAGATAAGTGGGATTTCTATCGAACAAAAATATAATGTGAGATTTTTAGGTGTCATTCTAGATGAGTTTTTAACATGGGATGACCATGTATCTAAAATATTGACGTCTGTATCAAGATGTATAGGTATAATGTTTAAAGTTAAACACTATTTACCTCCTCAAGCATTACTCTCAATTTATAATACTATTTTACTTCCACATATCACTTATTGCAATATTGTATGGGGCTCATTCAAATAAAAAAATCACCATATCCTTTTACTTCAAAAGAAAGCTATTCGTTTGTGTGCCGACGCTGGTTTTTATGAAAATACTGGTCCCCTCTTTAACCGTTTCAAGACTTTAAAAATTGATGATATACATAAATTTCAAATTGCTTTGTTTATGTTTAAGTTTCACTGTCGCCAATTACCATTAACATTTGATCATATGTTCCTTTTGAATTCGTTTATTCATAATTATCCTACGAGAACCTCAACAAATTTACATTTATCAAATCCGCTAACTGCCTTAGCCCATAGGTCAATAAGACATACTGGTCCAGATACCTGGAATGATATAGCTTTAACAATACGTGGTGCTCCTACATTGAACAAATTTAAGTTTGAGTTTAAGCATTCCATTATTAGCACTTATTTGAGTTAAGATATTGTTCTATCATCAGTTTCATGACTTTCATCATATTGCATACTTTATTTTTTGTATTATTTTATACGACGTATCTATGTTAAACATAGTAATATTAATCGATACACGGCTGGTGTGTTATTATCATTTGATTTATTCTTGACATGCTTGATGTGTTTTCCTTTTGGCCCTGCTTTTACTGTAATTTTTAAATATGACTTATATTGATTTTATTCAGGGCCGTAGTCTTTCTTGAGGGGCGTCCTTTTCAAGCCTTGTGCTTATGACTGTTCCCTCCCATGCAATGATTGTTTATTGTTATTTTACCATGAGATATTGTCAATATATTTTCTGTTGTATGATTTATTTTTGCATGGAAATAAAGAATCAATCAATCAATATATATATGAAATGTTTTGCATATGTACACATGTATCAATTAGGTATTGTAAGCGCCTCTCAGTTAATTGTACAACATTATTTTGTTGCATTGTAATCTAATTTTATTTTGATAAATATGGGCAATAAAAAGCACTTGCACTCGAACTTAGATTTTAATTTGTTCCTTCTTCAGCCGATCCACATGACTCAGGAAAGGAAATGAATAGCATTATTGAGATCATTTTCCATGTGTTTTCTTTTTTATCACGTGGCAAGGTACATTGGACTGTTTCTCTGCTGTAGAAATCGACGTCGAAGAAGTCATGGGGCCATTTTTAATTGCCTGCCTACTCATGTCTCTTGGAGCCATGACGGTTGGTGAGTATTACACACATTATGTGATTGGTATTGCATTATGAAAACATAAAAGGAATAATTATATATAAAAGAAATATGTAATGGGAGAAGTAAGGAAGTAATCATAGAATGGATAAAGAAATCAAAATAGATTAGGGGTAAAAAAAACTGTAGTGAAATACTGAAAGAACAAAATGGATGATTAGATAAAGAACTGACTATACATGCTATAAGAAAATGTAAAAAGTTATAGAGTATGTAATACGCAGAATACATAAAATAGAACAGAGCACATATAAAGTATTTTTTGTCGGATCTTTTCGTTTGTATTTTATTCATTCACGTATCACGTATCACATATCTTGTTTGATTTTTTTTTTTTTTTGGGGGGGGGTAAACATACTGTTTTTTTTTTCTTTCTTCCATTGGATTTAGTTATAGCATTATATATATATTTTAATGAAAATTGTAGAACGTCTTTCATGTCGGCATACATGTTTATATTTCCTGTATTAAACTGTACTGCAAAATGGAGAATAAATGAAAACGGGAAGAAAGATGGGCACAAGATTGATAGAACGACAGATAAAAGAAGAAAGGAGAAATGAAAGAAGTAAATAATAAAAGAAAGATAGCGATGAATAAAAGAAATGGAAGAAGAAAAATAGAAAAGTAATAAAGTGTAAGAACAATCTGATTCCAATAACTCAGTTCTAATAATATCCACACTTTTTTCCTTTGATATTATTTCAGAGGGTACATGTAACATCTATCAGATGACCTCAATCCAGATTGACTTCTGCGACTATGCCCAGGTTATCAGCGACCTCGTCCCCGGGATGGTTTCATCTAACCAGCTCCGTGAGATAACTTTCGATATTCCTTGATGATAACGGTGATGATGATGATTACAATGATGATGATGGTGATGATGATAATGATGATGATAAAATTATAATGGTGATGATGATGTTGATGATGATGATGATGGTGATGATGATGATGATGATGGAGATGATGATGGTAGTGGTGGTGCTGATGCTAATGGGGATATCTTATTTATTCTGGACTGTTCCCCATGAGTGAGATGAAAGTGCATGGATCTTACACACTGATTTACTGTAGGTATTTTACCATGTGAAACATGTATGATAGACATGATGGTGTTGGTGTTCACTATATGGATGATGATGGTGGTGGTGTTGGCGGTGATGATACTGATGATGATGAAGATGCTGCTACTGCTGCTGATGATGATGATGGTGGTCATGATTTGTATTTGAGTATCGAGTAGTTTCTTGTTTGCCCATCTCATTATAATTTCATATCATAATAATGAGTGATATCGGTCATCAGCACTGCTCAATCATGTCAATATTAAAATCATCATCAAATAGACCTACAGGAACTACTATTGAAAACATTAAGAAAGGCAAATTACTATCATTTGTACTCGTTTTAACAAATTCAATCTGTTTTATTTCAGAGCGCTGCATCGCTAACATGGACAGGGATATGTGCAGACCAGGTAAATTATTTCAGGCTGAGTAAGATTAAAAGGATAATAAAATAATATTGAATAATACCAATCAGATTGAATCGAATAATGAATTAATCCTATTGCAGACTGACAAGCCAAGCCACAAAAAGATGTGCTCACCGCCCTTTAAAAAGAAAGACGTGATTGAAGAGCTTTACACTCGTGTTTAATTGTAATCATATTCGATACAAAATACCAATAACCCCCCCCCCCCCCCTCCCCGCACGAGTCAGTTTATCACTATACTTGGGCAAGTAATCTATTATCATTTTATATTATTTTCTGCAAAATAGGGATTAAGGCAGGTTGGGGGGTAAAAACTTAAAGAATATATATATATATATATATATATATATATATATATATATATATATATATATATATATATATATATATATATATATATATATATATATATATATATATATATATGCATTACGAATGGAGTCGTGTTTCAGAACAGCTTTATTTTTTCAAAAAAAGGTAAGGTATTAGGAATGATTACCGAACGCCGTGCTTGTTATCACCACATGCAGGAATTTGGGCAATGCAAAGCCATTTATGATTTGTTACATTTTTTACAGTATACGCCTTTCTATTGTCCAAAGTTTAAAAATTATTGTATTGAATGTAGCTATGATTTAAATTAATATCTCTATTTCATTCCCTTACAGTTTTAGACTGCCCGAATTCAGGTAAGATATGAATATAGCGCTTCGGTTTATCTCCAATCTAGGGTGTTCTGAGGGTTGTAATTCGTTTTGTTTTTCGCAAGTTATTTTGCGGTATATATTTAACCAAATTGATGGTAAAATCAAATCTTAGGAATCGATATGAAGTAAATTTTATTAAATTCCTCATGTAATTTCAATTTCTCCTACCGACATGAATTTTGAGGAGTCTTTAAAAAAAGTATGAAAACAATAATAATCAATCGGCTTTGTAAAGTCAATTGAAAAAGTTGTTGATTGCAATACACCATAACAATTTATAGTTGAATCATGCCATTATTTATGCCTATATCCCAAAAAGACTAATCTATATGTCCATGCTCTCCAATTACCATTTTTATACCAGACCAATTTCCACAAATTGTGATATTGGTAGGCCTATACGCCATGCCAGATGTTAACAAATACTTCTGAATTATAAGGAATGCTCACGAAAATGATTATTCGTTTAAGTATAATGAAATGGGGTTTAAAAACTAAACAATAATTTATCGGCAGGGCTGCAGTTGTAGCGATTTAATCATCATGTTCCTGAATTTAGATCATTTCAGGCAATACTGGTATATTGGCCACTAGGTGGCGGAGTTAAAGTATGATTTTTAGGTCTGATTAAGTGGCTCTAATTGTAATTTCAATATGTTCGTGTTTTTTTTTTCTTCCTTTGAATTTTTTTTGCGATTTTCATGACCTTTTTCTTCTTTCTAATTCTCTCACCAAATAGAAAACATGATTAATGACGCATTGGGTAAGATTTTAACTATGTATCAATACATATTTAATTACAAATATATTAATATATTCCACTATCGATAAATACTTTCAAAATAAAATATGGACAGATCTTATATGAATGGGGGAATTTTTGTTGTGATTCCATATGTCAATGAGTAATACATTTCATGACTCCATTGAGAACGCCCAAAATATATCTTATTAACTTAAAAGTAGTAGAATTGTGTGCGTGGGAGTTGAAGGTGTGTGCTTGTAACTGGCGAGTATGTGTGTGAGTTTAGTTTTCCTAGTAGAATGGTATATATTTTAGGCATTTCATTCTACAATTAACTGCTTCAGTTTTTGGTAAATACTTATTGTATATTCTTGATAAAGTAAAATGAAGATTTGCAAATTTTGTTATAATTATTTATCTTGATGTTATATAACTTATTTGAATGAAATCCTTAATAAAAACATGTTGAAAAGTGTGAGCGTTAAGGGGGGGGGGCGGAGAAATAGAAATAGAATCTGGAGAAGTAGTCAGAAGTATTAGTAGTAGTAGTAGTAGTCATACTACTACTAGTAATATAACACACATACTGCTTAAATAATACGAATTTGCAGAAGATAAATATTCCCATCAATCATGCATCAGCATTATCCTCATATCCGATTCTGCTTCCTGATTGTCATTATCATTATTTATTTTACCTTTTTTCCAACAGAACTTCTCGATCACATCTTGGCAGACGATTCGTGTACCGGTATGTCCTCATAGTCTGAATAAAATAATAGGAGAAGTATTAAAGGAAAAAAATCAGTTATGATAACAGAACTCGTTGCCACCTAATAGTACGAGTTCTCACAATGAATATTCCAATTAGCCCATGGGCACTAAACACAATGGCCCGTATTCTGAAGTCGGGTTTAACTTAAACTCAGGTTTAAAGTTGTGGTTTAAGTATGGACAGCCAATTATTACATAATCACTAACAGTAGAGATATCATACTTTCAGCTCATTCGGCTCTCAAATCATTCATAATTGTGTAGGAAGTATAAATAGATGATTGTCTTCACCATCGATGAATCAGGAAAGAGCACAGTAAACATAAGAAACATACAACTTAATAAAAATTTTGATACTTTTGGCTTCCCATACTTAAACCACAACTTTAAACCTGAGTTTTAGTTAAACCCGACTTCAGAATACGGGCCAATGACGCCATGCAAGGAAGTGAAGCAGAGTTTTGATTGAATCATTGCAGACTTATATGTTGTGACTGTTCTGTTGAAACTAGTTTACAATAGGAATAACTTTCATTTTTCTTTATTGAACCATCATGGCATTTTTTTCAATGCCATGACTTTGTTTACCAGCTTAAATGTTGCCATAAATTGAAAGGTTGTGAGCAAACATCGAAATGACAGCTATTATTGACATTTCGCCAAAATTACTTCAACCCGCGGATAAAAATATGCATGGTATATAAGTCTTGTAATTTCCAGAGTAATATTGGCTCTAAATTGCCAATAGCATCGGGGTATTTTCATAAGTAACCGTTTACCAATACTGTAAGTGTTGAATATAATCATGGTTTAAGGATACATTCTTACATTTTCGTGACATCACTGTAGACCCATGCACGTCGAATCCATGCGTCCACGGATCCTGCACTCGTCTGACCTCTCAAACCTACTCATGCACGTGTGTAGCAGGATACACCGGAAGTACTTGCAATACGGGTACGTACACATTCTGGATGCTTTACCCCCAACAGCTACCCCCCCCCCCCCAGAATTATTATTTCATATTTAAAAAGTCATTAAAAATTAGTTATCGGACCCTTTAAAGTAATATCCTTTGTTTGCGGAATAACAAAATATTTGAAAAATGCTCTTAAATACCACAATATCAGAGTTTCAATACTTACTTGAATTACAAAAGTTTATATTGCTAACTGACTATGGAGGTGTGACGCGACTAGGGAAAATGTTTTGATCAGTTTTATGAATTTGGAAATGACACTCTTGTATCTTGGATAAAATAGATAGATGTATATGGAATAGATAGAAATATAGATGTATGGTAATTAGATGTAGGCCTAATTGATTTTTGTTTCATCTACAAGGCAATTGCCACAGGGATAAAATATATCATGCATAATAATCTGAAGTCTTGATGGAATATATTTACCTGTTTGCTATTCTGACATTTAACAGTAAGATTAAATTTGTAGCTAACAATGGCTATTATGACAGGAGCTATATAATACTGCTTTACGATATTGGGTTTGTACGTCGTCTGCAAAGATTTAATCATAAGACTTGATATGTTTCAGATATCAACGAATGCGCATCAAACCCTTGCCAAAATGGAGGAGCTTGCGTCGATGGAGTCAATTCCTTTACCTGTAATTGTGCGTCTGGCTTTGGAGGAGACAGATGCCAAACCAGTAAGCTTTATTTGTCAAGAAAGGACTAAACTTCAAATCTGCGACGGAAAATTAAGCCGTTGAATTGTTGTGTAAATTCGGACAATCGATAAGGGTGTTGGGGTAGAGCATTCGCAAAGTTTATATCGATAAACTTCGTAGTTATATTTCTCATATGCCTATGAATCCCCTTTGAATGTCGATAAATATCTTTCGAAAGATCGTAAAGATGGTGGGTTGTGAGTTGATGGAGTTAATTTCTTTACTTGTAATTCTTTGCATGGCTTAGCAAGTTAGCATAGACTGATGCTAAACCAGTAAATTTTGAAAATGTGTAAAAAAAAAATTAAAAAAAAAAAAAAACCCAAAGAAAAAAAGTAAGACGTATTCTGATGAACATAATGATGAAATTGGAAATAGTTCAGATTGGTAGAATATTTGCGAGGATTTCTTTCTTCAAGGAATAATTTATCTATATTACGCAAATTCTTACAGATATCAACGAATGCGCATCGATTCCTTGCCAAAATGGCGGACTGTGCGTAGATGGAGTCAATTCCTTTACCTGTGACTGTGCGTCTGGTTTTACAGGAGATCGATGCCAAACCGGTAAGTTTGAAAAAATAACTGAATATGTCACGCAAAAATTCGCTTTCAGCTCACGTTCAAGACATCCAACCCTAAGCTCCGTAAATCATGTCCGAATGTGCGTATTTTTTTATTCAACTCTTTGAACTGTAATATATATTGTGTAGCTGGCTTTGAGGGGAAAGTGTGCAAAACCCGTAAGTTCTAAGGATATTTCATGTAGACTAAGCCCAATGTGTAAGGCCATTTGCTAACATGATAATCAAAAGGAAATGGCTCGGATGGGATTAATGTTTGCGAGGATCTTTTTTCAAATCATATTACATTTACCTAATTTCTTTAAGATATTAATGAATGTGCATCGAACCCGTGTCAAAATGGAGGAGCTTGCGTCGATGGACTCAATTCATTTACCTGTACCTGTGCGTCTGGCTTTGAAGGAGATCGATGCCAAACTGGTAAGTTTTGAGAAAGAACTAAATACGCAAAATAAATTAATATAATTTTTGTGTGAGTTTTGGGGCACTAATACACGGGTGTTTGCAGATGCGCATTAAAGTTTTGCTAAAATTTTGGACGCACGTTAATTGACTAAGTTCATTTAGCTGTAATTGTGCAACTGGCTTTGGAGGATATCGATTTAAAGTATTGAAAATATGTCACGTGGACTAAGCCAAAATTTAATGCGAACATAATGAGAGAAATAAAACCCGGTTTGTTTATGATAAGGTGGATATTTTGAGGATTTCTTTCTTTACTGAATACTTTTTTATGCAAAAACTTTCAGATATCAACGAATGTGCCTCTAACCCGTGTCAGAATAGCGGAATGTGCGTCGATGGACTGAATTATTTTACCTGCAATTGTGCGCCTGGCTTCGAAGGAGACCGATGTCAAACCAGTAAGTTTAAATTAAAAGCAATAAACTTGTAACGCAAACTAAAGATAATGGATTAAAACAAACTAATGAGTGATTGGAAGGTGTCAATAAACTTTCATACTTTCTCCTTCTTTCAGACATTGACGAGTGCGCCTCGAATCCTTGCGAAAATGGTGCATTGTGCGTCGATGGTCTGAATTCTTTTACCTGTATCTGTGCGACTGGCTTTGAAGGAGACCGATGCCAAATCAGTAAGTTTCAATAGAAGAAATAAATCTGTAACGCAAACTTAAGATAATGGATTGAAATAAACTAATGAGTGATTGAAAGGTATCAATAAACTTTCATACTTTCTCCTTCTTCGTGTTCTTTCAGACATTGACGAGTGCGCCTCGAATCCGTGCGAAAATGGTGCATTGTGCGTCGATGGACTGAATTCTTTTACCTGTAACTGTGCGACTGGCTTTGAAGGAGACCGATGCCAAATCAGTAAGTTTCAATAGAAGAAATAAATCTGTAACGCAAACTAAAGATAATGGATTGAAATAAACTAATGAGTGATTGGAAGGTATCAATAAACTTTCATACTTTCTCCTTCTTTCAGACATTGACGAGTGCGCCTCGAATCCGTGCGAGAATGATGCATTGTGCGTCGATGAACTCAACTCCTTTTCTTGTATTTGTGCACCTGGCTTCAGGGGAGATCGCTGCCATATCAGTAAGTGAGAGAATGGAGAAAATCTGTAACACAACTGAAAAAAAAGTTTATTCCAGACAAGCTGACAGATAAATGAATAGTAGAAAAAATAGTGACTTACTCAGAAACATCATCACATCATAATATCATAATGACTCTGACAAGCTGACAGATAAATGAATAGTAAAAGAAAAATAATGACTTACTCAGAAACATCATCACATCATAATATCATAATGACTCTGACAAGCTGACAGATAAATGAATAGTAAAAGAAAAATAATGACTTACTCAGAAACATCATCACATCACAATGACTCTTCATATTAAATCTATGGCAATGAGAGGTACAACAAATGACCTAATGTTTTAATTGACAGGTGTTTTTTTCTCGGAAATTGATGCAGGTTTACACAAAAAAAAACATCGTTCAAATAAATAGATAACCATAACATTTTTGTCAACTTTCTGGACCACCACACCCGAGCCATACCAGCTAAATTAGATGAAAATTAATGCGGACATTTGCTCAGTAATAGAAACGAAAGTTTACTACTTTCCTTTTCGAATCATCCAACCTGTAGAATATCGAGCATCATATCATTTTCAGAACAAGAAACTTTTGGACTACCGAGCAGAAATCCTGGTAAAAATTATGTTGAATGTTTCCCCTCACCGTGAAATCGTTAAATTAAGTGAGGTTTAGCAACCTGACAACGATTGCAACTTCATAAGAAAGATGGCAGAAAGGTTTTGCCCCGATTTAAATGAAACAAAATAAAAGAAGGACTGAAAAAACACATTTTCCAATATTCTGTCATAGTATACAGAAGACTGAAATCAACCTATGGAAATGGACATTTGATGCAAAGTGATATTTTTGTGAGTCTTTGTGTATGGGGTGTGGAGTGTGGGACAGCGGCGGATCCATCGATCCAGGGGAGCAAAAATCGTAAGGAGGTTCTGTATGTTTATCCGACAAAGTGTGTTTTATCCAACATTTTGCATAGTACACAGTTGAAATCCCTTTGCTTCTCAGCCCATCAAAACCAATTAAACTTGTCAGATCTGACAACTTGTTGGATGAAGAATCTCGGAGAACCCCCACCCCAATGCACAGAGGGGGCTCACTAGCTTTTTAAAACAGTTGTCTGAAGTATGTTTTTTTTTTCATAGATTTTATCATTTTTAAGGCGGGTGGAGCCCATGTCCCCCCCCCCCCCCCCTGGATCCATTTTGCAATGGACAAACATTACTAGAAAAAAATTACAATTTTTATTCAAAATTTCTGTAGACATTGATGAATGCGAATCGAATCCATGCGAGAACGGCGGAGCGTGCATCGATGATGTCAATTCATTCATCTGCGAATGTCCACTCGGCTTCGAAGGACCTACTTGCGATATGGGTAAGCATTGACAATTTTGTCCTCACTTGCAATATATATTTCAAATGAACTTTCTTTTTGTTGCGGTGGTTAGTTCTGAATCTTTCAATAATGAATTTTGAATTTTTGCCCCTTCTTATTCTTCATCTTCTCCTTCATTTTCTTTTTCGCTTCCATTTTTCATATTTTTAGATACGGATGAATGCAGTCAGCAACCTTGCGAAAACGGTGGCGAATGCGTCAATGAATTTGGTGGATTTATCTGTCAATGTGCCGAAGGATTCGTGGGCGAAACCTGCGAGATTGGTAAAAACAACAAATTCGGTCAATTTGGTTCCATGACATTTTCTCCGGCGACAATTGCTCCGCTCTAAATTCCATACACTAATTGAAACATCAACTCCATCCCTGAGTTAAACATTTTACCCTACACTAAGCTTATAACCCTACACCTAACATAAAACCCTATTGCAACCCTAACCCTATACCTCTTTGACGAAATTAAGCTCGGAGCAATTGTCGCAAGAGCAAATGTCGTGTAACCTTTCAGATTGAAAGGTTGCAATGAAGCGAATATGATGAGCATTTGATTTCTAGTTCATCTAACATAACTGTTTTTAATAGGACTGTCATGTATTTGGGATTTTAATTTGGTAAAATGGCGAGCATTTTTTTATTATTGAATAACATATTTCAATATAAAAATCTCATCCCTGGCCAATAGTAATGATTTCATCCAATTTCAAATGGTCGGTAATTTTTACTAGTTCTTTGGATGTATTCTTTCAGGCATTTATATATTTATTTGTTTGTTTTGATAGATATTGATGAATGTTTGATGGCACCGTGTTCAAACGGTGGTATATGCACAAACTTACAAGGATCATATGAATGCACCTGCGACCCCGGTTTCACTGGACAGAACTGCGAAATTGGTGAGTATGGTCTTTAAACGGAATAATGTGAAAATACTGCGATGTGAAAACGCGACCCTAATTTCAATCTATGCTGTCCTACGTTCGTTATTCCGAATGTTTCCTATATTTATTGAGTAACTACAATGGTATTTCTTTGAAGAATTGAAGATAATATATAACTGTGCCGGAATAAGGGCAAAATGAAAAGGATGTCAATAAGGTCGGTAGAACTGCTTAAAGGGATTTTTAAGTGTCTAAATGTAAATTAATCAGGTATACCTGGCTTACACGGAAATAACAAGAGACATAAATTTAATGATTTGTTAGATAGTTTCCGGCTATAGATGTTTAAACATGGAAGTAGCATATTAAATTTAAAAAAAGGGGAAAACAAGCAGATGGTAAAGAATTACTCTAAATGTGAACTTAAAAAATATCGGTAAGCCCCATATTTATTTCTTTCTCAAATATTGCCAAAAGAATTCGAAAATAGCCTTACATAGATTTTTTTCGACATCCGGAGACGCTAAAATTGGTATTTCCAAACCTAAGAATTCAGTTACTTTTATTGTTTATCCTCTTCTGCATAGTCCTGGTTGTCGGAACCGGTCCTGCATGCTACACGGAACTCGACGGGTCGGACTACAGAGGAGAGGTTAATACCACTGACCGCGGCTACCCGTGCCAGGCCTGGGCAAATACTCATCCGAACCGCGTTGGGTAATTTGAAATTCTTTGAAGATTGTCACACAGGTCTAAAAATGAATATTTTTCTGTGGTAAAATCACAGGTCTGGAGTCACCGTGGATAATGTGTCACAGCTCAAATCATCCGGGGGTCACCCGGACGATATTTCCGGACTGCTGGACCGTGAACGGGGAAAGAGGTCCCGGTCTTACGAACGTTTTAAATAGACAATATCGATCATAATGTTTGGAATGTTGGGAATGCCTTTGGTGTAATAATCCGTCATCGAAGTGTGTTTCGGTTGTTAGTCAATTTGGGGGGGGGGGGGTTGATAGGATTTGCGACTCTGTAAAAACGTACCCAGGTGAAAGTTTCTTCCGACAGACTGTCATTCCTAAATATACCTACTGTTTCTTATCCTTTTCTTTGAACAGAGATTTGGAGCATTACCTATTCCGTGACCATTCCAACTTCTGTCGTAACTACCCTGGCAGTGGAAAGTCGGGTCCATGGTGCTACACTAACATAGAGGAGATCGAATGGGAGTATTGCAGTGATGTTCCCACTGTCTCTGATATTTGCAACGACAAGCCACACATTGAAGGTATCGTAGCAGCCCCTTGGCCATGGTTTATAGGGGTTCGATTTCTTCTCTTTCTTTTCTTCTCCTTTCTCTCATATATTTTTTTATTTTGCTTGCTTGCTTTCCAACATTATCTTAGGGGGTTCGATTGAACCCCGAACTCCCATGCACATTCCTGTAACGGTAGTAGAATGGTTATTTTTTAAGGTACAAACAACACCTCTTCCACTTAAAGCAGATTATTTCGTGTACAACGCACATGAAAGGGATTGCGTTGCCACGATTGCTTCATATTCGATGCATCCACTGTAAAGTTTTGACGTTTTTAAGACATTAGGTAATTGCCTGTAATTCACAAAGGAAATACTAATAATCAACGGATCAACCATTTGTGATTATTTAGGTTTAGCTGTGTGGAAGATCATTGTGATGGATTAACGTAAAACAAAGTGTTCCTTTCGTGAGGAATTGACAGGATAATGAAAGCTCGCCTACATATTTCTTAATACAGATTTCACCGAGCAGAAAGCCGCGTTCGACGCTCTAACCTTGGATTCTGCTTACGTTGAGGCAGAGTGCTACACCAATCCGATCGGCACGGACTACTACGGGTACGTTTCGCAGACCGAAGACAACTTTGTGTGTCAGCGGTGGGATGTAAACTACCCTAACAAGAGAAACGATGCTAAGAAGAGCAAACCACGACACAACATGCTAGTCTTCGGAAGCCATAACTACTGCAGAAACGACGGCACGGGTCCTGATGGGGCTACCGATAGGCCATGGTGTTGGATCGCTGATCCGATCGCGATCGATGCTGGGTAAGAGAAGCATGCTCATGTTACAAATCTGGACCGGAACTTACAACCAAAAGACGTCTTCATTTTCAGAATACTGATTCAGGAAATGGTATCGTGTACAATGGCCTGAAATGTGAGACATCTGCAAAGTTTGAACCATCTCCTGTTAGTGCGTTATCGTTTCGACTAAAGGTCCTATATATCTCAACTGTCCAGACCGCCCCGATTGGGAAATACGGTTCATAAAAGAGGTATAACTCGTGTTTCCCATTCAAAAGCGACTATTCACATCCATAATGCGAACAATTACCATAGGCCAGTTTTAGTGTTACAACTTTTGTCATTTTGGCTTAGCAGCAAATCACAGCAAATGGCAACATGGTAGTGGCAATAACGGTGTAGTTACAATAGTGTTAACTATTTATGAAACAGGTCCAAGAACAGATGGCAATGAATTTTATCTGTCTTTGACCACAAATATCCTTGCCGGACCCTGTGTGACGAATCATTAACCCGACATTACGATAAACATACTATGTTATTTGCGAAATACTCAATTGTAAATCAGCTCCAGTAATTGGAATGTTTTTAAAGGACATGCCCTTTGCCCTACCTGATGATTTCCTTCAAATCGGCAAGTTAATTGATCCACGACGCCCATCATTAATAAATAGCGACGGGTCCCAATACTTACAAAAGTACTTACAGAGGATGCTTTCGCGAATGGTCGTGTTACACGATAACGCGGCACGACTCGATCATTTGATAGAAGCCATTGATATCGAATGCAAATGCCTTCACTGATTGCTGATGAATTACATCAATGATTTTCTGTCGAAAATTATCATTCAACTGACTTCTGGGTTAGCTACATGGCGAATTAATCGTCATAGGTGATGATTCGGTCTTAAAACCACATAAAGACTTGTGACACCTGCGTTACTGCTCTTGTCTGTATGCAGTGGCGTACCGTGAGTCACGGCATTGGGGGGGGGCACCAGCAAAATTTTTGAGTCACTTAGTGAGCGCGCGAAGCGCGCTCAGTTGCCAGGTATACTGACCTAATAGGGACATTTTAAGGACAGTGCCATTAAACGGATATGTATCTCACTGCTCAAATAATGCGAGCGCGAAGCGCGAGCTGAAAATTCTTGATATGCAGACCAAAAAAGGACATTATAAGCAAATTTTTGTAATCATGATACATACCTTTCTTGCTATACAAACAATGCGAGCGCGAAGCGCGAGCTGAAATTTTTGTAAATATTGACCCCAAACAAGGACATGTTAAGGACTATATTTTAGGAATCCATTAAGAGTATACATATCTCACCATATCCATCTAATGCGAGTGCAAAGCGCTTGCTGATTTTGCTACATCTAAACACATGAAGCACTTTTTGTAGTCATTGTAATCATGATAATACGCATCTCACTCATCAAATATTGCGAGCGCGAAGCGTGAGCTGAAAATTTAGGATATTCAGACCTGAAGAGAGGCATTCTAAGGCCTCGTTGTAAGAATTTACTAAGACCATACGATACGTAGGCCTATTTCACTAACCAAATGATGCGAGCGCGAAGCGCGAGCTGAAAATTTTTGATATTCAGATCAGAAAAAGGGACATTTTAAGGACTGATTTTTAGGAATTCATAAAGAGCAGACATATCTCACCAATCTACTAGTGCGAACGTAAGCACGGACAGGAAATGTTTTATATTAACACCTTAAAATGGGGCAATCACTTTAATTAGTCATGAAAAAGAACCATATGTCACTACATAAAACAATAATAAGTCGAAGTGCGAGGAAATATATTTGGTGTATATTGACTTAAAAACGTTAAACAGACAATGCGAGTACCGGGAACAATGAAGACATCTAGGCCTGAGCAAAGTAAAGTTATGAAAAAATGTTTCTTATGTATTAATATAACATTATATTATTTTAATATAACATTATAATGAACAATAATTTATTCATTCCTACTACGTTTCTCTTCCTTTTTTTTTTTTTTGGCCAGCCGATTGGGGGGGGGGGGGGGGCACGTGCCCCCCATGCCCCCCCCCCCCGTAGTTACGCCACTGTCTGTATGATATAAAAGTTGCATATATTCCAGCATATCATGCAGAGCCTGGAATTCGGAATGTCCAATAAAGGTCCAAAAGTTTGTAATTATTATGTACTGGTCATTCTAGTAGTAAATAAGCTAAATTAAATACTTTATACTTTTCACACTTGAGCAGTAGAAGTGAACCAATATTGAACAAAATCAGATGTGGTACGTTCAAATTCAGGAAGGCGGGTGTATGTACCCGTGTCTTGCATTTGATCGGTTCAGAAATGCAGTTATTTACCAGCAAAAAGAAATTTCAGAAACAATGCTGAAAGTGCGTAATAAAGGCATATGCCAGTCGCATAATTTTAGTTCAATTCGGTTTGCACTAAAGTTTCAACTTTTGCCAGATCCCAACGCCCTTTCTCTTCAATGTTTTTCATTCATCAAAATTTTCTTTTTTATTAACCCATGAGTTTCTGTTTGTACGGATTACGCATACAGTTGTATTTGAAATGTCTTTTCAAATATGAATAAACCGGTAGGCCTACACAAAGATAACCGATTAATGTCGGTGAAGCTTTTTATTTGAAACGAAATCATATTGGCCATCCTGTTCCATGAATATTCATGAGTCGTAGTCTGACTTAATAAACCGTTTGATATTACCATAACCCGCATAATAGACCTACGAAAATGTTACGGGAACGGTTTACTACCCTCTCTCGTCGGGTGCACAAGTACGGACGAAAAAATCGCATTCCGGACCACCGTTAGATATTTCGTAAGTCCTACGTATCTGTATTTTTTTCTTTTGTTTGCCTGAGATGAAATTAATAAGCTTTTATAATTGCTATCTCTCTTTTCCGTACAGAAAGAGATGGGGCTACTGTGACACAGAGAAGTACTTGAGTGCCTCATGTCCAAACAAAGGCAATCCTGTTGGCCGTAAGTGACATTAATTTGTTTTGTTTTTTAATAGCAAACAGTGAAAAAGGTTTAAACAATGTTAGATGAAAACGAAACCTGCATGTTTGATGGGTAAACATTAACGAATGTCAAGTAAAATTCGCTTTTATTACTTAAGAATTTTGTTGTTTGTTTGTTTGTTTATGTTTCACTTTGATCGGCTCTAATTTTACATCAAACGTATGCTCCTCTTTTTCACAACATTTCGTGAATGTTGATATAAATTTATCTTAAAGGTCAAGTAGCCAAAAGTAGTAAAGAAACAATATTTGGGCTTTTATTGAAACCAAGAAATCCTGAGCATTCATCAGTTCTTTGCCAACGAGATAATTATCGTGACTCCACCCATTTCTTCCCCAGAGAAAACCACTTTCACAGGTACTCATGGTTAATGCTTTCTCTTAAAACATATTAGATTTTACATTTAAGAAATACATTTGAATTCCAATCAAAGCATTGATAATACTTTCTTGATCAGTTCTTGGTAGGCCTACAGAATGGAGTGAAAATGTTAAGAGAGAATCACGATGCCTTGTTACAATTCAGTGCGTGTGTGTGTTTTATATTATTTGTTTATTTGTTTGTTTGTTTTGTTAATTCCATAATTCATCGTATTTTTTTCTTTCATACAGAGGACAGGGTTGGGATCTACCCGGAGTGCATGACCACCGCTCTCGGTATCGACTACGCAGGCAGCGTGAACGTCACCGAGACTGGTTTACCGTGCATGGATTGGGCCGATCTCAATGAGGCCAACAAATACAACGTCGCTTTCAGTGACCAAGACAACAAATGCCGGGCACTAAGTGACAGTGACAAATATGGGCGCCCTTGGTGTTTCGTGACTACGAGCCTCAGCGAGAAATGTCGGGTCAAGGATCACTACGACCAATGTTTCCCAGGTAAGAAAGGAATTTTAGATGACGTCACAGTCAACTATCGTCGAATAAAAATGTAGATCTGACTTCCAGTAAATTCGAACTGCTCCAACTTAAAACAACAACATAATAAACATCTTAGCGACGACGGTCAACTAACGAGGAGTTGACTCCACATTTGATAAGAATATTTTAATAGTAATTATAATGATTACATTATAGTTTAAAATGAGCCAAGTTTTATTTTCTTGTTCATTTTGAATTATTACTCATAATAATCCCTCAATATGGTTCAATAAATATGTACAAAAGAACTGTTGGTATCGTTTTTACTTATAACTGAACACATTTTTAAGGATATGCAAATTTTGATGTTGTATTTCTTTTAATTGTCACTATTTAATTTTGTAAAACAAAACGAATCACAGTCCCTCTCTTCTCTCTGTCGCACTTTCTAGAAATAATAAATGACTTGTTAAAGTAATAACCTATGTGTCCTTTTGTGAAGAGAGTCATGACTTTATTTCAGATCATACATTTTATATATGTAATTATTTCTCAAATTTGTTCTCATTGTTCAACAGCCGTAGCTGCTTAGATCCGTGGTCAGCGATCTCGACAAACATAATGACAAATGACTTGTGCACCGAATAAATGCTCCACCAGAATTATTGATTTTAGCAAATGATTTTACAAGTTGATTATTCTTATTTACTTTCTTTCTTTCTTTCTTTCCTTCCTTCCTTCTTTCTTTCTTTCTTTCTTTCTTTCGTTCTTTCTTTCTTTCTTTCTTTCTTTCTTTCTTTCTTTCTTTCTTGCTTCTTCCTTTGTCCATCTCTTATCTTCTACTCTCTATCTTTATTCATTTCTTTCACTCTCTCTTCAGTTATCACCAAACATAATTATGTAAACGTATGAGCCATTATGATTATAGAAGATGCTTTTCTGGGAAGCTTATTTTATCAAGTGCATATAGGCGGCTTTGCGTACATAGACTATCAAAATAATGTATTACATTTTTAATCAAGCTCCCCCTGAAGGAGTTGCCATTCACTTACCTACATAGGCTTTCTAATTCAGAAAAGTCTAAATTAAACACCTTCCTTCTACATGATATATTGGTTATGGAAGCCCCCAACTGGTTTGTCTTGAATCACTTGGCTTCACATTCCAAGTCTCAAATGTAACACATACTTATAGTTTATTTTCATCATGATTTTCAAATGAACAATATAAGCATAAAAACAACCCTTGTTGAACTATTTCCTCCGTAAGCCTTTTGTGTCTTGAAACATATGAAATGAAATGTCAAAGATAATTAGCAATGAAATAAAGCACGATATGATTAATGAAGAGAATAATGTCGTCCTCGTTACTTATTCCAGTCGAATGGGATTGAATCTTGTGACATTTGGGCACGTTTCCGAGAGGTTGCTGTTACAAACAATTGTCATTATCTATCAGTAATAATAAGCAGTCAGTGCATCTTATCCTGTTAACTATAAAATGGATTTGGTCAATTAAGGCATAAAACTTTGACGAATCGGTGCCCGGATAAATTATTATCTTCTTATATTGAAACTTGTTTCCTACTTTCACTCTTCTAGTCAGAAAGAGAAGTTGTGAATAGTGAAATAGAAATGTGGAGAAAGAAAAAAATTAAGGGGGAAATGTGAATGGAGAGGGAGGATGTGTGAAGGGTGAATAAGGCGAGGAAAGGGAGGGGCTAATACACAAGAGATAATTATGAAGAAGGGGAGGTAGGAAATAGAGATATTAGAGAATGACAATGGGGAGCGAAGAGTATTATGCTTAAAGGCCAAGTCCACCCCAACAAAAATTTGGCTTGAATATAAGAAGAAAAATCCAACAAGCATAGCACTGAAAATTTTATCAAAATTGGATGTAAAATAAGAAAGTTATAACATTGTAAAGATTCGCTTAAATTCACACAACAGTTATATGCAAATCCTGGTCTGTATGCAAATGAGGGGACTGATGACGTCACCCACCCATCATTTCTTTTGTATTCCATTATATGAAATATGAAATACTTTAATTTCTTCCTCATTGTCATGTGAAGAAAATATTTTTTCCTCCCTGAACATGGAAGTTACCACTGTCTTAACATAATGTGATTAAGCCAAGTTGGTCATTATTGCCAAATCTGAAAAGAAAATGAAATATTGTATAATTCAAACAATAGAAAACAAAAGAAAAAGTGAGTGGTGGACATCATTGACTCTCTCATTTGCATATCACTGAGTTGTGCATAGAACTGTTTTGTGAAAAATAAGCGAAACTTAAAAATGTCATAACTTTCTTATTTTACATCCGATTTTGATGAAATTTTCAATGTTAAGCAAGTGTGATTTTTCTCTATTTATTTTATATCAACATTTTCTTCTGGGGTGGACTTGACCTTTAATATGTATATTAAAATCAAACCTTGTTGTTTGATATTTTAAACGCTTGTTAAAACTGTAAGCTTCATAAACTAAAAAAACCGTTGTATCAAAATTTTAAACAGCGTTTTCTGTATAGGACAGAAAGACCCAGGGGAGACGGATAATCATGCTAAGGATTAGAAATGATAAGATATAAAGAAAGGGAAGGAAGAGAGGGGGCAAATGAAAAGGAAAGACAATTATGAATTTTACAAATAAAGCACACAGGTAAGGTGTCACGGGGGGACTACTCTCCCTCTTATAAAAGGAGAATGAAACCTGCGGAGCTTGTGTGAATTAAAGCAAAAGAAATGTAGAATAATATCAACGAAATATTTAGCAAAAATTGACAAACAGTAAGAAAATGATGAGCGTTTGAATGAAGAGAACATCGGGGTAGAATGTCATGGCGATCCTCCCATTGGCCATGTTGGCTAAGCGAACAAGACCTGTGATGCCATATATGTACATCCCAATTGCAAATCTGAAAACATAACCTACCCCCAAATATCTCCCCTTTTTTGCTCATTCTAATAGGCAAAACAAAACATCCATGATGTCTTGAAACCTGTATATGGCCTCTCAATTAAATAAAACAACATCATTCTGATCTTGCGACAGACTAGATAAAAGAAAACAATAAATGAAATTCGCATTATAAGTAATGGGAAACGGTGACATCGCAGTTCTTGGTTGCGTTGCCAACTGGAGTATCTACATAGCTGCAGTAGTGATCTCAATTATACAAATGCATAGAGCTTTCTTATCATTTATTCAATCTTATGTAAACCTTCATTTTATCTGCTTCCGGGCGATTCCATACGTGTCGTACGGGACATTTTGACAACAATTTCTAGTTTCCTAGCCGAATGCTTGGGCAATAAAATATTCTTTTTTGTCCATGATAAAGCTATTATATAGTGGGTAGTCATGTGAAAAACTAATAACCAACACAAAAAAAATGATTATGGGTAAATCATAGGTGAAAATGTTGTGTGTCGTACGGGACACAGAAATGTCCTGTACGACACGCAACATTTTAAGCTCTAATTCACCTATGGACAAAATATTTTTGTTGGTTGTCAGTTTTTTGTATGTCTACCCAGTAGTACTTTGATATTACCACAAAGAAAATTGAAGTTCTTTGTTCGTTTGGACAGCAGGTTGAAAAATGTTGTGAAAATGGCTGATTTTTCTAGAATGGAATCGCCCTTCCCTTGATTTTTCTCTTTTGTATGTGTTCGACTTGTTTCAACTGTTTCATTCTCCTTTTAATTATTGAGGGGAAAATGGGGTAAAACGGTAAAAAACGGTCTTCCTCCTCCTCCTTTCCCTTCTTCTTATTCTTCTTTTTCTTCTTCTTCTTCTTCTTCTTCTCCTTCTCCTCCTCTTCCTCCTCCTTCTCAAATATGTATATATTTTTTTAATTATTATTGCTATATACTATATCACCATCGTCCTTCCAAAAAAAATCATTTGGCCTATTAAAGGACAAGTCCACCCCCTATAAAAAAAAAATTTAAATGAGAAAGTTATGACATTTTAAACTCGCTTATAATTTCACAAAACAGTTGTATGCACATCCTGATCGGTATGTAAATGAGCAGACTGATGACGTCACCCACTCACTATTTTTGTATTTTATTATAGGAAATATGAAAAATTCTAATTTTCTCCTCATTGGCATGTGAAACGAATTTTATTCCTCCTTGAACATGTGGAATTACCATTATTTTACCAAATTGAAATATTGTATAATTCAAACAATAAAAAACAAAATAATTAGGGAGTGGGGACATCATCGACTCTCTCATTTGCATTTCACTGAGTTGTGTATATAACCATAAATGTTTTATGAAAATAAGCGAAACTTAAAAATGTCATGACTTTCTTATTTTACATCCAATTTTGATGATATTTTTTGCGTTATGCTTGTTTGATTTTTCTCTTTCATTTCCATTCAACAATTTTCTGGGGTGGACTTTGCTTTTAAATACAGTGAACGCTATGCCGAATGCGTTTCATACTCAACAGAGTGGTTTCCAGCGAATACACAAAAAGCATTATATCTCCTCTGGGGACACGAGCTGTCTTTTCCGCCTCCATTCACAAACAAACGTCATAGACTATTTTAGGTCAAGTGCATGCGATATGTAAACAAAAAAAATCGAAGCCCACGCGTTATATTCACTTGTCTATTCTGAAGCAGTAGTGTGTTCATAACGGATCGTTTTTTATTGGTAATGGCTGATCAAGGAATGGCAACGACAACCAAGCCCGGTCGAATAGGGTTATGGTGTGTGCCCAGATCTACCTCAACGTTACTGGCGAAATGTCTGAGTGCCATCGAGGGGATCGAAGTCCACTTGGATGTCTACTCGTATGCCTCGACGTTCAGGGGGTTGTATAAGACATCAACGGGCAAGGAGTTACCTTCTGATCTCAATGGCAACGAATCGGTGTACGAGGAGGCCAATGATGTATGGGAGAAAAACGTTGGCAATAGAGACCTGATTCCGAGAAAGACTTCGTAAGTGCATTATGAGAATCTATCCATATAACTGATTTTTAAAGTGTCAATCAAAATCCAATATGTTGTGTATTAGTGTACATGCAGCCTAGCTATTAATAGGCCCTATAATTAATTCAATACAAAATTATTTTCAAAGCCTTGCTTGTACCATGAAGTATACAGCAAACATATACATAATGTACATACACACACACACACACACATATATATATATATATATATATATATATATATATATATATATATATATATATATATATATATATATATGTGTGTGTGTGTATATGTGTGTGTGTCTGTGTGTGTCTGTGGGTGTGTTGTGAGAGGGTGTGTGTGTGTGTGTAGAGAGAGGGGGAAGAGGGAGGGAATTAAAGGGATAAGAAGAGGGAAGGGAATGATCTAATCATTGTGTCTTTTCAGCGTTACCGCAACCAAGTGCGCATGAATAGCGTGATTTTCTAAGTGAAATAATTTGAATAATCCTGATTATTATTTTTGTTTTTATTTATTTTTCATTCACTAACCGTTTCGAGCAAGAAGCTATCTAGCGCCCATTCTTCCGGATTGTGTAGACATATAATGTACGTAATCTGTCATAGAATAGACTTTCTTGAAACCGTACAGGGTGCTCTATTTATACATCATTTCAATTACATTGGCAATAGATTGTTACTAATTATAAGATTTATGGTGCAGTCATATTTCCCCTACGACGGCCGTACGACGAGTCGAAAACAGCCGCTTTATCATATATTTTGTACCAGCTACATATAGGTGGTTTGACTATAAAAATGAACAAAATGTCTTTTTTTTTTACTCGCCGTGCGGCCGCCGTGGGGGAAATGTGACTGCAGCATACCTGTTATAATTTAAAAGGATGATCCAGGCTGTAAATATTTATATCTCAATAAATAAAGTAAAATTCACAAAGCAAAATGCTGAAAATTTTATCAAAATCGGGTAACAAATAACGAAGTTATTAAATTTTAAAGATTTGCATTATTCCAGGCTGGCGAAACAGTTCTAGGCATGTCGATCATGAATATGCATTAGGTGGGCTGATGTCATATCCCCACTTGTTCTTTTGTATTTTATCATATGAAATTAGGTTTATTCAAAAATTTTCTATCAAGAACTAAAACAATTGAATTGACAACTGATTAGTGCATTAGTTATTTATTACAGCAACTTATTTCATCATAATGGAGACACATTATTTACACATGTATGAACATGAAACAATTACGATTTCATGTTATAACACAAGAAAAGGGAAAGTGGAGATATGACATCATCAGCCCATCTAAGAATATTCATGACGATGTGCATATAACTGTTTTAACAAAATATTGATAAACACAAAAATTAAATAACTTCGTCATTTGTTATCCGATTTTGATGAAATTTTCAGCATTTTGCTCTGTGAACTTTACTCTATTTATTCAGATACAAATATTTTTAGCCCGGACCATCCCTTTAACCAAGTATTTTCAGAGCGTCAGAAAAGTCACTTTGAGAATTTCTATAGTTGTTGGTTGTTGTTTGTTTTTTATTTGTTATTCATTTTTAATTCACCTCTCACACACTTAATATTTTCAGATACCAAACTATCAAAGAGGACCTTGAAAAGGCCAGTGCCAAGTATGTTCTCATCAAAGAAATGGGAGTTCTCCCCATTGACCCCAAATTCTACCCAGAAGGCTACAAATTCGCTTTTCTGATCCGGGATCCATCCCGAGTATACGTTTCGGCTCGTAAATCGATGGGGGCGAAGTATGTCGAAACGGGAATGGTCCCGTCCGAGGCCGATTACGATCTTATCCGAGATGACCAGCTTGATAGTCAACCAATGAAATGGTTCGAAAGGGAGCATGCGCTGTGGAAGCATGTCAAAGCAAACATCGACCCGGATCCGATTATAATCGACACGTCGGATATCATGTCAAGACCGGGACCGACTATCAAAGCATTCTGCGATGCCGTTGGCCTTCCATACAGCGATGATCTTCTGCAGATGAAGCCACTAACTGAAATGCCCAGCAACTTTGTGACTGCAGCAGAAAATCTATTCACCGATATGTCCGCATTTTATGAGAGAGCATTCAAGAGTACACAGATTATTCCGCCGAAGGATGTAGGTCCTTTACCACGTGACCAACTTTCCGATGACGTCGGTCGTTGTGTGGATTACTCCATGCCTTTTTACCGTGAAATGTTTGAAAGTAGACTCCACATTCCATCATGACACTGTAAGGTCTCATAATTTGACGTATGATTATGTTATTGAACGCTGAATCATTAATTGAGCTTCTTTGGAATGACAACCCGTAACTAGCTTATCATTAATACGCGGCAATGAATGAGCCGAAAAAGGAAATCAAGGCAATTGAAAATACAAAATAGTAACTATACGAAAAATGTTAATCAAGCATGAAGCATTAAATTTTGATTAATTAACCGGGAAGAGAAAAGTACGTAGAGACGTGAGACGTTCATCCGGGTTTTTTCTAAAACAGTTGGACATGTTGTTATTAATATTCATGAGTGTTTTCGTTTATTTGATGCAAGATACATTTATATAAAAGGGGAAGTTCACCCTCCTGACCCCCCAATAATATTGTAATAATACAATAACAAATAATAAAAAAAAACACTGGTGAAGGTTTGAGGAAAATCAATCAAAGATTAAGAAAGTTATTGGAACTCATCTGGTCATCTCTCTCACAAGATGTAAACATGACGAGATCCAAGATCTTGCCACCTGACCATCTCTTCTAAAAGATGTAGACATGACGAGATCCAAGATCTTGTCATCTGATCATCTCTCCCACAAGATGTAGACATGACGAGATCCAAGATCTTGTCATCTGATCATCTCTCCCACAAGATGTAGACATGACGAGATCCAAGATCTTGCCATCTGACTATCTCTTCTAAAAGATGTAGACATGACGAGATCCAAGATCTTGTCATCTGATCATCTCTTCTAAAAGATGTAGACATGACGAGATCCAAAAGCTTGTCATCTGATCATCTCTCACACCACGGGATGTAGACATGACGAGATCCAAGATCTTGTCATCTGATCATCTCTTCTAAAAGATGTAGACATGACGAGATCCAAGATCTTGCCACCTGACCATCTCTTCTAAAAGATGTAGACATGACGAGATCCAAGATCTTGTCATCTGATCATCTCTCCCACAAGATGTAGACATGACGAGATCCAAGATCTTGCCATCTGACTATCTCTTCTAAAAGATGTAGACATGACGAGATCCAAGATCTTGTCATCTGATCATCTCTTCTAAAAGATGTAGACATGACGAGATCCAAAAGTTTGTCATCTGATCATCTCTCACACAACGGGATGTAGACATGACGAGATCCAAGATCTTGTCATCTGATCATCTCTCCCAC
Source organism: Lytechinus pictus (assembly GCF_037042905.1). Lineage (NCBI taxonomy): Eukaryota > Metazoa > Echinodermata > Echinoidea > Temnopleuroida > Toxopneustidae > Lytechinus > Lytechinus pictus. Next base: position 12,898,138 of record NC_087261.1, on the reverse strand, counting down.
AAGATGTAGACATGACGAGATCCAAGATCTTGCCATCTGACTATCTCTTCTAAAAGATGTAGACATGACGAGATCCAAGATCTTGTCATCTGATCATCTCTTCTAAAAGATGTAGACATTACGAGATCCAAAAGCTTGTCATCTGATCATCTCTCACACCACGGGATGTAGACATGACGAGATCCAAGATCTTGTCATCTGATCATCTCTCACACGGGATGTAGACATGACGAGATCCGAGATCTCGTCATCTTATCTTTTTCCCTAAGAGATGTAGACATGACGAGATCATTATAATTATGAACATCTGGGTTGCACTTTTAAGCTTCCATAGTTTTCAGCATTGAGTCGGGTTTAAAATGGAATGAGGCGGTGGAAGCTTGCCAGAATTATTCCATCCTGCGATCGAGAGAGCATTATAATTCATCTCTTTATATTTCGATTTTTGAAAGCTAACCGAGCTCCGTAACACAAAGGTTTGAAATCAATCGCTAAATACCAATGACTAATCAAGATCATCGTTCCATGTGCACTCTGTTTAAAATACTGACAGGCAGCCAATCAGTGCATCTCTTTCATATTTGCAATTCATCGCAAACCTTTGTATTACGGAACCCAGGGGCCCGTTAACACAAAGCTAATCGTAGAACAATTTTCTACGATTGATTCCATTGTCTACAATGTACAATCAATCGTAAAAATCCAGAGTACGATTAATCACTAATCTATGTGTTACGGGACCCTGATGTTCATTTCTCCTTTCGTCTACTGCAAGCGATCTGGGGGGCATTTCATCAACATTTTTGTCGGACAAGTTTTCAGGTCTGAAAACTATCCTTGATTATGATTAGCTGAGAGGCACTGTTACCATAGTAACTGTCGGATAAAACGGGACTTGTCGGATAAAATGTCTGACAAGTCCTTTCATGACACGCTCTCCAGGTAACCTACTATCTGAACCTAAAATCCGATTCATTTATTAATCTCTTTTGAATTATAAAATATTTCAAAAACCATTACCATATGGCAGTCTTTCGTTCATACTTTGCGCGAGAAATCTATGTTTTTGTTGAATGTATGAATAGAAAATTATTTGTCCGAAAATGCAGAAATAAAATAAAATAAATAATAAAACTTCGAATTCAAATTTCAGATCTTTTGTTTAGATCATCTGCAGAAACTAAAGATGTATAAGAAAACAGGTTGTATAAACTCGGTTCCAAAGAAACTTTTAAAAAGGCACTGCACAACGACCTCTCAGTAAAAAATTAACAATATTTTTACATGCTCTCTTTTTAGGTTAGGGTATAGTATTAGTTTCTTGTGGAACCCAGTTTAGAAATAAGACGTCTGAATTTTCCTAAAAAATAACAATAGCACATTTTATATAGACATTTAAGTATAAAGAGATTAAGAAAGGTGGCGTACTGAGTTAACAAGTTTGAGGGGGCCACATATGGCATATCGGGCAAATCTATAAAAAAAAAAAAAAACTTGCGAGCGAGCAAAAATTTTGAAAGGAAATTTTATTATAAAAATCCAGTTTGTGATGGATTTTGACATAATATTCAGCAAATAATATTTTCACCCTTTTCTCTTTCCTTTTTTTTTTCTTTGCTCGTAAAAAATGGGGAGGGGGCATCTGTATACCATTGATTAAGAAGAAGAAACATCGAAAAAAAGGCAGGAATAAAGAATATCTGAATCGACAAAATATAGTGTTTTCAAATTTCAATCGAAATGTAAGTTGTAACGTTGTAATGATCATATCACTTTCCTTTCTCCAGTACATATTTCTTTCGCTTTGGACCCTACGGCCCGTATTCTGAAGTCAGGTAAACTCAGGTTTAAAAATGTGGTTTAAGTATGGACAGCCATAAGTATCAATTTTTTTCATTAAGTTGTACGTTTCTTATGTTTGCTGTGCTCTTTCCTGATTCATCGATGGTGAAGACAATAATCTATATATACTTCCTAGAAAATTATGAATGATTTGAGAGCCAAATGAGCTGAAATATTATATCCCTACTGATAGTGATTTATGTAACAATTGGCTGTCCATACTTAAACCACAACTTTAAACCTGAGTTTAAGTTAAACCCGACTTCAGAATACGGGCCTCTAAGTCTAGTTGGATTGGATTATGAACTGCCAAGGAAGGACTGTACAGTGCGTCCAAGAAAAAAGAAAACCAGGATTCCCACATCTTTTTCCTTCAAAGGCAAGTTAATTATGATGTCATTTAAATCATCATACAATTAAATTATTCCTCTACAATTTGATACCTAAAATGTGACAAACACTTTACGCATTCAATGAGCAAGACAAGTTTGAAATTTTAATGTCCAATCAGGTTGCGCAGAAAAATTGGACAAGATTGGTTCGTGATACGACCGTGCTTATTCGACGATTGGCTCATTAACGATTATTTTGTATTCTTTTATTGTTAAGTTTATCTCACTTATCCCCAAAACGAGAGTGGAGTCAGATTAACACATTAATTTCTGCTCAAATCGTTTCTGATAGGCCTCAATATTTATTGTTTGTAATCTGCCATGCGTGAATGATTATAAGCAGTTGGTCTCAAATTAAGATGAGATTCCATCATTGCCATAAGTATCAAATTCATAGTAAAAACATGGTGAATAATTAATAATAGTGAAATCTATCTCTGAAAAACGGGTTTCCTTTTTAGTGGCGACACTTTGATATTAGTTCTGACCTTTTAATGTTGGGGCACTTTTTACTATTGATGATGATATACTTCTCTTATAGGCAGAGATTGCAGAGCCCACTCTTTCTTAGGTTAGTATTGGACTTCTTTTCTAGAAAAGGATAAAAAAGAAGTCTAACACTAATATATTTTCCCCTAAATTGGGGATTTGGGAGGTGTCAATTTTTGTTTGACTCACACGGTATATAATCATATGAAGACCTATTTTTCACTACCATTTCAGAAACGATTTCAATTTTTTCTTTGTAACACACCATGGGTACTGACGAAGAGTGTGACTTTACTTTCATTTTTGAGGCATATGCTCCATTTTCTTTTAAAATCTTTAACTTTATTTTTATGGCGTTCTACCATTACCAATTGTGATTTATATATATATGTATATATATGCCCCCCTCCCTATTTGACACAATCAGTTTGGATTTCAATTTCATGATCAAATACCAAAATATGGCCTCATTTCTAGCCTGGCTTTTTAAAAGCTCTTTACTGAAGGAAATATTTTCATGTGTGCGGTTGTCTAATATAGTCATATTTGTATATTTGGATTCACCTCTGAGTCAACATCTTGACTTTAAAAAAAACACGAAGATTGTTCGATATTTATTCAAATAATTACTTTCATATTTTATTTGCACATCTGCAACAAATACAAAATAATCTGAATTCTTCGAACACCTGAAACTTCTTTTTTTTTTTTTCAACTTTCATAAATCTCCAACAAATTTCCAATAACCTGAACACAGTCCTTCTTTATACGGAGTTACATAACAAAGAAAGAGAAACACCATTTTCAAAGTGCATTTTGATACAAAATTTAGGAAATTTGGGATCTTACAGGCTACATGTATTTCCCCGCAATATCCAATATACCGTAGAATCAATCTTACAGTTGGATCAGCTGTAGTAATGGGAGACCAAACATTACATCATTGTCACAGTGCAAGAACGCCCTTAACACCGCACTTTCGCGCATCACATGCATGCAAAAACGGCCTTAGCAGCATGCATAAATTGGGGCATTTCTGCACCGATGAGGTGAGTTAAATAGTTTGGCTCAGGGCATTCTTACACCGATACGACGACATGTGACTGGACATGTTTAATTTTTTTTATGAAAAGCCTTTGGACTTTACATTTGCAGTAACGGGTCATTTGAGATAAACCTCCCCCTCCTACATTTCATGTTTTAAAAAGGGGGTCTCTTTGTGGCATATCCATGAATATGAAAATGTTAGCAAAATTTGATGAATGGTTTGTTCTCAAAAGCTTGTACTCAAAATTAACTTTTATATATTTTAGCTTAAAGTGAAAGCCCAAATACATAATATTATGTTTAAGCAATAGCATTGATATACTCAAAATTGGAAACGGTAGTATTCAAAGGCATGTAGTCAAAATTAGAAGACCTTATAGACATGTACTCAAAAGGGATAAGATTGGGTGTTTTCCCAGCTCTTAGTTTTGCAAATATCTGTTTATGACATTTAAAAGTAAACATATACTTCAAATTGCCCAAAAAAAGGGTTATTCGGCAAAAAGTGTATTTGGAATGCAAAAAAGGTGTATTGCTCAGGCCAAATGGTACTATTTAGGTGCAAAATACTAGTAGTACAGTATAAAAATACACAAAGCTTTCAGGAAGTATAGCGGAATTATTTGCCTGAGGTTGGACTAGCATTACTATTTTTCCCGAGGGGCGAAGCTCTGAGGGGAAAACAGTAGTATTGACAGTAAAACCGTGGATGAATAATTCCCTGTATACTTTCAAAATAAAGGCCTGGTATATCATATCCTACTTTTTATAAGTTGTAACAATGAATCTTGATGATCTAGTCCTTATAATTCATCCCTAATCTGAACCAAAATACAGATAATGCGCCCAGCGTTATCCGTTTAGTGCCTGCGCCATCCCTTCGCAGGATTTGCCCGGTGTGGAGACACTTCGCTGACAGGCGCCTTTGAGAGATTGCATGATCTGTGACATTGCTACTTCAAGGAATGGTAAATTTTCTTTATTGGGCGTTTTGTTTCATCAGCATAGCTAGAATATCTTTGGCCACATGATGCTTTTTGAACCAATCAATATATAGGATTCAATTTATGTAGGATATACGGTAAATATTGCTGAAAATTTATATGAAAACACATCTTACAGTAATAGGGATACATTTCTGGGTAACAGAACAAACACATTCAATACCCTAGACCAAATTATGCATGAATCCTTGCTAGATCGTACTTTGCCCTTGCATTGGTTGAAGTGACCATTTCCATTTTGTGCTTTTATAAGAAATAGACAAAATTTCTCCCGAACTCCTGAGTGTAATATTACATTTCCTTGCACATGGATATCTACATGTAGATTCTACGTGGAAAGTTTGACAATACCCTATCAGTTCCAGATCAATTTTCAATTTAATGCTAACACTGGATCTGAATTTTAATCAACCAATTCATTCAGTGACCATCATTAATCACTGGTATAATAACAGATATAGAGCCTGGTAATAGGGCTCAACAGCCAATCAGAATCAAGGTCCATGGTATTTACCATCATGGTAAAGTCTATGAAACCAACTCATGATGTTGGTGAAGTCTCGTAATTAATTATTCAGCAATTCAGTATAAGGTTTAAGAGGGAACACTCAACATTTTTTAACAGATCAATTTCACAATAGACAGACTCTTCATCTGCAGAAACCATTTGAGTTGAGGAAGATGTACATTCCAATAAAAAAAGAATCACTTCTGTATTAAAGCTCTTTCCAATCCTCAATAAATTCCTTTATCATATGTCAGTTGTTTGGATTTGTCCATTTTCTCTGACCATCGTTATCCATACATCGGTTGAAGGCTGATTACACACTCTGATCCTGAGGAAACAAATCCCCAAAAGTTTTACGATCTCTGCTGCGTTTCAATCTTTCCAACCTCACCGTATGCTCATACGAATGTCGCAGTCTGCTAAACATGACTTCACCTTCTCCTAGCTTGGACCAGAGCTTTTGCCAAACCACCATTATCTAACAACCTCCGTAGTCCATTTTCTTTTAATAAGCATTGGCCGATGCAATGAGAAAGTATTCTCATCCCGAGTCTTGTTTGGCTTTTTTCTTGGCTTTCTTAGTCCTTTCGTATCGTATCGTATCGCTTTCAAGCGAGGTAAGCTCTGCAAGTCTTTGGGTGAAGTCAGGGGTGGCCCCCGCTACAGGATCATGAAACTGGTACAGGCTCTCTGTCAAAATGAAATAAACAATAATAGAGATTCAACATTGACTCCCTCTTTTGGGTGGAACTAGGGTTTGGGGCAAGTGGAGCAGCATGGACCTATCCACGTAGGATTATCTATTGTTACTGGGGGTGCTGTGACAATGCTCAGCACCCCCGGTAACAATAGAATAATCCTCCGTGGATAGGTCCATGTGGAGCAGCTGCAGGAATGCACTGTGTCTCCCGTCCATTTTGAAAGAAAAATTAAATTATTATGAGAGAGTGCACTAGATAGCCAATAAATCAACTTTTAATTTTTCAAAAAAGAATAACAGTTCAAAAAAGATTCAATTACCACAACAGGTTTGTAAGTTTGAGTGTTTTGTTGGATTCAGGTGTAATTCACAATAAAGCCTTTATCAAAACTCAAGGCAGGCTTAAATATACATGCATGGAAAAGAGATCACCAACAAATTAAGTAGACCTTCTAGAAATGAATTTGACTTCAAATCACTGCAACTTATGGCAGCCATAATGGGGGGGGGGGCTTCCAAAGAATAAAAGCATTTTAAAAGGGTTATGCAGTGAGCCAGGTGCGTTGCTATGTCCATGCAAAAATTACATTTTTAAGGTGTACGTGAACAACCCTACTTAGAAATTCCCATACATGTGAAACAGCATCCAAACTGAATTGGTCCATAAGTTGGATAATCGCCCTTGTCAAATTATTATTTTTTTTCAGACCAGGGGCCCGTTTCATGAACAGTTCCAACCATGGTAACTTTGCTATTATGGCAACTCCCAGGGTGACATGGCTCAGCAGCCAATCACTATCAATGTTTCCATAGTAGTTAGAATAATTGTAAAGTTACAATAGTTATAAGTCTGTTTGAAACAGGCCCCTGATTGTGGAAAGCATTTGCCTCTCCCTCGCCTTCCAGTCAGATTTCTCTTGTCCCAAGAAATATGGAAAACAGACTGATTCACCTTTTAATACTTACGTTTGTATTTATCACTCTGCCCTGCCAAGAAAGATGACCTTGTTCTCGTCTTCATGTTGCTCGTTCTTCCCTGACTTCCCATGGTGCTTCCAATGAGCCCTCCTCCGCTGCTTTCCCTGTTCCCAAACCCGATGCTCTGACCCCGTAGCGCCCCTGGAACCCCGGAGGTGGACATCATTGCCGGGGGCCCCGAGTTTGTGATGGATAAAGAAGTCATGGGGTCAACAGGTGGGGCATGGCCATGGCGGTAGGCAGTGAGATGAACGTTGGATTGGTCTCTCATGAAGGAGTTCTTCGACGTGGGGCGGAACCCGTTCCTTCTCAGGTTGTTCAGATCGAATTGTGGTCCACTTTCACTAACCACTGCAAAAATATTTTAAAAGGAGACGTATTATCAGCAAATCATAAAAAGAAAATAGTCAAATTTAAAAAAAGGGTCACTGAGATAATACATTGTAAACACTGGCTATTTTTCCAGCATTTTTGTTGTTGTAATTTCCGAGTACAAGTAGATGACCAAAAAGAAAAGGGTTATACTAGTCTAATCTAAACAACCAACACACTGAAAATCAAAATCATAAGGGTAGAGTTTCCCAAATTTGAATTCTTGGATTTTTGTATGTGTTCGTTTCACTGTACATGTACATGGCACATAACAAACGTACAGTATGAGCTCATGTCACATCCGCAACTGTATCTTTTCCATTTACACATTTTTCATTCATCCTTGTGCATAAACATATCCATTTGTAACAAATAATGAAATGTTAATGTATGTAGAAAGAGAGGGATCCAAAGTCCCATGTTAACTCAGCAAGTATATTTTTTAACAATTGATTTTCAATAGGAACTGGTGCATCTTGGACTTGGTCAATGTCATCAACCGTACAAACATGTTAATATGACTTATGATCATCGCTAAGACTTTTGTTACGGGCCACTAGCTCTTCTTTGTTGTGTCATATATATTCCTATACATAAAAATACAAAAAAGTTTGGATGCATCATCAGCTCAACCTATGAAACAATTTAATGAAAGTATGAAACATGCAATTTGCATGAATCCATGAAAGGAGTACATACATGCAATGCATTAAATTAAACAATCTTCAACAGATTCATGTCCTGTGGTAGTCTGCAGACTGTGCAGACCCAAATTGAATCACTAATTAAGAAGTGGATCTTGAGACATGTCTAGCATTGCACTGTTGTCACACTACAAAGCAGTTCAGCCACCAGTAGTCTTCAGATTCAGACCACTTTGTGTTTCTACAAACTGAGGAACTTCGTGGAAGAGCACTCCAAGATTCATTACCATTCTAATTAGTTATCAAAATTACTAGTAAACAAAGAACCTTCAAGAAGGTATCAAAATCATTAGTATTTAACCAGGCATAGCAAAAGAGCCTTGAAGAAGAGAAAGGAAATATTGATATTATGTCTCAATCCAAGGAAAGCAATGACACCGATAGCATTAACCATGGGACTATACATTAAAAATTGATTATTATAGAGTACACAACCGAAGGAAATCAACAACCACAAACAGCATTGGAAAAGTCACTTTACAATATCATGGGGATTTTGAAGAGCAAAGAAGATTATTAATTGCAGGTTAAATTGATTAATGCTATCCTAACGACGCATGTAATTATTAAAATTATTTTTTTTACTATGAACTATAAACCTGCTAAGAGTGACAGATCACAAGAGAAAAAAAAACAATACAAAAGACAGCAACAAATCGTTAAACAATTTGTAACAAACCCTAGAAAGTGCTAGTATAAGACGTTCAAACTAATGATTACATTTACAATATTGGTTTAAAAATTCTTTTAAAAACAAAAGGAGAACTTTTATGACACCTTTAATATCTTTTTTTCTACTTTGAGATCATAGTTTACCATTAATATTAACTTCTCAACACATCAACAAAACATACAGTAGTTCGATTGGTATCACTAGTCAACATTTGTCAGAAGATTGAATTGTATTAAAGGGGAAGTTCACCCTGAAGAAAAGATTGTTGTAAAAACTAGCCGCAATAATGATAAGAAATAATGGTGAAGGATTGAGGAAAATCCAATAAAGAAAGTTATTAATAATAATAATAATTTTAAGTTTTTGATTTGTGATATCATAAACGAGCAGCCGCCCAAAATGTTACAGTAAGTAATATAAAATACATAAATTTCAAATTTTCAATGGTTCATGATGACTTATACAATTTTCTGAGGAAATCAATTTCATTACTTTTTACCATACGATGTACATGTAGGCCTACATGTAGAAGTGCTGCTTGCATACATGTTTGACGTCACAAAGGATGAAATTAAAACTTTAATAACTTTTATATTCTTTGATGGATTTTTCTCAAACCTTCGGCAAATTTTTTTATAACTTTTCTGCTATTCTTAAAATAAACTTTTTGTCAGGGTGAACTTCCCCTTTAAACACCCTCCATAGTCAACCTCTGTAGTGTACCCCTTAACACTGTCACTATTAAACACTACACACTGCATTTTCATATTAGCAATGTTCAAAATCTAACATCTAATTTTAAGGAAAAAATTGGGTTAAATTCTTATTGGACATTATACCTTCATTGTTAAAATTTTCTGGGTAATACGACAGAAGGCTTTCTCTTCTATACCTCAGGGCTACAAAGTGTATATATGGGATGAGGTCAATTTCCATGAATGCAAAAGGAGGTAGAAATTAATAAAATAAGTGGTAAATGTTATTTTGTAAGTTCATCTATGAAAACTCTACATTGATTTAAAAAACAAATATCCCTTTTTCAAATAAATGCAACTTTATAGAAACATCTGGCCTCTAATAGCAGTTAGCATTCCACACACACACACACCCTCTCACCCTCTCACACACACACACTCAAACATACAAGAAGCAAATTCTCCCTTTTCAAAATACCTTAACTTAAAAAAAAATACTGAAAGGAACTTTTAACAGAAAAACAAATTGCTGGAGTGTTTCTGCACTCATTTAATGTACCGGTAGCTACCCTTTGAGTGAAAAGTTTATTGGAATCACAGAATATAAAAGTTATGTACATGTAGGCAACTAGGCCTTATAAAGAACAAAGGTATTAAGAGGAAGTAAGATACATTTTTTTTAAGTTTGCAAAGCTAATCAGGGAATAATTTTCCTGGTATCGCATCGCAATTTGCTCCACACTTTTGAAAGACTGCTATGCCTAAAGTCTTTTGTATAGCATGTTCTTACAAAGACTGTAACTACTTAGTTGAGAGCTTTTCTCTTATGGCCAAAAATGCTATTCAAATTTGTAAAGCAAAATTATTCCCTGCTTGTATTCACATTGCTACATTTGCAAACATTCATGGCTCAAAGTTACCCCCTGAACCAAACTTGAAGTTTAAGGACTCACCTCTCGCATCTAACCTAGAAGGCGGGGGCTCCGTGTTTATCCTCTTCTCCCGCTCCCTCTCAAGCTTCCTCTCAAAATGCTTGAGATCCTCGCTGGACATCTGACGGCCGAGGTCCGAGCTCTGACCGCTAGAGCTGACCACCGGTGAGTTGCCTTGCACTCCATCTTGGTTGGAGAAATTAGTGGAGTTACTTGAGCTGGTGGAAAAAAAAAATTGTAAACAAAGTGAAATCTTTGAGGAACGATTATTAAGTGAGCCCAGAATCAAAGAGAGTAGTCCAGGGGTGTTTCATAAATTGGTAACTTTGCAATTATGCCAACTGTAATGGGAACAGGGCTCAGTAGCCACTCACAATCAAGGTTTCCAAGGCAATTACCATAAACAGCAAGGTTATGTTATCCATGTACTTTGTTAGCCTTTTTGAAATGGGCCGCAGATCTGACAATTTGTCAAGCATCAAAATTAGAAGAAATTCCCTCCTTGTTAAGAGGGAACTTGCATGTTTAATTTAGTAATGAGGGGCAATATTGATGAACTGCTATTAAAGAAACAAGTTGCAAATACTTTTTAAAAGAACTTTCAAAGTTAACAGACACAATGTAATTCAGATACAACATCTGTGTAAAACTATCTTGATTGGTTTCAGACTAGAGACATGAGGTTGCCTGGCAACTTGGAAAAGAGTTGGCTCTCATGATTATTGATGCTTCTGGATTAATTGGCATTCTTTGCATCCATGTTGGAATATAATAATACATGTAATTGCACAAGAAATAATTTATTTCATTTGTAAAAGGGTGAAGAATAATGAAAAAAAATCCCTACAAGAATTAAAAAAATTTTTTTTTTTTGAAACCATACACTTAAAACATACACAGAAATAAAACTACGATCACAAACTGTATGAAAATATATCACTTGAACACAATCCATAAACACACAAAATTCAAAGTCCAAAGTTTTCAGGAAAAGAAAATCATAAGTGGGTATCATAAAAATATTCAGGAATTCAACACTTCCATTAATCATACAAAAATGCAAGAAAAACTGTTTGTAAATTTGTAATTAAAAAATAATTAAATTTCACACGAACCAGCAGAAGTGAAAGCAATAATAAAATTGAAAACATATCAACTGAAAACAAAAAGTAATCAATACATGTGCAAATACCAAGTTTCAACTCAGAAAGAAATAATGAAATAATTATCAATGTAATGCCATATTAAATGAAGCACAAGTTGTTTTTTGCTTTACATTGACAGGATAAGAATTTGAGAAAGTTGAACAATGCAAGCATGGAGTGGAACCGACTGAAATACATACCATTCTTGAATAGAATTACAGAATATGCAGATTTTCAAGAAACAAGTAGAGAATAATAGCAAACACATGCAGTTTAATAAACGAGTACATTTCGTTGTTCAAAATTGAAATCAAAGCTTTTGTAGGGCTTTCCTTGGGGGATGTTATTTTGAGGCCTTTAAGGAGGAGGGGGGGGGGGGAATGGGGCAATACTTCTATTTCAGGGGCTTTCTTTTCACTGACAACACATACATGTAGTTAATACGTAAAATACAGGGGTCTTTTTCTTGCTTCTTCTGTTCATTCAAAATTTTCTTTCATTTTTTTATAGTAATTAAAGGACAAGTCCATCCCAACAAAAAGTTGATTTGAATAAAAAGAGAAAAATCCAACAAGCATAACACTGAAAATTTCACCAAAATCGGATGTAAAATAAGAAAGTTATGACATTTTAAAGTTTCGCTTAATTTCACAAAACAGTTATATGCACATCTTGTTTGGTATGCAAATGAGGAGACTGATGACGTCATCCACTCACTATTTCTTTTGTATTTTATTATATGAAATATGAAATATTCAAATTTTCCCCTCATTGCCAAGAGAAAAAACGATTAATTCCTCCCTGAACATGTGAAATCAGCATTGTTTAATACTATATGGTTAAGTCAAGTTGGTCCTTATTGTCAAATCTGTAAAAAAATGAAATATTGTATAATTCAAACAATAAAAAACAAAAGAAATAGTGAGTGATGGACATCATCGACTGAATCATCTGCATGTCATTGAGTTGTGCATATCACTGTTTTGTGAAAAATAAGGGAAACTTGAAAATGCCATAACTTTCTTATTCTACATCCGATTTTGACGAAATTTTCAGCGTTCTGCTAGTTTGATTTTTATCTATTTATTCAAATCAACATTTTTATGGGGTGGACTTGGCCTTTAAAAAAAAAAAGATTTATAAGGGACCCTATCAGCACTCGAGTTAATTTTTTTGTAAAATTGTCTACATGTAACTTTAGGCTAAAGCCCCCAAGTATGCCTCCCAAAGGATGATTATTCCACAAATTCTCTAGGTCTGAACATCCAGAACATCCAGTGCAGCGTGTCAATCTTGTAAATTTACAAACCTCCTGTTTCCCTTGGTCCATCTTTTATCCTTACTGAGGGACTCCCTGTACTGGTTGTCAAGAACATCCAGATACCATTTCTGATTTAGAATTGGAAGTTTAAGGCTCATGGCTGCTAGCGGACTCGGCATCCTTCCAACGAGCCCATCGACATGCATGCACAGAAATGAAGGGGAAATGCCTCCCAACCCCCGAAAGACAGTCACTACGCAATAGTCTTGCAGTCAAAAGGATTTTGGAGAGTCAAACTTTCAAGTTCCAGTAGAGAATAAGAAGTACCGGTAGTAGTTCATTCTATATTTGTTGGCTAGATTCCTTCCTCTCAAAATGATCCCATGAACTATATACCTTCAGAATAGGTTCCAGGAGGGAACCTATTTAGGTTCCAGGAGGGAGTTTAGTACTTGTCGGCAAAATTTATTCCTTTCATAAGATCACCAATCAGACTTCTAAAATCGAATGGAGATTCAGTGGAATAAAATAAAAATCTGTCATAAAACTTTGTCCATTTCTATTGCAATCCTACATTCCTTGATGACCCTCTAAACTCTTCAAAGTGAATTCACACCTACATGTAATATCCTTCAAAGATGTTTCATACATGTAGCAAGATTTAATCAACCTCACACTCTCACAGGAACATGCTGATTGAATGCCACTTTCACAACAAACCGATAGTCCATCTTTCGCCGGTTCGTTCAAGATTCTAGAATATCCTGACAAATTCACCAGAAAGGCAAAGTGGATTCCAAATGCTATTGATCCAACTTATGCAGCACTATTTAGTTTTGTTGAAGTATTTGATCTTCAGCAGTGGTATTTGCTCGAGCTGGAGGGTGGCTAGTTTTGTATTCAATCGCCAAATCATGCAAATGGAAGATCTTAAATAAATAAGTGAAGTTCAATATGGGCCTTTACCCGTGGCAAACCAGCTTTTAGATTCACAAGGCAATTTTGGTCTATTACTGAATAATCTTCTATTTACTGTGGACCATGGTAAAATGGCAACGGGAGTACAGTTGTTCTATTCAATGATGGCTTGTGATGAATCAGAAAGGTGCATTCGATGCTTGATGAGCTATATACATGTAACTGCACAATGATTCCCAATATTAGATTGCATTCTTGTTTATTAGAAAGCATCCAAGTTTCAACACAATGCAAGCAATCAATCTCCACATCAATGCTTAGGATGTAACTGCTCCAATCACAGAGTACATGTACAACTGATCATCTCTTTCTAGGCATGAAACAGGTTTCAGAACGAGAAAATCATGTTATCATACATGTACATCCATTAGAAATACATCCATCTGCACTCTCACTCGCTAGCTTTATCCATGTAGTCAATAATCATGTGTTATGTCAGCAATAGACGGGGTTCCATTCACAATGGTCTTGATCAACAACAGACAACAGTGTTTTGCTAACCGAGAAAGAAACAGTGTTACAGACACACCGGCACTGTATCCAAGTATTCAGGAAGCAGCTGAAATGTGCGAGGAAACAAACAACATCGCTGATGTGATGCCATCCGCTCATATCCCTGACATATCACAAGATGGATGGTCTGCTAATGAGCTGCTCATTGCACCTTCCTTGGAAACACCCATTCCTTTGCTTTCAAACTCTGTCCTTGAATATGTTGTTTGCTCCCTTACCCCAACCCTCTGGCCTTTTGCAGTTTCCATCCTCCTCTGCAGCTTTTGTATCAATAGATTATTCTCTTTCCGCGCCACTTGTCTTTGGTAAGGGAAGCCATTGATATGCTTTTCAATTATTCATGCAACACAGATCTCCAAATAGGAAAGGTATACAAATGGATGGAGAGATGTACTGACAATTGATGAAGAGATAGATCATGAATATTCATTAGCTTCATTGGCAACATGTGGTAACCAAAGGTGGACTGTTCCATTCGGCCAATAGGGGTGGATGGTCAAGCTCTTTAGTACCCAAATTGAGTTGACATACATGTAAGGCATGTTGGTTGACTCGGCTGTTTTTTTTTGTTTTTTTAACAAGTACTTGCTTTTTCAATGACATGTTATATATCAAAAGAATATTACAACATAAACACAAAATTACAAATAAATCATGAAAATTACAACCATACCACAAGGGAGAGTGGGGTAAAATAAGGCAGCCTGTTACTTTTTAGCTCAAGAATGGTAGGGTCAAATGGATTTCTCTTTTTGGAGATTTGAGACAGTTCCTTAAGGCTTTGTTAAGCCCCTTTCACAATTTGTGATGCGACTGCTTAACCGTTGCGATTGTGTGCAACATATATTGTGACCAAAGGAACGCACAGGCAATTGTGAAAGCCCCTTATGCACAGATTTCGAGCATAATAGAGAAAGTCTCCCAGCCCAGTGCACATGATCAGGAGGAGCACAAACCCAGCAGCAGCACCTCAAAATCAAAATTTCGAAAGAAATGAAGCATTGTCACTTTAGAGAGGCAAGTACTGTACCTACCCTGTAATGTGTATTATAAACTTTTATCTTTAAGAGTTTACTTGTTTAAGGTATTCTGTCGTACTTTGGCAAAACGAAACAAGTTACAAAAGTATCATTTGTTGTACATGTAAATGAGCAATGTGTGTTCTACATTTACTAGGCAAAGCAATTTTAAAATTTCTTTCTATAGAACGATCATTTCTCCCCTAAATATATTGAACGGTGAACGTGCAACATACAAAGGGTGTTTCAGAAAAAACAATAACTCATATTTGACTGATCAATGTGTCACTTCCTTCCTTCTGCCAAAGATGGGCAGTGTTATTGTGCATGCCAGAACTGTAATAAACTTCACCACTTTCCCTCTTTTTCTTCTGACTGGATGCCTATGAACTCACATGTCTGATGGGGCAAATAAGGCCATCCGGATAACACTATATGGTTACACCTCTTCAAACTTTCAAATGCAGTGTAGACTAATACCCCTTTCATAAACCCAATAAAACCTATCCTCCAATTAGCCGCCTAAGAGTAATGCGGATAATTCAATAAAAATTGCGTTCACAAACTCCGAAAATTATCCGCATTATTTTTACGAGCGCCCGTCCTGAAAAAGGCGGATAATCGTCATGACAACTGGACACGCCCCCTCCGATGCGGTTGTGTTGGAAAAGGGTGACCTTGTGACCGCACCATGGCAATTATCCGCATTATTTGGAAATACGTTCATAAACTCAAAATCTTGTCCCGATGCCGCTATTATGCGGATAATAGCAGCATCAGAATAATGCGGATAACTCTTGTCCTCCTGATTTTACGACCAAATTATGCTGCTATTAGCCGCATAATTGGGTTTTATTGGGTTTATGAAAGGGGTATAAGACATCACCACAATTGATTATAAATGTATGTGTCCACTACCAATAAAAAAACATAGATACACAATATATGATATAACTGACAGTAAAAAACACAATCGGATATTTTTTTTCCATAATAATGGATAGGATTTATATATTTTTATTAGATTGTTCTTTGGGCCTGATGTTGCCATCATAGAATCATGAAAAGTGGCCCATGACTGCCACGTAAAAACCTTAATTAAATCAAAAGTACAAGGTTTTACATCAAGCTAATAAATTAATTCTAAAATGGGGATGTTTTGATAAATAACTAAATGTTAATAATATGATTGTTACCAGTAAATGTTGTATCAAACCAACTGAACTATTTTTACTATGAATACAGAAACATGACATAAGTTTTAATCAGGCGGCCTCATTTGCCCCATCTCGGTGGGGCAAATAAGGCAACCCGACAAAAATATTTATAGCTCATTAATATGCATAACATGCAAATTCTAATTCTAATGGATAATGTACATACATGTAGGTCTACTCTAGGTCTAACTACATCTAATCATGTTTCTACTGCTTTACATTGAAAAGATATAATTGGAATTATGAAAAAGGTGGCCTTATTTTCCCCATTCTCCCTACATAGTAATGAACTTATAATTTAGAGTGCAAAAAGAGTATACACAGAGAATGTTCAAAAGTCAAATCTCCATTAATGAAAATGAGCAGAAAGTTTACTGTTCTTTTTAGCAATGGTGTATTCAATTTTCTTTGTTACTCATTAAGTAAGCAGGCCAAGTCAGGAATCTTATTGTTAACGATAGAAAAATGTATTGATGAGTAGTGAGTCAATTGTCACATCCTTCTCAGCTGTACAGTGCGTATAAAAAAAATGGGACATTTTTGAAGTCTATAAAAAATTTATTCTAAATTATGATATCTATATTTTGATGTTAATAGATGCTCTGAAATCTTCTTATCTTTGAAATGCAATTTAAAAATATAAATTATGTTAATGCTTGAGCGAACACAGGACGTTTTTGTTGGGGGTTGAAAAAGAGGCTTGAACCAGAATGGCAGAATATGAGTATTATGATGATCAGACTTCTTGCTAATGAGCAGAATTCATCTGTGTCATAATTTTCAAATTATGCTGTCAAATTTTATCTAAAAATGTATTTATTTACTTGATTTATTTTGTTTTTTCATTTAAACTTCTTTTACCTTTGAATTTTCCTTCATAAGTAAGAAAAGAAGACTTTTTGTCAACCCAAGCAAGAAGATTTGCATTATCAATTGGGAAAACTTGTAATTATTAAAATCCTTTTATTTTGTGAAACAAATTATGTTATGGATCCTTTAAAACACATGAATCCATTTTCAAGGGGTTATTGATTCCTTGACCAAGTTTAATTATATGCTTGACAGGATAAACAGGAATGGATTCATGTCTTTCAATGGCAATGGTGTATTGAGTCAATTTTGAAGAAGCTAGATATGACAGATCTGGTAAAATGTATCATAAAGTTGTTAGCGAGCGAAGCGAGCACGCAAATATTCCCACTTTTTTATTACAATATCAAATTTTGTGATAGATTTTGACATACATGTAATATTCAGAAAATAATATCATATTTTACTTTCTATCTTTCCTTTTTTTCCTATCCACCTTTTTCTTGGTCATGATTTTTTTAATGGCATTTGAAAGATAAGACTTCAGAGCACTTATTAACACCAAAATACATGTATAGACATCATAATTTGAAACAAAAATTGTATAGACTTTTCAAATCTGTCCCGTTTTTTTTTATACGCACTGTAGACCAATCCAGACACCAGCACCAACTCCCTCCTGCACAAAATCATAAATGGTAACTTACCAACTCTTAAAGGAAAATGAAACTCTTGGAGCAAGTTAGCTTTTGTGAAAGCAGAAAAATCAAAGAATAAGATCAACAAAAGTTTGAGTAAA
Source organism: Lytechinus pictus (assembly GCF_037042905.1). Lineage (NCBI taxonomy): Eukaryota > Metazoa > Echinodermata > Echinoidea > Temnopleuroida > Toxopneustidae > Lytechinus > Lytechinus pictus. The sequence goes on along the minus strand of NC_087261.1, from coordinate 12,880,060 downwards.
ATAGGACTAGCAATAGAAGAGTTATGAGCATTTGACTGTCGAGATCACTAATGCTATGGAGATCCTCCCATTGGCAATGCGACCAAGATCTATGATGTCACAGATGAACAACTCTCCCCTTTTGGACACTGAAAATATACCCCAAAACATCTCTTTTTGCTCATTCTAATCATATGACAAACGATTCATCAATGATATAATGTTGTGAAACCTCTGTACTTGTCCTCTCATAAAGAGAACATCTCACCTTGTGATAGACTCTATAAAAGTGAGAATATAATGGAAATAAGTACTAAAGTAATGAGGGAGTTGTACGTGTGTGACATCACAGATCTTGGTCGCATTGCCAATAGGAGGATCTACATGGCATAAGTGATCTCAATATTCAATTGCTCATAACTTTCTTATTATTCATTCAAACTTTCAACAATATGTTTCTTAGATTTTTCTCTTTGATATGGATTCAGCTGGTTTCAAGGGTTTCATTCTCCTTTAATTATTTTAGCCCATTTTCAATTTTGGCAAACCCATTTAGAGTGAATATCACTTCTCAATTCATACATGTATACATGTAAATATCAAAGTGTATTCCTTACAAGATGAGATTTAGGATTGATGACTTATGATATGTTTCATCAAGGAGTAACCAACTCCTTGATTTTATTGGATAAATTTTGATATTTTACATGAACCATGATTTTGATTCGGTGCCCAAAGAATCAACATGGAATTCCCAAATAATAGACAGTTTGCTGTATCAAAAAGTTGAGTTAAAATCTGAACTGAATTCTAAACGTTTATCTTATGTCATCTGATGCACAGGCCATGTACAGTGTAGGCCTGTAGTACATAGCGGGAGAAAGGGATTAACACATTTTTCTGAGAGGCATCAATTATAATAGACTCAAAATGATCTACTTTAAGGCTTAAGACCACTTAAACATAATAAGGATGAGATAAGAGGATTAAACTCGAAGGGCTCAAAGGGCTTCTATTTTGTCAATCAATCAACTGAAGAGCCAAAATATACAATATGTGCCAAGAACCTCTACATTTCCTTGATGTAGTAAAATGCAGCTCTGAGACTGGCATTCAAAAATGGAAAAACAAATCACAAAGAACAAGATCATTTGAATACAAAACTATTCCATTTTTACTTGGAGTTGAAGTTCAGACTGTTGTTGAGCCTACACATGTACATTAGGCAGAACAAAACTTCTGGCTTGGATACATGTATTCCCATTCTTGCACTGGCACCAAGAATGATGATTCTGATGATATAATTTCCTGAATAAATGGCATTTTATAGGATTCATAGATGGAAAAGCTGCTCGCGTGCGGATTTCCTAAAGCATTATTATCATCCACTATCATTTTTGTTGTTATGTTATTGTTATACATGATTGGATTTCTTTTATGTAAGTTAGATCAAAGTGATTGACATGCATTTAACCAAATCATATTAATTCCTACCTGACAGCATCTTCAATAAATTACAAACCAAGATCACACTTACCCAATGGTTAGAGCTGGCATACCAGTAACCACCCGACGGCCTCCCTCCATGGTGTAGTATACCTTGTGGGGCGAGTTACCCGCGCTGAGGGTATCCCGGTGACGATAGGTCATGCGAAACATGATGCAGGGTCAGGAGGGTACAACTAGCCAAGTTCAAACAGTATTACCCAATAGGTAAACACAGGGTTGATAAGACCATGGGTGCAGAGTACTGACAACAATCTCAGTGCTGTCTGGACACAGCCTTCGAGTCTCCTATTATGTTGGCAATCAAAGTTTGAGATGTCTGGATTGTTATTTGCCTTGACTGATCATTGGGCATGTTTGTAGTAGAAATAATGCCAGGTTTTTATGATTTAAATATGTTTAGCATTCAAACATTGTAGGTTCATTCCTGACACTCTTCTTGTTACTTCCTACAGTGTATGGCATCTTCATGATGAATGACATTTCTTACTTTTTGAATATTTACAAAGTCAAAGACGGGCAGAAAAGTTGATCCAGCTCACCTCAACAAGAACATGGTCAATTTCTTTGAGGAAGTTCTCAACCATAGCACAATATGCTGATTCATGAAGATACTCAGACAAAGCAAAGGCAGCTATACCACAACAAGGATAGCATGCATGTGTACACCGGCTGCATTTACACCAATTGGTCCCGCAGTATATATAAATCCAGATCGAGGCGTACCAATTTAAAGTGTTTGGTTTGAATTCTAAGGTGAGAAGCACACTAGTGAAGATAATCTCTGATGAAAAATTTTTATATGATGACGGTGCTAATTGTGGGTCACTTCATCCCAGCCACAACTTGGTCTTGAAAAAAGTTGTGCAGCTTTGCCTCAATGTCTGATGTAGCAGTAGAAATTGTATGCTGTCAAGTATTCCAGTGATCTTATTGCACTTGCAGGGATATGAATATATTGCACTATCATAACATGAAGGCAAGCAAAAAGTTAATGCTTTGTTTGTAGAAATACACCAACAAACTTGACTCCAATCATGAAAAAGGCAGCAAGATGTCAAATTCTTCAAATAAAATGTGACGTATTGCACACTATAAGGGATGAATACATGTATGTCGGTACATTGAACATGTACAAGTCATTCGCTGTCTTCTTTCATGAATTATACACAAATTCACATGCGATGACCCATGTAGATGCTGTATGCTTCAGCAAATTTGTCTGCTGTTCGCTGTCAATGCGTAAAGATAGGATTATGTGCGATAAGAATGAGCTTACGAAGCAGAACAATCATTTGATCATAATCAATCAACCAGCCCCAGATGGTGTATGACTTCAGTGTGCTGCAATACCAAAGCAAAGATGTAATCCAAAAACAACAGCAAAGTTTGTTCCTCACAGGCCTTGCAGACATATCAATGTCACGTCTGCATTCTCCAAGCCACCTGATGCCACTTCTTCCAAAGAACTAAGCATGTCTCGGGTTTTCATGCTCTTAGGTTTCAACTCTCGCGACCTAATACAGTCACCTCACTACACCCCCTGCTCATACGTACCACGCCACAGGCAAAGACCGGTACCCCTTCCCATGTTATGTACAGAGTTTAACGGCCTATTATTCTATTAACCCTCTATTCCTTCTAGCTCTCCCGGTACCCATTGTCTATCAATGGACGAGATTCAACTCAAGGGGGCAAACTCTGCCCCCCTGGGTCACACCCTGGTAGGCACTTACAAAGGATCATGGGCTTTTCTATTGGTGATGGGTTGTCAAACTCTTGAATCTCGATTCTTCTAATGAACACACCTGAGATCCATTTGTTAGCAAGTTAATAGTACAAGTATTGCATTCTGAACCAAGTACAATCCTTTTTTGTGTGTGTTTTTGTTTATAGTTACTTTAGCTTCTTTCCAGTCTATTGACGATGGGCTATGCAAATTTAAGTACAAAATTAGGCCTTCATCTCTGATTGTTTATCAATTTCAGCAGTACTGTCTATTTCAAAACTGTCTTCAGAGCTACCAATGAATCTTGTTTATAGACTATAGAGAAATCAAACTAGCATAACAATGAAAATTTATTTATTAATTTATTAATTTGCACATTAAAGGGCAAGTCCATCCCAGAAAAGGGTAGATTTGAATCAATACAGAAAAATCAAACAAGAATAATGCTGAAAATTTCATCAAAATCGGATGTAAAATAAGAAAGTTATGACATTTTAAAGTTTCGCTTATTTTTCAAAAAACAATTACATGCACAACTCGGTGATATGCAAATGAGAGAGTTGATGATGTCACTCACTCACTATTTCTTTTGTTTTTATTGTTTTGATTATACAATATTTCAATTTTCACAAATTTAACAAAAAGGACCCTCTTGGATGAACCACAAAATATTCAAAGCAATTGAAATTCCATACATTCTGGGAGGAATAAAACTTTGTTTCTCATGACAATGAGGAAAAAATCAAAATATTCCATATTTCATATAAGAAAATACAAAAGAAATGGTGAGTGGGTGATGTCATCAGTCCCCTCATTTGTATACCAGCAAGGATGTGCATATAACTTTTATGTGAAATTAAGCAAAACTTTAAAATGTCATAACTTTCTTATTTTATATCCGATTTTGATGAAATTTTCAGTGTTATGATTGTTTGATTTTTCTCTATTTATTCAAATCTACTTTTTCTTGGGGTGGACTTGTCCTTTAAGGAATGGCATCATTTCTTCCAACAAATGATGATGATGATGAGGACATTCATGATGATAACAATAACAAATAATGTCAACGTTCCATAATTTTTTCTCTTCATTGTACTTGTACAATCACCTGTTGGCTGTAAAAGCCGATTTTAAAAGCTAAACTGCACACTATCATGGGTCTCAATAACTTTTATTTGTATTAATCTCAATAACAATCAATTAAAAGGACACTGCGTGTTCAGTAGATCATTGCATAAAAGACACTTCAGAGCAGCTGGAAAACTTGCATAAATCAATAAAAATTGATACAAAATGGGAAGGCCTCAGGAAATACATATAACACACATCTTAAATGCTATCTGCAATTGTCTGGAGAAAAATAAACCTAAAAAGGTTTTGTATCTTTTAAATTATTCCATGTTGGAATGTTTCACAGAAGTGTTAATCTATTTGCATACCTCACAAAAATATCACCTGCTGTGAGTACTTGACCTAACAAAACTGAAGGAGGTAATTTACAAGGACACCATATATTTTTTACTGTGTCCTGCATGTAGAAAGAGAAAATCATAAACAGAAAGAAAATTTTAAGAACCTATTACTTGGAGAATTAACCATTTCAATTCAAGATCTGTAAATAAGAATTGGGACTTTTTATTTCTTTTTTTATACATGAACGCTTCATTGCAAAATCATCAAAATCAAACTTGCATTCAGTACACATGTAATGGAAAATTGGGATAAATATGTTTCCTTTAAGATTTGCCATTACGAAAATACCCCATTTGAGGCGTCACCGCAGTTCGGATCGCAAACTGCGGTTTTAGACCCCATTTTTCATTTGAACATTTCCAAGCCCCGATAAACCCATCTTGGCCAGGTAATCCACAGGCCAGTAAAGCCAAGGACGAAATGATAAACAACAGCTGTGCTATTACGTAAGACTTCTCTGCCTGTAGAAGGACCTTCGGAATGAAATTATTGTATTCGATATTTAATCACGTTTTTAAAGGCATATTGTATTCAGACATCCAATATTAGTCCTTTTTCAATTTCGAACGAAGAAAATCGACCTCGAAATAAGGAAAATAAGTGAATAAAAATTACAGTATGCTTTGCATGCAGGAACCGCCCTCAACGCTGCGATGCATCCCATAGTTTCTGTCCGTCCAGCAAGAAAATAGGGGATGCATTCCGTTCACTCGCGCATTGATACAGTCCTAACGTTCGAAAAAAAAACCAGCCAGACAGAAAGAAAGAAGGAAAGAAAGAAAGAAAAGAAAGAAAGGAAGGAAGAAAGGAAGAAAGAAAGAAGAAAAAAGTTGCACTTCACCGCGTGTATACACGGAACTCCATAGCAGGCTCTTATACACGTTGCAATCCATCGTGTGTGGCCCCCTGCTGTGACTGTATGTGCTGGGCTGTCGTGTTATCTTCGGACCGAGGCCAAGAAACAGGTGTTTTGATACGTAAATTGCTTGCTTGGGGCAGTTCGGGCTTATAGTACTTGGAGAAGAGAATTGGTGAAAAAGAAACTGGGGTATAGTGTTCTCAAATGGAGGTTTTTCGTCATGCTTTGTAATACTTATGTTACCAAAGAACTATTTCATAAAGAGATAAGGAGAACCCTTCCATTAATTCACCCTCGAATTATCCAGACTTGCTGCAGATCAGAATAATGCAGCTCAGAAATAAAAATTCCGTTCATGAATTCAGAAATTTAGTCTACACTGTACATTACAGTACTTGTTTTAGAATGAAAAGAGGAAATAGTGTGGCTTAATCATAAGTTAATAGTAAATTCCCATGCAGTGCCTGTGCATGAGAACAAGACCTTTGACCGCAGAATAGGCCACATTATTTGAGAAGCCCTTTCATAAAACCAAAACCAAGATGAGATTGAACTTGGCTGTATGGAAGCTCTCTTTCCTAAAGGTAACATAGAGCGTCTTCACTACCAATCCCTAACCAGCCACTGCCAATCCACTATATATCTCCCATCTGCATTTTAGTCCAGAACATTATTTCCCTCCCTTAAAGGACAAGTACACCCCAACCAAAAGTGGATTTGAATAAAAATAGAAAAATCCTACAAGCACAACATTGTCAAGTCAAGTTGGTCTTTATTTTCAAATCTGTAAAAATTGAAATATTGTATGATTCAAACAATAAAAAACAAAAGAAATAGTGAGTGAGGGACATCATCGATTCTCTCATTTGCATGTGACTAAATTGTGCATATAACTATTTTGTGAAAAATAAGCAAAACTTTAAAATGTCATAACTTTCTTATTTTACATCCGATTTTGATGAAATTTTCAGCATTATGCTTGTCTGATTTTTCTATATTGATTCAAATCAACATTTTTCTGAGGTGGACTTGACCTTTAAAGCAGACAGGATATGAGTGGATTGGCAAAAAGAGCAACATAGATCAAAGTCCAATCTTGACTTGAATGGATGCACATCAAGTGCAGCTTGAGTCCTCCTTGAAACAAAGGTTCCAAGACTTATAAATAATGCGGCTTAATCTGGTCCTTGACATTTCATAAATTAGAATAATCCGCATCCCATCCACATTCGATCTAGTCTGCAAGCATAGACTCGATTTTGACATTGAAGCAAAACCCCAAAGTCCCCGCTGTAACCAAATATACCATGTACTAGAGTGAAGACTAGACTCCAAACTCTCTGTCTGCATGCTGCGTCGTCTAGTAGCACTTCTTCAGACTCTGCATTATGCACTACAGGGGCCGGTGTACTATGAAAATTGTGAAAACCAAAGGTTTGTGCTTGCGAACAACTGTACTCAGGGCCCCATCTTACAAAGGTTACGATTGATCCGATCAATTGCAATTCTACGGAAATCCAGCATTGTCATTTATTTTCAACAATATCCTTTGTAAACAAAAAGAAGCACACTGAATTTTTAAGAAAACCATGGATGTATGAATATACAAAATATATATTCAAAATATTTTGAACAAACATGCATTTTAGATGCCGACGTTACTGGCTTTCCACAGTTGTGGTTGATCCAATCAACTGCAACTCTTTGTAAGAGGGGGGGGGGCCTGATCCAAATCCGCAAATTCATAAAAGGGGTAAGAGATGGCAGGGGAATGACAACATATTTTTATCACTTTAGGTATGAATGATGATGCCTGATGATATTCTTCATACTGTCCTTGAAAAAGACATTAATTTGTTACAAATGTGACAAATTGATCTTTTGAAAGGAAATTGCTAGATGCAAAACTAAATCAAACAATCAGTTATTTATGGCTATTTCCACCCACTTATCACTCTGATTTTCCTCTGCACCTGCTGTTACAATATCCGAAGGATGCCACAAAAAGAGATCATTTTACACTGTCTCCTTGGAGAAGATGTGTTTTCATTAGCCCTTCACGTCCAAGAGCCTTGCCATTAGAAGTGGCAGTAGGCAGGGCCGTAGCTAGAGGGGGGGGGGGGTATGGGGGGTGTGACACTGTGACACCCCCCAACATTCATGGCAGTCGGCAAAATCATGTACCAGTTGGCAAAATGGAGGATAGGGGAGAAAAAGAAAGAGGGAAAGAAAGGAAGAGAAACAAGAAAGAAGGAGAGAGGGGAGAGAAAGAAAGAGAGAGAAAAAAAAAATAGGGGTTCTAACTTCGAAGAAGGTTACGAGTTATAGAGTAAAGACAACCAGTTGGCAAATCCAAGTCCATGTAGCCAGGCTTAGAGCCCTACTAGTCAGCAAAATACAAAGGACAAAACAGATGGAGCTATAATAACACACAAATTAAGCCCCCGGTCCTCCCCCAATATAAACAAGCTTGTGAGTTTGCAAATTATACCACAATTATTAGGCGGTTTCAAACCGCCTCGATCACAAGAATCCCCGTTAAATTACGAGAACATTTTTAGGCTAAAAATACCCATTAATTATTCCTGCATTCACACCGCCCTGAAACATACCCTTTCGAGATAAATTCCTGAAGTTAGGAGCATACGCAGTATTGTCTAATAAGCAGGCAAGGCGCGAGATTCAAAACCACTAGCCCAGCAGCCACCCACGGCGCCCGCGCCCAACAACACGCTGGGCTAAAAGTTCCTGTAAATTGCTTTCACATTGCTAAAATACCTGCGACCTTGGAAAAATCCCCGCGAAAGTTCTCGTAATTTCGCCAAGTACCTACTATTTAGCGGGTATTTTCTTTCAGGGAAATTACGCGTAGTTTGCTTTCACATTACCAAAATACCTGGTATTTTCTGATCGGGGTAAATTTCCCGATCAGAGAATACCTGTAACTGACGAACTTCGAGGCGGTCTGAAACCACCTACAAACACATAAGTTTTGTAAAATTAGAGGCAAGACTAGGTAAAGAAATATGGGGTGGGATGAATTTCCAAGGTTTAAGTAGAATAATCAAAGCCAAAGTATAGTTGGCAAATTTAGCTGGTACACCCCCCAACAAAATGCTTCTGGCTACAGCCCTGGCAGTAGGCTACCTACAAGTAGGGAGCTTGGGTGTATGATCTGCATATAGGAATATAGCCACACAGAAATCTCCTCAAAAATCGCCATAGGAAATTGAATGAATGAATGAAAGAATGAATAAAAGAATGAATGAATGAATGAATGTAATATCAGTGAAAGCACTGGTATGAGAATCTACTCCATCTTCATTGCATTACAAACTTGTTTTCAGCAACTTTGAAATTTATTGTATGGTTTCATTCTTGTAATGCTACAAATTTGAGATTAACAATACAGGTGTAATAGGGATATTACACTTCACACTTTATCCTTTTACAGTTACACATGTACATGTATGATTGTACTTCTGCCCTACATATATGTCAATGACATTTCATGTACATGTATAATAGATCTATGCAATGTACTAGCTATTTGTATTTCTACAACCTACTATTAATGAAGCATAGGTTTTTTATATTCCAAGAGTACTTGTGCATGATTTTTTCCCCTGGACGAGTTCATGATAAAGGAAAATCCTCAGTTAACCAAATTCAGTCAAATATCCCTTACTTTGTCTTGAAGGAGAGCAGTTGGAACAAAGAATGTACAGCAAATGAAATTCAAAAGTTTGGTAAAGCTTAAATAATTTTGACTATTTATGCAAACATGTGTATGTTGGATTGAAAGTTTGTGTCTCTATGAAGACAGTATCGATACCCCTTTCATAAACCCATCCTCCAATTAGCCGCCTAAGGGTGCGTTTATCCGCCACTTTTTTACCCTAGAATCATGATCTGAATCATGATTCAAATCATGATTCTGCAGAATCACGATTGCGTTTAGTCGAAATTGAATATAATCATGATTAGAATCACAAACATGAAACACGAAAAAAGGGGCGTTTGGAAAGACGTTTCTGCAGAATCACGTACGAAAATGTTCGAATAAACGATATCGTGATTTGAATCATGATTATATATGACCTCACTGTGTCGGGCTACTTTCGGTTTGACTATTGCCAAGCTCAAGGCGCTCTATATGCTCATTGTATGTACATGATTATGTACTATGCATGCATTTCTTGTCATGTTCAAGTTCTGTGTTGGTCATCGCATCGTACACTACTGTTCATTTTTTGGTCATGTCTTCAACTTCAACTTCTAGTAAATGAATTAACTGGACAGACAATGATCTCAGTTGTTGTTGAGTATACAGTTTCAATATTAAATTGGATCTACGCTGAAATTCACTTCCGAACACCATTTTGGATAAACTAACAAGATGAATAGAAGCATATGGACCCTATATGATAGAAGTAAACAAAATTAGGTATAGACTGAATTCTGGAAGCAAAAGATTTTTCGAGAGCCGAAACACGTGCGAAAAACTTCCTCTGTCAAACTGCGCACTAGTGATGCGCACTGGATTGGCCCGAATCTGAGGAGAAACAGCATTGGAATGAAGGTCGTCTAAACGCTGATTCTGTGATATTGTGATTCATGTTTGTGTTTTGAATCATGATTCGAATCATGATTCAAATCATGATTCTGGCTTGAGGTCGCATAAACGCAGCCTAAGAGTAATGCGGATAATTCAATAAAAATTGCGTTCACAAACTCCGAAAATAATCCGCACTATTTTTACGAGCGCCCGTCCTGAAAAAGGCGGATAATCGTCATGACAACTGCACACGCCCCCTCCGATGCGGTTGTGTTGGAAAAGGGTGACCTTGTGACCGCTCCATGGCAATTATCCGCATCATTTGGAAATGCATTCATAAAGTCAAAATCTGGTCCCGATGCCGCTATTATGCGGATAATAGCAGCATCAAAATAATGCGGATAACTCTGGTCCTCCTCCGATTTTACGACCAAATTATGCTGCTATTAGCCGCATAATTGGGTTTATGAAAGGGGTATTAGGGTGCGTTTATCCGCCACTTTTTTACCCTAGAATCATGATTCAAATCATGATTCTGCAGAATCACGATTGCGTTTAGTCGAAATTGAATATAATCATGATTAGAATCACAAACATGAAACACGAAAAAAGGGGCGTTTGGAAAGACGTTTCTGCAGAATCACGTACGAAAATGTTCGAATAAACGATATCGTGATTTGAATCATGATTCTGACCTCACTGTGTCGGGCTACTTTCGGTTTGACTATTGCCAAGCTCAAGGCGCTCTATATGCTCATTGTATGTACATGATTATGTACTATGCATGCATTTCTTGTCATGTTCAAGTTCTGTGTTGGTCATCGCATCGTCCACTACTGTTCATTTTTTGGTCATGTCTTCAACTTCAAGTTCTAGTAAATGAATTAACTGGACAGACAATGATCTCAGTTGTTGTTGAGTATACAGTATCAATATTAAATTGGATCTACGCTGAAATTCACTTCCGAAAACCATTTTGGATAAACTAACAAGATGAATAGAAGCATATGGACCCTATATGATAGAAGTAAACAAAATGAGGTATAGACTGAATTCTGGAAGCAAAAGATTTTTCGAGAGCCGAAACACGTGCGAAAAACTTCCTCTGTCAAACTGCACACTAGTGATGCGCACTGGATTGGCCCGAATCTGAGGAGAAACAGCATTGGAATGAAGGTCGTCTAAACGCTGATTCTGTGATATTGTGATTCATGTTTGTGTTTTGAATCATGATTCAAATCATGATTCTGGCTTGAGGTCGCATAAACGCAGCCTCCTAGCGCTCACAGCAGCAAAGCTAGCTAGCGTTTAACCATAAATGCATACTGTGTGACCCTTGCATCCATGGACGTCACATGTATATACAACGTATGCCTCGGCCAATTAAAAATTACCTGTCATACTGCCTAGGGTAAATTTATCACAACCGGGATGAACTTACTTGTTACAGTTGTACTCTGCACTTTTGGACGAGGCCACGATCGGTAAAACAGTCGCACTCCTCTCCAGCTTCGGGTTATCAATCCGAGCCTTGGTACGACGATCCCGAGCACCAATAGACGAGTAGTTGCGGGTGATCGTGATATTGTTCTCCCCGACAGTCACCACGTACCCCTTGAAAGCCCCACGGGTGACAACATTACTACCACTGTTGCCGGAGTGGTGCCGGTGGTTGGTGTGGTGCCTGCCGCTCATGGTTGCCACCATGGTGTAGAGATGACTGCAACAAGTGGCACCGAGTCAAAACTGCGGTTGCAATTTGGGTGATACAGCACTGAAGCGACTCAAACCATCATTGATCAATATCTAAAAGATATTAGAAAACAACCTGCATTGGATTGCTACATATTGATTTCTAATTCTATGGGAAAAAAATTAACCAACTGGTAGATTCAGTCAAATACAGTTCTGTACGTGTACACTAAAGACAATGGGCACTTCTTCCGAAAGAAAATTTTCCCATGAAGAGAAAGAACATTCCAATGACAATGTCATTTTCCCAACAAGAATTGTGCTATTTACAGACTTATTCTGTGAACAACACCCTTCCATGACAATTCCAAGCTGAAAATAATTCCGATTATTTCCAAACTCAAAGATCTCAAGTATAAATCAATATTGACATTTGAGAGATGCAACTGATATTAAGCATACAGTATGTGCTGCATCAAAAGATGGGAATAAGATAGACAAAACATTTCCATTGAATACTTCACTCATTCAGTCACATTGGTAAACGCTAATATCATGATTGTGACATTGTGAGAACAAAGTTCCCATAGAATAGATTAAAAATCAATTCAGATACTGCACATGAATCAAAGTGCAAATTGAACCCACTTGAATGAGTTTTGAAATAAGAATACAATAAATACGGCTTTTGGAACTGGGGGCCATTTCATAAAGCTGTTCAGAAGTTAAGAGCGACTTTAAGAACGACTGGTGAACCTTTCTTACATGTCACACAATCGCCAATGAATATACCATTTACCACAAGAAACGATCACCAGTCGTTCTTAAAGTCGCTCTTAACTTTAAATGAACAGCTTTATGAAACACCCACCTGGTGTCTACACTAGATCTGTAGTCTCCAAAAATCATTATTTCCATTTGCCATTTACAAAATTTACAAAAATAAATGAGAATCTATCAGCTACGGCTACGTGTATTAAGAGTTTCTACTTCTGCTGGTCATTGTAAATAATGAAATCTGAGGGGAAATTTGATTTTTTTTTATTTTTTTTTGTCTGGGGCTAAAAAATACCAGCCTAAATTTTCTATATAACGCAATTTACCTTGAATTCAGGGGGGGGGCGGTATTTTTATTTTTCCAGGGCCTTTGGCTTTGGGCTTGGAGCATTTGAGGGGTAAATTTGCTAATCGGTATCTATTGTTTTCCCTGAGTGAAATGTGTATGATAATGCAAAATTTTGCAACCTTGTGCCACAACAGCAGTAGGCATGCCTTTGCACTGAAATATCTTATCTAATGAAAAATATCCATGCTCAAGAGTATATATACTTTTGGGAAAAGTCTCGGAGACATCAGTGCAGTGATACAGGCATGTTCAATTATTGACCTGTTGAAACTTAAAATTCAGAATCTCCAGGGTGATCGAGATGCGAGAGATGAGAATTTTCCTATTTTCTTATTCACTTTTTTATTGATCCACTATAACAAGTTGTCACTTCAAATTTACATTTAAGTTTGAAAAATTAATGTTTTTAACAATTGGCCATTAAGTAATTTCAGGTGAAAAGTAATTGACGAATAAAATATCTTTACACAACTTCTAATAATACTTCCTAAATTGGTACTTACTTGGGTTGGTGACCTACTGTACGGATGTCGTTAATATTGTATACTCTACAAGCATCCTCACAAACCATGCCAACGGTTAGGCCATACCACTGCAAATGATTACAGATCTCGAATCTTGCCTCTCTTTGAAATGGGAACAAACAGAGAACTAATTCGCAAATCAACACGGGAAGTATCTATTCTTGAGCCGCTCTCATTGTGTACCGACTGACCAGTTAAGCTGAACGGCTTCCATTCAAACAAAGAACACCTTCAAAGACAACCTGTGGTTAAATAAAAGGAGCTGGAATCGTTCATGAATGGACATTACCATGCATGAGGGACAGGTATTGAATGGATGAATGCAGCCATAAAAGGGAACTTGGAGGGGGCACAAAAGCCCCCAAAGCTCCCTAAACAACAAGTGGTTAGCTGGTGTTGCATAGGACATATTGATTTTGATGTGCTGGAGTCAATTGAAGGTTTGTTTTATCAAGAGATTCACAAAGCAAGGTTGCTTCTCTCAGACATTAACCAATATTATGAGTTAATTGACCCCTCAATTAGTGATTTCATGACCTATTCTATTCCCACCTGTTTTTTTCAGAATACAAAGGTTTTTTTTCATTCTGTGCTGGGATTCTACCTAATGCACCAGCCAGGTCCCACCAGCATTCTCTCATTTTCTTTAATCCCTTGAATTGCTAGCTTCTTCCACGTACCTCTAATATAATCATACCATTGTAAAATAACATGTCCATTCTGCCACTTTGAATTTACAGTACCAGTGACCATCTTAAGATTATATTTTCTCTCTTTCTCTCTCTCTCTCTTTTCATCTCTATTTTTCCCCTCTGTACTCTCTTTGCTCAAATTTCACCCCACCTTCCTAACTCCCATATCCAGAGATAAAATCTTTCAATATGCTCTCTCTTTCATACGTGCCAACTTTTTTTAAATGCCAAATCATATACACAGAAAAATCTTATTTGTAGCAATTACACACTTAAAGAAAAAAAAATCTTACTAAATCTGATAAAATCTTTCTGGTTGGGAGGTATGCTCTATTGTTTCCTCTCAATGAAAGCAACCACAATGAGTCCAAACCATTGTGTATTCATGCAATTTATCTATTGATTATATCTCATTAATAGCAGGGTCTGACCTTGGGCTTGTCTTTTTATTCAGTACTTCACAGACTTGTCACAATTCATTTTGATTTCTAACGTTCTTGTATACAGTTCAGCACTGTCCCCAAGGTTTGCAATTATCATATAATATATCATGATTCCATTTTATAGGGGGAGTAAGTTGCGCGTAATTTGTTATAGATAACTAGCCGTAAAATATACCTTTGGAGATTAATATACAGGAAAAAAATGAGCCTATATTTTGAATTTACATGCATATAATATACATATAAATGTAAAACAAAAATGTTTTGAGAGGAAAGGTATTTGTTTTGCTACTTGTCAGATATGATCTAGGCCTAAGACTAGTACTCCTCTCAAGAATGTTGCATTATGGTTTTGAGTAGTAAGAGGACTTGAAGATAAAGGAATGCTGAATTAATATTGGCTTTTATTTTATTATCTTTTCATTGTGCATGTTCTAGACCTGAAAATGTATCTCTACAATTCTCTAAAGAAGCGAATCTACAATGTATTAAAGCTAAATGACAGTAGTTGCAGTAAAACACTGATTTCGTGAGAAAGTCTGTAAAACCAAGGTTAAGTATTAATATATCATCGTGGATCTAGATCTGGTACAGTTACATAAACTGAACTTTGTGAAATCATAATATCTAGCTAACAAACGATCACATTGAAGATCGTCAACACAGATCACACGTGGGACAGTGTATTATTATTGCTGGAATAAAGACCCGATGGAAGTGACCGAATCCGCACTTATTTTGCTTATTTCTCAGCAATTACACAATTTCTTCCAGAATCCTTTGGCACATGTTTTTTTTTCATACAAACCGACACTTTGGTGATCATTATATTAAATTTTTTTTTTGCCTCCGACGAAGATTTTGCTAGGATCGAAAGCTTAGGCCCCTTTTTGACTTTCTAATTTACTCCATTGGCTCTCTTTTATTAGATAAGCAGTTTTCAGCAGCTTCTTTTTGCCATATATTAAATTCTGTAAAAAGTCATTTTGAGATCGTTCCCACAACTGGAATTTATCTTTAAAGGGAGGTTGCAAAAGACCAAACAGATCACCAGTGGGCTTGTACATACTGTAGAAAGATAATAATCAAATGCAACTTGACTGTCAACCAATCACAATCATGTATCAAGAGTGGCATTGTAAAAACGCAACTCTTTGAGCAAATGGGGTCCTGATCTACTACAGCTACAAGTGTGTAACAGTGTTTTTCACATTGGGAGATGCCAATTCGGCAAGTCAAAAGGGGGTAATACTAATTAAACGAAAAAGGAAATTCATAAAAATACATTTTATACTGATGCACTACACAATTTTGACATCACTGAGCATACATGTACATACTGTACAAGTAAACCAACATTTAAAACAGTCTACTGTTTTTTCAAAGTTGAAGTGCAGAACTTAAAGGACAAGTCCACCCCAACAAAAAGTTTACTTTAATAAAAAGAGAAAAATCCAACAAGCATAACACTAAAAAATTCATCAAAACTGGATGTGAAATAAGAAAGTTATGACATATAAATTTTTGCAGAATTTCATAAAAAAGTTATATGCACATGCCATCCTGGTCGTATTCAAATGAGCGGATTGATGACATCACCAACTCACTATTTATTTTGTACCGGGGGTAATTTATTATATGAAATATGAAATGATTTAATTTTCTCCTCATTGTCATGTGAAATAAAGTTTTATTCCTCCCTGAACATGTGAAATTAGTTGTTTTTAAACATTTGGTGGTTCAGTCAAGTTGGTCATTGGTGTCAAATCTGTAAAAAATGAAATATTGTACAATTCAAACAATAAAAAACAAAAGAAATAGTGAGTGAGGAACATCATTGACTCAATATGTATGTCACTGAGATAACTACTTTTTTGAAAAATAAGAGAAACTTTATAATGTAATAAGTAATTACATGTACTAATAACTTTCTTATTTTACATCCGATGTTGCTGTGCTTTTTTTTTCTCTACTGTATGTAGATTGATTTAAATCAACTTCTGGAGTGGACTTGACCTTAAACTACATGTACCTACCTTGTACAGTCTCTCTTGGTTGGGTATTGAGGGGGGGGGGCTTAGGCAGTGCTTGCTTTTTATCAGCAATCACATGCATGCTGAGAAGCCCGTTCATATTACTGAACCAGGTTGGCCAGAAAATACCTTTCAAACAATCAACGATTTGTGATGATCCGCCTTTCAAGAGCTCCTACAAAATGCCTTTAAAGCAGTGCTGATCCATTTCATACATCACAAATTTATACCCGCAAAATATGGCAAATTAATCATAGGCGTGAATATTCATACATCTGAATGGTATGCGCCTTTACCAAAGAAAACACCAACAACGAGACTACAAGTTTTGACATCAATAGTTAGCAAACAAAATAAACAAATACTATATAGCATATACAATGTATATGAAATAAAAAAATATATTTGAACAAACTAAACAAATTCAAGAGTAACCAAGAACATATCAAAACTCACAAGAAGAAATTAACAGGAAACACTAAAACAGCAAAAAGTAGCAAAGTCAACTGGGCTCTATCACAAATTGGTTTAATGAATCGCTTTAATATTGCCAGTTATCCTCAACAAATCAGGATCAGTAAACAATTCTAATTGATCATAAACCTTTGTGCTCCAGTGCCATTGACAACACATATGAATTTTGATAGAACATTTTATAACTAACAGGTGCATGCATGATTTACCCAGGATGTGTCTTGCGATGTTCAAAGAAACTGGTCCACGTCAAATCAGGTTCAATGATATCGGGCTGACTACCAAAACCTAATTTCTCTTCATTGGAAAAGGAATAAATGGGAAGGAATTTCAAATCACAGACTTTTTCCCATACACAGTAAAAGTCGAAGTGAAAAAAAAAAAATCAGGGAGGGAGTGAATCACTCTTACTACTGGAGGGATGCAATGTGCAACTTGGTGAGCTTGAGCAACTATCTTGGCCATGATGACTCCAGTTTTATACTAGCCAGTAAAGACATGTAGATGCAGTTGATTACAGATGAATCCCCACCCCCTCACCGACTTACATTATTGAGTAAAAAGACCTATACTGTGTAGCTAATAATAATAGGCAAAATGATTTCCTTTTCTTGGGAGCTGTTACAAAGTGTGACTTAAAATTGACCTTCTTTAGTTTCCAACAATTTGTTGTAGACCTAGTGTCTTAGACCTAGAGAAGAGCTTTTTCAAAATCAACACTACAGATAACTGACTGGCCGATAATTACCGGTATTCTGTAATGTGTGTTTCAAGAGAAGGTCTGATAATTTTTTTTTTTTTATTGGATGATAAATCAATTCAAATAGATTTTGTTGACTTCTCAGTTCTCACATCTAACTTTACAGTAATATGTTCTTAAAGGTCAAGTCCACCCAACAACTATGTTGATTTGAATAAATAGACAAAAATCAAACTGGCAAAATGCTGAAAACTTCATCAAAATCAGATGTAAAATAAGAAAGTTATGACATTTTAAAGTTTTGCTTATTTTTCACAAAACAGTGATATGCACAACTCAAATGAGACAGTCTATGATGTCCCTCACTCACTATTTCTTTTGTTTTTTATTGTTTGAATTACCGGGTATACCGGGTACTATATTTAATTTTTTATAGATTTGACAATAAGGACCAACTTGACTGAATCATATAGTATTAAACAATGCCCATTCCACTGTTTCCACATCATGTTCAGGGAGGAATTAATCGTTGTTTCACTTGACAAGGAGAAAAATAGGATATTCCCTATTTCATATAATAAAATAGAAAAGAAATAGTGAGTGGATGACGTCATCAGTCTCCTCATTTGCATGCCCAACGATGTGCATATAACTGTTTTGTGAAATTAAGCAAAACTTTAAAATGTCATAACTTTCTTATTTTACATCCGATTTTGATTAAATTTTCAGTGTTGTTTGTTGGATTTTTCTCTTTTTATTCAAATCAACTTTTTGTTGGGGTGGACTTGTCCTTGAATTTAAATATAAACCTTTTTTTAAAAGTCTTTTCACTGCTTTTAGGCTTTACAATGGTGGCAATGTCTTGTTTGAAAAGGAGAAAACTAGTAAGAAAAACAGACCTGTAGGTCAAGACTGAAGGTTTGAAAGAAATAAGGGAAAGGAATAGGACGGTTGGGGCCGTTTAAAAATGATACCATCAATCAAGATCGGGTTTTAGCCCTCACATAAAAAGATCTTAGTTTAACTTTGTGAACACAGTCACACGCTCATTATCAAATCTGCCTGCACTGCAGTTTGTGACTTACATGTAAATACTCAACTCAAAGAGTCTGACAAAAGTTGCAATCAGCAATGCCAATGGCAGAAACATTCATTGTTTTGAAACACTTTAAAATATACACAGTTAATTAGTATTACTTGAAAACATTTTGACTCAATTTTTTTTGGCATAAAAATATCTAAAGTCTTTTGTAAAGAACTAATGTTAAACTTAGGTTAACAACAACGTCAACGTTAACCATTCACACCTCATCGGCCGGGCGGCCGGGCGGGCTCACGGCAACGCCAAGAACAGCTAACTTTTTACTTTTAATTTAGGGCCCACATTTCGCCGCCACCCAACCCCTGCCCTGGTCCCAGTCCAGGTGAAGGTCTTACTTACTGGTTTGTGCCTTTTGTTGGTTGAAATGCAGCCGTTTTCGCCGTTGAGCAGCAAGGATGAGTTGCGATGTAGAAGAAGCAACGCCCAATGGCAATGGCAATGCCGTGCTTCGATTGCAAGGCCAATGCCGTGGAGGTGTCCCAGAAGCCAACGGACCGGTCCCCGATCGGTTGCCCGAACTGTAGGGGTTGGTGTCCGTGACCGGGTGGACAGTGAGCGTGACCACACTTGGAGTTGCGACAGCAGAATCCCAAGCTGTTTGGTCAGATGATTGCTGGGAATCTTTTGATAAAGCAAAATTATTCGATAACCACCAATCTCCTTGCATGATTATTCAAACGAGAGCACAGTTTAGATGAAGAACAACAGCAAATGAGCAGACGACACCATTAATTTATTGACAGCATTTCCAATTTTAGATTTTAGGCAAGAAATTGCTATTTGGATTAGCGCGCCCTCTGGTGTTTAATGCAGGAAAGTACTGTAGACCGAAAATATGCTGAAAATCTCATCAAAATCGGATAACAAATAACAAAGTTATTGAATTTCAAATTTTAGCAATATTTTGTGGAAAATGTCACATGCACGTTGTCATGAATATTCGGTTCCCCGAATATTCATTAGGTGGGCTGATGATGTCACATCCCCCACTTTCCTTTTTCTTATGTTTTTACATGAAATCATAATTGTTTCATTTTTTTCATACATGTGGAAATGATCTGCATCCATTATGACGAAATAAGTTGCAGCAACAGATATCTAATGCACTTAATTAGTTCTCAATCCAATTGTTTTTAGTTAATGGTAGATTTTTTTAAATAAATTCCTAATTTCATATAATAAGATTTAAAAAAAGAGCAAGTGGGGATATGACATCATCAGCCCACCTAATGAATACTGATGAAGACATACTAGATCTGCATGTTTCACCTGAATAATGCAAATCTTTAAGATTCAATAACTTCCTTATTTGTTATCCGATTTTGATCATATTTTCAGCATTTTGCTTTGTGAGTTTTATTCTATTTATTGAGATGTAAATATCTTCAACCTAAAGTATCCCTTTAATTTCAGTCAGGGCAAAAAAATGAAAAAACTCCTCTGAAACAGCGGATTTTTCATTTTAGCAGAAAATGAACTATAGTCCTCTGAAAATGCCCCCTTTCCTAATAACCCAGATTTCGGCTTACGATATAAGCGATAGAAGAAAATGAAGAAAACGACCAATTAAGACCAATTAAAAAGTCCCTGTCTAGTTAGACTAGTTTAACTACTGAGGAAGAAGAAGAAGGAGGAGGAGGAGGAGGGAAACCGTTTTTGACCGTTTTACTCCATTTTCCCCTCAATACTTAAGAGGAGAATGAAACACCAGAAACAAGTCGAAGACATGCGAAAGAGAAAAATCAAGGAAGCAGATAAATGAAGGTTTACATATAAGATTGAATGAATGATAAGAAAGTTCTGAGCATTTGTATAATGGAGATCACTACCACTATCACTAGAAGAAGAAGAAGAAGACGAAGAAAATGAAGAAGAAGAAGTCAGAGGAGGATTAAGGTGATGATGATGATGGAGATGATGATGATGGAGATGATGATGATGACCGAGATGATGATGATGGAGATGATGATGATGGAGATGATGATGATGACCGAGATGATGATGATGGAGATGATGATGATGGAGATGATGATGATGGAGATGATGATGATGGAGATGATGATGATGGAGATGATGATGATGGAGATGATGATGATGACCGAGATGATGATGATGGAGATGGTGATGATGACCGAGATGATGATGATGGAGATGATGATGATGGAGATGATGATGATGGAGATGATGATGATGGAGATGATGATGATGACCGAGATGATGATGATGGAGATGATGATGATGGAGATGATGATGATGGAGATGATGATGATGGAGATGATGATGATGGAGATGATGATGATGGAGATGATGATGATGACCGAGATGATGATGATGGAGATGATGATGATGGAGATGATGATGATGATGATGGAGATGATGATGATGACCGAGATGATGTTGAAATTGGCGGTGGTTATCACTAGCTTATATGATTCGAGACTTCATCGAGGCACTTGCACCCCCCCCCCAAAAAAAAAAGGGGGTTACATAACAAAGGATGACGATATGAGCGAATGCTGAATATTTTACCCTTTTTTTATTAATTTTCTACTATATAAATTATTTTGTGTACTTGCACGGATTTTTTTTTTTTTTGGGGGGGGGGGGGGGGTGGGGTGGATTACCTTCCAAACTGCCATTGGCTACCCCTGCCAGTGACCACCATTTTCTGAGGCATGATGATAAGGATGTTGGTGAAGGTGAAGGTGATGACGATGGTGGTGGTGATGATAGTGGTTGTGGTGGCGATGATGATGACGATCAGTGGCGACAAAGCACGGGATGATTCTGTTTTTAAATGTCCTGACTCCTGATATGCTAACTGCATGAGTTTAACCACTTTTTTAAATCCATGAACAGGAAATTTCGGTATGTAAAACAATTAGTGTGAGCCAGTGGCGTAACTACGGAGGGGGCATGGGGGGCACGTGCCCCCCCCCCCCCATCGGCTGGCCAAAAAAAAACGGGAGGAGGAGAAAAAGAGGGAGAAAGGAAGAGAAACGTAGTGGGAAAGAAGAAATTATTGTTCATTATAATGTTGTTTTATATTATAATTATGTTATGTTACTGTATATTACATAAGAAACATTTTTTTCATAACTTTATGAAACTTAATTTGCTCAGGGTCCATGTCTTCATTGTTCCTGTTACTCGCATTGTCTGTTTAACTAAATATAATAGATTTAAAAAAATTCAGAACACTATAGTTTTCAAGTATATTTGAGTGACCTGACGTTGTCAAATCAAGTCAATTAACACCAAATATATTTCCTCGCACTTCGAGTTATTATTGTTTTATGTAGCGACATATTATGCTTCATTTTCATGACTACTTAAAGTGATTGCCCCATTTTAAGGTCTTAATATAAATAATTTTCTGCCCGTTCTTACGTTCGCATTAGTGCATTGGTGAGATTTGTCTGCTCTTCATGAATTCCTAAAACCAGTCCTTAAAATGTTCCTTTTTCAGCTCGCGCTTCGCGCTCGCATCATTTGGTTAGTGAAATACATATGGTCTTAGTAAATTCCTACAAAGAAGCCTTAGAATGCCCCTCTTCATGTCTGAATTTCTTAAATTTTCAGCTTGCGCTCCGCGCTCGCAATATTTGATTTAGTGAGATGCGTATATGAAAATCATGATTACAATGACTACAAAAATTGCTTCATGTGTTTAAATGTAATTCTAACAAAATCAGCAAGCGCTTGGCACTCGCAATAGATGACTGTGGTAAGATATGTAAACTCTGAATGGATTCCTTAAAAAAATAGTTCTTAAAATAGTCCTGTTTGGAGTCAATGTATACAAAATTTTCAGCTCGCGCTTTGCGCTCGTATTGTTTCTTTAGCGAGACAGGTACGTATAATGATTTAAAAAAATTGTTTATAACGTCAATTTTTAAGGTCTGAATATAAAAAAATTTCAGCTCGCGCTTCGCGCTCACATTATTTGATCAGTGAGATACATATCTGTTTAATGGTACTGTCCTTAAAATGTCTCTAATTAGGTCAGTATACCTGGCAACTGGGCGCGCTTCGCGCGCTCACTAAGTGACTCAAAAATTTTGCCGGTGTCCCCCCCCCCCCCAATGCCGTGACCCACGGTACGCCACTGGTGTGAGCACATAGCTGAAGATGTATAATTTCATCACTTTATTATGAAGGATGCGTGGTATCCCGCTAAAACAATGAAAACTCTAAGAATAATTTGTGCATATTCACTTTACAAACACTGGATTTTTAAAGGGGAATCCAACCCAAATAAAAACTTGTTTTTATAAGGAAAACTAAAATCAGACAAGTTAATAGGTGAAAGTTTGAACAATATTGGACAAACAACAAGGAAGTTATGAATTTTTAAAAGTTGTAAATATTGGTAATCACTATACACATGGAGACTTCAAATTGGCCGCATATGGGATGTCATAGTGATGTAAGGCAAGGACTACTCTTCCATGTACTCCAATACATATTATGGCTAAAATGTCATTTTTCCCAAAAGTTTTATTTCAAATTATATTTTTCTTTCATGAGGACATAAAACAATATACTACCTGGGTTATATTTAGATTACTGCCCCAGGGGAATGGGTACTTAAAAGAAAACCACAAATCCCTGATAATAAAGTACATGGCCTATGGGAAAGTTGTCCTTGCCCCTTGTCATAATTTACTTAGCCAGTTGCCAATTTGAAATCTACATAGTATTAGTGATCTCAAATTTAAAGCAGCTATAACTTTCTTATTGCTTGTCCGATTTCTTTCAAACTTTCACCATTCTGTTAAATTTATTTTTCTCCTTCCCAACACAACATTTTATGGCCAAGGCTGGATTCCCCTTTAAGTTGCACGTTATCCTATTCTTTTTTTTTAACCTCAACCAACAGCTACTGCGAGCTCGAGCGAAATTTTGAATTTTAGATAATGACTAGAAAGATTTGTGCTAACAGTGACTGGATGAGAATTTTGTCAAAATTGGAAGAGTGAAAATGCTGGAGGACTTTACAGCTTGAGTAGGATGCTTATGACAGCATTTATTTTTTTTTGGGGGGGGTTGGGGTTATAGATCTTGACTGCCCCCCGCCCCCGTGGTGACACTAATTCAGTGGCGTAGCTACGGGGGGGCCTGGGGGGGCACGTGCCCCCCCTGAGATTTGGTGTGCCCCCCCCAGGTGCCCCCCCAGAAAAAATTGGCAGAGCAAAAAAAAAAAAAAAAAAGGGAGAAAGAAGAAAAGAAAAAGGAAAAGAAGAAGAAAGACAGAAGAAAAAAAAAAGAAGAGGAAAATAAGAGGAGGAAGACGAGTGAATGAAATAATGTGAGGGGAAGACTTGCAATTAAAAAACAAATCTTTTCATGTTACTATATAAAACTTTTGCTGGCGCTTCGCGCCAGAATTGCCTGTTCGATGAGATTCATATCTTGCTCAATAGGCTGATATGGAGCAAGTTTTGAAGTCAATATGCAAAACATATTTTAGCTCGGACATCGAGCTTTCATTATTTTTTTTTCATTTACAAATTTAAGTGCTCTGTGAAATCGGTCCGTTTTATGGTCTACATATCAGCATTTTAAGCTCACGCTGCGCGGTCACATTGTTTGATTTGCCAAGTTCATATTGTATTCCATAATGTTCCATTAAACAAATGTATTCAGAATGCCCAGATTCTAGGTCTAAATCTAAAACATGCGCGATAGCCTGCATGTTCTTTATTTAAAATGTACTTAAATTATCCAGTTTCACATCAGAATATCAATAATCGTCTACTCACGCTTCACAATCGCATTATTAATTATACCCAATTGACTATATTCTATTTATGATTTACAAAATATGAATAGAGTGTCCCGCTTTTAGGTCTAAAATCTCAATTTTAAAATTTCTTCCTCTCGCGCTTCGCGCTCGCATCAATTATTTAGTTACATATCTACTCCATTTATTAATACAAAAAGTGCTTAGAAAGACAATTTTTTAGGTCGGAATGTCAAAAAATTTGCTCGCGCTTCGCGCTCGCATTATTGAAATATATACCGTCTTCGTGGGTAACTGTAAGCAGTCCTTTTCGATAATGCTAGAACAGTTGATAAAAATTTCTGTTCACGCTTGGCGTTCGCAGTAACCATCTAGTTACATACGAATCTTGTTCAGGATCACACATAACATTGCCCAGAAAATTAAATTTTCAGGAAAAAATACATGAAAGTAAAAAAAAAAAAAAAATCGCTCGCGCTTTGCGCTCGCACTTTTTATAAGGCTTATGAGATTATTTCATGTTTATGTTGTTTTATAAGAATAAAACTAAGAAGTGACTGATATAGGTGAAGATAATTTCGGGCCCCATCCCCTAATGGCGAAAGTCGGATCCGCCCTGGTGACACATACACACACACACACCGGAAAAATGGCCGGTGCCCCCCCTGAAAAAGCAAGGACCCCCCAGTGCCCCCCCGTGAAAAAAATCCTAGCTACGCCACTGCACTAATTATGATAATAATGATGATGATAACCTTCAGCCCCCAACTGGCCTATACAAATGGGGGTTTAGACCAAGGAATAAATAAAGAAAAGTGGAATGAAAATTGTGAACTGTGGTCCTATTTTCTGAATATTATGTCAATTAATATAAAAATTCAATGTTAGTGTAAAAAAAGTCAACATTTTGCTCGCTCGTTATCGTCAGGAGAGGGAGCCAAACACTTTTAGTCATGAAATTCTCACGCAAATGTCGTAATCTTGCGAGGATTGTGTAAACATAAGGATATAGGTCTCAAACCGTGCCTCAAATTACGATTATCCCAAGATTTTCAAGGCTTTCCATTACACCGTATCATAGGTGAGACAGAACTCAGGCAATATGTACTGCTTACAGTGGCTGTTACCTGTTCTTTTAATGCCGATTCCGAAGCCGAATGTGATTGCTCCTTTACTACATCACCACACGATGTTTCTTGTGTTGTATTTGACAGGATTTTTCTTGGAACGAAAACCGTGCACGATTTGCAGCGTTGTGTTCCTCGTCGCAATATCACTCATCTGCTATAGTTGCTATGGAAACTGTGTATTCTTTTGCTGTGG
Source organism: Lytechinus pictus (assembly GCF_037042905.1). NCBI lineage: Eukaryota > Metazoa > Echinodermata > Echinoidea > Temnopleuroida > Toxopneustidae > Lytechinus > Lytechinus pictus. The sequence goes on along the minus strand of NC_087261.1, from coordinate 12,854,101 downwards.
GAGTTCGTGTGATGAAACGTGATGATGTCAAATTTCTGGTGATTTTGAACAGTTCTTTTTTACACTGCTCTGAAAACATCCGAACAGCGCTGACATGACACTGACAGAGACGGAAGTTCGGAACATCATGATGATATTGTGCCTGTCGAACAACTATTGGGCTAATATTCGAGAGAAGCGAAAAGCCGAAAGTGAGACACTTACAGACTGATTACCATCATTTTGAATCATCACCATGAATCAGATTCAGGGACAAGAATGCAGCGCTATTGATGATTATCTAATCTAACTTCTAAGTTCTAACGTTAATCACTTTTCTTCTTTATTCAAGATGGCTACATGTATCTTCTTCATTGACCCTGATTGCTCTCTAGCTTGATTGTTTATCATCAATCCACGATCAACTTGTTGTCAAGGGTGTGGTAAATGGTTCTTCAATATAGATTTACATGTTTTCTGTGATGATCCTGATCTATCATGTCTTTCAGTTTCACTGGAAGTACTTTCATTTTCAGTTCCATGAGATTAAAATTTGGCCGGAATTTTGAAATTACCTAGTTGCTGATCTTGCATTTACCCTTACCTTTACCTAAGATTCTGGAAGAATGCTGATGATCCCAGCAGTCGTGCTTCCAGTTCAAGTCCTTCATCCTTCTCATTAGTTACATGTAGGTATCTTCATAGCAGTCTACATGTAGCTTGGAAATCTACACCGTCCTCGACATTAGTATGGTTTATACATTTGATCAAATGAAAACCTTCCCTACCTATCGACCATCAGAAACTGGATAGGCCTCAAGAGGCTATGCTTCAATAGTACCACTTGCTAGTGTTACTATTAAAATAATGACCAAAACAGAGCTCTACAGTTCTGCAAATCTCCCGGAATCCTGTGATCATGTCGGTATTGTAGCCGAACTGAAGTAGATTTAGATCAGGAACTGTTTGTCCACTGTAATAATGCCCAGTTAAACCTGAATTGTGATTGCCCTACATGTATATGACGCTATGCGTGCCAGTATGATCTGAACTAGGACAGCAGCAGAGCTGCTTGGGAATGCAAGGGTGAACCAGTTAACAATAACAGTGCAGACAAAAGGGATTTATAGCATATTATACATGTATGTATAGTCTCCATTTCAAACTTGATAACAATCTTAAAATAGCAGTTCTTTATTTTGGCATGTTATGTTATTAAGGGCAATACTACAGCAAAAGCCACCTGAAAATATAGAATATTTTTGGTTTTTATTGAAGAAAGCTGTAATAAATTAAAATTAGATATGACTGGCCACTCATCCAAACAATGAACTTTTCTTACTATTCAATTCTGAAATGTACATGTACATATTGACTAAGATATACAACCTTTTATTACATGTATGTTTCATTTCAAGTTTCTTTCTTGATGAAATGAAAATCTGAGATGAAATCATGTTAATGACAAAATTCGTTGTATCAGACTTATCAGTGCCTTTCTAACATCATTTGTCATTTCAAAGATTGCATCAGTACTTACATAAATGTTGTAAGTGTTGTGAGTAGAATAGTAGATTATTTTACACACATGAAGTCAATAGTGCCATCTTGTGACAAACATGAATGATACCTGTGTTTACTTTATTGTCATGTTGATACTTAACTGTTAACATCATTCTTTAAAGGTAAATGTAATGGTGATTGTTTTTCTTGTGGCTTTTCTACATACCACACTTACTTTTATTATCATTAGAAGATAGAACTTTAAATATAAATCTTTGAAAGCAGTTCTATTTTTGACTTTCTAAAATGTAGTGTGATGATGTGACTCCATTCGACAACAATACTGCAAGCCAAAAAACACAATTAGCAATTAATAATCAGTCTAATTACGAAGTAGAACTTTTTTGTAACTACTTTTGGAGAAATAGGTAGGAAAGGTCATGTCTTAGACTTCATAATGAATGGGGGTGCAAAGAAACTCAAAATAGATAAATTATTTGCACAGAAATTGAGGAACAAATTAAGAAATTAACAAATAGGCTAGCAGTTGCCCCAAAAAAAGTCCTTGTCAATGTAGTCGGGAAAAAAAATAATAAAAAATGAAGGTTATCTTTACAAAAATTGTCAGACTTTTCCTTAGAAAAAAATATCTTGCCAAGGAAAAGGAAGGGCTCTTCACTCTAGATTTTCATAATATAGCACACATGTACACAACTACTATGTATAAATGAGGTACATGTGCTACCTACATGTGCATCAGGATACAAACTTACACCACATACAATTTTGTTCAACTTTGAGCCCAAAGGAGGGTACATACATATCCCTTGTGAGTTTTCTAGAGGTGCTCCACTCGTTTTTTATCGGACCTCTATGAAGAACAGGGCCATTGAATCTGAATACGTGTAGAGTAATTATCATCTGCGTCTCTTGTGTTCTTATGTTATGTTTGTACTCACAATTATTCTTCAATTTTGTACACTGCACATTGTTTTGTTTTTAATACACGAAATTAAACAAAACTGTTGGATAGCTCATGTGTTTTGAATAGATGGATTATAATGGTGGAAAAATGTTGTGCTATTATCTACTTAAACATGTTTCATAACCCCGTTGCACACACCATTTTGGAATCGTATTTGACCTGATGTGTTCAGTTTCACATGGTCTGACCTGATGTGTTCAGTATCACATGGTCAGTAAATTACATTGAATAGCAACAATTTTCATCAACTTTCTGTTTCAGGGGCCACAGAATGTAATTTTTTGCATGGTCACCCCCCCCCCCACACTTTTAAAACCATTCCATGGCCTTTGTGTTTATCTTTCTGCAACGGGCCCGGCAGAAAGAGTTGCAATCAAATGCATCTTTAAAAATCACGCGCAACTTCATTATCAACCAATCAACAGCGCGCATTTTGGACTTGCGATTGATTTTTTGACTTGCGTTTAAACGCAACTCTTTCTGCAACGGACCCCTGGGGTGAAGTAAATGGGTACCAGGCAGGAATTCATTCCTTGAAATGCTTGTGCACTGCAAATAATTATGGCTGCCAAACTAAAGTGGGGGTAATAATTATCAAGTCCTTTGGAAGCACATAGAGACATTAATCATAATGTGAAATGCAATGAGAAAATGACTATTTATTAATATTATTGATCACGTGTTTATTATTAGTAACATTTCCAATTTTTGTATATGATGTTATTACCTTTGTTACAAATCCAAATCATCATGCTATCATGATTATATTATGTGTGTGTATTTCCAATTTGAATAAATTTATGAAAAATGTCAAATGTTATATGATTCGGTCATATTTATACTTGCATGCCAGTGTTATTTTCAGTGTTCTTTGCAATATTTTTGTATCTGTTGATTTCACTGGATGGGTCTTGTTGGCTTATATTCCCAAATTTTTGAAGAAGTGAGCCAAGGATTGGTCAGAATTACCAATGAAAATTCCTAGGGGGGTGCTGCATGTATTATTCTCCATAGGCAGCACCCCCTTGAATACGGGAAGGTGAGAAAAAGGGTAGAAATGTAACCAAAATGACCCTTTTTTTGCTTTTTGAAAGTCCCGGGACCAAGATGACTTCCAATTTTTAGTGACAACCTTTAATAGAGTAATGATTTTTAAATTTTCTTGAGATCAAAATGACCTCCACTTCGTAGTAAAAACCCCTTTTGTGTGTGTGTGTGTGTGTGTGACGAACTGACAAAAATGGTCAAAATCAACCAGTTTATTCATTAAAGGAGAATGAAACTCTTGGAGCAAGTTAGCTTTTGTGAAAGCAGAAAAATCAAAGAATAAGATCAACAAAACTTTGAGTAAAATAGGACTAGCAATAAAAGAGTTATGAGCATTTGAATATTGAGATCACTAGTGCCATGTAGATCCTCCCATCGGCAATGCGACCAAGATCTGTGATGTCACACACGTACAACTCTCCCATTCGGACACTGAAAATATACCCCAAAACATCTCTTTTTGCTCATTCTTATCATATGACAAACGATTCATCAATGATATAATGTTGTGAAACCTCTGTACTTGTCATCTAATAAAAAAAAACACCTAACCTTGTGATAGACTCTATAAAAGTGAGAATAAAAGTGAAATAAGTACTAAAGTAATGAGGGAGTTGTACGTGTGTGATATCACAGATCTTGGTCGCATTGCCGATGAGAGGATCTACATGGCACTAGTGATCTCAATATTCAAATGCTCATAACTTTCTTATTATTCATTCAATCTTCCTCAAACTTTCAACAATATGTTTCTTTGATTTTTCTCTTTGATATGGATTCAGCTAGTTTCAAGGGTTTCATTCTCCTTTAACATCTACCAGAGTTTTAGGTTGATATTGCTTATTTGTATTAGTCGGACACATATTCACTAACAGGGGCCTGTTTCATGAAGAGTTATGGCAACTCCCATGGAACCCTTGATTCTGATTGTCTGCGGAGCCCTGTTACCATGGCAGTTGCCTTAATGGCAAAGTTACAACAGTTGTAAGTCCTTTATGAAACGGGCACCCGATTGGCTACAATGTACTTTCACTAATTTTTTTTTAGAGTGAATGAGTAAATGAAGAAAAAGAGTGAGAAAACTTAATGTACACAGAGAAAACAAAGAGAGTGGGAGAAAGGAAGAAAGCAGAGTACAAATCCATGTGAAAGAACGCAAAAAATATTTTAATTGTTACAAAAGGGCGGCAAGCCGGTGATGTCTAGAGTCTAGACAGATAAAGGAGAGTAATAAAGAGAACAATTGACCTACATGCAAATATCCAGACTACTTGTTGCTTTCCCTTTTCTGCCAAGGTGTTACTCTTTATTATATTTATTAATTCGAAGCTATTTTTCAATGGTATGTACTTAAAAGAATAGAATCTTTAAAAAAATAACGATTTTACCGGTTTTTTCTTTATATCAGTAATGGTCGGACTGTAACAGACTCCCCCACCCCCTCCGGCGCTGAAAAAAAAAGGAAAGTTAGAAAGAAAAAAGGAGAGGGAGATGAAGAACATAAAGAGAATAAACGTAAAACGAAAGGAAAGGGGGAAAAGGAAGGAAAGAAGAACATCTGAAAAAGAATTGATCCCGAAGTATACAAAATGGGTGAGAAAGGGAAAATGAATTGAGGGATGACAAAATATAGGACAGGAATTTATGGCAGGAAAGGCAAAGAAAAGATAAACTGGGCATGAGGTAGAATGGAATGAGGTAAAATGCTAAGGGAAAAGCTGAATTTAAAAATGAAAAAAAAATGGAAAAAGAAGAAATTAAGAGCACAGCCAGGCTGGCGAGGATTGCCGAAAATAAAGAACAGGAATAAAGGGATTGCGTTTGTGTATGAAGTCAAAGATAGCTTGCTAAATTTCATGTAATAGCGGTAGCAATCAAGACACAAAAAAATTAGATGACCTTTGTGTGATTCCGGAGATGAGGCCAAATCATTACCTATTCTGTCCCTAGCCAAGGGCTAGACCTGCCCCTTTACTTACATCATTAGCTTTATTTTAATGAGGCAAAATTTGTCTCGCTCGTGACGTTTTATAAAGGACCCCCCATGTACCCCCTCAAAATATTTGGTTTATTATGCCACTGCGTTGGAGTAGTGTGTTCTGTAAAACTTAGCCCATGATTTGATTAAAAGTAGCGGCCGTCGATCTCTAAGGTATAAAATGACTAAATTGCCAGAGGATCCGGGGGCTCCGCCCCCGCATCCCACCCACTGGCGTTTACAAATTTTACAAAAGGAAGTTTGGCCCCCAAAATTAAAGTTCTACGACCAAGAACAGAAAAGAGAGAAAAAAGAAGAACAAAAATAACTGGAAAAGTGCAAGTAGTATTATTTTCTGAATATCATTTCTACATCTATAGTAATGTTGTATTGAGAAGGTGAAATATTTTTCTCGCTCGCTTAGGACTTTATTAAGAAACTTTTGCCACACACGCGAACGCTCGAGTAAAACCATGAAAAATCCTGTGCACATCATAATATGACCGGGAAATTACTTTTTTCTAAAAAAGTGTTAAAAAAAACCTAAAAATGACCATATGATTGTGATTTTTTGCATGGTCAGCCCCCCCCCCCCCCACTTTGAAAACCGTTCCGCGGCCCCTGAGGTGGGTGTGTCATAAAGTTAAGAGCGACTTTAAGAACGACTGGGGGTCCCTTTTCGTGGTAAATGGTATATTCATTGGCGATGGTTATGTGCGTAAGAAAGGTTCACCAGTCGCTGTTAACTTACGAACAGCTTTATGAAACGGCCCCCTGGTGTTAGCCTAGAGCTGAAGTGATGCTGTTTGAATTCCTCGCTTGTGTTGTCCTACATCGATACTGAGCTGGTGTTAATTTAACACAGGTATTTTTGCAGTGTAACCGTTTGTCACATCCCGATATCATAACTTAAAATTGATCGATCCAGTAAAAAGAAAAATGTGTAATACCCTTCAAAAAAAGTAAAGAAATCAACAATACAGCACGGAAAAGCCAATATCCGAATGGGCCCGTTATAGGGCTTATATGACCCCCACCCCCCCCCCAAAAAAAAAAAAAATAGCTAAAAACAGACACACATATTGAACCTTTGATAAAGTTGCGGATTTGATTTGATAGTCGTTTAGAGATATAAATGAGAAAAAGTGTTTTCACAAACACGGGTTTACGTTAGATATCAAATGATTAAGTGATTTTTACAAGTGGAAACTTACTATTTCTGAATTAAAGACTAAGAATTCAATATCCATAAAAATATCCAAGGCCCCGTTTGGTATATCCTAAATCTGCATGTTGTACACAAATTTCATCTTGGCTTATGCACCCAGAAGAACTATAAACTAGGCTTCCATAAATATATTGACAGGTAAAAAAATCATGTCCAAAACTGTAAGGTACGTATAATAGCAATGAGGGATGTATACAAACTAATTCAATTTCAGACCGATAGCACTTTAGTTGTTCAGATGATATGTTTGGAGTTACCCTAAAATAGTTGATAATTGTATTTGAAAAACCGGTATCAAATTAAAAAGAAATTATATCAGAATGCAACGTTCATTGTGATGACATTGTTCTTCATGCTAGGATACTGACATCCGTACACTGTATACATTCATACGCCATTATACATACAAATTTTATCTCAGGAAATGCAGGTACCTTACAACCATCCAACACCCATCCCTGCTTATTTGTCTCATCTCATCACTATATACCAACGACAATTTTATGCTAAACCCTTTTTATTTAACAGGTAAAATACATTATCTCTATTTTCTACCGAAATAGAATAATTGGCAGGAATTAAAGTAGGCCTATATTTTTCGACTTCTGACTCTGAAATCGGTCAATTTTACATAAAGGGGAATGAAACCCTTGGAACTAGTGGGCTTGTGTGGATAGACAAAAAATCAAAGAATAAGATCAAAGAAAGCTTGAGAAAAATCAGAAAAATAATGGCAAATTATGAGCATTTGAATAATGCGATTAATAATGCTATGGAGATCTTCCAATTGTATGCGACAAATATGTGTGATGTCACAGGTGAACAACTTTTCCTTTGATGGACTACAAAATACACCCAAACTGTCTCTTTTTGCTCTTTCTCATGGTGATAAAAACTCTTTATCCATGATATAATCTTTGAAAATCTGTATTACATGCCCTCCTATAGAAGAAATTTATGATCTACTGATAGATATGATAAAAGAGGCATTTTAAGTGAAATATATACAAAAGAAAAAAAAGGAAAGTTGTTCACGTGTGATCCTTGTCGCATTGCCAATAGGAGGACCTACATCACAATAATGATCTAAACTTCAAATGCTCATTACTTTCTTATTATTCATTCAAAATTTTCTCAAACTTTTGTTGATCTGTTTCTTTGATTTTTCTGTTTTCACACAAGCTATCTTGTTCCAAAGATTTCATGAACGCCTCTGAAAGTCTCGCCTGCACTTCACGATTCTATATATGAAGAGTTTAGTTGCAAAAGGGCTTAGGTCCACTTTGGACCATTCTGAGAAAACCATGTTTTTTATTTTCACTTACTGCAATATTCTTATGAGAAACTAAATTGTCATGATGTACTATCCTATCATGTGAACATAAAATTGGGTATTAAAGAAATCTACCTGTCTTCATTTTTTTTTCATAAATATTGTTTTAAAAATTATAATTGTGGACCTAACCCCTTTTGCAAGTAAACTGAAATGAATCCAATCTATTTTGATTAAAAAGGTGATTTTTCTTTTCCACTTTTATTCACTTTTTCATGTAAATTTCGAATTTTCTTTGTTTTCATCAAAGCGACTAAAAATTTAGAGGTTTTGAGACATAAATCAATAAAATTTATGAACAATGGACCTAACCCCTTTTGACAAATGAGCTCTTCAGAAGAGTTTGTTTGCAAAAGGGGTAAGGTCTACTCCAAGAAAATCATTTTTTTAAATTCTCCTATCTTGCATATTCTTATACGAAACTAAATTTTCAAGATTCCCTACCATGACAACATAAAATTGGGTATAAAAGAAATCTACACTGTAAAAAAAAAATAGTAGAAATTACTTAATAAAATTGTGGCAAAAAATTGCCTTAATTTTTTCAAGTATTTATGACTTCGGCAGTTTTAAGTAAAATTTACTTATTTTCTTTGCTTCCATTTTACTCAAGAAAATTAAGTTACAATAACTTAATTCAATTAAGTAAAACAATCAACAAAATATTTTAAAATATCAAATGGGGGAGTGGACTTTCGTGATTCGAAAGTCCGCTCCCCCATCGTCCCACTTTTGGTGGCATCATTTTCATTTTAGACATGTTTTATCCAAATATTAGACTTTGTGAATTGTCACTTACCTGTACATGTATAGGTACTGACATTTATATTTATACGCGATCGTTTCATTCTTACAAATAAAACAGTGAGAATAATTTTCTGCTAAATGACTATTTAATATTGCCTTTTCATTGATTCAACAAAAGAATACAATAGTTAGCACACCCTTATCCAAAACAATTTCAAACACAAATAGATATGACAGTTATTAAAAAAAAAACCATTTACTTGCTCTAATGAATATTCATGCATTATTTAATTATGGCGTTAATTGAAAAATATAAGTACATTCAACATGATTTTATAAGTAACAATCATCTTTGCCTAATTGAGTTAGATTTACTCAATCAAAGCAAGCTATCAATACGTGAATTTTCTTAAATGTATATTGAACCCAAATAAATCAAGTAAATCAAGTAAATTAAAATACAAGTTGAAACTACTTAAAAACAACGAAAAATAATTACAAATTGTAAATTCTACTTAAATACATTAAGTGTTAACTACTGATTCAAAGATTTCTTTTTACAGTGTACCTTTATTCATATTTTTTAAAATATTCTTTTCCAAAAAAATCGGTGTGGACCTAACCCCTTTTGAAAAAAAAGTGATTTTTCTTTGCCATTTTTGATCACTTTTAAATACGAATTTCAAATTTTCTTTGGTATCATCTTATAGAGCTACTAAAAATCTATACATTGAGACCCAAAAAATCAAATTTGATGAAAAATGGACCTAACCCCTTTTGCAAGTGAGCTCTTCATATAGGAAACGAATGTTGAATAATTATTCACAAAACACCATTTATAATGATAATGACTCTCGCCTTTGAAACAGAGGGTCGTGGGTTCGAATCCCAGCCAAGGTGTGTTTTCGTTCAGCAAGAAATTTATCCAAACTGTGCTGCACTCGACCCAGGTGAGGTGAATGGGTACCCGGCAGGAGTAATTCCTTGCATGCACTGAGCGCCGGTGATGGTAGCTCGAGCTAAAGCCGGGGTAATAATAGCAGCGCTTTGTATCCTCAGGCAAAAAGCGCTTTATAAATCCAGCTATTATTTATGATTAATATAATAAAACATGAATTCATTTACCCTAAATGACCTTAGACCTTGATCATGTGACCTAAGACTCGTGGAAAACAATAAGTGATACTTGATTACCCTTTCGTCCTCCTTTCATATACTAGATACATAAACTTTCAAAGCTATGAAATAATAAAGTATGCAAAGTTCAATTACCTATATAATTGACATTGGTCATGTGACCTGAAACTCGCCTAGGATGTTCAATGATACTTGAATGATTACTCTTATGCATATAAGGTTTAATCCATAAACTTTCAAAGTTATGATAGCAATTTAACAAATATTCTCACGATGGCCAACATTTGTTGACCCTATATGGCCTTTGATCTTAGTCATGTGACCTGAAAGTCGCACAGGATAGTGATGCTTGATTGCTCTTACGACCAAGTTTCATGAGCTAGATCCATAAACTTTTAAAGTTATGATGAAATTTCAAAAACTTAACGCTGGTTAAGATTTCGATATATGTTCCCCCAACATGCGTGTCTATTGTCAATTCGGACCCCAAATGAACTTTGACCTAGGTCATGTGACTTGAAACTCAGGCAGGATGTTCCGTAATACTTGATTACCCTAATGTGTCCATGTGTCATGATCTAGGTCCATATACTTTCTAATTTATGACAATTCAAAAACTTAACCTTTGTTAAGATTTAATGTTGACGACGCCGCACAGTGGGCCAGGATGAGTTGAAAGTGCGCCAAAATTATTTTCCGTGTTATATTTTTATTTTAACATGTTGATTAAGGGTAATTTGGGGCGTAGAATCAACTGAACATAATTTAAAGCCGATATGACGTCACTTTGATACAAAATTTTGATTGGCCGATTAAAACCTATCTGTGAAAAGACAAATTACGATAAACAATTCGTAGTATATAAACTTTTGTGTTATGTGTTACTTTAAGATTGACCAGAGTGAATATTGGTTTATGCTTCTCATATGCCTAAAAAGTGTGTATGAGATCCTGAAAATAATTCTATGGCATCAAAATGATCATTAGATTTAAAAAATACCTTAAAATATGAAAAATATTAAACGTGCTTTATCAAGCTATCAAGGTTTTACGTGATATATTGCCAGGTAGAAATAAGAATACAGGAATACGAAAAATTGTTTATAAAAATGAAGAATACTCAAAGAGCAAAGATATTGCAAATGTACTTAATGCCCATTTTTCTTCTTTAGCTATGAATAAGAAGCAACCAATTCAGCAACATGGAGCCAGAGGAAATCCGGTTCAGTTTATGGCTCATGTAAACTCCTTCTTTTCATTTGCTCAGATTACTGGAGAACAAATCAGAAAATGTCTTTTAGAGATACCACGTAACAAAGCGACCGGTCTCGATACAATTCCTTCAAGTATTCTGAAAGACTCGTCTCCCTGTATTGTTAACACACTGGCACATATCATTAATTCATCACTGAAAGAAGGGTATGTTCCACTCGAATGGAAAAGGGCAAGAATTACTCCATTATTTAAGGGTGGTGATGCTTCAAATCCATTTAATTACAGACCAATATCTGTATTACCAGTACTTTCCAAAGTCATAGAAAAGATAGTCTTTAAACAAATATATAAATATCTAAATGAAAATGACATACTTATTCCAAACCAATTTGGTTTCCGTCCAAACTTTTCAACGAGCCTTGCTCTATTAAATCTGACTGAAAATATTACTAAATCACTTGATAGAGGTGAGTCAGTTGCCCTTGTTGCATTAGACCTGGAAAAGGCATTTGATATGATTAGCCACGAGATATTGCTTAAAAAATTAAAATGTTATGGATTTGATGAAAATTGTTTACGATGGATTCAAAATTATTTTCAATTTAGAACCCAGAAAACCGTCATAAATGGAAATGAATCCACTGAACAAATTGTACAATGTGGAATTGCTCAAGGGAGTATTATTGGGCCTTTGTTTTTCATACTATACATGAACGATCTCCCCAAAGTAATAAAATATTGTAACATATCACTTTATGCAGACGATACCTGTCTGTATGTATCATCTAGAGATCCTACTCGAATGCAAGATATGGTAAACGAAGACCTGGCCTCTATTCAAGATTGGTTAATACACAATGAGCTTTTGTTGAATGTTAAAAAGTGTAAGCTGGTCATTATAGGCTCGAAGCGTAAGACCAATTTATTTGCCAATGTCAATGTACGGATTAATGACCAAGTTCTGGAAAGAGTAGAAAACTGCAATTGTTTGGGTATCGTTATTGATAAGGAATTAACTTGGCGACCATACATTGACGGTGTCCGATCCAAAGTCCTACGAAGTTTCTTTATGTTGAGGAGAATCCGACCATATATAGACATATCCACTGCTACTCTTTTGTATAAGACAATGATTCACCCCCATTTCGACTATTGTAACACCGTGTGGATGAAACCTGATTCAACTTCTCTGAAACGGCTTCAAATCCTCCAAAACAGAGCATTGATGATAATTCTACAGGTGGATTGTCGCTACAGTAGAACACTTCTTTATCAGACTGTTTCTGTTGACTGCTTAAATGTAAAGTTAAAAAAAGACCTCGTCACTTTGCTATTCAAACTATTAAATAATCTACTTCCAAATGTGCTAGACTCAAAACTTACAATTAAGGACACGCACCATTCACTTAGAAATATCGAACAGTATATTTATCTTCCAAAACCCCACACCAATTATTTGAAAAATAGCTCTTTATATCTTGCCAGTCATTTATTCAATAATCTCCCCCAATCTGTAAGAACACAAACAAATCTACCGGCTTTTAAAAAATGCATCCAAAATATCTTTCCTATTAGTTTTCCGTAATTGTTGCTGACTGAGATTCTGACCATTGTATTGTTTCCGTTTTTTTATCATATATATTGATTGTACTTTTGTTAATGTTTTGAATGTGTATATATTTATATATTTTTTGTTGCTTTTTTAGTTCTTATTCTCTTATCTCAAATCTTTATTTTTATCATGTACAATGTAACTTATATCTGTTCAAATGTTTGTACATGTATTTATTATTTTGTTCATGATTTATAATTTATTGTTTTAAGTTTTTCAACTTTTATGTACGGACTTGCTAAAAAACAGCCTTGCGGCTGATAGCAGGTTTTTTTAATCCCGTATTTAAATAAATAAAACATACAAAACAAAACATACATACTTGGGTAAAACGCAGAGTATATAACACCACGAATGTATCACTATGAAGAGGCTGAAATTATTCTACAAGTAACTTTTATCTCTGGAAGAAGGGGTGGATAGCCCTTATATGCGTTATCAACCTTCATTTTGTTTACATTATGCCCGGAATTCATGTCATTTTCATGAAATGGAAGGGGCATTGTCCTCGCCGTGCAAAAATGCGCCGCAATGTACACCCCATACGGTGCGCTGCGATGACTGCGCGGTATAAAAATGAGGGCGATTCCACACTAGAACTTCAAAAATATCATAAATTTCAACATGCTTTCAATAAGTCATAAGTAGTGTAATATTTTACTATGATACCTAAATTTTATGAAAATTATGAGTTTTAACCAAAAGTGAAATCAGATATAGTTTTTTTGGGGAAGAATAATGGAATTTTCAATTTTCAATAATTTTGCTAATTGAATATTCAAGTACAAACACTGCCTGAAACAATTATTGGCAAAGCACGAGAAGATTGAAAATATTGCAGGTCAATGGAATAATGTATCATTGATGGTTCCAAATGATATCTACTACATTTTCCTGATCCATAATAGGGGCAGCCCTGATTTTTCCGAACCTATTTTTGGCAATGTCCCGTACGACACATAAAGATGCAAAAGTTTGTCCTACAATTTTATTTTTGATGATGCAATTTCACAATATCAGTTTCTCTTTCTTTGACCCATGGGTGATCGATTTATCCCATAAGGATCTAATCACAGCCCTTCATTTTTTAATAATTGTCCTATTGAAAGTTGTCCCGTACGACACAGTGTGTGTCGTACGGGACATGTCCGGTACGACACACAATATATAATGCATTTAATTGCAGGATTTTGATTCAGAAACTGTAAATAGTAGGCCTATTTTAATTCAAGTAATTGATTTGACATAAAGTGAACTGAAAAATACTTTTTTATCTCCATAGAACATAAAATAGGTGATTCTAACCATTTTAATTGATGTCATGTAGGTGTATTCTTTTGTGAATCCCTTCAGCTAAACTGGCGATTTTCACTGGTCAGAGCAGGTTAATTTCTTTGTCACTGAGCATGAAAAGAAAACCTTTATAATTGATTCACCCTAGCCTGGAAGATGACTTCCTCTTGCATGGAATTATTATAAGATGTAAAAAAAAAAAACATATTAATCAACTATTTGGACTTCCCTTGATGATCACTATTTTTTTATGTACAGTATTGAAACTCCTTACTTTTTTCAAGTTGTAACAAAAATCTGGAAAATAAGACAAACCATATGGTTTCATGAAATGCAGAAAGGTTTGAAAAAGTAGAACCGCATTTCTTTAGAAAAAAATATTTTGTGGAATTATAAGTGACAGTTGTGACATATATCATGTATATATACATTTTATATGAAAAAATATAACATTTTAGCCCCATAATTTACACAAACAGTTTCATTCATTCATTGTTTAAATAGTGTATTGGAAATCATCAATTAATTCACTAAAATATAACTTCACACAAAACCTCAAGTTCTTCAGCTTGGAAAAAATGCTGCGAACCCTTGTACATTTCCCATCATGAAAAAAATTATAACATATTGCTCCCGATTGTATATATTGAGGTTACTTAATTATATTGTCCTGACTGACTACTTATTAAAAGACTTTTCATTAAAAAGGAAGAATTTAGGGGCAATGCTCCCCTTCTAATTGATAAAAGTTCATTGTTTTATTCAGACTGCCCAGTACAACACGCAAGTGCCTGTACAACACACAAGTGTCCCGTACGACACACAAGTGTCCCGTGCGACACAGAAGTGTCCTGTACGACACACAAGTGTCCCGTACGACACATTATTTTGTTTATGATATATTGACAGAAATATTCAGCCAATTGCGGTTTCTAACATAATGAATGTCTTTAGTTTGATAGGACTATCATTATCATCAGCCAAAAAGAGTGATTGAAGAAGTCAAAGAGACATAAAGTAACTAGGTTTGGCTTCAATTTAGAGGTGTCCCGTACGAAACATTTTGAGTGTCCCGTACGCCACAATGTTCTCGAAAATTGTAATTTGCTCTATTTATTCATGAATGTCTATTTTGCTTTCTTTCATAGATGTGTTTGTTCTTGGGTAATTGAATTTCAATTTGAGATCAGTTTCTATGAAAATTATCCGTCCAACTCACAGACTTTAGAGTACAAACTTGAGGTTTCGAAAAAAGCCACTTTTTCTGCGTCCGTACGACACATTACTATTTTAAATCTGTATTATACAGGATGTGAATCATGTGAAGTCATGTTAAGTCTTGGTTTTTCTAACACTCTGGTAGTACTTGATGATCACCTTTAGTTACTGGAATATTTTTTGTTTTTCTTGTCAAAAAACTGTCAAATGTTCTCTAAATGTCCCGTACGACACGTATGGAATCACCCACGACCGTTTTGGGGGTGATGTGTCAAGTAAAATCGGCTCTAACATAAAAACGGGCAGTTAAATTTGGTATCGACTTATAGCTTAGACATCGGGAAAATGATGCTTATATAATTTAGACGGATATCCACGGAAATCCAAACGTTTCTATTGTAAATGCAAAAAACATGGATTATCAGCCTATTTCGAGGAATAATTATCCTATAAACCACCTGAAAGGTGTCTTTTATCTACTTTGAACCCTTTCACACGAAAAAAAAATATATCAGGATTATGTGGGAGCCATTTTAGATTCCTACATGAAAAACCTCATGTGAAATGGCCTGTTTTTCAACTATAGGTTGTCATATACGCGGCATTTCGCAAAATGTCACATTTTACGATTTGAGGTAGGAAATTAACAACCTTTATGCAAATTACGGAATGAAATAGTTTGCTGAAGTATTCTTCAAACTGTTGTCTTTCAGCTGGGCATGACAAAAATTAAAAATCTGGAATTGCCCAAAATTACTTTTGTTTCTCCCCGGCCCACTGTGCGCCGCGGCCACAGTCGGAAAAGTGGCGTCTGTATATAGTCTCGCTCTGCTATGCAGGCGAGACAAAAAGTATTTCAACCAACCAAATTTCCAAAACTGCTGCATTTTCAGAAGTAGTCTTTGCAGAAGTAAACATAAATCACAGTATCATTATCATAAACGGAACAGGACAAAATGTGTAAAGGGGTCGACCAATATTATTTTGGAAGATGCTATAAATTAATTGAATTTGAATTGAGTTATAAGTTACTTTCGTAAAAGAAGTAAGATCAGGGTGGGGAAGGGCGCGTTTCATCAACATTTTCGTGCGACAAGTTGTCAGATCTGACAACTTTTCGTGATATTGATTGGCTGAGAAGCACTGTAACTATGGTAACTGTCGGTTAAAACAAGACTTGTGGGATAAAACATCCGACAAGTCCTTTCATGAAATGCTCCCCTGGCGTATAAAGGTCACTTGTTCATCTGTATTTTTTCTCACGAAATTATACTGAAATTTGGGATTGAAAACAAGCTTCAACTTTACTACTTTCCACAAAAAACCCTTATGACATTAGATAAGTCAATGATATGGACAAAAATGAACATGCAAATATATTTATTAAAAAAAACAAGTGGAACGCCTCTGGCAGTCTCGCCTGCATTATGACAATTCCTCAAATACCTCCAATATGGCAAAAGTTCGTTGACCCTTAGTGACCTTTGACCTTGGTCATGTGACGTGAAACTCGCACATGATATTCAGGGATACATGGTTGCTCTTATGTTCAAGTTTCATGATCTAGATCCATAAACTTTTAGAGTTATGATGACAATTCCTCAAATAACCCCAACATGGCCAAAGTTTGTTGATCCTAATTGGCCTTTGACCTTAATCATGTGACGTGAAACTCAGGCAGGATATTTAGTGATACAGTAGCTTTGTACACAATTAGTCGTCCATGGATAATGATTCAATTTATTATACATCAATTTATTCCATCAATTTTACTTGCTAGAACTTACAAAGATAATCAAATTAACAATAGATAGTGAACTTCAATGATAAAATCTTAAACTACTTATTCAATCACTTACTGTCTGTATTGTGCATTAAACATTAATGAAATATTATTGGAAACTGTACATATCATGAGAGGTTACGTCCATTTTTTAATGGATACTGACGGTTATGCAAGTTTGTTTTTATCTCTCTCTCTCTCTCTTTTATTCGGGACAACCAGTTATTGACCTGAATGCGTTTGACTTGGTCTTAAAGAAATACCTTTTGGACTTCCTTGAGGGCATAGAGCAAAAAGATGGGGACTACATCAGGGCCCCGTTTCATAAAGGACTTGCAACTGTTGTAACTTTGCCGCTATGACAATTTACCATGGAACCCTTGATTCTGATTGGCTGCTGAGCCCTGTTACCATGGTAGTTGCCATAATGGCAAAGTTACAACAGTTGCAAGTCCTTTATGAAACGGGCCCCTGGTGGCCGTTTCATAAAACAGTTGAATGACAGGTGATCCTTTCTTGAGGTAAATGATATTCACCATTAAAAATGTTTAATGGTGATTATTTTGCGCGTAAAAATAGTTCACCAGTCGTAAGCCGCTCAGCTTATGAAACACGCCCACCCGGTAACCTCTGGTATTATTTGAACACATTAAGAAAAATCAGACAAACAAAACACTGACAATTTGATCAAATCTGACAAGGAATAACAAAGTTATGGCATTTTAAAGATATGCATTATTCCGGTGAAAGCGTTCTGGGCATGTCTTTATGAATATTCATTCAAATTTTTCGAACAAGACCCAAAAAATATTGGAATGACAAATGATTAAGTGCATAGCCTAAGTTTCTTTCAAAGTACAAAGCCACTAAGAAACTTAACAAGTGATAGAACTTCATAAAAGATAAGAAATTGTAATATTGAAAAGGATTATTTGAATCAGAGTAAGATCAGATACTCACTACAGAGTTAAAGGGTTTTTTTATAATAAAATGTAGGAATTTTTAGGACAGCACAATATTCTTTGTTTCAAATTTCTCCCCAAAGAAATTCACAACTTTCAAAATGGTTGGTAGTAGTTTTACATGCGAAATTTCAAATTGTACGTGTGTGAGTATGCAAAAGGCGGCGTCATGATTTCTTGGTCGGGGGCGAGGGACGACCAATTTTGTCTCAATTGAATAATAGGGGTAATACAAAGTAACAGTACACGATCTTTGTCTGACTACTTGATAGTACTTAGTCTTTATTCTTTCTTTTCCTCTTTAATTTTTTAGCATGTTCTCCTCTATTATTTAATTCATTAATTTAACGAGCAAAGGGAGACGATATGGCTAAGTCAGAGTCTCAAATTCTATGACGTCATGAGAAAATTGCAACGTCACGCAACTTTGTCGCGAACGTAACAGCTGCTCCGCGGTAAAAAAAAGTCTATGCGTTTTATGAGTTAAAGGGGAATCCAACCCAAATAAAAACTTGTTTTTATAAGGGAAAGAAAAATCAGACAATTTGATAGGTGAAAGTTTGAACAATATTGGACAAACAACAAGAAAGTTATGAATTTTTAAAAGTTGTAAATATTGGTAATCACTATACCCATGGAGACTTCAAATTGGCCGCATATGGGATGTCATAGTGATGTAAGGCAAGGACTACTCTTCCATGTACTCCAATACATATTATGGCTAAAATGTCATTTTTTCCAAGTTTTATTTGAAATTATATTTTTCTTTCATGAGGACATAGAACAATATAATACCTGGGTTATATTTAGATTACTGCCCCAGGGGAATGGGTACTTAGGAGAAAACCACAAATCCCTGATAATAAAGTACATGGCCTATGGGAAAGTTGTCCTTGCCCCTTGTCATAATTTACTTACCCAGTTGCCAATTTGAAATCTACATAGTATTAGTGATCTCAATTTTAAAACAGCTATAACTTTCTTATTGCTTGTCCGATTTCTTTCAAACTTTCACCATTCTGTTTTATTTATTTTTCTCCTTCCCAACACAACATGTTATGGCAAAGGCTGGATTCCCCTTTAAAGCAAAAATCGCGTATCAAGATGGAGGCTGAGAAAAAAGCTAAGGCAAATTTCACTGAAGGCATAGAAGGAGAGAAAGTTACGCTAATAGCAGAAATAGGAGACTCACGCTTAATTCACGTATCACGTTTCAGGATAAAGAAAACTGTCTTGAAGTTAGGGCAAAAATCTTAGCCATGTTGTATTTATGGAATACAGACTCTGCAGTTTTATGAAAAGTTGCTTAGCCATTCGATTCATCCTATATCAGTCTCGGTCGCGCAAAAATTAATTATTAGCCAATTCTTTATGGAATACGCGTTTTGGCTAAGAATTTTGGCTTAGACAGAAAATAAGACAAAATGATTAGATTTTTTTTACTTAAGCATGCTTATTTCGTTTATAGAATACGGGCCCTGGTATACATGTGTGTGTTTCCTAACGCTGTCTTCTTAAAGCCATGCGCAATGCAACGGGCTTGCAAAAGTTGGGATGAGATTAACATGCTTTATCCGCGGTCATGTTACCGCACATTTTGGTAAATTGCATATTTGGTAATCACTTGTATAATTTCTTGGTAGCTTTGTTTTTTGAAAGACTAGGAAAACAATTGACCGGCTAAAGCTATTAGCTAGCTTACGCACCACTAACCTGGTCGTTTAACTTTGGACCTCACGGCTGCCCATAAAAATTACCCGAAACTCACGCGCAACTATACAAGGCCTTTTATAACAAGACATTATTTGTGACTATTGTGAGGAAAAGTGATATTCAAGGAATATGAATATTGAAAAGCAAAAAGGAAAATGAACAGCATTAAACTTAACTGGATAAAATGTACACATGATTCAACGTTGCTCTGTGAATGTTAGAAAAATATGCGAGTTACTTACAATAAGTATATAGTAATTAAATCCATGAAACAGTAAATTCAGTAAACGAACTATCAATAAACATAATAAACATAAAGTATTGATTAATTTCAAGGAAAATCATTTTAAAATGATAAAATCATTTTAAAATGATAAAATGTGAACATTTTAAGCGCAGTGCATAATCAAAACCAGAAGCATCATTTGGTATAGCATTTAGTAAACCAGATTGTTTTAATCTTTTATACAGTTCAATTTACAAGTTAGCATAAATTATATGTATAGATTCGATCGGTGCCTCCCAATAAATAAAACAGCGCAAATATTTTGCAATAACGTAGACAAAAAAAAACACAGAATTTTCACTTGAGTAATTGTTTATTGTTGCTCTTTTGCTTCAACAAAGAAGTCAAACATGAACTATTTTACAACATCCTAAGCTAAAACAATATTAAACACACACACATTCAAATTTACCAAAACACATCTACATGTATAATCTTCTTGCTATTAATGAATATTCATGTACTGCATGAATGAGGCGTTTTTTTACAAAAAGGTATGTTTTACGATAACCGTTTTCCCCCATTTACTGTGCACTATCCTAATGAGTGCCAAACTTGCGCGAAAAGAAATTAATAATTTCTCCCGTCAAAATTAGCTATTCATATCTAATGCATGAGTGTAGACATGGTAGACCACAGTTTACACCAGAGTTCATCCGGGCTATAAGGTCTCGAACCTGAGTAGACCTAACCTATTTATTTATTTATTTATTTTATTTATTTATTTATTTATTCATTTCCTTTTTTAAGGGTGGCCCAATCAGCACAAACTCTGATTTTCGTTGGGACCCTTTTAAATACAAAGTAGATGTACACACAAATATATATATACACTGTAATAAATGAAGTGCTGATTTAGCACTTACAGTGCTTGTTTAGTGATTGCACTACGAGTGCTGATTTTCTAGTTTAAAGTAGTACTAGAAAATCAGCACTTAATGTTTACAGTGTATATATTTATGTATATGCACACACACACACTTTTTTTTGTTTTGAATACTGTTTTTATTCTGATTTCATGAACAAATAGTTACATAACATTTCAATTTAACATTTCAAATCACATATAATACTTTACATTTCATATTTTCACTTTTTTCACTAACTTAATATAATCATAAATCATATATATCTTAAAAGAAAACAATGAAATCAGCTATTATAAAAATGCTTAAACACCAAACTTCCCCCTCCCTCTCCCACCCCACCCCGCCCCAACACACACCCCCACACACACTTACATACACACCCTCACACACACACATATATATATATATATATATATATATATATATATATATAAAGCAAACTTAAAACTACAAACTTATGTATTTATGTATAAATAGACTAATTGAAAATGTTACTGAATGAAATACAAAGTTTGATAATACACGTTTACAGCCTAATCAAATTAATATTTTATTCTCGAACGAGTGTGCTATGCTTGATCTTACTGTTTACATGAATATAAGCATGGTAAGTGATGAGCCGCATCAGTGCTTTTGTATAATATTTGGAGTTGAAAAGGAAAGAATTTGTAAAATTATTTTTTATCGTCGTCATCTTAAGGCCACCGCACACCTTACGACTGTTCGCGATCCGATTTTGGAACGAATCGCATTTTGCTTATTTTCTGAAAATGTGAATGGAACATATCATTTTATTTGAGGTTGAAATCAATTGAAAGAATACTAATATAACCATTTTGAAAGATTGCAAGCTTTTATTTTTGAGTAAAGGCCAGATTGGTTTCAAATCGTAGTCAATCGTACGACTGCTATGACGTCATTACGACTAGATATTGAATTCGCTTTTATTCTAAGGAGGATGATATCACAGTCACAGATTTGAACATAGGTATTCGTACGATGATTTAGAACATTACACAGTAAGATATTCCAAGTCTCAATATTAGCATCAAATTCTACTACATTTTATTCTGAAATCGAGTCGCCGACCAGTCGTAAGGTGTGTGGTCGCCTTTAAACATGCCCATACGTGGTATCGTTTACGAATGGGACGCAGCTTTCCTTTTCAGGTATTCATGAAGGTTTTACATTTTTAATTGAATCTTGCAAATGTGGGTATATCGCCAACCGCATTGCGTGTCCTCCCAGATACTCACGTCCTCCTCCCAGCTACTCACGTCCATCATCCATGTCGTCATCAGACTCACACACGAAATGCCTTCAGTATACCACTTATGTGGGTAGTTTTCAGCCCATGCGGTGAAGTTGACTGACGTCCCATCGGACCAAAGAAATGGTCCATCTTTATCGGGTCTGTACAGACCGATCCATGCCCTGCAGCTCCACGAATCCTTTTATAAAACGAAATAATATCGGCTGATAAGTGAAAATTTAAATAGCCGTAAGATTAACGAGATGGCAAGGCATTTTGTTTTACCATTAGTCGTCTAAACAGCTGTAGACTTGTTAAAACTGTAAATAGATATGGTGGCGCATGTTGCCATGTTGACATGTAAAAAAAACATTCATATGGCATGATGGTAACTTAAGGACCCTTCCCAATTCAGATTCTAAAGGAATGTTTAGTTACCATGGCAACATTAATTGTTTTCCCAGGTCGATTTACCATGACATTTCGATTTGTCGGACTTGGTGTGATTTAACATTAGAGAGTCGCCGCGCAAGATACCTTATGTCTCCGTGCTCCGTGACCATGGTGACGACATAGTCATAGAACTTTCCAGGTCTGGAGACGAATTGGATAATACTTTATAGTACTGGGGGTGTTTCACAAAGATTCAATCATGACGTAGAGTCGCACTTAAATGCCTAGTTGCATGTATTACAAAATGCATGGCCGTATTGGTGAGATCATGCGAAGAGGACGCTTACTACTGCGTATCGTTCAATAAGATTGCGCGTTTCATATCGTGTACGCGTCGACATTTAAGTGCGACTCTAAGGGGGTGTTGCAAGAAAATATTTGCAATCAATCGCAAATATTCTGTTGCAATTTTACAGTTGATTGATCGCTTTTAACCATAGCAATTCAGATTAAACTCCTTGTTCAAAAAGCAGACCAGCAATCAATCACAAATTTACAATTGCAAGATATATGAATGATTTAGGGACTGAAAATAGACTTGCAATTGACCGCAAGTTTCTTGCAACGGCCCATAAGTCTTCCCCCCAGAAGCCAGCGGTGTTTGCCTAGCTAAAGACTCCCTCACACCATGGACCTATTACTAGTAGGTCCATGCTCACACCTAACCGAATCGCCTGAAATATGCCTTGTGATGGCTGGCGAAAGGCATATTTTTAAAAATCGTTTTCAATGGTAACTGAAAGTAAATTATATTTACCCTTCGTGTTTGGGTTCGTACACCTTCTGAACTAACAGCTGCGATTATTCAAATTCGCGCGGAAATTTTGAACATGTTAAAAATTTCCCGACGAATTGAAAAATCGTTGGTCATCTATTTGAATTCGCATCTCTTATTTAATCATTCGTTTATCGTTCGTGTGTTATTGTCGCGCGTAGTCCCTCATCGCACTTTTGCCAAAGTGGACCGATCTCGAAAGAACCCTTAACGAAGCAACACGATGACACAAACGTACATAAACACCCAATCTATTCCCTCGTCTTCGTTTCTAATCGCACGCCATATCAAACCATTGCTCACTGTTCGTTCGTCTTATTGGGTTATATTAACCCTTCGCTCGCCTTCGGCTGCAATTTACTCAAAGAGGTGAACCGAAAAATCGATATCTTTCGCATGTCATATTTATCCTTCGCCTACTGTTCGTTGATAAGATTTGACAATAGTTACTGATCGCATGATTTGACGGAAATTTTATTTGAATTCGTTGACAATTCGTGCATTTTTCCCATTCGTCACCCTTCGTCCGCCTACATTCGGTCAGGTGTGAGGGGGCTTTAAATAGGTTATTAATTTTCATCTTCATTGCAATATAGTAGGGATACCCCGTAGTAAAGAAATGGGCGTCTGGATGGTCGTTAGTGGTGGGTGTGGTCAGGAGGGCGTTGAAAAGGACCCCAAAATTAGGCTGGCCTTGCTGAAAAAGAAACCTCATGAACTCGCTGGGATATCGATATTGTCTTGCTTATTGTCAGGGTCATTAAAAATATGATGCTAGATATTTTGGTGGTGGGGATTAGCGGCCACACGCAACCAAAAAAATTAGCGGAATGCATTAGTCAAATAGCAATGTATTGGGTCAGATGCATAAAAAGTAGCAATTGCTTGCCAGCAATTACTTCAAGCACAAGCAATAGCAATAACCCTAACCCTAACTTTTACATGTGTACAAGCAAAATATCATGCTTCAGCAATTGCTTTATTTCATATGCATAACCCCTTGCTAGTGCTTGGACCCTTTTCTTGCCTTCAGGAAGCAATTGCTTGCGGTTTGAACAAAAGAGACGTCACGCTGGTGCAAACACGACTCACAGAAAAGGCAGGACTCGGACACAAGAGTGTGGCAGTGCAAATTACTGCTTCTTTCCTATAATATCTTTTCCTCAGACGTGGTGTCAAACTAACTCGTTTCTTTTTGATAAATTTATAAATGTGGCATTTGGTTTGCACTTATTAAGAAGAAAACAAGGACATGTGCGTTACGGTACACCTTCGGGTTCTCTCTCAAGTGTAAAAACATGATTTTTTTTTAAAACGCGAATACCCTGATCAAGCAAACGCTCAAGCTGCTCCGACAGAGCTTGAAAAAACCTCAGTGAGTGCCTAAACGCACAAGCGAAATGCTGGCTGTATGCATACGCTCTTTAGCAAAAGCTTAACGGCAGGAATTGCTAGCAGTCAGTCAGCGATTAATGTAGCAAAATAATTTGCTCGCTCATTTTTATGCATACAGAATCAAGCAAAAGCCAAGCAAGAGCTTAGCAAAAGCAATTTCTACTTTCTATGCATCTGACCCGTGATCTCCAAGTGTTTAGTGTCGCACTTAGACCCTTAATATTTTGTTTGTGCCGAAACCCTGATGCACACAGACGTCTGCATGCAGTTGCAGAAATGGGCTAATGGTTGGTGGTTGGGTGGGGGTGTTGGAGGGGGAAGGGTCGGGGAGGAAGAACACACTGGGGAAATGGTATACCTAGCTTGGGGGAGGTTGGGGTTCCTTAAAAAATGACCAATAGAATGCCCTACCCCCTAAAAGGGGGAGAAAAGTCTGAAAGATCGTCACATTTAGGAAATAAACCCCCGAAATTGTGCAAAGCCCTAAGCGAGGTTCTAGAATAGAACTTTTGGTGGGGGCTTCTGCCGGGGGCTTGAGATTTTGGATTGGGGTAATTAATACACACTGGTCATATCAATACAATGGAAATGGCCTATATCTTGGGCAGCAGGAGGGTACTATACCGACCATGCAGCTGATCTATTTTATCATCCCGTCTCCACTGTCCCCTGCAAAAAAACCTATTTGTTTTTTTGTTTGCGAGTGATCGTTGCGACCGAGCGAAAAAAATGTGCAAATTAATGGTACTTGGAATTTTTTTTTTTTTCAGAACCATTTCGTTTGTGAAGTCTAAATTCAAACCCTTTTCAGCAGATATCTATTTTGTGCTGAAACCTTGATCTGATTGCAGATCGCATAAGCATTGATAAAGGGGGGAATGGTTGTGGTGGGGGTGATGTGGGTGTACTTTTAAGAGTGATTTTACTAATTTTCTACTGTTGTCATCGTTGCGTACTGTGTAGACATCTATCATTATCAAGGAACTGTATACCGATCATCTTGATTTAGCTTCCGCGGGTCTCTTACCCTCCCCCTTTTTAAGTTATGATAATCTCCTTGTCCATGTTGACTCAGCCACCCGGCCACAATCATCTTACATTCAGCCCTTGTTCAAACCTAGATATGAACCTTCCTCCACATCAAAGGGATGAGGTAAAGGGAAGACTGGGTGGTATCCCGATGAGGAGGACAGTTATCAGAGGCATGTCAATTTATGGAAGGTCTGGAAAAGATGTGGAGACATTTCCAAGGAGCACAGTTATTTTATTTGAAGTTCGGCATAATGCTAGGAATAAAAAAATAATAATAATTTTGCTTTCCGGTAAGCCCTGTGTTCGGAGTTAAGTCCAATTCGGCTTTAAGTCGCATGCGATGGAGACTTCATTCCGATTTGGAATTGATTTTGATTTTATACCTACAGGGAGGCTCGAACTTGACTGAATTATGATTTCAGTAATCCCATCACAATTCTGAATTCTGATTACTAAAATTATATTGGTTGAAATGTTCATATATATCAAGTGTCATTGCAATTTCTTTGAAAGTTCGATCGCAACGAATCGCAGTGTGCGCAGGGCTTATAAGTTAGCATCATCTTGGCCGTAAGACCGACAACCTATGTCGGAGTCCTATAGCGGTCTCTATGAGGCTGTTCACACCGCAAGGGGGGACCGTGGGCGGACCGTGGATCGCGCTATCGTAGCGCGATCCACGGTCCGCCCATTGGCATTCGCCGGATTCACACCGCAGTGAGATAGCGCGGTCTATCGTAGCACCCCCTTTTTTGAGAGGTCCTGTTGCCATGACGCGTGACGTCATGAGGTCAGAGCGGTCAAAGATTTCGCGCGCTATTACGAACCCGTACTAGTTAGTTGGAAGCTCGATATCGCTGTGCCTATTATGCTAGCCGGCCTACGTTTATTTCATGGCGTTGTATACATTGTGCATGTATTTCTAATTTGATTAATCTAGATTCTACACTCTTGTATTTCCGGCGTGCTATCGTAGCTCGGGTTCACACCGGCAGAGATAGCGCGATCTAGCGCGCGCTAGACCGCGCTATCTCTCGTGGACCACCCCCAAGAGGTGCTCCAGTGGCACGCCGTTTTGGCTCGCCGTGGCTCGCTGTTGGGCGGACCGAAACGACGTTGTACCTTCCACACCGCAGAGATAGCGCGATCTAGCGCGCGCTAGATCGCGCTATCTCTGCCGGTCTGAACAGGCTCTATGATCAATCGCATGATATTGAAACGAAAACAAATAGGTTTTAGCAGGGGGTCAAGGGAGAAAAATACAGATACCAAATCCCAGCTGCATGATCAGTGTAGTACCCCCTTGTTGACAAAAAGATTAGGCCCTTTCCATTGTAATTATATGACCAACGTAGGGGGTTAATTTCCTAATGGTGTTAGTTTTTTTTTTTGCTTTTGTCATTTTTAAGGACCCCCTCCCTCCATCAAGCTAGATATACCATGGGTGACCCGACAATTGCTCCGCCGACATCTGCTCCGCCGACAATTGCTACGCAAAATACGACAACTGCTCCGCCGACAATTGCTCCGGACAGTTGCTCCGCCGACAGTTGCTCCGTCGACACTTGCTCCGCTGATATTTGCTCCGTCGACACTTGCTCCGCCGATATTTGCTCCGTCGACATCTGCTCCGCCGAAAATTGCTCCGCCGACATCTGCTCTGATTATACGACAATTGCTCCGCCGATATTTGCTCCACCGCCGATATCTGCTCCGCCAAAATCTGCTCCGTCAATATTTGCTCCACCGACATCTGCTCCGCCGAAAATGGCTCCGCCGTAAATTGCTCCGATAATGCGACGACTATTTATTTATTTATTTATTCGTACTTTCATGCGCATAACAATTGTAGCACAGGCTGAAGACGTCAATTTCCATTTTTGTATATTATAATATATTGCAAAGTAAATTTAAACAATGCTTGCATGACATACACAGGGGCCGCGGAACGGTTTTCAAAATGGGGGGCTGACCATGCTAAAAATCACAATCATATGATCTTTTTTACGTTTTTGTACACGGTTTTGGAAAAAAAAAGTGGGGGGCTTCGGCCCCTGATACATAACATAGAAAGAAATAGAATGAGAGGGATAAGCACAAAGGAGGGATAGATATTCTTATTCATGGGAGTGGCATTTTGTGTATATAAGTGTTATTACGTGACTGGTGATTAAAATGAAAAAAAATACGCGTGCTCTTGTAATAATTATGACAGTACAAAAAAACTTAGATATACCCCATTCTTAGCGTCAAAATCGCTCTGGCTAAATATGCTCCGGAGTGGAGATATTTGCTCCAGGTGAAATTCAACGGTACCCCAACTTATTTGTCGAAAACCTGTACTGTAGTCATGCAAAATGTTTACTGTCGGCAAATTTTGTCCCTCACAAACATGACCAAGACATTCAGTAAGTAAAAATTAATATTCACGAAAATACCAACTTGTGAAAGGCTACATGTCGTGTCACCTTCTCGACTCACCCCTCCACTCTGGTTTCCATATCTTCTCGTATACACAGTGCTCTGGTCTCCACATCCACATCATGTCATATACACCGTAGGTTTTTAGATAAATATGATAATATATATAATAGTGAGTTGATTTTGTGTTTTATGTTGATCATGATTGTATTCTTCACTGATAGAAAAAAGATAATTAAAATATTCAATTAGCGCATCGCACTCTCATTTCTTTTACGAGATCCCCCCCCCCCCCCCGAGGTATGCTTCATGTTTACAATTTAAAAAAATGCGTATAAATCTCCCCTTTCTATTTCTACGCATTTTTTTATTGTAAACATGAAGCATACCTGGGGGGAGATATCTCGTAAAAGAAATGAGAGCATGATGCGCTGATTGAATATTTTGGATATATTTACCAGAAAAGGGACAATAGCGACAATATGAATATATTTTAATAAATGGATATATGTATGTATCTCTCTCATAACGTCTAAACAAATAATGTTGTTTTTAAAATACAATAATATATATTACTGGTATATATATTATTGTCTTTTAAAAACAACTTTATTTGTTTAGACGTTATGAGAGAGATACATACATATATTCATTTATCAAAATATATTTATATTGTCGCTATTGCACAGAATAGAACAAAATACAACCGAAGTCTAATTTTATAGTGACTCACCAGTAGCGTAATGAGCCAACAACAAAAAATGGAGGTGGCCAGACAAGGATGACATTTATTTTCCTTTCCTTTATTCGTTTTTTCCATTGATAGGGAGAATGGGGGATCCGTGACCCCTAGAACGCCCCTCCCCCATCTGTACGCCAGTGATGATCATTGAAACAAATTGAAAGAAAAAAGGTGCAAGGGTAGATAAGGCCCAAGACGTAATAAAAATATTGATAAAAATTATAATGCTGATAATGAAAATAAATGGCGTGAAAGAACAAAACGAGAGAGAGAGGAGAGGGGAGCCCGCACGAATGTATGGTGTATAAGTTGCTGGAAAGCAGAAGAGATATTGTGTCCAGCACCCCCCCCCCCCCCACATTCTCTCCCCGCTCAAGACCGGAGTGAAACCAATGATAATAATATATGAACAAAAATCCAGATTCACAATCTGCGTTACAATTTGTCAAGTGTCAGCGGCAGGGAGAACAATTTGTTTTTTTTTTAAGCAGAAAGCTGTGATGATGGGGGAGAATGAAATAAATAAATAAATAAAAAATTAACGAATAATAAGAACAGAACAATTTGTAAGATGTTCGTGCAATTTTGTTATCTGAGCACATGACGGCGGAGCAATTGTCGTATAATCGGAGCAGATGTCGGCGGAGCAATTATCGGCGGAGCAGATGTCGACGGAGCAAATATCGGCGGAGCAAGTGTCGACGGAGCAAATATCGGCGGAGCAAGTGTCGACGGAGCAACTGTCGGCGGAGCAACTGTCCGGAGCAATTGTCGGCGGAGCAGTTGTCGTATTTTGCGTAGCAATTGTCGGCGGAGCAACTGTCCGGAGCAATTGTCGGCGGAGCAGTTGTCGTATTTTGCGTAGCAATTGTCGGCGAAGCAAATGTCGGCGGAGCAATTGTCATGGAACCATACCATGTCCCTTATGTTCTTCCATCCCCGACCCTTCCCCCTCAACCCCTGCCCTCTAACATTCTCACCCAAACCCAATCAGCAGCCCATTTCTGCATCTGCATGCAGAAGTTTTGGTGCATCGGGTTCTCAACACAAACACAATATTAAGCCGGGTCTGAAGTGTGACACTAAACACATGTAGATAATACATCGCTGTTTGACTTTTGCATTACGCTAGTATAAAGGTCCCTTAAGATTGATAAACTTTTCAGTTATGTCTGGCATTATTTTTCAATGACCCTAATAATAAGCAAGACAATGTCCCACCGATTTCATGATGTTTCTTTTTCAGCTAGGCTAGCCTATTTTTTTTTCTTTTTCTTTTTCAACGCCCTCCTGACCACACCCACCACTAACGACCAGCCAGACGTGCGTTTCCTTACTAAGGGAATACATACTTTATTGCTATATGAAGATAAAAATTGGCTCCCGGACTAATGGTGGTTCTAATAGCAATGAAATTTATAATGATTATGATACTGATAATAACTTCATATCATATAAAGAATATCGGGGGTTTTCCCCACCTTGAAACCTGGGAGATGATTGCACACCGCATCCCCCTCTCAGAAAATTGGGGATGCACTCCCACCCCCGCTGTCTACGATATGAATCATGTTTATGATTACAAACAGTCCTTAATCCCGTTAATTGTCCCCTTTTCAGGTCAGTATAAATAATTTCAGCTTGCTTTTTGCGCTTGCATCAATCGATTCCCTTTAATACGAGGTGGCAAAGTGCCGTGGCAGATGTCTAAGGCACCTGACTACATCATGAAAGTCCGGGGTTCGATTCCCTGTATGGCCCTTGACCGAGGCATTTTCTTCCCAATCACTCTTTTATCTTGCATCAAATAAGTTAAAATGCTTTATGCGTTATTGATACCAACATTTTTCAGGTCACTATACAGAAAATTTCGGCTGACGCTGATGGATAAGCACCATGCTCATGATTTAAAAAAAAGGAATGTTCCCTTTTTTTCAGGTCTAATAGCGCTTTGCACTTGTACCATCTTTTAGTCCTTATGAAATACATAATTTTGTAAACATAAAGCTAACAGCTCTTCTTCGAACAGCCGATCGCGGAAAGTGTTGAGGAAATGTTTCACTATCCTTCCACCTAATGGACCATGCTTGATCTGCATCCGAGTTATGAAACTTTCTAGTAGTCGACTTGGCAAACTATCTTATGTCACCATGACGACAAAGTCATTGTACTTCTAAGAAGTGGACATAAACTTAAAGGTTATTGGATCATATTCCGGGGGCACTTGTATTGACGAGTGGATACCATGCGTGACCCAAAAAAAAAACACGTAAAAAGGATGTCCTTTTCAAGACAGGGCACGTTACGTACGTAACGTGGTGTCAAAAACACTACAATAATGAAAAGGGGTATCTATTTAGCTCGGAAAGCTACGTGTTTATGGTCAAATTTTTCGAGGGTATAAAAAAGACTAAAATCTTTAATAAAGGATGTACTTTTGCCCAACAGTCAATACTACGTGTTTAGAGTCCGATTTGCACGAGGTATGGGAGGTGGGGCCGTACTAAACCCAATGATGTAGCTAAAGGTGAAACCCACGACCGAAGTCCGTGACATGTAACAATTAAAATATCGCTGTACTTGTTTCCCGGGGGGGGGGGGGGCACTTCCATTCACGAGTGGATACCATGCGCGACCATGAGATCTCAAAAAGCACCATAAACACGTATTTTCCATATTCTGAAATTGCACCCTTAACAAGTATTGGCGTGTGAAACCCTACCCTTAACAAGTATTGGAAACAATGCGATACTATCGGGAAGTATTCCCTGATTTGAACCCATAAACAAGTACAGCGGTATGTCACGGACGTCGGTCGTCGGTTTTACCTTTACCTACATCATTGGGTTTAGAACAGCCCAACTCACGCAAATCATATACTCTAAACACGTAGTATTGACTCCTGGAGCAAAGAGTACATCCTTTATAAAACATTTTAGTCTTGATTTTTATACCCTCGCAAATTCTAAACACGTAGCTTTCCTGGCGAAATAGATACCCTTTTTCCATTATAATGTTTTTGACACCGTTATTATCTTGAAAAAGACATATTTTTACGTGTCTTTTTGGTCGCGCATGGTATCCACTCGTCAATGTAAGTGCCCCCCCCCCCGGGACTTGTTTAGGGGTTCAATTCAGAGAATACTTGCCAAGGGTATCGTTTTGCTTCCAAAACTTATTAAGGGTAGGGTTTCATACGCCAATACTTGTTAAGGGGTGCATTTTCATGGAAAATACTTGTTTAATCTAGGGTGCTTTTCGAGACCCCATGGTCGCGCATGGTATCCACTCGTCAATGGAAGTGCCCCCCTATCATGTAAAGTTACCTTTATACAGAGACTGGCAACGAAGTTCATTTCCTCGTCGCTGTGGATAGATACGAGATCAGGTTGGCCTTTGGACTTGTCAGTGTTCCTGCAATTCGTCACGGCTTGAGTAAAGCTGACGCCCTTCTTATGATGACGATAACAATTACCCTGGAAAAACACCCAAGGCCTAGGACATAGGAAGGTTATCTTGCAAACGTAGGCCATAGTAGCGGAACATTCGTTATCGTTCCACTTTCCTGGTCCTATATATTGCTTCGTGAATTTTACAGCGGAGTCGTTCAAGGATTTGGGCTCACTAGAAGAAGTGAGATATTTCTTCTTCCAAATATAAGCACAGTCTTCTGAAGAATTTGGGAGATGAGGGATGTTATTATCCGGTTGCAAAGGAAACCATGCAGTGTAGTTCACCTCCGTTCCATCCGACCATTCAAAGGCACCTTCTGGGGTTGGTTGATAAAGTCCTATCCATTGATTCTGATTTTGGCAAGCCTATATATAGAAGAAATTTGCATTGACGTAGGCCTACAAAATGTCGGATTCGAGATTGCGTAGGGAAGGCGGCCAACAGACTGACCAATTTACTCTTCAAGCATAATTTTTTTTATCTTTTTAAGAAAGAAATAATGATCAGGACTCCCATCACACCTAGCCTTTCTTCAAGCAAATTCAGATGAGCAACAAAAAAGGGGATTAACACAACGCTTTTCTTGTTCAATTTCTGATCACTTATTCTGAGCCGAGGCATTGAAAACGCATATTGATTTACACACTCTATGACAAATGCATCATAACAGAACATTCATAATTTTACATTAGAAAAAACGCAATGTGATATCATTTCGATTTTGCATACTCTGTATACCCTAGGCATCTGTTGTGTGTTTCATAAAGTGTTCGTAGGTTACTAGCGACTTAACGACGACTGGGGGTCCTTTCTTGTGGTACGTGATACAACACAAGATTTCCCTTGGAGTTGATTTGCTACTTATTTTATTTTATTTATTTTGTTATATTTAATTGATATATTCATATTCCACAAATCCTCAAAGTACATTTCGTAATAAATCATTTTTACAATGAAATGAAAAAAGTGGAGGGGCCTACTGAAAAGCAAAGCTTGTAAGATGTAGACCCCCTATCAAAATCTTATACACGGGTAATATGATATAAGTAGAGTAAAATAATCAGCAAAATCCTATAAATTTATAAAGATATAAACACTGTAACACAAATGTATATACACTATATACAAAATTAAATATTGACTTTTAAATAATCAACACTACCGTGGATAAGTATGAAGTTCACAAAATATTCTTAAAGGTCAAGTCCACCCCAAAAAAATTGTTGATTTGAGTCGATAGAGAAAAATCAAACAAACATATGCTGCAAATTTCATCGAAATCGGATGTAAAATAAGAAAGTTATGACATTTTTAAGTTTTGATTATATTTCACAAAACAGTTAAATGCACAACTCAGCAATATGCAAATGAGAGAGTCGATGATGTCCATCACTCACTATTTTTTTTTTTGAATTATACAATATTTCAATTTTTACACAGATTTGACAAGAAAGGACCAACTTAACTTAACCATAAACTGTTAAAATAATGGTAATTCTACATGTTCAGGGAGAAATAAAACTTTGTTTCACTTGACAAGGAGGAGAAAATAAGAATATTTCATATTTCATTTAATAAAATACAAAAGAAATAGTGAGTGGATGACGTCATCAGTCTGCCAATTTGCATACCTACGAGGATGTGCATATAACTGTTTTGTGAAATTAATGTCATAACTTTCTTATTTTACATCCAATTTTGATGAAGTTTTCAGTGTTTTGCTTGTTGGATTTTTCTCCTTTTTTTCAAATCAACTTTTTGTTGGGGTGGACTTGTCCTTTAAGAAAGGATCACCCGTAGTTCTTAAAGTCACTCGAAACTTAAACCTAGCTTTGTGAAACACCCACGCGCCATTGGCACGTTGCAGAAGAATTGCAATCTAACACAACTCCTAAAACGAATCGCAGCGGGATTATCAACCAATCAGACGGGCACATTTTTAACGTGCGTTTGTTTGTTGTTGTTGGGGGTGCCTCAAGCGCAAATTTTGCGTCCGAAGGGTGCTATGGGATTGGTTGATGGTCAATGCACACCATACGCATTTTTAACTTGCATTTGTTTGTTGGTGTTTGGGGCAGGGGCCGCGGAACGGTTTTCAAAGTGGGGGGGGGGGGCTGAGCCAAAAGTGGGGGGGAGCTGATCATGCAAAAAATCACAATCCTATGGTCATTTTTACGTTTTTGTACACGGTTTTGGAAAAAAGTGGGAGAGGGGGGGCTGAAGCCCCCCCCCCCCCCCCCCGCTTCCGCGTCCGCGTCAAACGCAATATCTTCCGGAGGGTGCGACGGAATTGGTTGATGGTCAATGCACACTATGCGCTTTTGTAACTTGCGTTTGTTTGTCGTTGTTTTGGGGGTGCGTCAAACGCAATTGCTTCCGGAGGGTGCTACGGAATTGGTTGATGGTCAATGCACACTATGCGCATTTGTAACTGGCGTTTGTTTGTTGTTGTTTTGGGGGTGCGTCAAACGGAATTACTTCCAAAGGGCCATACGGGATTGGTTGATGGTCAATGCAGACCATACACATTTGTAACTTACGTTTGTTTGTTGTTGTTTGGGCCGCAGGGGCCGCGGAACGGTTTTCAAAGTGGGGGGCTGAGCCAAAAGTGGGGGGCTGATCATGCAAAAAATCACAATCCTATGGTCATTTTTACGTTTTTGTACACGGTTTTGGAAAAAAAAGTTGGGGGGGGGGGGGGGGGCTGAAGCCCCCCCCAGCCCCCCGCTTCCGCGGCCCCTGTGGGGGTGCGTCAAACGCAATTGCTTCCGGAGGGTGCTACGGGATTGGTTGATGGTCAATACACACCACAAACTTTGACTTTGTTTAAAAATACTAATGGAAATCTAATGAATTCAATTCAAATTTTTCTATCAATATGATTAAACGTTACGACTCCCGAATACACATGAGATAGACAGGAAATTATGAGGCGCCGAATGTACCAATATTATATAGAACAATTATTTGTTATATAATCATTATTTATTAAATAATAACTATTATTTATATATAATTTACATTTTATTTGTAAATAACTACTATTATATAAAATATCATTTCTAATTATTTATATATAATTCCAAGTAATACTTCATTATTTGTAAATAATAATAGTTCGACATTCCATTATTTATAAATAATGATTATTTGTTTTTCATTATTTATAAATAATGATTATTTGTTTTTCATTATTTATAAATAATGATTATTTGTTTTTCATTATTTATAAATAATGATTATTTGTTTTTCATTATTTATAAATAATGATTATTTGTTTTTCATTATTTACAAATAATTATTATTTGTTTTTCATTATTTATAAATAATGATTATTTGTTTTTCATTATTTATAAATAATTTGTCGAGTTTTCCATTATTTATAATATTTTGTTAAATAATGAAAACGTCTACTTCATTATTTATAAATATTTTTTTCGAGTGCACCATTATTCTCATTATTTATAAATAATCATTATTTAATGTTCGAGTTTTCCATTATTTATAAATAAAGATTATTTGTTAAATAATGAAATATCTACTTCATTATTTATAAATAATAATTTTGTTTCAATATCCCATTATTTATAAATAATCATTATTTATAAACAATTTTTACAGTTTGCCATTATATACAAATAATCATTATATATATACAAATAACCATTATTTATTAAATAATGCCATTATTTATTAAATAATGCCATTATTTATTAAATAATGGAAAACTCGCTATAACATGCAAATGTGGGACCGCCCATGATATGAATATTCATGATGCGATTTCCTTTTTCGTGATTTTTCCGCTTCACAAATTTTTGTCCATTTCCTCTTCATAATGACATTTCTTGAAGCAATTTTCTAGGGATATGGTCTGATTGTAATATTCTTGATTTTCTATATAACTTCGTCTTCGTACAAATATCAAAAAGTGTAATTTTATACGATTTTTCCTACAGTTCACAATCCCCATAGGCGCGCGTGTACGGTAGGGACAACCGGTGAATCGACGGAGTGCTCTTCATCGAAATACTACGTTGGTTGGTCCCCGGAAGTGGCGGGCGGAATTTAGCCCGAATCCTCGATGGAAGTCGATCAAGTGCATATGAGCTGAGAGAGTGAAATATCAGTGTACTTGTACAGGCCCTTCTACTTTTTATATATATTTCTTGTTGCTTTTTTTGTGAAGTTAATTTTTCCTGGTGTAGAGATAAGTTTCAGTTCTAATAATGCACTTCAAATACATTTTGGAGTGTCTGTTTGAGGCGTTTGGGGCGATTTCACCCTGGCCCCAAAATGCTCGCAACGACAATAAGGGGGCATGATGACCCCTAATTTTTTAAAAACTTATTTTTCTATTGAAAATTATCACAAAATTCACCAAAAGTGTGCACGAAAGCCTTCGTATTTCACTTTTAAAACTCCAAAAAGTGCCCAAATGACAAGCTTGGTCGCTTCGCTGTGTCGCTTTCAACTTGAGAAAGTTTACGCGTCTGCTTCCCCCCCCCCCCCCCCTCCTCCGAAAGAAATTCTGTATACGGCCATGCTCTAAAGAGCCTGGCACATTGATTTATGTATACTTCATTTTCATTATTTTTATCTCATTATTATCATGGCCTTACGCAGAATTTTTTCCGGGGGGGGGGTGGGGAGAGCAGGACGCGCGTAAACTTTCTCATAAAAATCTTGAGAAAGCGAAGCGACCAAGCTTGTCATTTGAGCTTGGTCGCGTCGCTGTCTCGCTTTCAAGATTTTTTTGAGAAACTTTACGCGCGTCCTAGCTGCTCCCCCCCCCCCCCCCTGGTAAAAATTATGTGTAAGGCCATGATGATAATGTGATAAAAATAATGAAAATGAAAGTATACATAAATCAATGTGCTAGGCTCTTTAGAGCATGGCCGTATACAGAATTTCTTTCGGAGGAGGGGGGGGGGGAGCAGACGCGTAAACGTTCTAAAGTTGAAAGCGACACAGCGAAGCGACCAAGCTTGTCATTTGGGCACTTTTTGGAGTTTTAAAAGTGAAATACGAAGGCTTTCGTGCACACTTTTGGTGAATTTTGTGATAATTTTCAATAGAAAAATAAGTTTTTTTAAATTTAGGGGTCATCATGCCCCCGTATTGTCGTTGCGAGCATTTTGGGGCCAGGGTGAAATCGCCCCAAACGCCTCAAACAGACACTCCAAAATGTATTTGAAGTGCATTATTAGAACTGAAACTTATCTCTACACCAGGAAAAATTAACTTAACAAAAAAAGCAACAAGAAATATTTATAAAAAGTAGAAGGGCCTGTACAAGTACACTGACATTTCACTCTCTCAGCTCATATGCACTTGATCGACTTCCATCGAGGATTCGGGCTAAATTCCGCCCGCCACTTCCGGGGACCAACCAACGTAGTATTTCGATGAAGAGCGCTCCGTCGATTCACCGGTTGTCCCTACCGTACACGCGCGCCTATGGGGATTGTGAACTGTAGGAAAAATCGTATAAAATTACACTTTTTGATATTACTACGAAGACGAAGTTATATAGAAAATGAAGAATATTACAATCAGACCATATCCCTAGAAAATTGCTTCAAGAAATGTCATTATGAAGAGGAAATGGACAAAAATTTGTGAAGAAAAATCACGAAAAAGGAAATCGCATCATGAATATTCATATCATGGGCGGTCCCACATTTGCATGTTATAGCGAGTTTTCCATTATTTAATAAATAATGGCATTATTTAATAAATAATGGCATTATTTAATAAATAATGGCATTATTTAATAAATAATGGCATTATTTAATAAATAATGGTTATTTGTATATAAATAATGATTATTTGTATATAATGGCAAACTGTAAAAATTGTTTATAAATAATGATTATTTATAGATAATGGGATATTGAAACAAAATTATTATTTATAAATAATGAAGTAGATATTTCATTATTTAACAAATAATCTTTATTTATAAATAATGGAAAACTCAACAAATTATTTATAAATAATGAAAAACAAATAATCATTATTTATAAATAATGAAAAACAAATAATCATTATTTGTAAATAATGAAAAACAAATAATCATTATTTATAAATAATGAAAAACAAATAATCATTATTTATAAATAATGAAAAACAAATAATCATTATTTATAAATAATGAAAAACAAATAATCATTATTTATAAATAATGGAATGTCGAACTATTATTATTTACAAATAATGAAGTATTACTTGGAATTATATATAAATAATTAGAAATGATATTTTATATAATAGTAGTTATTTACAAATAAAATGTAAATTATATATAAATAATAGTTATTATTTAATAAATAATGATTATATAACAAATAATTGTTCTATATAATATTGGTACATTCGGCGCCTCATAGGAAATACATACAAATACAATAATAATGATAATATGCATTTTGTATAGCGCCATCTATCTATCTATTCTTACTATTACTGTTAGTATTGTTACTATTATTATTACACCGGATTTAGTTCGAGCTGCCTTTCAGTGCTCGTGCATTCAATGAATTAATCCTGCCGGGGACCCATTCACCTCGCAAGGGTCGATTGGAGCATAGTGTCTTGCTGAAGGAAAACACGCCATGGCTAGGATTCGAACCCACGACCCTCTGTTTGAAAGGCTAGAGTCAGAACCACTCGACCACGGCGCGCCCACAATTCAAATTATCTTGAAATGAGCCTAACAATTATTTCAGGGGCGTATTGTACTTACTTTTCCTTTGCACAAGTCCAAAATAATGTTCGTCTCCCCATCACTGTGAATGGACACTAGATCGGAAAAACCAGGAGAATGATCGTCTTCCTGATCTTTCCAGTTGATGTTCCGACAGTTCGTCAGTGCTCGAGAAAAGTTGACTCTCTCATCAAAGTAACAATAAAGATTGCCTTCATACCATCCGAAAATATCTTGACAGCTCGAATTATCTGCTGTACCTGGAAAAAAAAAATCGAAGGAAACCCCACATTAATTCCTGTCATCAAATGTTTCGGTCACTGACGGATCCAGGGGGAGGGGGCACATCCGGCTCGTGCCCCCCCCCCCTTGAAAATCACAGCATATATTTTTAATTGCAATATGTCCTTCATACACAAGTGTTGCCTTTTTCTTTGTTTCTTGTCAAATTTTCTTCGGGTAAATGCTTTGAAAATTCCTGGATCCGCCCCTGGTGGCTGTTTCATAAAGCCGTTCGTAAAGTTACGAACGATTTTACGCACGACTTGAACATGTTCTTAGGTCATAGCTCAATTACATATAGGGATATCACATAGCACAAGAAAGGATCACAAGTCGTGCGTAAAGTCATTCGTATCTTACGAACAGCTTTATGAAACACCCCCCAGGTTATGGTTACCAGCCATCTTGATAGATCAGTAATAGGCCTACATGAACTCTTATATTGGCCACACCCACACAAGCACAACCTCACGTCCACTGGCTCACTTACAATTAAAATTGCAAAAATAATGTTTGTACTGCATGTGTAAGTGCGTTTGTCTGTGAGGGTGAGAGTATGGGTGTGTGTTTTTGCATACGTGTTTGTTGGGTCGTTCATGTGAATGTTTGTGTGTCTTGACGATTTGTTTTACAAAACGAGAACCCCAGGAATCATGCAAAATTAGAAGACAATGATTTTTTCAACGATTACTGAACTAATAATGCATTAATTTGGTATAGGTCATTCAATTGCAATTAACGTAAATGTCTCTAAAATACTAAAAAGTTCAACCAATTGTAAAGAGATTCTTTGCTTATCTAAATTTTGAGGTATTGTGGGAATGGAGCATATTGACATTGTCAGCTTGAATGTTTTACAGCTGTGCAAATACGGGTACGGATAATTAATTTTCCTGAATGGTGTTATGATTAGCTATGCAACTTGGAATTACTACCAAGGGTGTTTCATACCCCCCAAAAAAAATGTCCGTAAAGTTTTCTTGCTTTTATTGTCATTGTTTTGCGAGCCAACGTAATAATACGGCAAGCCTTAATTTATGGTGCGGCATGATTCGTACTTTGTAGATTACTCGATCTTCGTGTTGCTACTTTGTATCATAAATGCCTGTTGTACTATTTTATTCATGTATATTCATCTTGTATCATGCGAAGTAATTCATGCCCGTTCTTCTTCTTCTACTTCATGCTCGCTTCTATAGCTCTTTTCTTCCACTCTCTTCTATTTCTTTACCTTCTATGTATTAGCCCTTTCTTTTTGTATTTGTTGTTTAGTTGTATATTTTTACAGGCGTAGGCCTATCCCGGCACAGTCAAGCATCTGCTGCCTTCTGCGTTTTTTTACACCTCCTTCCATGTACATAGAAACTTAATTACATACATTGTTATATTACTATACAGTAGTATTGATTTATTTCATAATATGAAATTGGATGTAACCTGCGTAATGTCAATCGGAAGAAATAAATGTTTAATTGAATTGAAATATAATTTTTCCTCACGTTCATTGCAATGGGTCCCGTGGAATCCAGCAAAACAGTAACATTTGTAGCTCTCCATAGTCTCCAAACACCAGCCGTTCTCACATAAATATTCTATACAACCTAAGATAATAAATATACGCCATAAGAAAGTTAAAATAATTTTTGAAATGACTACATATTATCCTAACATAAGTATTTACATAAAGAATTTATTTAGGCCTAGAATGACACAAAAAATATCATTCTTGATATGAACTTCCCACTTTCTCGGTTGGAGTTTAAGTTTGATCTATCACAACACTCTATATGACGGGAACCGGATCTCATTTGAAGGCCTCGATCTTCTAAAACTATGACGTTTTCATCTCACCGGATGGACTTTCAAGGGATTCCGCTAGATGTGTTGTCCTTGAGGGCGTATCACTGGTCATCAGGTCTGCTGTGCTCGTTTCTCCTGTCTTTATCATCATCATTTCGTCAGTCAATAGTGATTCTGCAGCTAGAAATATGAACAAAAAATTACAATCACGATATATTATTATTTGTCCTGACATGACTTTTTTTTTTTTGACAACGAAATTATATGACTAAGCACGTTCGTTTTTTAGTGATCATTGATTTTAAATCAATGACGCTAAACATCACTTTATGTAAAAAAAATATGTGAAATATATCATAATTCGTTGAATCAGTTTTATATTTTCTCACGTTCATTGCAGAGGGGTCCTTGAAATCCAGCAAAG
The DNA here is from genome assembly GCF_037042905.1 of Lytechinus pictus. Taxonomy (NCBI): domain Eukaryota; kingdom Metazoa; phylum Echinodermata; class Echinoidea; order Temnopleuroida; family Toxopneustidae; genus Lytechinus; species Lytechinus pictus. The sequence goes on along the minus strand of NC_087261.1, from coordinate 12,812,475 downwards.
CAGATGCATTTGTAACTTTTCATAGTCTCCAAACACCAGCCGTTTTCACAGAGATCTTCATCACAATCTGAATCAAAACAAAAATTAGAATGAAGTGATTGATATTCGTTTTCAATGCAAACGATTCAGATAGTCAGGACAAAATTATCATCTCTCTCCATTATGTTATGTACTTCCACACGAGAGTAGATTTTAGAATATGTCGAGGACAGTTAACAGACCATCTTGACCGTTCTGGACAGGAATACTGTGGAGGCTATCGTTTGATGTAAACAGTCCGCAGCGGGTGTAGTACGGTCTTCTACGGCTATATTACGACAGACATACGGTCCACAACGGTCACTTAGTCTTCATTGCAGAGGGACACTAGCGTACCTACGGGGGAAGAGGGTGCAGACTGCCCCCCCCCCTGACGAGTCACAACCCATGCAAGGGACATATCCTTGCCCCCTAACGATTCTTGAAGACCTTTTTTTTTGGGGGGGGGGAGCTTGTCAATTTTTTTTCTGGTACGAAATTCTTTATTTGTGGTTGAAGACCTTTTTTTTTTTCCTTGTCAATTTTTTTGGCGGACGAATCTTCCCCCCTCCCTGTGAAAAATCCTAGGTACGCCAGTGCAGAGGGGTCTTTGAAATCCAGCAAAGCAGATGCATTTGTAACTTTTCATAGTCTCCAAGCACCAGCCGTTTTCACATAGATCTTCATCACAATCTGAATCAAAACCAAAATTAGAATGAAGTGATTGATATTCGTTTTCAATGCAAACGATTCAGATAGTCAGGACAAAATTATCATCTCTCTCCATTAAGTTATGTACTTCCACATGAGAGTAGATTTCAGAATATGTCGAGGACAGTTAACAGACCATCTTGACCGTTCTGGACAGGAATACTGTGGAGGCTATCGTTTGATGTAAACAGTCCGCAGCGGGTGCAGTACGGTATTCTACGGCTATATTGCGACAGACATACGGTCCACAACGGTCACTTAGTCAAGCTAGGCTGACGCAGACGACCACCTAGTGTGCGAACACCTTTCGTGGATATCTTCCATGGTAATTTTTTGCAAGCTTTACTATTTCCCTAACCGAGGATCGAACCGCGGACTCTCATGTGTCTAGTCATGCACCTTGGACCACTCGGCAATGCCACCTCCGCTTGAAAAAAAGAATAGAAATCAAAGGCACCCGCTTTGTTGAGTACCTTTTCGCTTTCAAAAGAGGAATTTCTCGGCCTGTTTGTGGAGACACCCACATCATGCCAGTCGTTTGCCACCAATGAATACTGCAACATGACGCACAGAGCTATACTTAGATGTAAAATATTCCATATTTGGAAGGTTTAGTGGTCCAAATGTTTTAATACAGGAAGTAATCGTTTATTCGTAGGATTCGAAAACACAATAAGCCTTATTATTCTGCAAGTTTGATAATCCGATACGTATACGATAAATACGTATGATCTTAGTGAATTCCTACAAACAAGCCTTAAAATGCCCCTACAGGTCTGAATTTCCTATATTTTCAGCTCGCGCTTCCCGCTCGCAATATTTGATTAGTGAGATGCGTATGTTAATCATGATTACAATGACTACAAGTGCTTCATGTCTGAATTTCATAGATTTTCAGCTCGCGCTCGCAATATTTCATTAGTGACATGCGTACGTTAATCATAATTACAATGACTACAAGTGCTTCATGCGTTTAGATGTAATTCTAACAAATTTAGCAAGCGCTTGGAACTCGCATTAGATTACTGGTGAGATATGTATAATGCTAATGGATTCCTAAAATATAGTACTTAAAATCTCCGTTTTGGGTCAATATATACAACAATTTTAGCTAGCGCTGCGTGCTCGCAATGTTTAATGAGACATGCACGTATCATGATATAACAAAATGGTTATAATGTCCCTTTTTAGGTCTGAATACCAAGAATTTTCATCTCGCGCTTCGCGCTTGCATTATTTGATCAGTGAGATACATATCCGTTTAATGGCACTGTCCTTAGACTGTCTCTATTAGTGCATTCCTGGCACCTGAGCGCGCTTCGCGTGCTCACTAAGTGACTCAAATTTTTTGCAGGTGCCCCCCCCCCCATGCCGTGACCCACGGTACGCCACTGAACGGGAGTTTGCCGATTTGGCTTATGATTGTCGATTTTCAAAAGTTTTTGCTTTGAGGGTTTTGTTTTCAAGACGTTGATCGTGTTGCTTCATTGGTTTGAACTACTAATGTAAATGAAATAACTGTTTGTGCTTATCACCATGACCACTAGGCAAATCATTCAATTATTTGATTCTAAAGTACTTTAACCCTTTTTCCATAATGGGGTTCTGGTAAACGGAATCCATATTTGATACGAAATACGTGACATTTTGCGGCATTTTGTGGCAACTGAGAGCGCTTTGCGCGCTCACTAAGTGACTAAAAAATGTTGCAGGTGCCCCCCCCCCCCATGCCGTGACCCACGGTACGCCACTGAACGGGAGTTTGCCGATTTGGCTTATGATTGTCGATTTTCAAAAGTTTTTGCTTTGAGGGTTTTGTTTTCAAGACGTTGATCGTGCTGCTTCATTGGTTTGAACTACTAATGTAAATGAAATAACTGTTTGTGCATGACCACTAGGCAAATCGATAATTATTTGATTCTAAAGTACTTTAACCCTTTTTCCATAATGGGGTTTTGGTAAACGGAATCCATATTTGATACGAAATACGTGACATTTTGTGGCAGATAGGTCCATTCATTACATGTAGGCCTATTCGCATCGCAGATACGTATGTATACAATGATAATGGAGTCAATACTGTATAATGAAATTAAACACTGCAAACATCACAAGGCCTATACTGTACGCGACATAATACCCTTAATGATCTGTTAGGGAAAATGAAATATATTCCGATGAATGTGACTGGTGAATTTCATTCCACACATTACATAAAATTGGTCATTCTCATGAAATAAATACACCGGAAATGAATTGTAAAAACACAAATTATGATTACATCTTCATAGATCATTGTGCTCCCTTTCACATACCTAGTCCTCTAAGAAGTAAGTGCCGATAACCAAGGAAAGAAGATGTAAATAAAGTCTTATAATTTACAACAAAAAAAAGTCAATTCAGAGGTAAATTGGATGTGGATTTCTTCGAAGGGAAGCTGAAAATCGATGACAGATGCATGCACATCGCTGAAGAAATAGTAGTTTAACATATTATCTGAAACCAATGCAGGAATGCGGTTATTTGCTTTATATTCCACTTTGGAAACGATTTCATTTATACTGTGTAAATCCAATGAGCATGATAGTAGTTAGGGGTTAGACCTCATACCAAATTGACCTTTGACATTTGACCTTTGACCGCATGACCTTTGACCCCAACTTCCGGTCACTGTTGACCCCGTGACCCCACCTTCCGGTCAATCATGACCTTTGACCTTTGGGTACGCGGTAAACAGGAAATTGGATAATGGAGCGCGGGAAGCGATTTTAATTGGATAATGGAGCGCGGGACGCGATTTTAATTGGATAATGAAGCGCGGGACGCGATTTTAATTGGATAATGACTCCGCGTGGGGACGCCATCTTAATTGGATAATGAAGCGCGGGACGCGATTTTAATTGGATAATGACTCCGCGTGGGGACGCCATCTTAATTGGATAATGAAACGCGGGACGCGATTTTAATTGGATAATGACTCCGCGTGGGGACGCCACGCTTCAACCCGGAAATGATGGGGGTGAATCTTAAAGAAAGAGTAAAAAGCAGCGCGTGCTATAAAACCCGCCAACTTGGACACCCGGCGCATTCTGGACCTCGGACTAACCAGAACAGCTCTGCCTCAGGAACACCAATTTATCTACATGCCATGTTGATAACCGTGTGGATGTTGTTTGCGTTTTGGAAAGCGCCCATGTGTGGTTTCGAATATTGGAATCATATCGAAAAGGTGTTTGAAGAGTGGAAGGCGAAAAGAGAATCGCCAACTATTGACAATCATGAGTCAAGCAAGGTGGACCGCCGAGGACGAGGCGACGTTCCGCCTCCTTCAGGAGCGCAGGAGGAGAGCAACGGAGCGGCAAAGGCAGGCCAGAGCAGAGGTGGTGGAGAGGATGCGGGAAGAGAACATCGAGGATGAAGAACGGGACGCGAGGTCTGATATGGACGCGATGGAGGGACATGATGGGGATGAAAATCGAGGTAAGCGTTTGCTATCCTTATTAGTGAAGGGGAGAAATTAGAAATTCGAGGTATAGTAGTCATTTTGACCCCAACGCGAATTTAATTAAACACGGGCGGGGTCCGCGTGAAATAATCATGACGATCAATTACTATATAATCACACGCAAAAAGTTTTTGAACCAGTAATACGTCGTATCACGAAGCAAAGACCCTATTATTCATTTTGGTTGTTTCCATTTTATCAACGATGTTGGTCACGGTGTGGATAGTATTCGCATGGTGGAGGGAGCCATATATCGGAACCCCCTATTGGACGCGGTTGGGGGAAACGTGGGTGTCAGTGAGCGAAGAACTGAGAAGGGAAGATGACGCCGCTGATTTGGTATTTGATGGGAAATAAAACTTGTAGGTTCGAGGAAAAATCCGAATCTCACCGATAATTGTGTTTTAACCACCGATCGGAAAATTACAAGGTGAGAATCTTTTACAAACTCTAGGCTTATGCTCAGGTATCGGTGTAAACGATAAATTTACTTATCAGGATAGAATTACTAAACACTGTGTGTACTCGTGTTTGTAGTAACCCGCTGTCACCGACGCTCTTGTTTTTAATTGTTTCTCACATTGGAATTGAAGCTAGCTCTTGCGCGAGGACTATTGCGATAGTATTTCATAAAGGACCCAGCAGCATGAAACAAATATTTATTTCCAATTTATTTAATTCAATGGTCAAGGAGCTGGCGACCTGTTTGACCCAATTTAGGAGCTCTGGAAAGATTTTTCTCCCCATCGTATTATTATTGTATATACAAATATATTTATATATTTACATTTAATTTTTATTTTTTTATTTATCTACTTTTTATAATCCTAGATGATCGGGAAGGCGGCGGTACTGCGGATGACGGTGAGGACATGTTTGATCCCAACTTGGCCGCGCTGGAAGAGGGTGTTGTGCTGGATAAAGAGACCATGCGTAGATTCTATCGGGTGGATGGACACAAGGCACGCAAGGTAGGGCGATTTAAAACTGAAGCCATTGATTATACCATCGTGGTACGCCCCTTGGATGCTCTATTACACCATCATGGGGCTAACGAGGTCGTGTAAGCGCTACTCGAGAGTATTTTTTCTTTGATGAGAGACGGCGTTCAATCGCACGATAGAATCGGAATGGTCATCGATGGTGGCGGGTTAAGAGCACCGATTTGGATTCCCATCATGCGAAACGATCAGTTCTCCATCGAACGGGTCATGTTAGCGATAGAGGGCGTTTTACAATCCAACGCGGGGTTTCTCACAGAAGAAGATGGATTTGAAATTTCGTTCATTCACATTGCCATGCCAGCGGGGAGAGGCAATCGCGGTATACCTAAACTTGTTTTTCAAAAATGGCTGAAGAGAAAACGTTGCTTTGTGAGAATCAAGAATCGGGACAGCACATGCTGCGCACGGGCTCTCGCCGTGGCCATCGCTTACGCTCGCCGTAATGACAACGACAAGGCGGCTTCTGATTTTAGATCCGTCAGTCGATCCGACACGCCTCAAAAAGCAGAGGCGTACCGTCTGCACGATATGTCGGGCGTGCCAGTCGATGCAGCCTGCGGAATCGACGAGTTGAAGGCGTTCCAGGAAATCTTGCCCGATTACCAGATCGTAGTCTATTCCAAGGACACATTCAACGAAATTCTCTACGCTGGACCTCCTAAATCAAAGCAGCTGTACCTTTACCATTACGAAGACCATTATGACGTCATCACCTCGATGCCGGCTTTTTTGGAACAGAATGGATATTGTCAACACTGTTTAAAAGGATATAACGTAAAGAAACGGCACGCGTGTTCGGCTAGATGTGCCTGCTGCCGCAGAGGTCCGTGCGAGCTGACAGAATGGGTGCATTGCCCCGACTGCCTCCGGTACTTTAAGAACACAGACTGCTTTGAGAATCATAAACGGGAAGGAAAAATCAAAGATTGTAATGAAGAAGAAGAAGGAGAATATGATGAAGAAGAAGAAAATGAAGGGCATGAAAAAGGCGGTCAGGACGAAAAAAGCAGAAGGGAGGTGTCGGTATGCAACCGTCTGTTCAGATGCAAGGATTGCGGGGTGATGATCGACCAAATAAAGGGAGGAACAAGGAAAAAACATGTCTGTGGGATGCGATACTGCCCGCGTTGTAAACTGGAAGTTTCATGCGATGACATTCACTCGTGTTACATGCAACCTCTGGCACGGGAAGATCTCAAAGAAAGCATGGAAGGTATGGATAGGTTCATCGAAGCATTTGCCAAACAATCGGTCAATCTGCCTGATGAGGGTGGTAGTAAAGATGATGGTAATGAAGGCTTACAGCAGACCTACGTTTCACTGGCAATAAAGCTTAAGATTCTCGAGGAGTTGTTGAACGAATTGGAGGCTGTTGCCGATCCGCCACAGGCCGTAAAAGCCAAGATTAAAGCCTGCAAGTCGTGGATAAAACTATGCAGAAATTCCATCCCTTCCTACATCTTTTACGACTTCGAATGCCGGCAAGATGAAGAGGTGGGTGAAAACAAATTGGGGAAAATCTACAAACACGTTGCAAATTTATGCGTTGCCTACCGTGTGTGCGCCCTCTGCTGGCAAGACGTGGACAGAGAGTGTAACGTGTGCGTGCAACGACAGTGGGTGTTCCAAGGAGATGGTTGTCGAGATGTATTTTGCCAGTGGTTGTTTTCTGACCCGCTTCACGCTGGTAGACGGGCCATCGCCCACAATGCCCGAGGATACGATGCCCTCCTGGTCAAGGAATATCTGTTTCAGCAGGGAATCGCGCCGGAGATGATCGAAAATGGGGTGAAAATCATCAAATTGGCCTACAAAAATGTGACATTGATCGATTCGTTGAGTTTCCTGGCTATGCCATTAGCCAAATTCCCCAAAACCTTCGGCTTGACGGAAATGAGGAAAGGCTATTTCCCCCATCTTTTCAATACCAAGGTCAACCAGGGTTACCGAGGTCCGATACCTCCTAAGGAATATTTCGACCCTGAAGGCATGAAAGAAGATGGCGCTAGGAAGAAATTTGAGGAATGGTACATCAAACAGGCCAACGTCCATTATAACCTGGAAGAGGAAATGCTAGCCTACTGTCATAGCGACGTGGATATTTTTATGAGAGGATGCATGTCCTTTCGTGATTCCTTCATTGAAGCGTCGGGGATCGACCCTTTCAAAGATGACGTCACGATCGCCTCTGTCTGCAGCCGCGTCTACCGGACCAATTTTCTGGCCGAGGAAACCATCGCGTTGATTCCACCCCAAGGCTACACACCCAAACACAACCATTCCCTCAAAGCCATCTGTTGGCTCAAATGGCTCTCTTACTCCAGAGGTGTTGACATCCAGCACGCGCTGAACGGGGGAGAAGCGCGCATAGGCAATTATCTGGCAGACGGGTTCGATGGGACAAAGGTGTACGACTTCTACGGGTGTCTCTGGCACGGATGCACAACCTGCTTCAAGAGGAGGGATATTCTGGTTCCTGGAACGGCCGACACGGTAGAAAGCGTGTACCATAAAACGATTGAGCGGGAAAGAGCCATCCGAAAAAAGGGGTACACCGTGGAAGTTATCTGGGAGCACGATTTCCAACGCCAACTCAAAGAGAATGCAGACTTTTTTTCAATTCTTCAAGGTCTTCAAAGAGACCATCAGAACCCCTCTCGATCCACGCGATGCCTTCTATGGAGGGAGGACGGGGGCTTCCTGCCTGTACTACAAAGCCAGCAAATTGGAAAAAATTGGCTATGTTGACGTCTGCAGTCTCTATCCATGGGTGAACAAGGTCGGCAAATATCCCGTTGGACACCCGCAGATCATCACCGAAAATTTTTCCAACATCGAAGAGTATGAAGGTTTGATCAAATGCCAACTGTTCCCTCCGAGGAAACTGTATCATCCCGTCATACCTTACCGCCCGCCAGGTACGTCCTCAAAATTGATGTTCGCTTTATGCAGAACATGCGCGATCGAAAAACAACAGACACCGTGCACCCACACCGAGAAAGAGAGGATGATGGAAGGGACGTGGGTGACCGACGAAGTCAAACTTGCCTTGAGCAAAGGCTACACCATGGGCAAGATTTTCGAAGTGTGGCATTTTTCGGAAACCACGCAATACGATCCAGAGTCCAAGACGGGGGGTTTGTTCTCTGGATATATCAACACATTCCTGAAGGTGAAACAAGAAGCTAGCGGATGGCCGGCAGAATGCCGCTTTCCGGGGGATGAAGAAGGCCTTCCCGTGCCGAAGGATATTCACGATCGCCGGGAACGCTATCTGAGAGAATACTTGGAGAAGGAAGGGGTGAAACTGGATCCAGAGAACATCAAACATAACCCGGGTGAGTGTTGCATTATCTAAACGTAAACAAGAATTAAAAGTATAAATTGAAAAAAAAAATAATAATAACAAATAAAAAAATATGGATAGGGTGAAAAATAAACGCATGGAATTAATAATAATAATAATAATAATTGTAAATTTATATTGCGCAATTTCTATTTGGATATACTCAACTGCGCAATAATAATGAAATTGAAAACACGAAACTTGCACTTCTTTACCCCATTATAAGAAACATCTTCACATCACACTTATAATTTAAAATACTATTATATCTAAAATCATGATAAGGAAAATTATTACATTGAAACCGCGATTATGATATCGATAACACTAATAGAAACATCGTTAAAATTCACAAAAGGAATCTTGTAGCTATGGAATCATAAATAGATCCAATGACCTACGATCATTTTTTGTTCCATTTAATTGTTTAGGTCTCCGAGCAGTAGCTAAGTCGGCCCTCAATTGTATGTGGGGAAAGATGGGACAGCGAGGAAATCTTGCCAAAGCCGAATACTTCACCGGCCCTGGGGCTTTCTATCAACGGCTCACTGACGAAACTCGAGAAGTCTTACGAGTCGATTTCCCCACGGATCAAGTTGCCAAGGTGGTCAGTGTCCCGGAAGAGGATTTTGAAACCAGCCTCGGAAACACGAACGTGGTGGTTGCGGCCTACACCACGGCACAGGCCAGGCTTAAGTTGTACAGCTACCTGGACATTTTGCAAGACCGCGTGCTGTACTACGACACCGACTCGGTCATCTTCGTCGACAGAGAGGGCGCCCCAAAGGTTGAAACAGGGAATTTCTTGGGGGATATGACGGATGAGCTGGAGTGCTATGGAGAAGGAAGTTTCATCGAATAATTTTGCTCGGGCGGCAGTAAAAATTACGCCTACAGAGTGTATGAGGGGGAGAGCGGAAACTATTCTACCGTATGCAAGGTCCGTGGCATTACCTTAAATTTGAGAAACAAGCGAGTGGTCAATTTTGAAAGTCTCAAATCCATGGTGTGCGATGGAAAAGCGGCCAATGTCATCACCGATCCCAGACGCATCGCTCGTACACGGAATGGGCAGTTGGTCACAAGAACGGAACAGAAGGCTCACCGCGTGGTGTTCGATAAACGCGTCAAGATGGCCGATTATAACACGCTTCCGTATGGCTACTAAATGAACATTGGGAAGTGCCCGCGTTACATCGTGAACGAATTAAAACCCGATCCTCAACAGGTATATATGACATTGTTTTTACCACGAGGGTTAGTATTAACCATGGACCTGCGAATTAAGACACCGTTTAGGATGATACTGGCAGGACCATCCATGTCCGGCAAAACGACCTTGATAAGGAAATTGTTGAAAAACGGAGAGACGTTGTTTGACCGACAATTCATCAAAATACTCTGGTGTTACGGGCAATACCAACGGGAGACTTTTTCACAGATTCAAACGGAAATTCCCAATGTAGAATTTCACGAAGGATTGCCCGACGACCTTCCTACGCAGTTCAACACCGCCCATCCAAATCTGCTGGTGCTCGACGATCTTATGTCCGACGCCTCCAAAGATGCACGAGTTACCAAGCTCTTTGCCATTCATTCCCACCACCTGAATACATCCGTGGTTCTCTTGACCCAAAATATTTTTCACCGAGGATCTCAGAGCCGCAGTATAAGTTTGAATGCTGACATTCTCGTACTCACCAAAAATACGAGGGATCGGTCTCAAATTCAATACTTGGCCCGCCAGCTGGCCCCCGACCGGCCCAAATTCATACAGGAAAGTTATCAAGATGCCACATCTACCCCTTTCGGTTACCTGTTCATAGATTTGAAACCCGAAACGCCGGAGCAGGTGCGAGTGAGAACTGGCATCTTTCCTGGGGATGTGCACGTTGCGTACTTGAGGAAATAAATATAAGAGGTGTGAACAGGATTCAAGGCTTTAGTTTTAAATTCGAGGGTGATGAGACAACACCCCCAATGGCAAACAGATTAGAGAGAAACACCCCCTTCTTGGAAGTGCTGGCTCGTGGAACCCCGAAACAGAAGAATGCTATACTCGAAGGAGCTTCGGATGACCTTTGCAAGTGTCTCTCCGAAATATGCCACAACGTTTTACGAGGCTGCCTTAACCTCTCCAACCGGGAAACCAAACAACTAAAAAGACACAGAGCACGAATCAGAGAACTGGGAAATCGCAACGTGTCATTCGCCAAGTAGAAAAAAATTGTCCACCAAAGAGGGGGTTTTCTCTCTCTGCTGGCTGGGCCGATTTTAGGTCTTCTCGGCAATTTGGTCGTCGGAGGAATAAAAAAGGCCGTGGACAGAAGAAGGCGACGGCGTGCAGCTGCACGGAATAAGAAAGCCGTGACCAGCACAAAGAAGATCAGTCGGGTCGTGAGGCATCGCCGATAGAGTCATGGATAACGCCAAGAAAATGGTTCTCGTGCCTCAGGAAATGGCCCAGCAATTTTCTCACTCTCCACATTCCACCCAGCAACCCGCTTACCAAGGTTTGGACAACTTGGATACGCAGATGCAAACTATTTTGAGACGCAATGACATCCCCCTCGATCAAAAGGTCAAACTTTATCAGCAGGCTCTTCTCGGATACATAACCCTGCACCAAAAACTGAACCAGCCGGTGGCCGTCACCGTGCAAGAAGCGGAGACGCCCGATCCCGACCCTCAGATCTCGTGGGGGGAGGCAGTGATAGACGGACTGACCAAGTCCCTCAAAGGAAAAGGAAAACGCCTCGTACAACTCATTCAGAACGAAGGAGGATCCACGCTGGCTTTTAGTCGGAGAGGGGAAATGATGAATAACGGAACGACAGTGTCTGGCACTCACGCCTTGGACCTCATCAAGGACATCCTTTCCAGATCGAGACCCGGGAAGATTCGTCCTCGAGGGTGGGGTGAATTTGCTCTCGCCCTCTCCCGGCTAAACCCTCCCAGGGATTTGGTCGCCGACGGGGTCAGTTGGGAGACGATGCATCCTGAAAGCGTGGATGAGCGCACGCTAGCCACCTCAACACCCGTCAGATCATCTAAAAGAAAGCATAAAAGAGTCAAGGCATCCTTGGACTGGGTCAGTCATTATCCAGATTAGTGAACGGGGTGGAGCCGTTAAAAAGAATGGACTGGCTAAAACTTCCCACATTTCATCTTCAGTTTCGAAAGTTAAGGTGCGTCTTGGCATGCTGTAGAGGTAGCATCTATATCAGGGGTGTGGATGATGTCGACGGAAAAGGAGCTGGAAAACATTTATCGCAACGCCGATCATCCTGGAAGTTTTGGTGGAGCCGAAAACCTGTATCAAGCTGCGAAAAAGGAGGGACTGAAGGTCAGCAGAAGAAAGGTCAAGGAATTCCTTCAGAGTCTTCCGACCTACACCAAACACAAGCCACTTCGGAGGAGATATCCCCGCAATAGGGTCTACTCTCATGGAATCGATTTCCTCTGGCAGATCGACCTCGTGGATGTTTCTCGATTTTCCAGAGTTAACAGGGGTCACAAATTCATTCTGACCGTGATCGACGTGTTTAGCAAGTATGGCTGGGCAGTGCCGTTAAAGAATAAAACGGGGGTTTCCCTGGTGAAGGCCTTCAAGCATATTTTGAAAGGAGGACGTTTCCCTTACAAGGTGCAGGCTGATCAGGGGACGGAGTTCACCAACAAGAATTTTCAAGCCTTGCTCAAAGAGAACCACATCAGCTTTTACAACACCAATAACGAGACCCACGCATCGGTGGTGGAACGTTTTAACCGGAGTCTCAAAACCCGCCTGTTTCGCTACTTCACGGACAGGAATACCAGGAAATACGTGGATGTGTTGCCAGAGTTTTTGAGTTCTTATAACGCGAGGACACACAGGAGCATCGGTGTGGCCCCACGAGAAGTGACGGACGAGATAGAATTGCAGGTGTGGAATGAGATGTATGGTAATCGCCCCCCGCCAAAGACCAGGTTCCGGCTAAACGTTGGAGACCACGTTCGCATCTCCATGCTTGCCCGACCTTTCAAGAAAGGGTATTTGCCAGGCTGGACCGAGGAAGTCTTCCGTGTGATACAGCGTGTGCCTCGTCATCCTCCCGTGTATCGCATTTCAGACCTGGCGGGTGAAACGTTGCAAGGGACTTTCTACCACGAAGAACTCCAAAAAGTTCGCCTGAAGGAAGAAGACTATTTCCCCATCGAAAAAATATTAAAGACTCGGAAGCGTAACGGGGTCAAAGAATATTACGTCAAGTACCTGAATTGGCCCGAGAAATTTTCGGGCTGGACCACGGATGTAAAACGGCTACAGCAACGACCAACATCCCCATAAAGAGCTGTCAAGCAGCAAGGAACGTCATTTCATCAAGATGGCCGGAACGATAACGACGCAAGATTCTTTTTTCATCACCCTACCGTCGAACAGCAGCATAGAAGAATTTCCGGACAACACGCTGACAAACTTCAAAGTAAAACTCCCCCAACCCGTGCATCTTGCCGGAGAATACGAGTGCGCCCTCGTTGACGCCTCTTTCCCGACTTCGTGGTATAATCTTATTACAGAGGAGAATCATCCGTCCAAATCAACGGTACAATACATTCGAAAAAGTCGGTATTTCCAAAAGCAACTCAGAGAAGGTTACTATTCAAACATCGAAGCACTCGTGGAAGAAATCAGACCGAATGTACCGGAAGGAGCCACTGCCGAAGACTGTCAGATTACCATCATGGAGCATGCGGAAAAAATCCTTTTCGACTTAAGCGATGGATGTCAGCTGATTCTGAAGGGGAAAATCGCCCGCATGTTGGGATTCGAATCCGATATCGAGGTGATACTGGGTCGAGTGATCCCCCCACGAACCTACAATCTGAACCCCATCGACAACCTTTTCATCTATACGGACATCGTGGAGCACGAAACCGTGGGGAACAGCCTGGCACCCCTACTCCGAGCTGTCAACGTGGAAAATCGAAAAGGCATGCAACTCTCGGTCCATTACCACACGCCCCATTACAAACGAGTTCAAACAAAAGTATTTGACACGATCGAGATCGATATAAGAGATGGAACGGGCGAGTCGGTGCCATTCACGCGTGGAACCGTCATCCTAACGCTTCATCTTAGAAGAAAGGCTCCCAGTTACCTGTAGACCCGATGGCAAGACGCAGGAAGGTACAACGGAAAAAGCAACAACGACACCGTCTAGCGAGGAGGAAGAAAAAATCGAAGGTGACCCTGCACCGAGTGAGACAGGTCATAAAACGACTGGAAAAGATGGGCAGAACCCATCGGCGCAGACGCAGAATAAAAATGAAGGTGTGTCTAGGAGGAGGTATCATTCTACCGCTTACGATCCAAATCAACGCCACAAATGATGGAGCTCGTTTCTCCGGCAGCCTACGCAGACTATTATGGACGTTACCAGAGAGGGCGCGGGCTTCCCGTCTTTAAAGGCTCGCCTTATCAGAGGGGTCACGGTTTTGGCGGCATTCTATCCAGTTTGTTCCGGTTGGCCATACCGGTAGGGAGAGCAGCTATCACCACCGGGATAAAAGCGGTTCCAAAAATCGCCAAAGTTGGTGCGACCGCTCTCGCCAGGAATGCGCTGAAGACCGCCGTTCCCGTCATCAAGAAAAATGCTCCCAAACTTGTCAAACAAGCCATGAAGGCTGGATTGGAATCGGGTATCACATCCGCCCTGGACAATATAACCAACAAGAAGCAGCCGTCCCGTAAAAGGAAGCGTCGAGAAAGCGGAAAGGCGGGCGGATCCAAGAAAAGAAGAAGAGAGCCCATAAAAGGAGCCCCCCAGTCTGCACCGAGTCACACTCGTAAAGTGGCCAGCAAACGTCGTGCATCACGCTCCAAGAAAAAGTTTGACGACATCTTCGATTAGAACAACATGGCACTCGTACACGAAAAAAGCTGTCCTTGCACAACCAGCGCGCTGGACCTGTTCACGGTGCCGCCGACCCAGCTGGCGGTCGAAGACGGGTATGCCGTTGATTATCACCCCATCGCTAACATTGACAGCGGTCCAATCGAATTTTTTGTGTCGGGCAGCGGAACGGAATACGTCGACCTGGCAAAAACCTACCTTCAAGTGAAAGCTAGAGTGGTGAAAGCCAATGGCGCCAACTTGGAGCCGACGGATAAGGTTGGACCCGTAAATCTCTTCATGCAGTCCCTCTTTAGTCAGGTGGATGTCAGCCTGAATGAGAAAATCGTCACACCTTCTATGCCGACCTACCCCTACCGGGCCTACGCCGATGTCATGCTCAACTATGGTCCTGCTGCGCTGAAGTCTCTCTACACCATGAGCCTCTTTCAAAGGGACACTCCGGGCAAGATGGATGTTGCAGAGCCATCCCCAGAAGATGGTGATGCCGATGAAAACGAAGGATTGAGTGCTAGGTACAGGTACGCGAAAAATTCGGCCTTGATCGAGATGATCTCACCCATTCACGCCGACCTCTTCTTTCAACCCCGCTATCTCATCAACGGGGTAGATCTTCGCGTGAAACTCATACGTCACAAGGATGCGTTCAGTCTCATGACCAACACTCCGGCTTCTGGCTACCGTGTCAAGATCGAAAGTTGCACCCTCTATGTAAGGAAGATCAAAGTATCGCCTTCAACGACCTTGACTCTAGAGAGAGCGTTGGAGAAGACCACGGCCAAGTATCCCATCGACCGCGTGGTCAGTGACGTTCCCATCAGAAATGCGACTTGTTCTCGGTTTACTCCCATCATTTATAGGCGAGGGCGCGGGAGATCACCCCACGCGGAGGTTAATTAAATTTCCTGTAGATCGAGTCCCTACGTGGACTCATATCCAATTAAGATGGCGTCCCCACGCGGAGTCATTATCCAATTAAAATCGCGTCCCGCGCTTCATTATCCAATTAAGATGGCGTCCCCACGCGGAGTCATTATCCAATTAAAATCGCTTCCCGCGCTCCATTATCCAATTTCCTGTTTACCGCGTACCCAAAGGTCAAAGGTCATGATTGACCGGAAGGTTGGGTCACGGGGTCAACAGTGACCGGAAGTTGGGGTCAAAGGTCATGCGGTCAAAGGTCAAAGGTCAAAGGTCAATTTGGTATGAGGTCTAACCCCTAACTACTGCGAAAAAGGAGGGACTGAAGGTCAGCAGAAGAAAGGTCAAGGAATTCCTTCAGAGTCTTCCGACCTACACCAAACACAAGCCACTTCGGAGGAGATATCCCCGCAATAGGGTCTACTCTCATGGAATCGATTTCCTCTGGCAGATCGACCTCGTGGATGTTTCTCGATTTTCCAGAGTTAACAGGGGTCACAAATTCATTCTGACCGTGATCGACGTGTTTAGCAAGTATGGCTGGGCAGTGCCGTTAAAGAATAAAACGGGGGTTTCCCTGGTGAAGGCCTTCAAGCATATTTTGAAAGGAGGACGTTTCCCTTACAAGGTGCAGGCTGATCAGGGGACGGAGTTCACCAACAAGAATTTTCAAGCCTTGCTCAAAGAGAACCACATCAGCTTTTACAACACCAATAACGAGACCCACGCATCGGTGGTGGAACGTTTTAACCGGAGTCTCAAAACCCGCCTGTTTCGCTACTTCACGGACAGGAATACCAGGAAATACGTGGATGTGTTGCCAGAGTTTTTGAGTTCTTATAACGCGAGGACACACAGGAGCATCGGTGTGGCCCCACGAGAAGTGACGGACGAGATAGAATTGCAGGTGTGGAATGAGATGTATGGTAATCGCCCCCCGCCAAAGACCAGGTTCCGGCTAAACGTTGGAGACCACGTTCGCATCTCCATGCTTGCCCGACCTTTCAAGAAAGGGTATTTGCCAGGCTGGACCGAGGAAGTCTTCCGTGTGATACAGCGTGTGCCTCGTCATCCTCCCGTGTATCGCATTTCAGACCTGGCGGGTGAAACGTTGCAAGGGACTTTCTACCACGAAGAACTCCAAAAAGTTCGCCTGAAGGAAGAAGACTATTTCCCCATCGAAAAAATATTAAAGACTCGGAAGCGTAACGGGGTCAAAGAATATTACGTCAAGTACCTGAATTGGCCCGAGAAATTTTCGGGCTGGACCACGGATGTAAAACGGCTACAGCAACGACCAACATCCCCATAAAGAGCTGTCAAGCAGCGAGGAACGTCATTTCATCAAGATGGCCGGAACGATAACGACGCAAGATTCTTTTTTCATCACCCTACCGTCGAACAGCAGCATAGAAGAATTTCCGGACAACACGCTGACAAACTTCAAAGTAAAACTCCCCCAACCCGTGCATCTTGCCGGAGAATACGAGTGCGCCCTCGTTGACGCCTCTTTCCCGACTTCGTGGTATAATCTTATTACAGAGGAGAATCATCCGTCCAAATCAACGGTACAATACATTCGAAAAAGTCGGTATTTCCAAAAGCAACTCAGAGAAGGTTACTATTCAAACATCGAAGCACTCGTGGAAGAAATCAGACCGAATGTACCGGAAGGAGCCACTGCCGAAGACTGTCAGATTACCATCATGGAGCATGCGGAAAAAATCCTTTTCGACTTAAGCGATGGATGTCAGCTGATTCTGAAGGGGAAAATCGCCCGCATGTTGGGATTCGAATCCGATATCGAGGTGATACTGGGTCGAGTGATCCCCCCACGAACCTACAATCTGAACCCCATCGACAACCTTTTCATCTATACGGACATCGTGGAGCACGAAACCGTGGGGAACAGCCTGGCACCCCTACTCCGAGCTGTCAACGTGGAAAATCGAAAAGGCATGCAACTCTCGGTCCATTACCACACGCCCCATTACAAACGAGTTCAAACAAAAGTATTTGACACGATCGAGATCGATATAAGAGATGGAACGGGCGAGTCGGTGCCATTCACGCGTGGAACCGTCATCCTAACGCTTCATCTTAGAAGAAAGGCTCCCAGTTACCTGTAGACCCGATGGCAAGACGCAGGAAGGTACAACGGAAAAAGCAACAACGACACCGTCTAGCGAGGAGGAAGAAAAAATCGAAGGTGACCCTGCACCGAGTGAGACAGGTCATAAAACGACTGGAAAAGATGGGCAGAACCCATCGGCGCAGACGCAGAATATAAATGAAGGTGTGTCTAGGAGGAGGTATCATTCTACCGCTTACGATCCGAATCAACGCCACAAATGATGGAGCTCGTTTCTCCGGCAGCCTACGCAGACTATTATGGACGTTACCAGAGAGGGCGCGGGCTTCCCGTCTTTAAAGGCTCGCCTTATCAGAGGGGTCACGGTTTTGGCGGCATTCTATCCAGTTTGTTCCGGTTGGCCATACCGGTAGGGAGAGCAGCTATCACCACCGGGATAAAAGCGGTTCCAAAAATCGCCAAAGTTGGTGCGACCGCTCTCGCCAGGAATGCGCTGAAGACCGCCGTTCCCGTCATCAAGAAAAATGCTCCCAAACTTGTCAAACAAGCCATGAAGGCTGGATTGGAATCGGGTATCACATCCGCCCTGGACAATATAACCAACAAGAAGCAGCCGTCCCGTAAAAGGAAGCGTCGAGAAAGCGGAAAGGCGGGCGGATCCAAGAAAAGAAGAAGAGAGCCCATAAAAGGAGCCCCCCAGTCTGCACCGAGTCACACTCGTAAAGTGGCCAGCAAACGTCGTGCATCACGCTCCAAGAAAAAGTTTGACGACATCTTCGATTAGAACAACATGGCACTCGTACACGAAAAAAGCTGTCCTTGCACAACCAGCGCGCTGGACCTGTTCACGGTGCCGCCGACCCAGCTGGCGGTCGAAGACGGGTATGCCGTTGATTATCACCCCATCGCTAACATTGACAGCGGTCCAATCGAATTTTTTGTGTCGGGCAGCGGAACGGAATACGTCGACCTGGCAAAAACCTACCTTCAAGTGAAAGCTAGAGTGGTGAAAGCCAATGGCGCCAACTTGGAGCCGACGGATAAGGTTGGACCCGTAAATCTCTTCATGCAGTCCCTCTTTAGTCAGGTGGATGTCAGCCTGAATGAGAAAATCGTCACACCTTCTATGCCGACCTACCCCTACCGGGCCTACGCCGATGTCATGCTCAACTATGGTCCTGCTGCGCTGAAGTCTCTCTACACCATGAGCCTCTTTCAAAGGGACACTCCGGGCAAGATGGATGTTGCAGAGCCATCCCCAGAAGATGGTGATGCCGATGAAAACGAAGGATTGAGTGCTAGGTACAGGTACGCGAAAAATTCGGCCTTGATCGAGATGATCTCACCCATTCACGCCGACCTCTTCTTTTAACCCCGCTATCTCATCAACGGGGTAGATCTTCGCGTGAAACTCATACGTCACAAGGATGCGTTCAGTCTCATGACCAACACTCCGGCTTCTGGCTACCGTGTCAAGATCGAAAGTTGCACCCTCTATGTAAGGAAGATCAAAGTATCGCCTTCAACGGCCTTGACTCTAGAGAGAGCGTTGGAGAAGACCACGGCCAAGTATCCCATCGACCGCGTGGTCAGTGACGTTCCCATCAGAAATGCGACTTGTTCTCGGTTTACTCCCATCATTTATAGGCGAGGGCGCGGGAGATCACCCCACGCGGAGGTTAATTAAATTTCCTGTAGATCGAGTCCCTACGTGGACTCATATCCAATTAAGATGGCGTCCCCACGCGGAGTCATTATCCAATTAAAATCGCGTCCCGCGCTTCATTATCCAATTAAGATGGCGTCCCCACGCGGAGTCATTATCCAATTAAAATCGCTTCCCGCGCTCCATTATCCAATTTCCTGTTTACCGCGTACCCAAAGGTCAAAGGTCATGATTGACCGGAAGGTAAGGTCACGGGGTCAACAGTGACCGGAAGTTGGGGTCAAAGGTCATGCGGTCAAAGGTCAAAGGTCAAAGGTCAATTTGGTATGAGGTCTAACCCCTAACTACTCATGATGAGGGAGAGCAATAATTACACCTCAATGAACGTCTGAAATTATTTCATTTTCGGTATAACAATCCTTCGGATAAACGAACATTATGATGTATCTTACACTGTTAGAAAAGCAAAAGACAAATTAAAAAACAGATTTTACAAAAAAAAATAACCAAATCTTTATGTAAATCTTTATAACAGGAAAGACTTTTTTTAATTTTTCTACAATTTTACAAAACAGGTCTGTTTAAAAAAAGGGGGGGGGGAACAGTTTTAATACAATAATTTTTTTAATTAACATACACCAAATGCCAGTTTTCTGTAATTTTACACATATACATGTAAGATTACATGTGTTCTCGAGACTCTGCTGCAGGATTTTTTTTTTTAAGTACAAATTTTCTATGTAAGTATCTTATTAATATCAAATACTTGACTTTCTTTATCCACTTTCTAGTCTCCTAACGTTAAAAAAACGACTGATATTTCCATGTTACACTCTGAGTACGATTCCTACTACGAAGATTATTGTAACAAGTATAATTAGACATTAACTTTCCCTCTTAACATATTTTACTTTCTCTATCCAAATAAAATTAGAGGCTGGTTTATATTTCCAAAGCTAGCTCAAAGACATGTTTTAAAGGGCGCACGAACCAACAGCCCTAATAGCCCCACCTCAATTCCTCAATGACTCCGATCTGGCAAGGTTCATTACCCACAATCCATCATTCTGAGCAATGTGGTCTCAAAATATAGCCCTACTTGAACGACAACACACCGATTTACTTCTCAATGCATTCATGTCGCAATAGATATGTTCCCAAGTAGCTTAACAAAGTAATTTTCCTCTCTAAACACTTCGGGGTTTCTCTACAAATAAAACTATAGGACAATTTATCCTCATAATTTTTCAAAGTTATCTCGAATTGTATTTTTACGCATATTGCTGCTTTTTGTGAACCCTCGTCTTCACTGCTGTATTCCGTTCAACATAGTACCTACTACCTGAACATGGCGTCATACACTGTAAAGACCACGGACATACGTGGGCCTCAAAGTCTGTTTCGTGTTCTCAGAAAATTGAATGACATAAATGCTGTTACAATAATTTTGCAAGATACATAAACAGTGAAGATGAGGTATCAAACGATGATACTAGTCTCTATTCAGACGTAGTGCTTAAAAAATATAGGTTCCAGCCTCCCAATAGTAAATTGCCAATTCGTCCACTGCCAACTCGTCCACTCACCGTTATGCTCATCAACCTTCATTGAGTCTAATGCCATTTCGTCTAACAACCATTCAGTCCAGTAACCGTTTGCTCCAATCATCACGTCTTCTAATCACCAGTTCGCCTATGACCATTTCGTCTAATAACCAGTTGGTCTAGTACCCATTTTCTTTTCATTCTTTTCGCCCAATTAACACTTTTCCAATTAGACCAAATGATTTACTGACTAAATGGCTATTGGACCAACTGGTTATCAGACGAAATGGCAATTAGACCATGTGGATAGTGGACGAATTGATGATTGACCAAATGATAGTAGACGAGTTGGTAATTAGACCAATTGGCATTAGACCTATTGGAAATAAACCCTCCAAAATTAATGCTTTTTTGACAAATTTCCGAGGTTCAGAAACCGATTTTACAACTAATTAATGCAAATAAAAACCACTCTGTCCTTTAAAGCCCCCTCACACCTGACCGAATGTAGGTGGACGAAGGGTGACGAATGGTAAAATGAACGAAATGCACGCGAATTCAACGAAATTCAAATAAAATTTCCTTCAGATCATGCGATCAGTAACTGCTGACAAATTTTATCAACGAACGGTAAGCCAAGGAGAAATATGACATTCAAAGGATATCGATTTTTCGGTTCACCTCTTTGAGAAAATTGCTTCCGAAGGCGAGCGAAGTGTTGATATATCCCAATAAGACGAAGGAATAGTCACCAATGGTTTGATATGGCGTGCGATTAGAAACGAAGACGAGGGAATAGATCAGGCAAATTTGTTCGTTGTGTCATCGTGTTGCTTCGTTACGGGTTCTTTCGAGATCGGTCCACTTTGGCAAAAGCGCGAAGAGGGACTATGCGCGACAAAAACACACGAACGATAAACGAACGATTACCGCAGACTAAATAAGAGATGCGAATTCAAACAGATGACCAACGATTTTTCAATTCGTCGGGAAATTTTAAACATGTTCAAAATTTCCGCGCGAATTTGAATAATCGCAGCTGTTAGTTCAGAAGATGTACGAACCCAAACATGAAGGGTAAATATGATTTACCATTAGATACCATTGAAAACGATTTTGTAAAAAATGCCTTTCGCCAGCCATCGCAAGGCATATTTCAGGCAATTCGGTTAGACTTAAGTAAAAAGTTCGAGTTACATTTTGGTGCGCAGTTAAACGAATTCCTTGCCCAGTGGACTCAGCTCCGTTAAAATCATAAGCCCGTTTACTGAAATCTGGTTAAACTTGGACTGTGGTCTAACCATGTGCTAAATTTATGGGAAGCAAAAAATGCTATTGTAAAATTAAAATGTTTGCTGTGCTCATACATGTATGTTTCACGTTACTGCTGAAGGAAACAATTTTGGTTACTACTACTTGATAGCTCTGAATTATTTGAGTGTCAATTGAGCTGATAGATTAAAGCTGTACTGATAGACCAGGGGCACGTCTTACAAAGAGTTACGATTGATCTGATTAACCCGAACTGTAGGGTAATAATTGTTGATTGATGTCATAATTGTTTGTACAAGATCTTTGCACAATGTACTTTGTAAAAAATTACAAATAGAAGACCGTGCACTGAATTTTCAAGAAATCAATGAGTGTATATGAGTTTCCAGCATATCTAGACAAATATTTCGAGCAAACATGCAATAGGTGTTGATGTTGCCGGTTTTCCATAGATATGACTGATCAGATCAACGGGGTCTAGTGTATAACTTAAACCTGAGCTCAGAATATGAGCCATGGGGTCGAAAGGGGACCAGCTTACCTGGAAATCTACAAACTCGGTGACCAAAGGTTTGTGAGTTATCATTCCTGGTGGGACACGAGTCCTCAGTAGATGAAACGCGAATGATCTTTGGAATAGTCTGCACCATACTTCCATTGGGATGAAGTTTCTTCCGGCATTCAAGAAACATTGGTAAGGTGTAATTCAGACCTAAGCCATCTGGACACGCAGTTGATCCATTCGATGAACCAAGTATAACTGAAATAATTAGTTGCAAATAAATTCAAAGTATTGCCGATACCGTCGGATTCTAATGTAATGTCTACTAGTATATTGTATTCAAACTGAATTTTACATTTTTTAAAACTTCGTTATTTAGCTGGGATTAACTCTGATTCGAGGTAAAGTACCTGGAAATCTTAATTCATGTCACTCAGAATATGTTGCATTCGGGCTGATGATCGAGCCAATTCGATTCCAGTTACTCAAAACGGTAGGATAAAAGTGACATTGATTAGCATGAAGTTGACACGACATTTGCCCCTGCAACAATTTATCCGGGTTGGGGTTGCAATATGGTTATATGTTAGGGTTAGGTTTAGGGTAGGGTATAATGTTAAACCCAGGGTTTAAAGGGATGGTCCGGGCTGAAAGTATTTATAGCTTAATATATAGAGTAGAATTCACTGAGCAAAATGCCGAAAATTTTATCAAAATCGGATATCAAATAACAAAGTTATTGAATTTTAAAGTTAAGCAATATTTTGTGAAAACAGTCGTCATGAATATTCATTAGGTGGCCTGATGATGTCACATCCCCACTTGTTCTTTTGTATTTTATTATATGAAATTAGGTTTTATTCAAATTTTTTCCTCCAAGAACTAGAAAAATTGGATTGACAACTGATTTAGTGCATTATATATTTATTGCTGCAACTTATTTCATTATAAGGGAGACATATTATTCACACAAGTATGAAATAATGAAAAAAAATATGATTTCATGTAATAACATAAGAAAACGGAAAGTGGAGATGTGACATCATCAGCCCACCTAATGAATATTCATGACGACTGTTTCCACAAAATATTGCTAAACTTTAAATTTCAATAACTTTATTATTTGTTATCCGATTTTGATGAAATTTTCGGCATTTTGTTCAGTGACTGTATTAAGATATAAATATTTTCAGCCCGGACCATCCCTTTAAGTTCGTCATTCGATCAGTGTTTGGGATTTAAAGCGGACTAATTGTCGCCGGAGTAAATGTCATGGAACCCTAGCCGAACAAACCATGTAATGTGCATAGTACAGTCCCCATCACAAGTTTAATGCTTAGATGATTTAAACTTGGGAGGAATCAAACTGGGACACACAATATATGCATAACGGACATTTCAATTAATCTATCTATCTATATGTCTTCCCGAATACAACGTGTGTAATTATTATAAGGGAGGATTCATCATTCATACCAAAGTTCCGTCATTGGGTTTCGAGCCAGTTATTCATGTTCCACAGTCTTGCATTTTCATCACACACTCTAAAAACAAATCAGTCAAAAATGACTAGTTAATAGGGTCAGCTGGGTGCAACTGTTATTCTAGTCATATTTGACTATTTTCTAGTCGTATTTTACTAGAACATAGTTATTTCTGACTAGAGTATTATTCAGAAGTGTGACTAGACATATCAGTTGCACCCAGCTGACTACTGGTCTAGTCGATTTGACTGACTTGTTTTAAGAATGCATATTTATAAAACGAAGCAGGCCTATTTGTCATGAAATTAATTCAAGTGTTAATACTTAGCTCACGAAAAATTCTTTTTCACTAGATTCCTTCATAAAGATCATGCAAGAATCGAAATAATATGTTTGAAAAGCCTACCTGGTAACAAACATGCTGCGAGTCCGTACTTGAATAGCGAACACATAATCTGTTAAAATTCGATATAAAACGACGAGAGTAAAAGTAACATATTGTGACGTGCCAATCTCATCAGCCTTATAGTCAATATCAACGTAGGAATCTCCTGTTTCAAACACCATCAATGGTTATATCATATCATTTTCACGACCAAGTGGGGCCTGACTGCCGGTATGACCACCTCCAACATGTCAAATGTCATCATTCAGTTTGATAATCATCATCAAGATCATCTCAATTACCTCATCATCATCACCATCAGCATCACTATCATCATCACATCCAGCATCACTATAATCATCACCATGGATACCACCATCACCATCAACATAATTATATACGCTCCCTTTTTTTACTTTGATGTTCTTATTTGTTTTTTCTCAGGTAATGTATAATGGTCAATAATTTGGTATACACAATCATAATTTGACTTTATAACTAAATTGAATTCAATCACAGAGGTACTTATCATTTCAAGCTCTGTTTCTTTTCAGGGCCTAATTTTGATGTTGTCTACATCATGTGTAAACACGCTATAGATTTTGTAAAATTATGCATCAAAGTTTTATTGCCAATTTAACTCGATCCTTGTGTAATTTTTATATATATATTGTATGGTTACAGACAAAGTTTAACTGTACTTTTTACACATGAAAAGTAAACGCTTGAAATTTAAACGTCTTTCAAAGTTACCATAAAAAATCAATATAGATCGTGATGTCCAATTATCATAGTCATTTAATCTTAGAAGGGTAATAATTCTTGCAGAAATATATTAAATGTACGATTGTGACATAAAAGCTTTATGCAAAAATGGGTGACGCTACATGATCAAAAAGTCATGCTTGGGTATGAG
This sequence comes from Lytechinus pictus, assembly GCF_037042905.1. NCBI lineage: Eukaryota > Metazoa > Echinodermata > Echinoidea > Temnopleuroida > Toxopneustidae > Lytechinus > Lytechinus pictus. The sequence goes on along the minus strand of NC_087261.1, from coordinate 12,787,212 downwards.
AATCTTAACCATAATTATCAACTGGCATTATTTATTTATTATTTATTTATTTATTTTGTTTTATTTATTTTATACTGCAGGGTAGGCCTGTTCAGTTCTTAAAACTGCTTTACAAAGGCGCCCTGCAGTTTAAAATACATGTCAAGATAACTATGAACAACAACAACAAACAACATCAAAAATACAAAATACAAAATATCTAACATCAGAAACAATTAACACCAAAATATAGAGTGGGAAGTGACAATTTAAACATACATAGCATTGTAAATCAAAGGAATATCATTTCGCTCTTTATCAATTCGTATGAAAGGCATACGAAGGCATTATGTCTACATTCTCCGAGTAGGTCTTAGAGTATACTTGCCATTTTTGTAGATCTAGCGGCAACTGAATGTTGAGACAAATATGCGAGATTGGCAATATTTTTCTATAGTAGGACTAAAGGTTCATCGCGTGAGCAAAACTTTCTGATGATTTAAGGGGAGGTATTTTGTAATAACGTTCTGCACAGAACGTCGACTTAATTCGTCCCGAAGTTACCAAGCCCGCTCGCTGATGTAGTTATAGAGCATGCAGATCGAAATAAAATGCAACGTTTTTCGACGACGGATTCTGATTGGCCTTTTTGTCTTTTGACAAACTTCTGGCATGTGGCGCCTAGCTGTATGCGTGATTGTGAGAAATATGGGATCGAAATGGCTAAATAAAGGTGGAAGTCTCCTTTCTTTGATCTCTGCTGATTGGCTGGCGAACACCAATGCGGTATCGACACAACCAATGAAAATGGTGAAAGTTATGGCTCCGGTGTCTTGGACGTCGAGAAGCGAAAGCATATCCCATTAACCCAGTACATATCCTCCATAAGTGTGGTGGAGAAAATAATGATTTATGAGTTTACATTTTCATACATGGAATCATTCTGACGGAATCATTCTAATCAATGTTTTTATTGTATTTTTTTTAAATATCATAATGTGTGTTTGCGAGGGTGGGAGGGCACGTGCGCGTGTATGATTTGTACACACTGTCGAAATGATTAATGCTTTCATTCTTCGTTGACAATCTTGTGTGAAGAGGGAAAGGAAAAGTAAAGAAAAGGCAGACACATGACTGGTAGAAAAGGAGTAAAGTCGGAAAAGGGAGGAAAGGAAGGACATAACAAAAAAAAGAAGGGGAAAGCGGAAGGAAAGGGGACGAAAATGAAGAAAAGAACAGGTGATAAAGATTATTGTTCCGAAATACTAATAAATGAGTGAGATAGATGACATAGATTAAGAGATGGCAAATTGGAACTCGATTTTATGGCGGGAAATAGAAAAAAGGCAAAAAGAATTGGAAAAAGAGGTAGAATGAAATTGGCTAAAAAGCTAAAGGGGAAAAGTTGAATTATGAAGAAAAAAGAAAATGAAAAAGACAAGAATTTAGGTACACACTCGGGCTGCCGAGGTTTGAAAATAAAGAAGGGGAAGAAAGAATAGGATGGCGTATAAAGTCCATAAAAGCTTGCTAAATTTCAAGCAATAACATTCCCAATCAGGAAATTATCAAACTTTGAGAGGTTCCTGACCTACCGCCCAAGAATTGCGCAAGGCTACACATGCCCTGTAATTTAATTTTTAAAATTCACAACAACGATTTTCTCGTTCGCTTCGCTCGCTCGTGCCGCTTTCCCCCCTTATTTCCCATGTTGTGCCCTCTCTGAAGTAATATGTTTTGTAATTATATACCCGCGATTTCATTGAAAATAACGGCAAGTTTTGATAATGGCTGAATGAATCTCGAGAGGTAATGAGAGAGGCTCCGCCCCGGACTCCACATACGTGGCACTGGCGTACAAATTGAATGGTTTTGGGCCCTGGCCCCCAAAAGTTCTACGACCAAGAACCAAAAAGAAGATAAAGGGACTGGGAAAATGTAAGGTATAAGGTTATTTTCTGAATATCATTTTAATTAATGCTCTGAAAAGAGGAAAGCTCATTCTTGCTGCTCATCTCTTTCAAAAATTTACAATTTGAAGTCGAATTTGGACGTATTTTTTCTACTTTCTAGTTTCACAGAATAATAATGATAATAATAATAATAGGCATTTATATAGCGCCATCTATCTAGAAACATTCTATTCCGAAGCGCCATGGGCGGAAATCCCAGGGGGGACGTGTTTCAACAGGACAATGCAAGACCCCACACAGCACGGTTCATCACCAACTTCCTTCAGGAGCAGGACATTGACGTCATCCCATGGTGTGCATGCTCTCCTGACCTCAATCCCATTGAGCATCTGTGGGATGAACTTGGCAGACGGGTGAGGTCATCTACTATTTGTGGTCTTTTATGATGGTAAGAAATACATCATTGAAAAACGAAATAAAACATGTATTTTAGGACGAGATGACCTTACTTTTGGGATGATAACCCTTTTTTTTTTTTTTTTCCTTGTCAAATTTTCCAGCCCCTTGTCCCCCCCTACCTTTTGGGAGTGATTTCCGCCCCTGCGAGGCGCACAAGAAAAGAAAGAATAAGAAAGTTTGGATGGGTGTCAAAGTGCCAATAACTAATACTGTTAAAAAAAGATAAGACTTCAGTTTAGATTTGAATTACATAATTCTCAAAAGAAAAATCGCTCTCTCTCTCTCTCTTATTTGAACAAGATTTAACAGTCTCATGTTTTCATGTATTGGCAATAAGTTGATCACCATGCTCACTGTGTGTTTACAAAATGCTTTTTAATTAATATCATCATAGTAATCATCTTCTCCTCCTACTCTACATTTTCTTCTTTCTCTTCTTAGCTTCTATCCAGGAGTAAAATGCCTTGATTTCTCAGAAATTGCCATTTTCAGCATTTCAATACCCTCTTTTTCTTGTTGGGATATCATTTCAGAGTACAATAATGATAACTGCATGTCTTTAGCCAAGTCATCGATACGGGATTGTTTTAGCATGCTTTTATCCAAATCCTGACATTAATAATTGGCCTGCTTCTATTCCACTCCACTTCCTGACATTGTAATGTATTGTTTTTATTTTCCATCAATCAAAAATGATAAGAATGATAAATATATATATTGACCATAACACAGATGATCAGTAAAAAGACGGAGGGATTGCCCTACTCAGCAATGATAACATACCAACGCTGTTTTACAAAGGGTCCCTTATAGAGATGCACGTGTAAACATATAAAGCAGAAAAGGAAAAACTTAGTTGACTTGCGTTAACAAAATGTAAAAAAAAAATCAGGGATCTGAACAGAAAGTTACAAAAAGTCTGGGGAAATGACTTAAAGGCTTTCCATCAAATGTGTCAGTCCATCTGGGTATCAACGTTGGTATTGCAATGTATACTATGAAAAACAAAAGATGGCAAAGTTGAGATACTTGTGATAGATCCGGGTACATATACCGGCAGACATCCAGAATGGTTTAAATCTCTATAACTAAGGATAATGCATGTAAAAAAAGGCATGAAAGGGGGGGGGGGGAGTGGCGGGCCCTGACCCAGAGGAGACAAAGCATTGGAGGGGCACTATTTGTAAACAATGCTGTGCCCCTCCAATGCTTTGTCTCCTCTGGGTCACGGTCCGCCACTGCAGGTAGGGGAATAGAAATGTATCTAACACCATGAACACCACATGAAATCATTTACAAGGCATGCTTTGGAGAAGAGGCTGGAATTTATTTGCCCTCTCTGTTCTTTTTTTTTTACATACCGTTGTTTTCCTTCGATGACGTCGACATTGATAAGCAACTTGATAACAGTGGTTTGTATTAGAAATTTTCTTCATTTCTGATTATTCAAACTGCACTTTTATTTATTTTAATTTACTTTACATTTTGATGTTACTTGCTTTATTGCACCTTCCTTCTCGTCATTTCACTCCATTTTACTTTTCTTCACATTAGATTGATTTAATTTACCATGTTTACTGACTTTGTGTCACTTTCTTTACTCCTAACTTTACTCCTCATCACTTCTAATCTGCATGCACAGACCCTTGTCTTTCACAATACGCACAGTGCAGAGTCTGAAGTAGGGAGACTAGATTAACTGTGTTCTAGATTAACTATGTACTCTATACACATACAGAGTCTTCGGGTTCTAGTCTTTACTCTAGACCGGTTATTGGTTAAAGTGTCATATATGAGTCTGTTCTTGCAGACTACTTCACTCTCATTTAAGTTCACTGCAATTCGCTTCACTACACTTAAGTTCACTCCAATTAACCGCATTTCATAATACCTTGTACTTTCCTTTACACTTCTTTATTTATACACACTTCATTTTGATTAATATTAAAGTATGTTACTTCAAATCACTAGCTTGAATTCACAATGTTAATTCAGTTCACTTCACTATGCTTCACTTATTTTTACTTTTACTGGACTTTTACTTAACTTCACTTACCTCAACCTTACTTCACGTCACCTCACTTGGCTTTACTTCAGTTTTATTTTACGTCGCTTTATCTAACCCACTTTACTTTCTTCACTTCGCTTCAGTTAGATTCACTTTACTTTACTTTACTTCATTTCACTTCATCTAGCTTCACATAACTTCACTTCACAGCTTCACTCAACTTTACTCTGATTTACTTAACTTTACATAATTTTACTTTGCTTTGCTTTACTTCAGTCATGTCGGTGATTAACAATCCATGATTATTATTCAACAAAAAAAATACCACCTGTCTGAATTCCCTTTTCAAATCACTTCACTTCTTCTCATTTTACTCTTTACTCTGAGTCACTTTACTTTTAATACACTATTTTTAATTTTATTTACTTTACTACTCTCCCCACTAAATATCTAAACTTTCATACTTTCTATTTCGTGACATCATTTTATCGAATTATATTTATAACCTATTACGGTTCCCATGTTGCCCTCCTTCATGGCTGCTATTGTTTCAAGCAATTACCTGCTTATAGCTGGCCCTGCATTTTTACCCACCTTACTATTTCACATGCTTCATTTATGTAGTTTTCAGTCTTATACATTATTTATCTTTTAGATTGTCATGCAAATACGTACTAATTTATATCATTGTCATTTTATCAATTTTTTTATTTGTTATTGATTTATGAATAAAATGCAGAAACTCCTGCAAAAAAACTTTACGTTGCTATACTTCCATGTCGCACTGTCCATGCCATTTGAGAAAATACCCACTTGTCTTCATCCTTACCTCACGTTATACTTTACTTTATATTCCTTTACTTTACTTAAATTTAATTTAATTTACGTTCATGGTACACGATCCACGAAGTTTTTAAATGTTCAGTAAGTATATCAAATGATTTAATCAAGATACAAATGGAGACACATGTATTCTGAGAATAGGGTAAAAATTCGCAAACACCAACTCTCGATGAATATGCCTTTGAATGGGGATTTGTTTATAATCAGCAGTTGGAAGGTTTGTATTTTCGAAGGTCACATCAACATTAACAAGATCATTTGAACAAACGGCTGAACGTAAAACAGGCAATTATAGGTTACAACAATGATAATGACATATGTTCTTCAAACACATTGAGAAAAACATTTGAATATTTCCTACATCATATATAAAAAAAACATTTATTGTATAATAGTGTGTGATTGACCCATTTACATTATCGCCTTTATTTTGCATATAACTGTTTTTATCAAACTAAACAAAATTGCTCATGAAAAAATATGTTGTAAGAGTATATGAGAGTGCTTCCTTTTCTGTAGTAGCTCCATGCTTTTATCAATGGAATATTTCAATTTTACACTAACTATACAGACAGCCCTCTTCTTCTACAAAAATTTATGCCCGAATAAAATTTAATTTATTATGTTTATGAAATTTGCTGGGCGTGGGCAGTGGTATAAAGTTGATGTTTTTCGTAAACTTCAGGACAGCTATAGTGATTTACGTATATCAAAATCATATCTAATGACTATTTTCCCATATAGGTACCACGCGCTCATCTACAAAACTGAACTTATATTATTGTTTCGGTGTGACGGATCCAGGGTTTCTGCTCTCAAGGGGAGGGGGAGCACGTTCCGGATGTGCACCCCTCCCCCCACTGGATCCGCCACCGGCCGATACGGAGTTTTCTGGGCCTTCCTAATCTCTAAACTGCCACTGTTAAGAACAAATTACGCCCTTTTCTGCCCCTTAAAGGGGAATCCAGCCTCGGCAATAAAATGTTGTGTTGGGCAGGAGAAAAATAAATCAAACAGAATGGTGAAAGTTTGAAAGAAATCGGACAAGCAATTAGAAAGTTATAGCTGCTTTAAAATTGAGATCACTAATACTATGTAGATTTCAAATTGGCAACTGTGTAAGTAAATTATGACAAGGGGCAAGGACAACTTTCCCATAGGCCATGTACTTTATTATCAGGGATTTGTGGTTTTCTCCTAAGTACCCATTCCCCTGGGGCATTAATCTAAATATAACCCAGGTAGTATATTTTGTTATGTCCTCATGAAAGAAAAATATAATTTGAAATAAAACTTTTGGGAAAAATGACATTTGAGCCATAATATGTATTGGAGTACATGGAAGAGTAGTCCTTTCCTTACATCACTATGACATCCCATATGCGGCCAATTTGAAGTCTCCATGGGTATAGTGATTACCAATATTTACAACTTTTAAAAATCCATAACTTTCTTGTTGTTTGTCCAATATTGTTCAAACTTTCACCCATCAACTTATCTGATTTTTCTTTTCCTTATAAAAACAAGTTTTTATTTGGGTTGGATTCCCCTTTAATTTTTGTACCTCACTGCACCGTTGGTAAGAACTATTGCAAGGTAATTTTACAACTTATACAAATTGTATGATTTGTTCGTTTCCTGTAATCATTTCAGTAGACGTCATCTACCCATACTAATTTGACGGAAATAGGTGACGGTATGTCCAACTGTCTACTAGACATGAAGGATTAATGGGCATGTCAATGTTTAATCAATTAACAGGGTTAATTGCGACATGGATACCTTACCCTCGCCTCGTCCTCATTTATGTCAATTCAAATTTACGATCTGGTTTTTATCTTTCCGCTGGTATATCCTCTGTTTTTATGTCATCGGGGATTCGAGCCTGGCCAGTTTACATAAGAACAGACTGCGCGGCCGTAAGAGTGCCATATTTTCGCAAGATTTAGATTTTTTTTCAAATAAGAGTGGAAACGCCGGCAACACGAATTGCGAATGCCTCTTCTAAAAAATTAAATTTGCATGCCACAGCGAGTTCAACTCGAGTGATTCAGTCATTCGGCAGGCCATACAAAACACGCCTAGTTTATTCTGGAGCACAGCACTGTGACTTTGGAATAACCTCTTCAACCGTGCGCGAGGATTGTTTGAAGAAGAAAACGACAAAACTCTATTTCGACGCCACTCAAACTTTTCCGGGAATGGTAGGAGAAGTTACAAGCAGGGGCGTGCCCTCGGTGACACTTTCGGGGTTGATTATTTCGTTAAATAATCTTCAGTTATGGGATTAAACATCTCGGCTGGGCGGACATTGCAAGAGGAAGGATCACTGGATGCCAGAAATGATGATAAGATTGTTAAATACATGAATGATGTGATAAATGGGGACAATGTTCATGTATCCAGAGAGGTAAGCCCATTTTTTTTATGTGCGTGTTTTTTTTGGGTAATTATTTTACAATAATAAATAGGCTTTCTTTAATATACCACTGATGCCATTTTCGACACCAAGCAAGCCTCTCATAATGATTGTTCTTGTTCCCTTCGTTCGGATAGTGCATTGTTTAAAGGACAAGTCCATATCCCCAAAAAAAAAATTGATTTGAATTTTAAAAAAAAATTAAAAATCCAACAAGCATAACACTAACAATTTCATCAAAATCGGATGTAAAATAAGAAAGACATTTTAAAGTTTTGCTTAATTTCACAAAACAGTTCATGCACATCCTGATCGGTATGCAAATGAGGAGACTGATGACCACCATGGGCGGAAATCCCAGGGGGGTCGCGTCCCCCCTACCCAAAATAGTAGGGGGGACACAATATCAATTGTCCCCCTACTATTTTTGGTCTTTTATGATGAAAAGAAATACATCAATAAAAATCGAAATAATACATGTATTGTATTTTGGGGGAGAAAAAATTGAAAAAAGGGGGGAAAAAGAAAAAAGAAGTGGGAAAAGGAGGAAAAATGAAAAGGAATAATAAGAGGAGGGAGACAAGTGAATGAAATAAGGTCAAGGGAAGACTTGGAAAATGATTTGAAAATAAATTTCATGTCACTATATTAAATTTTTGCCCGCGATTCGCGCTCGCATAGCCTGTTCGACGAAATACATATCGTGTTTAATAGGATGATATGTAGCTTGAAATATCAAGTTTTGAAATATACAATGCATATATTTCAGCTCGAACATCGAGCTTTAATTATTTTGTTTGATTTACAAATTGCTCTGTAAAATGTCCGTTTTATTGTGTGAATATTATTTGCAGCTTTTTGCGCTGTGCGCTCGCTTTATTTGATTTGCCAAGTAGGCCTACATATTGTCTCTGTTTAGTCCATCAGATTCTTTATATACCGGTATTAATTCTTTAACAAATTACTTGAAATCCCCCTTTTATCAAAAATTTCGTCCGCGATTGCGCTGGCATTATTGTTGAAAATATATCAACTCATAAATCCTATTCATGATTACAAAAGTGCTTAAAATATCCAGTTTTCAGGCCTCAATGTCAACAAATTTCACTCACTCATTATGCTTATAACATTAATAAATACGATAGATAAAATTTTCATGAATTCCTAATAACAAAATTGTCGCTTTTTCAGAATAGGAATAGGAGGATAGTCATCATTTTCATATGATGACAAAATGTCCTTAGGCCAAGAATGTCCAGGTCTCAGGTCAAAATAGTAATAAAAATATCAGCTCGCGCTTCTCACTCGCATCATTTATTACGTGCTATCCGTATCCACTTCACAATTTCCCTACACAGTGCTTTAGATAGTGCTAAAATTCACCTTTTCATACCGGAATATCAAGTATTTTCCGCTCGCGCTTCGCGCTTGCATTATTGATTTTCATGATAAAAAATTAAATGTATTCAGAATGCCCAGATTCTGCCTAACTCTAAAACACGCGCGCACATTTTTATTAAGATACGCAGCTTGATCTTTATTCAAAACGTGCTAAAATTATCCAGTTTCAGATCAGAATATCAAAAAAAATTCTGCTCGCGCTTTGCACTCGCATTATTAATGTAGGAAAAGACCACATTTCCCATCTTTTTTCATGATTTACAAAACATGAACAGATTGTCCCATTATTAGGTCTGAAATCTCAATTTTTTCACTCGCGCTTCGGGCTCGCATTAATTGTTTGGTTTTATACCTATACCGTTAATGATTACAAATAGTGCTTAAAATGTCAACTTTTTAGGTCGGAATGTCAAAAAAAAATCAGCTCGCGCTTTGCGCTCGCATTATTTAATAGTTGAAATATGTATCGTCTTAATGGCTAACTGCAAAACGTCCTTATCAGGTCCCTTACAGATCAAGCCAGAACCGCTCGCAGTAATTATTTAGCTACATACGCATCTTGTTCAGACACATATCCCAGAATATTCAATTTTCAGGACAAAATACATGAAATTCGAAGAAAAAAAATCAGCTCGCGCTTCGCGCTCGCACTATTGAAATATGGCTTATGAGGCTACTACACTTTTTTAAGTTTTTTTAAATACAAATGACTATTAGGACATCGGCGTTTTGCCCCCACCCCCAATTTTTCACGACCAAGAAACAAAAAGAGAAAAGGAAAGGGATAAGGGTGAAATATAAAGCCTATTATTTTCCAAATGTCATGTCAAAATCTATCACAAACTTTGATTTTTGTAATGAACATTTTTGTAAATTTTTGCTCGCTCGCTTCGCTCGCAACTTCTTATTAATTTTACGTGATACGCTGTATCAAGCCCCCTCAAAATGTTTGGCTCATTGCGCCACTGGGACAACCCTTTCAAAGAAATAAACAAAAATCAACTTTGAGCGGCCGATCGGGGAGAATATGCGTGAAAGAAATGGCGGGAGCTGGATCCGCTCCTGGTCCCCCCCCCCCTACCTTCGGGGAGAGATTTCCGCCCACTAACAATACTGTGCACACACAGTAACAACATAGTAATCCTCCATGGCCAAGTCCCGTGACAAAAGTGATTTGAACCCGATCCGGGATCCCAGGCAGTATATTCGGACTTTTTAATATAGATGTATCAGAATAATTATGTTGAAGTTGAAGATTATATAGCATTCAGCTGACTTAAAAACGATTGATCGTGGTTATTCATTGCATGCCCTCTCATTTCAGGTTCTTCAATTGCTCATGAAGAACCTCCAACCAATGTTCAATTTAATGCTATTTTGGATGTCGAACCTTAGCTGAGCATCTGTCTCATCAATTCGATTTTATTATCGTTTAGCACTAGACTATTTTCATCTGCGTTGCCATGCGAACATTTCACTTCCCCCAAATAAAAGAACAAACATGAGGAAAAGCGATTGGAAAAGAAAATCAGTGTGGAAAAGGGAAGGCATTTTCTCCATCTTCTCTGTAATAAAAGAATAAAGACCAAAGCGGGGCGCCTTTTCTTTTTCTTGCGCTTCACGCAGGAAATAATGATAATAATGATAATAGTAATGTCTTTCCTATTGACCCAGCGTCCTTTCCCTGCCCCGGTTCTCTTTCCTTCAAAAATAATAATAGTCTTCTATACCAGAAATATACATTCGGGAATAGAATGGAATGTCTTTTGTTTCTTGCTGATTTTTTACATCATACTTTCGCGCTTTTGGTCGGAGCGGGGTTGAATCTGCCCTCCTTGCATGACTCTTTTTATCCCCCCCCCCCACTTTTCCAATTAGTACTTACCACTTGATAGGCCTTATAGTTAGTCGTTTCTGAATGATGTGAACAAAGACCAGGCATTCATTGACACCCCTCTCAAATCTCTAAAATTTTAGCTTCCCCCACTCCCCTCTTTCTCCCTCTCTCTCTCTCTCTCTCTCTCTCTCTCTCACTCTCTCTCTCTCAATTCCTCTTCCTAGACATCTGCAATGTTCCATAAATGATCTTTCTGTTTGATCTCAGGATGACGAAGACCCTTTCTTTGTGTTAGATCTGAAGGATGTGGAGAAGAAGCACCACCTATGGAAGCAGGAGTTTCCAAATGTGCAACCATTCTATGGTAAGTCTGAGCCACACCAACGAAAATTACTGCCTCCAGTCCGACCAAAGTTATTACGTTATTATTATTATGTTTTTTTTTTTTAGCACACCTAGTTACCTATAATGCAAATAGCATTTCCATTTATTTGAAAGCGATAAAAGAGCATTGTAGATTAAATGCCTTTGCTCACGGGCATAGGTGCCGCGGCCGGGGATCGAACCCCGGACTTTCCACGTATAGCCAGGCGCCTTAGACCACTCGGCCTCGGCACCTCATTTTCAGTGACATAATCATAGGTCGGTTTGGATCGGATTCATGGGTATGGCTCTAGCATAACTTGGAAATAATTACATCTAATTAAATAAAGTCTACAGCAACAGTCACTTTTTGAATCTCTGCGGCGACCCTGTAATCGATGTAGATATTCTAGAATCCACGGCGGCCACGCCAAGTATGACTGAGGCATCAATCACCCAAAGATGTATAATGAAAATTTACCGGGGAAAAATCGTGAGGGATGTTTTTAAACATATACCATCTCTGACCCTGTAACCATGGTGTAACAAAAATGACAAAATTTGCTCTTTCCACCCTCACTTCTCCCAGGGATAGTGATAACCATTTTTTTTTTCTTTAGCGGATAATTTTTAACAAGAGCCCCCCCCCCCCTTACAGTCTTCGCTATCAGCACTCCGATGCATGTGCGGTACCGTAGTGAAAATGTCTCGGTGTTTATAGTGAGAAAATGTCAGGGCATGCTATGCGGTGTGTATAGCGTACCGAAGTGTGACGTCATCAATTTTCTTTCTTCTTTTTTTTTGCATTTTAGCATGTTTGATAACATATTTCGAAAGATCGTGATGAAATACCTCTACAACTAAAATGTTAAAATCGGTCCCTGGGACCCCGAGATATGATCTCATAAATACATACTCAGCCCAATAAAAGTCAATTTACATGTATTATTGGCCTGTTTCCTTACAAATGTTAGAACCAGGCCAATGATACATTGATTTCAATGGGGCTATTATGTATTCATGAGGTCATGGTTTTTTTAGACTTTCGCAAGGCCTTCGATTCCGTAGACCATGAACTTCTGATGCAAAAAAATTATCTAAATACGGAATACGAGGCACTGAGCTTACCTGGTTTACTAACTACCTAGCCAATCGCAAACAGAGAACAATTGTAAGGGATGCCGAGTCCACATGGGGTACTATAGTAACTGGGGTACCGCAGGGATCAATACTCGGACCCCTCCTATTCTCGATTATGGTGAACGACCTTCCTAAAGTTACCTCAAAAAGTATTGTGATGATGTACGCTGACGATACTTTTATCTTTTACAGTGCAAAGAAAATTGAAGATCTCGAAAATGTACTTAATGAAGATTTGAAACACATCAGTAACTGGGTTAATAATAATGGACTAAGGTTAAACCCCACTAAGACACAATTTATGATTTTTGGAACACCCCAGAAATTAGCAAGTACGAACAGACCCCTTTCATTACATTTGGACAATCATGTAGTACTGCAAGTAGACAGCTACAAATACTTAGGTGTAATCTTAGATCCTGCCCTAAATTGGAAGGATCACTTACAACATGTTAGTAAAAAAATTGGACCTAGATTAGCTCTATTGAGAAGATTGAAACAATTTTTACCACTAGATAGTATCAAGATGCTAGCAAATGCTCTGGTATTGCCATTGTTCGACTACTCCAGCACTGCTTGGTCAAATTGTGCCATTGCGACCAAAGAGTCGCTTGTGAAACAACATAAAAGAATGCCACGAATTGTCCTTGGAGTTGGTACACGTACTTCCACAGATTATGTTTTGAGTCAGTTGAACTGGACATCAATTGAAAATCGGTGGAAAATGCAAAGATGTAAGCTGGTATACAACGCTATAAATGGACAGGCACCAAAATACCTGACCAATTTATTTGACAAAGCGAATTCTATTCATGGTTACAGAACCAGAGCTGCAATAACTGATGGACTTTTGATACCAAAAGCAAGGAAAATATCTGGCAAACAAGCTTTTTCCCATGTTGGTGCAGTGGAGTGGAATCGTTTACCGCATGATGTAAGGCAGGCACCCTCTAAACACACAATTACTGAAAGATTCTGGAAAGTGACCCAAAACTAGGTAACGCCCCTCATGAAATTCCTTTAGTAAATGACTAACTCACCTAATACAGTAAAATATATCTTACATATCTATATTTCTAACCAATTTTAGTATACCAATAAACAATTTCACGTGCCTGACACCATGTGGTTGCTGATTCCACTCCACTGAACTATATGTAGATGACAATAAGTTTTATGTACATGTTCTGTAATTGTTTTCTAATGTATTTTTTGTTGTTGTATTCCAGGGCCTCTAAGTATAACAGTGTTTGAACCACTGACAGAGTCACCCTGGTAAAATAAGACGTAATAAATAAAATAAATGAATATCTAAGGCTCCCATGGACCGATTCCCAACAAATTTGATTTGTGGAGGTATTTCATCATGATCTTTCGAAATATGTCATCAAAAATGCTCAAATGCGAAAAAAAAACATTGTGATGTCATCACTTCTATACTCTATAACTTATTGTGTACGTTAAAACGTTTCTTTCAGCTGTTAAATGCAACTCCAACAGAAGAGTACTAGAAATGTTAGCTATACTTGGAGCTGGTTTTGATTGTGCGAGCAAGGTAGGCATGAACGGTAATAAATATATGTGTTCATTCTCTATTCATTTGGGATTGTTGTGTTGCTACGAGAAAACACTGGGTTGTGTTGGTATTCCATTTCTTGATCACATCTTTCAATTTCAGGGATCGAAGCCCCAGCCCAGCCAACATTATATATATATATATATGTATTTGTAAAGCAGGCCTCTGGCTTGAATGTGACTACCCTGCTTTTTATAAAGAAAACATGAATAAATTAATATATGTGTGTGTGTGTTTGTGTGTGCTATCATCGTGAATATTTCAGCTACAGTGTACATGTATATAACATTCGGTGGGTCATTCACTTTTAATACTTATTCTTCTGAAGCAGTTGTCAAATAGCTCGAATATTCATAATCTTGGTATATATTTAATTTCTCTTCTTATGATCTGTGCATCCTTGTCATGCTAATATTTCATTTCATGGAAATGTTTCAACATTTGAAATTGACGTATTCTTCGTTTAATTTTCCTTTCTATTTCTTTTTTTTTTAATATGTTAATATAATTCTTTCCTCTATGACAACTGATGTTTGCTATGATATAGGACAATTACTAAAAAATAATTGTTTACTTGTAAGCGGGAAATAATGTCACTAATACCACGATTAAACAATCAAAGCGTTAACCGATACTTACCCCGATCTAAAACAAACACTTGGCCTCATTACGATTTATGATTTTCGCAATAAACCTGAAAATATGCGTCATCCCACGCCCATAAATCTGGATGATAACTGGTTGATCATTGGTTGTCTCCGGTCTCAGCAATATAAGAAAACTTGTAATTTTGTTGCCACTGCTCTGTTAATTAACCAAACACGATCTATTGAATATTATTGATTTTAACCTTCTGTTTACACAGTAAAATACTGTATGAAATTTCATACAACGCTATTTACCATGTTTACTATATGAATCTTACAGTAGTTGCTTGAATTATTGAGAGTTCAATACTTAGAATCAAACTTTGTTGTTCAAGAAATTAAACACTTGTTTGAACTGTTTAAGAATTACTGTAAGATTCATATATTGAACAGCATTGCATAATTTTTATACAACGTTTTTACTGTGTAGAATATTACTTACATGCAATATAGTTTAGTAATTCTCTCAGAAAATTTATTTATTTTCTTTGAGACTAGAAAATGTTGTTAAAAGTTTTTCCCTATTCAAATGCTATTTCCATTCTCTCGTACTGAACAAATCCCATGGAACGACTATTATTTCTTTTCATTTCATTTTATTTATTTTTATGTTTCTCGTTTGACATTTTGTTTCACGTTAAAAGAAAGCAACAACGATAATACAAAATATAAAATTATAGACAATTGGAAAATATATAAGCAACATGATTAATCAGTTATTGATTTACGTGTATAAAGTCAAAGAAATATGATGGGACCTACATAAAAGCAAGCTTCTATAACTGAGGGTCCGATGAAAAATGTGTATGTAATACAGACAGACATATAAAATCTAATGACATTAAAACGGATAGAAATTAATGTAATGGCATTAAAGTGTAAATGCACCCTGACAAAAAAAAGAGATTATTGTAAAAATAGCAGAAAAAACAACAAAAAATACAGGTAAAGGTTTGAGGAAATTCTATCAAAGATTTTTTTTTAAAGTTATTCAATTTATATTTTTTATTTGTGACGTCATATGCGAGCAACCTCCCATGTATCGTAAATTAAATTGGTTTTATTGTATCTTTAGTATACCAACAGACAAATTCATTCAAATCCGCTCCTGAAAAAAGTCATCACGAGCCATTTAAAAAATAAATTTATTCATTTTATGTTACACAACATAATAGGACAGCTGCTCGTATATGACGTCACAAATCAAATCTTAAAAATCAAGTAGCTTTCTCAATCTTTAATGGATTTTTCTTCAAACGTTCACCAATGTTGTTCATATTTTCTGCTATTTTTTAATAAACTTTTCGTCAGACTGTCTTTCCCTTTATACCAGTTTGATGTTCGTTTAAATACAGAATTTGAAAACAGGAGGAGGCTCAACATGCATGAAATCACATTTTGATGGCAATTTTTACGTTTTTGGACACCATTGCCATGTGAAAGGAGGGATAATTAGGGTTAAAGCACTTTCAACCAGGTTCCACGGCCCCTGTGGAACAGGAACATTACTATATATGCATATTGCTGAAAATGATCTCTATAATCGTATGGGCTGTGTTTTACTGTTTATCACCATGCGGGTACTTATCATTTTTCATGAAGATCATACATCTATTTGCCTGTCTGTCTTTACTCTTTTTATGTTTGTATTATTTTACCGCATCATCATTATTGATGACATCGCGAGGAAGGCCTACATATTTACCAGTACATGCATGACATGTGGAATGAATGAAATAAAACAGAATTACCATCCCTTTAGGGTAAAATGTTTACCACCACGAGGGTAAATATGTGTCCAATCAATTTTGGGCTGTATTTTACCCAAATGCGGGAAGCATATTGCCCAGTAAGGTTAAAAAAAATAAGCAGCAATTACTTTAGAATGGGCAAAATTTTCATCGCACTGGAAAAATAAAAATGCCTGAAATAAATGCCCATTGTTGCCTGGACACATAATTACCCTCATAGAGCACTTTTACCCAATATTTTTAGAGAGCACTTCTATTATCAATATAACTAATATATGATATATATCATCATTTTGTTATTATCGATATTATCTCTACTGTTATTGTCATGTTTGTTAAAATAATCTTCATCTTGATCATCATTATCATTTATTATCCATATTATCACAATTGTTATTATTATTACACTCTTAAAATAGTTGGGCAAAAGAATGCCCAACTTTTAACCAACCCTGAGCAACATACTGTCCACACAACTATTATTTAAAATTTGCCCAAATTGGGTGATAAAAACTGATAATTGGGTAACAGATTTGCTCAATTGGATAATAATTGCTCAGAATATATATTTTTTTGCCAACATACATAACGCAATACAGTGGACAGTATGTTGCCCAACATTTTAAGTGTGTACCATTATTATTGTTATTATTATCATTATTATTTAAATTATTGTTCTTATCATTAAGTATTCTTATAATAACTATTATTATTACTATTATTATTATGTATTTTGTTATTGCTGTTATCATTGCTTTCATTATCATTATCATTAGGATAGAAGTAATCGAAGTAGTTGTAGTAGTAGTAGTAGTAGTAGTAGTAGGAGTAGTATAGGTATTGTTATTAAGTATTATTGTAATTATTATTGTTATGATCATTATTATGATCATCAAATAATTGATTTTGAGGCCTCTTGGAGTGTCAGTGACGGACAATACAAGTCCTACAATTACTGACTTTTCACTCTCCTTCTCTCTCTCTCTCTCTTTCTTTCTTTCTTTCTTTCTAAAATGTTACCTTCATTTTTCACCCCCCCCCCCTTCCAGGCGGAGTTACAGCAGGTGCTTGATCTAGGCGTTCAGCCTAATAGGATCATATATGCACACCCATGCAAAGCCAAATCACACCTCATGTTCGCCAAGGAGAACGATGTCCGACTCATGACGTTCGACAACGAGGACGAGCTCGTCAAAATAAAAGAAGTCTTTCCAAAAGCGAGGTTAGATCGACAAAAGATGTTACGTTATCACATTTAGGTGCACTTCTTTCAGGTTTTTTTTTTCAAACTTGCTTCTTAGTTTTCATTTTGAAAAGGAAAATTCCTTTTTGTTTGTTTCGAATTACCACCATTTAATATACCTGCCATATGCTGTTATACTAACTACCACCATGATTACGGCCATGACAAGGCAGATTTGTAAAATAAGGAGGACAATAAACTGATAAACATTTATTGACAGATCTTCTCTTGGTCTTACTGGTGGTTTCAGAAATCTGCTGGCAAGATGACATCATTTTAATCTGTTAAAAGAAATGCCTTACATCTAAGTTTCATTTGCACTTGTCAATTGATAAGAGTTCAAATCAATCAAGAAAGTTCATGTAAATCTTCAACAAAACTGGATGAATATTGACGAGGAATGGTGGTATTGGAATAATTATAGTACTTATTTTCAAGGGACTCATGGGAGATGACGTCATCCGTTTTCTCATTGCTAATCCATGATGGCGTATACCATCGAGGGTCCCCGATCCCGATTTTTTTCTTTAAAAATGTATTTTCTTTTATCTGACTGTATACCTACGTCAATTGAGGACTTTCCAATTAGCCTACAATATACGATAATTCTTCGGAATATTTTTTAACGTTTTTTGTGTAAGATTTTTTAAGGGTTTATCAAGTGTGCTAAACAAGTTGATTTAGTACCGTACAGATGCTGATAATAAATAATGGTGATAAATGTGTTCAGATGTTTATAAAGCAATCTATAGCAATTCATTTATAATTAGAGTTCGTATTCATACTCAAGTTTACAAGTAGGCTTATCCCACTCACATGACCTGTATATAGATTAGCTGTTTGAATTATAATGCCGGGATCATATGTCAATGAAATTCAGTATATATTATATATATATTGTAAAAGAAATGGACGAAGAGAAAAATGGTAGGCGTAGCTTAAATCAAGGATCCCCAGAGCTATCTGCCCTTTGGAAAATTGGTAATGCCGAAAAAATGTCTCTGCCGGGAATCGAACCCGGGTCCCCAGCTTTGAACGCCGGTGCCTTAACCACTAGACCACAGAGACGGGTTAATGGCTAGGCCGACCCCGATCCGATTGACCGGCAGATAGACAGATTTTTGACACTATACCAATCATAATTTTCTTTGTCGGGTGTAGGTGGGTTTTGAACAATGACAAGCCGCCATGCCTCAGCTGGATCAAAGCTATTCCTTTGATACAGTACACGTATGGGATAAAGAATACAGATGTGTGAAGTTATACATCATGGTACAACAGCTTTGGCAACTCTTTTTTTATTTTAAATATTGTGAAAGAAAATTATAATTGGTATAGTGTCGAAAATCTGTCTATCTGACGGTCAATCGGATCGGGGTCGGCCTAGCCACTAACCCGTCTAGCCGCGGCGTTCAAAGCTGGGGGCCCGGGTTCGATTCCCGGCAGAGACATTTTTTCGGCATCACCAATTTTCCCAAAGGGCAGATAGCTTTGGGGAACCTTGATATAAGCAACGCCAACCATTGTTCGCTTCATCCATTTCTTTCACAATATATATATATATATATATATATATATATATATATATATATATATATATATATATATATATATATATATATATAACAAAAAAAAAACAATTCAAAATAGTTCAAATTGGTGAAGCTTTTTTCAGTACTTTTTATTCAATGTTTATACTTTACATATTTCAATAAAAAGAAAAAAACAAGAATAGCACCGCGAAAAGTACATTTAAGCAAAATAGCGCCATGGGAATAAAGTGAAGGTAAAGAAAATAAACAGTTGAATGAAATATCAAAGAGAAAATAAAAATATAAAGGAAGTTAAAAGAAAACAATCGTGTTTGTATCTTTATATATATATGTAATGTACATGTAAGTATCCTTGTTTGGCGTCACCTATGCCACGTGGAAGTCGAAAAACAATATCCTTGATGACGGTTTAGTAGTTCATCTGGCAAATTTTTTGATCTTCATCAAGACCATGAAAAATAAAAAAATGAAAGTGATCCTTTTTACAGTGTCTTCATTCCGAAGATACAAGTCACTTTTGATTGAAATTTGAAATTGCTCAAACTAGGCAAACTGCATGATCGAATGGCATATTGGGTAACACATCACCAGCATAAAATCATAATTTAACGATTTTCTTTAAAAAAAAAAAAAACGGTTACAACTTTGTATCAATAAACACAGAATTTACTTCCGCGTATTAATTTTTTTTCGAATTGCCCCCCCCCCCAAAAAAAAAAATAAAAAAAATACGCGAATATAATAAATTTAGTTTGTTATGTTATTGAATACTAATTGCGCAGTAACGACAGATTTCAATACTTAAAAATGCAATTTATTCTCCATCGCCATGCTTTCTCGTAAATAGGAAGGTATTTTCAGCAGCAAAGTTATTCAAAGTCATTCAATATGCTCAATAAATTGTATACATGATTGTATACCATGTTCATGATGTTATAGATATAACTACTAATTTTCCATCTAAAGCATACTTATAAAAAAGCTACGCTCCTTTGCATGCAAATGATCATCGAGGATCGCGGAATCGCAATAAATTGTATAGTTCATGTGTATCATGTTTATGATTTTAAGTATTTTGCTTTGTTTCATTGTTCCTTTTGAATGAGTATTTATCATTAGAAGAAAGGAATGGTACCGATTTGTATGTTTGTTCTAACATCAGTTTATACTCGTACCAAATGAACAAGTGAGGGTCTTTAAACCGAAAGAAATTCATTTCAACATTTCTTAATGTCTTACGCTGTTTGGGAGTAATCCCACTACCCCCCCCCCCCCCCCCGCGCCGGTGTACCGGCGGATCCTGCGCCTGGCAGATACTGTTCTAGGCACCAAATCCGCCGGCGGATCGTGTTCTACTCTGGCGGATTCAGTACCACTCTCTTCGGAAGATATCGTTCTTGCGCTATCGCGATATCCTTCATTCACATACGTCACGTGGTACGAGAAAACTAGTCAAAAGCGGTAGATTTTATCAATTAAAGCTTGCAGAAAAAGATATTTATGTTATCTCTGTGTGATATGAGTGAAAAAATAAAATGCGTAATCTGAAAGGGGAAAATAACGCATTTTCTTGTTACAACTCTATGGAATTACACCACTTCTAACATTGCGAGGCCGGTGAAAGCATTTTCGAAACCCGATATATTCAGCTGTAAGCGATGACTGCATGAAACTTGCATTTCTGTTTTTAGTTTAAATTAATAGCTTTCGATTTGTCTGATTTATCAATTAAATTTTGGGGTCTGGTCTGGGTCTTTAAATAGTCCACACTTATGGGACTATTCAACTGTCAATGTCTGCTGCACTACTAGTATACAAATAATTTTCCCCCAAGATAATGCTTGTATTCAAATAACATGCATTTGTTAATTTATTTCATACCTATTAATTTATTGCAGTATGAAAAATCCTTCTTATCACAATTTTAGGGATAAATTGGGCACAATATGCATCGATTAATACACTGAGTATTAAATGAAGGCAAACAATGGCAGTTTCGATAATTAAAATCAGTATTTTGTATTAAAGGGATGGTCTGGGCTGAAAATATTCATATCTTAATACATAGAGTAGAATTCACTGAGCAAAATGCTGAAAATTTCATCAAAATCGGATAACAAATAATAAAGTTATTGAAGTTTAAAGTTTAGCAATATTTTGTGAAAACAGTCGTCATGAATATTCATTAGATGGGCTGATGATGTCACATCTCCACTTTCCGTTTTCTTATGTTATTACATAAAATCATATTTTTTTCATTATTTCATACTTGTGTGAACAATATGTCTCTTTTATAATGAAATAAGTTGCAGCAATAAATATCTAATGCACTAAATCAATTGTCAATTCAATTTTTCTAGTTCTTAGAGGAAAAAAATTGAATAAACCTAATTTCATATAATAAAATACAAAAGAACAAGTGGAGATGTGACATCATCAGCCCACCTAATGAATATTCATGACGACTGTTTTCACAAAATATTGCTAAACTTTAAAATTCAATAACTTTGTTATTTGTTATCCGATTTTGATGAAATTTTCGGCATTTTGCTCAGTGAATTCTACTCTATTTGTTAAGCTATAAATACTTTCAGCCCGGACCATCGCTTTAAGCTTTCTAGAGGGAAGTATAAATAATGATCACTGCAAATGAAATTCTTGATTTACGAAATTCCAATGTATTACTATTATTTCCTCCACATTTTCTCGTATATTTTTTTTTATTTTCTCTCCCTCCCCTTCCTCTTTCTGTTTCTTCTTTTTGGTGCTATATTACCCACGCGTATACGCCCCAGATATATTATTCATAATGTGCCAGGAAGGTAACGAAACTGGAAAAGAGGCAAAAGGGGCGAAATGAGCAGGGATAGAAAGAAAGGCAAAACAAATAAAGAAATGAAAACCAGGAGGGTATAGTGAAAAACAAAAGATATAAAGAAGAAATTATATTTCTCTAAAGATCCCATATTGATCTTAAAATTAGATGACTGAGAGGTAAATTAGGGAGCACCAAACGGTACGTGGCGTATCTAACTTTTGTCCGGGTGAACTTCCGGTCCCCTTTAATTAATTCAGATTCCTTAACATTGAAAAAAAAAGAATTTTTTTTTTATTCTTTTTTTTAAATACATGAAAAATTAAAAATAGGCTTACAATTAACTACATAAGAAGTTGATCACGTTTTGACATTCTTTTTTGATGTTTGTTAGAAATATCAAATTTATGTTTTTACCAAAAATTAGCATTCTACAAGCAATAATATTATGAGCAAACAGCAAAACATAATTGTTTTCATACATAATTTGCATCATTTATTTTGAAATATGAAGTTTTAACTTGTTGACATTTTTCTAAACATTTGTAGTTTAAAAAACCTATAGGCCTATATGGGGTGCAAATTTTCGCCAAACAGTCTGGCAAACTGACACTAAACATGGTGTGAAAAAGCACAGTTAAAGAGGTCGATGCATACTGCGGACTGAAAAAAGGAATAAAAATTCACAAAATAGAATGATGAAAATTTCATCAAAATCTTATAATAAATAGCATAGTTTTGGCGTGCCAGGTCTATGTAATACATGAAATATCGAGACATCATTTCTCCTATTAATCCTCATCCCCATCGAGCCCTTTGTCAAAAGCTGTATGGATCCGCCCCTGAATAAGAATTCACTAAAGGCGGACGAACCCGCCCCCCCCCCCCATCGCGATCGAGCTGCAGAGCCGCGCATGCGCGCGCTGCCGAGGTTGTCTGTCCAAATCAACATTAAACGTATAGTCAATAGAACCAAATCCGCCGAGGAACCAAATCTGCAAACATCAAGCCGCGTCAAACCCGGCGGATATGGTTCCGATTAAAAACGATATCGGCCATTTAAAACCATATCTGCCGGCGGATACGGTATCCGCCGGTGGAACCAAATCCGCCGCTACACCGGCGGCGCGTTTCCGTTTTACACCCTGGCGAAGGCAATCTCCGCAAAAATAGCTACAAAGCGACTAGTGAAGAGTCTAAAGTTTGTTTACATTATCAGCTGGGCGCGCGATGCAAAAGTCCGCATCGAAGATATCTGCAGAACATGTGCAAATGCAGCTAAGCTTATTACTATTGTAAAGATGGAAAGGGATAACGATGGTAGATACCTTACATTCGACTGTGAATTAGATGGAGTTAGAATGATATTAGGAAATGTTTATTTCCAACTAGGAACAAGGCAAATGAGCAAATAGAAGAGTCCTGCAAAAGATCAATATCATTATAAATAAAAATTCTCTCAGTCATGTTATTATATTAGGTGGTGATTTTAATATGATATTAGATGATAAATTAGATGATAAGGGGTCAACCATACAGGTGAAATCTAGATTTAATACAGAATTTTTGGAGTTCATGGACAAATTTCAATTAATAGATATTTGGAGGAAAATATATCCAGGAAAACAACAGTTTTCTTTAAGACAGAAGACACTCCCTATTCAAAGTAGGCTAGATTATTGGATAATATCAAAAGAAGTTGAAACATTGGTGCTGGAATATGACATTTTACCGTAACTCCAGACCATTCTGGAATCTTGCTTACCTGTAGTAGTGGAAAAAAAGAAGTGAAGCGAGGTCCTTCATATTGGAAATTCAATTATTATGATAAAGAATATATGTTCTGCTATGAAAAATGAGATTCTTAGTTCAGTGGAAAAAGCAACACAGAAATGTCTTTTCTAATTACTCATTGTTTTGGGGCTTTATTAGATTAAAGATTAGAGAGTGTACTCGAAAATATTCTAAAGAAAAGGCACGAGAAAGAAATAAGCTGATTTTAGAGTCCAAAGTGAAAGACTTATGGGGCGTTGCAAGAAAGTTATGTTGCAATTGATTGCAAATCGACTGCAACTTTGCAGCCGATTCCGATCGACTGCAACTAGCAATCAATCGCCAATTTGCGTTGCAAGAAAAAGGCTTGCGATTGAACGCAAGTTGCAGCTGACCTGCAGACGATTTGCAGCTGTAAACAGGGTCTGCAGCACAAGACTAGCCGAAAAAGCAAAATAATGGCTTGCAACAATCCTGTTTGTGGAAGAGAGTAAGTAGAAAATATTCATTTTTCAGACAATTCTTTCTCCATTATGTATGTTTTTAGAGAATTTATATATTTTAGACCTATGCCAGGGAAAAAAATTATTCTGAAAAAAGTGAAAATGTATCTTTATCGCCGGTCGAAATTTCACCTTCAACAAATTTTCTACCGTACAATTTCAATCCCAGTCCCACACTTGACTTTTTGTGTCGGTAATGCACGGTTGTATCAACAACACGGCAGGTCTTGTATTGTACATATGTTTATTATCATCATGTTTGATTCTTGTTACCTTGGTATTTTTTTCTTATGCCTATTATTGCCATTGTTGTAAGTTGTTATATTTCTTCTATGCCCCCAGGAGGGGCCGTCAAAGAAATAAAATCATTGTCATTGTCATTGTCATTGTCATTGTCATTGCCGGTGCAGTGCTGTTAAAAATCACCCAGAAGCAAGTAAATGTGTAGGCTCTAATTATGTATGAAACATCGAAAATGACCTTTAAAGATTATTTTTGTTCCTATTTGAAATGATTTTTAAAGTTATATATCGGTTTCAACGGCGAATAGCCATCCAGTAAATAGAAATTAAAGACTTCCATTACACTCTAGACATTTCCCAAAAAAAAAAATTCCTCTCCATTTGACTCTCTTTTTTTAAGAGTCTGTCTAACGTTACCTCGAGCGAAGTTCGTGCAGGCCCTACTCCACTTCACTACTGCTACACTACGCTCCACCTACCCGAACTTCGAGACTGAACTCTACATATTTCGAGTGACAAAGGTGGGATTTAATGGGGGGAAAATATAAAATTCATGCAACATCACTATCTTTAAAAACAATTAAAACTAATATTCTTACTTTTCACCAAGTTTCACTTCTTTTCCATGCTTCTATCAGTCTAAAAATGAGTGATTTAGAGCCAACATGAAGTTCCTCACACAAATAACTAATTCGCTATTATCGCACGTGCATGCAATGTTTTGAAATTGGCAGCAAATTATTTATACGTGTGAGGAACTTCATGTTGGCTCTAAATCACCCATTTTTACACTGATAGAAGCATGGAAAAGAAGTGAAACTTGGTGTAAAGTAAGAATATTAAATTTAATTGTTTTTAAAGATCGTGATGTTGCATGAATTTTATATTCCCCCCCCCCCATAAAATCCCACCTTTGTCACTCGGAATATCAGATAGAGTTCACGGTCTCGAAGTTCGGGTAGGTGGAGCGTAGTGTATCGGTAGTGAAGTGGAGTGGAGCCTGCACGAACTTCGCTCGAGGTAGTCTACCGTTAACCTCCCTTTTTATGACTTTCCTTGGCCTGGCCTGGGATAAAGTGAAAATTTTGCTGTGTCGACTTTTGTCTTTGGAGGATAAAAAAAAATATATTTATTATTATTGTTTTTTTTCTATTTGGGGGGGGGGGGGGGGGTTCTCCAGACTCCGTATATCTCGCCAGACAAGAAAAAAAAACAAAGGTATAGGGGGTCTACATGTATTGGGCTACTTTTCAGAATCTATTGGCCACATCTGCCACATTCTTGGGGAAGTTTTAACATTGAATAGGATGTTGCCCGCCCAGGGCTCTTTTTTTAATATTCTTACGGGCAGATTGCACAAGAGGTTCTTAGCAAGGACAGTCTATTTGTGTCGTTGATTTGTAATGATGTGCCGTATGAGTCACATTTTTAATATCCATCTCATATAAATATAAAAAGATATACATGTAAATACATTTATTTTTTTGATTCAATATGTAGATCTACTATGCCGGGGGGGGGGAGGTACTTAGATTTGGTTTGGACAAAGGTGTACGGCTGTAAGTTCGAAACCCGTACCCATATTTACAGGTCATTTTGGCTAAAAAGGTACCCATTATTAGGGATTCATTACAGGGGCGGATCCAGGATTTCCAAAAGGGGGGGGCACATTTTCGACTGGAAAACTTGACAAGCAAAAAAAAAAAAAAAGGTTATCGCCCAAAATGTAAGGTCATTTTGGATTTGCACCTAAGACATTGGAGTAGAATATGGACCCATGTTTAAGGACATTATCTAAAAATTGGGCCATGCTTAGGGATTTTCCAGCATAAAACCATACGCCATGTTTAGGGATTTCTTCAAAAAAGGCGACCCATTCCTGCGGCATATCCCCATATGCCTTATCTCGTGAGTACCCCCCCCCCCCGGGCTACTATGTAGCTGACTCTTGGTTTTTATGCAAGCACATGAGGTGCTATATAGATGACATATTTTTTTCACTTTAAATTGTTTAATGGATGATTACAATGCTTTTCCAGGTGCTTTCAGTTAAAGGGTGTCTCATTATTAATATTGAATGCATAATCATGATTTTTTTTTTACATCTTTCCACATCAAGCACAATACTCGGGGGTGGGGGGGGGGCATATGGCATATGGTCCCCCTTGACATTTTTCAGAATAAATCTGCCACTCAAAATTTTATTTCCGCACCGCTGACTGACGTTTTACTTTCAAGTCTCACACAACTTTTGATACTAAATTTGCCTTTCCCAGGTACAGGGTCAGGAAATTTTGCAACATTATGTTTGTTTAAGTACATGTCAGACAGAAATATGATTACATCTAAAAAGTAAATATTCATAACTGGGTAATTTTTTTTTATTGACAATAGTAATTTAATGTCACTGATGAACGTTGTCTTGAAAATAATTAAAAAAAAAATTTAAGAAGTTAAGAAAAAATATTTATAAAAAAACATGAATAGAAAGGAATTTATTTTGATACCAGATTTTTTAAAGTAAAGTTGTTAGGATTGCTCTAGAAAAGAATATGTACACCAAAGTTTGGCATTCTATTACGAGCTTTTTTTTAAGTAAATTAAAGCAAAAGGTAGGATTTCATAATTTTTTTAATTGCGCCGCCAATGGCTGAGGAACCATAGTGCCCCTCCCCAGGCCAGAAGTGACTTTAATCAAAACACCCTTGGACTACTATTATGATTAACACACTGGCAACTGAGCTTAACTTGTATATTAATTTCATGAATATGTTTTATCTCTTTGCTTTTTGCTTTTAATTGCTTACTACAGTTATGACAAAGAAGTCTGGAACCTCAGAACCACCATAACTGTGTCTGCTACAATGTGTGTTCTTGCAACCAGCTGATTGATTCATTTTATCAACTCTTGAATGGTAGGTTACATGTAAACTGTATTATTATTAATAATTCACCATGATCGTAATGGGGATGAGGGTGAAATCTGTACACATTGACCCAAGGATAATGCAAAATGAAAAAGGCTAACACAAATCTCTATCTTGACTGGACTTCTCAGCAATGAAGACATCCCATTGATGGGGGGAGGGGAGGGGGTGGTTGTGCTCATCCAAGGTGTACTGTATGAAAGTGTGTATTTTGCTTTCATTGATTTAATTTATTGCATATTTTAATTTCCATGATTCTTTTATTTGGGGAAAAACAATCAGTTCACACTTTTTTAGATTACTTCATGGCAAATTGCCAATTACTATGGTCTCAGGAGTAAGCCACTATCCCTCTATCATATCATCATTTGGGTGCAAACAACGCCCTTACCAGCAGACATAGGGGCATTTCTGCACCGATGGGTGCACACAAATGTTTTGCTAAGGGCGTTCTTGCACTGAAAGGACAAAATTTGAACTAACCCAAGCTATGTATAGTTATGGGCTTGCATTATTTCCCATATTATTATTTTTTTATGAACAGGTTGATTATCAGAACTGAATTCAGAGCTGCTCCTGTCTGTAGCAGGGGCCGCGGAACCGGGGGGGGAGGCTGGGGGGGCTTCAGCCCCCCCCCCCACTTTTTTCCAAAACCGTGTACAAAAACATAAAAATGACCATATGATTGTTATTTTTAGCATGGTCAGCCCCCCCCCCACACTTTTGGCTCAGCCCCCCCACTTTGAAAACCGTTCCGCGGCCCCTGTGTAGTAACATCATTATAAGAGTGGACTACAGAATGAGGGCGTTGCTTGTTTAAAAACTTCACTCCATGGAGCTCTCCAAATTCATCTCAAATTAGACTGCTTCTGGAAACCAGATTTGTTCCTTCAAGCAGAGACGCTTGTGGCTTTCCTGACTGGACTTCTATGGATTCTTCATGCCAACCTTAAGAACTGTGGTCTTCTGCATGATACACATCAATTTCAAACAAGACATTCTGTGGTGAAACACTTGATGTAGATGATATGAAATTTAACTGAATATAACTGAATCTCAGAAGTAATTCCTCGGGAGCAAGAAACATTGAAAAATGAAAATAAAAGGTCCATCAATAATGAATGTCTTGAGCAGTGTTCTTTTTTGTGCACAGATCAATGGATCTTTTCAAGTCCAAGCAGGGATGTAGTCAATGCTGACCTCGAGGCAACATTTTGCTGGCCTTGGTCCGAGTCACTGTACAGAATCTATGGGAAGTTCTCTCAAGCTGCCTCATGACTCGGAAGAATCAGCCTCGACCTCATCTCTGTATGCAAGTGTGATATATATCTTCGATGCAATCTCATGATTAAAGAGAGAGAAACAAGAGAGCTTCAGATTTTGAAGTGTAGCAATCTCCTGAAATGCATGTTTTATTTGAAAATCAAACTAAAATAACTTAATTGGGCATGTTATTCATTATGATATGTATGAATGAAAGCATTTAAGCAATTTAGTGCTCTTGCAAAACATATTCTGAGTTGTATTTACTGCAAACGCTCAGAAATATTGATAAGCATTTGCCAGTGCATGAAGTGTTTTAATAAAGAGTGGCTTTTGTGCCTATGGAGAGTTATTATTTTTTCAACATTTCTTCATACAAATTATTTCAGAAATCACAATTTGAATATTCCATGACCTCTGATAACAAGAGCAGAATATTTTTGGTGATTGACACACTTTAAAATGATATTAGGAGAGAATGTACTGAAATTGTGTGAAAATAATGGCATGATTGCTGAAGAGGCCTATAAAGATTGAAAATAACATTATTTCAAGTTTTTCTTGAAAAAAAACCCATGGAAAATTGAAAATGGCATAATTTACACAAGTTTTCAAAACAAAATACAAAAAAAAAAATTTTGCAGAATTTTTAGTACACAAGCCTATGGACAATCAATTGAACGTAAATCGAACGCAAATTTTGCGCATCCTCCAAAATCTTACATAAGTTACGTTCGATTTGCAATCAATTGCAAAGCTTGCGCTTGATCTACGTTTAATTGATCAAACGCAACTTCTTCTTGCAACAGGATTGAACGTAACTTGCGTTCAATTGCAGATTTGCGTTTAATCGGAGGACTTACGCTCAATTTTGGGAGTTGCGTTCGATTTGCGTTCAATCGCAAGTTTCTTGCAACACCCCATTAGAACAGCAAATTGCTGTGAATAACTGATGTTTTGCGGAAGAATTTGGAGGAAAAAAGAGAACTCCTTAAGAAGTTATCTGACTTTGGCCTTGATGGTCTCAAAGTAAGGTCACGCGGGGCCTGGAGTGAAAAAGGGGGAAAGAATTTTGCATTTTTGAACAACTTGTGTTATCAAACAAACGTAAATCTGAGATTCATAAATTAATAGGTGAAGATAATCAGATACATAGCGACAAAGATGAAATTCTAAGAATCATCAAATTATTCTACAGTTCCTTATATTCTTGTAAGAGTTTGCAATGATGTTGAAAATTTACTGAAAAAATCCCTTTCATCCAAGGTATTACTTAATTATCAGAAGACAATAAAAAATAGATGTGAAGGTAAATTAAGCAAAAGTGAATGTTTTGAGGCTTTGAAAAGCATGCAACTTAATGAATCCCCAAACAGAATTCTACTCCACGTTTTGGTGTGTAATTGATGACCTATTGGTTGATTGTTTAAATGAAACTTTTGAAAAAGGTGAGTTGTCTGCATCACAGAAATGGAGAAATCACTCTAATTGAAAAAGTAGGTAATTAAAAAACTATAGTTCTTGCCAAAAGAATTAAAGAGATTCTCCCCGAAATTATACAGGTTGACCAGGTTTATGGATACATTAATAATCGAAATATAGGCGAAGCAGTTCGTCTTTATATTGATGATATTTTGTTTCAGGCTTTGAATAACAATATAAAAAGATCTTTATTAGCGGTGGATTTTGAAAAAGCATTTGACTCTGTATCGCATGAGTTTATACGAAATGTATTAGAAATGTTTGGATTTGGTGTATCTTTTAGACAGTGGATCAAAACTTTGTATAGTGGAGCATGTAGTTGTGTTATGAATGGTGGCTTCACAACTGGTTATTTTGATAAACAGAGGGAAGTAAGACAGGGAGATCCCATCTCGCCTTACATTTTTATTTTATATATTGAATTACTTGCAAATGTTATAACAAATTATACAGGGGTTAGGGGTATTTTATTGGCTCAGAATGAAGTTAAACAAGTGCTGTATGCTGATGATGTGTCGATTTTTGTACGAGATGAACGGTCCTTAGAAAGACTTGAATTACTTTTTGATGTTTTTGGTAAATTAAGTGGTCTCATATTAAACAAGGATAAAAGAAATGTAATGAGATTAGGAATTAACCAGTACAAACCAGGACTCTGTCCCAAAAGGATGGAGTATGGTTAAAGAAGTGAAGATTTTGGGAATATATTTTACCATGGATGTGAAGGTCAAAGAAGAAATGAACTACAAAGAAATATTAAGCAAAATAAAATAGCTATTGAGTTTGTGGAAGCAAAGAGATTTGACCATATTAGGGAAAATTCATCTTCTAAAAACGTATGCACTTTCAAAACTGATTTATGTCTCATCTTTGATTGTGGCCCCGAAGTGGGTTTATGTGGAAATAGAAAGAATCACATTCTAATTCATTTGGAATGGACAAGATAAAATAAAAAAAGAAGCACAATGTATCAAAACTATGAAAATGGAGGTTTACGAGTAACAAATTTTTATTTAAGTACAACGTGTAATGTGGATGAAAAGATTAACATATTGTAACAATCAGATGAAATGGAAAACGCTGTTCAATAGTTTATGTAAATCAATTGGTGGTGATCATTTTTCAATGTAATTATAATACCGCCAAGATCAGAGCAAAGTTACCAACATTCTATCTTGAAATGTTAAGAGTTTGGCAATGAATGGAAGAATGTAGGACAAAGGAGAAGGATTGTGTTTCAAACACTATAAAATTTAATAACAAACATGTATTTATTGATAGCAAAATGGTATTTGATATAAAACTCTATACTCATAACATATTTAAACTTATTTATTTGATTGATGGAAACGGCCACTTAAGGCCAGTATCTTACTTTTCAAACCGCGGTTTGGACTCTAATGATATTTTAAAAATATCATGGTATTATGATGCTCTGCCAATTGGATGGTAACGTTCATTCAGGATTAATCCATTACAAAGTAATCAGTCCCATGACGACCATATCTCTTTACAACAGTACTATTGGGAAAAATGTATCTCTAGACAAGATTAGTTCAAAACAAATATATATATATATATTATTAACGGTTTAAAAAAGACGAATGACATGCATAAATCAATCGTATTTTTTCAAGTTTAAACGTAAATCAAATTCGGCATATTTTCATGAGACCGCGTTTTTCTACAGTGCATTGTAAATTTAGGAAATTTCAGTTTAAACAGCTGCACGGGGTTATTTACACAAATGATAAACTTCATACAATAGGTTATATTTCATCTAACAAATGTTCGTTTTGTTACCAAGAAGTTGAAACTCTTGATCACTTATTTAAAAGTTGCCCGAATGTTCAAGCACTTTGGAAAAATATTGGACATAAATTAAGGTTAAAAGAATTGGAGAATCTCTCCATGGAATACACTTTGTTAGGGACTCAAGTTCAAATAGGATAAAATGTTTAAATACAGTAATTTTAATAGTTAAAAAAAAGATATTTATTCTGCAAGGCAGGAAGCTGTTTTGCCAGCTGTTGGAATCATAATAAAACATTGTAGAAAATATAAGGTAGAGGAATATAGGATTGCACAAGAGAGGAATACCTTGGCAATTCATCTCCAGAAATGGGAACAGGTTGATTTAGAGTAACGAATGGATGCGTATATTTCATTTTTATTATTACTTTTTTTCTTTTCCAAGTATGTACATGTATTAAACAATGTTTTGTCATATTAGTCTTATGTTATGTAATTTTCAGTAAGTGTGATCAAAATAATGTTACCTTCAATAATTATTTGCAATATTTATTTCGTCTTGTAATGTTTTGTAATACATGTATGATATGTTTGATTATGAATATATTGAAATTAAAAAAATTGTTTCAAAACAAAAAACTATACAGGTTCAACACGAATGTCATGGAAGAAGAGGATGACATTCCGTCACCGTTGTTGGTCGCCGTCGTCGTCGTAGTAGTAGTCGTCATAGCCATGTAGTAGTTAATGTAGTTATATTTACATTTATTATTGTTATTGCTATTTTTATTATTATCATATTTTTATCATGATGATTAGTAGTAGTAGTAGTATACTATATCATTAGCATATCATTTTGAAACTTTTATAAGATTGTTAATCATAATTTGCATAGTTTGTTATCAATATTATTTTCATTACTATTATTATTGTAACTATTATTACTATTATTATCATTATTATTATTGATAGCGTCATTGTTATGAAAAGTAGTAGTAGTAGTAGAAGTAGTAGTAGTAGTGGTAGTAGTAGTAGTAGTAGTAGTAGTAGTTATAGTATTATTAATCATTTAAGTATTATATTTTTTGTTCTTCTCATTCGGTCTTCTTCTTCATCTTTTTCTTCTTCTTATCATCATCACTAGTATCAATATTACATTATTATTATTAGTGAGTAGTATATAGTAGTAGTAGTAGTAGTAGTAGTTGTTGTTGTAGTAGTATCGGTGGTAGTAGGAGTAGTAGCTAGAACTAGTATATTTTAATTCATCGTTTAGAATCATTTTGAAACAATTATGAGTGGAAACAACTGGACTTCTAGATGATGTAGATTCTCCTTCGTTTTGTATTATTTTCTTGTCTTATAATTATTATTACCGCTAACTAAATTAATTTTGGCTATTGCCCGAATTCTAGGTTTTTCACCTCCTTGTGTATGACGCCACTGTAAAACATGTTCGTATATATAATTTGTACGACTGCTCTCTAGCTAGCTCTGTACATGAACATGATGAAGGGTATACGTAGCCACTGAACAGTGGCTGTAGTTTGCATGCGGTGGTGGGCCGTGGGTATGGGCGGCCATAAGGGCCAAAATTAACGTCATCTTAAACAAGCAAAACACAGTAAAAACAGACAAAGGACATAAACAAACAAACAAAACTTCGTACGGTGAAAGGTCTATGTCAAACAAACAAAGGACGATCACAAACGAACAAAGGACGATTACAAACGAACAAAGGACGATCACAAACGAATAAAGGACGATTACAAACGAACAAAGGACGATCACAGATAAACAAAGGACAATTAAAAACAAACAAAGGATACTTGCAAACAAACAAACAAACAAACAAAGGATGATTAAAAACAAACAAAGGACGACCAAAAACAAACGAGAAACAAGTTAAAACAAAGGACGATTGGGCCGGGCAATCAAAGCACAATCACAAAGAATTTATCAATACTGATTCCAAATAAAGAAAGGATGTTTCGAAAATCGTATAAGGATGATGAGAAATGAACAAAGGACGTTTAGAAAAGGACGAAGGACGATCAGAAAAGAACTGGACATAATAGGACAGTAGAGGGTGTCCTACTCGACACCATACAGCTTATATAGCGCTAGCTGCAGATATGAGCGCTGTATTTCTGTTAAGTGTTTTCGATTGTTAATGCCAATGAAGCCAATCCAGTGGAATAAAAATGAGAATCGAGCTTAGTCTTTTCTCCAGACCCAGTTAATTAAAACTGGTGGAATATATGTCTTTGTTGTTGTTTTAACTTATGCGGTGCTTATTGTGAATATATGCCCTAAGAGTAAATTGAGAATCAAAGGTAGTCTTTTCTCCAGACCCGGCTTCTTATAACTAAAAACTAAAACCTTATTCATATAGCACAAAAGTGCAAAGTCTTTTTTCCAGACCCAGTTAATTCAAAGATTATAATATAAGTCCAAAGTCTTTTTTCAGACCCGGTTGTTTCAAAAATTATAATATAAGTCCAAAGTTATTTTTCCAGACCCGGTTGTTTCAAAAGTTATAATATAAGTCCAAAGTCTTTTTTTCCAGATCCGGTTGTTTCAAAAATTATAATTTAATTCCAAAGTCTTTTTTTTTCCAGACCCGGTTATTAAAAAATTATAGGTCCAAACTAAGATACCATAATGATAATCCAGTGGAATAAAAATGAAAATCGAGCTTAGTCTTTTCTCCAAACCCTTTATTCAAAAATTATAAATAACAATACAACAACAACAAAACAGTATAGAGACCCCATAATCGTATTAATGGTGGATAACATGGACATATAGCGTAGCCTTTCAGCCAATTATTTTTTTTTCTCAAAATAACACATTTATAGTATTAATTAAAAAAAATCAAAATCTAAGACCAAACAATCCTTCAACCTAAGAACCTGTTTTAAAAAGAGGTGTAGAGCGTTGTCTTTATTCCAGACCTAATCATTAAAAAAAATACAAAAAAACTTCTAATGTAAGACCCTATCATATTCTTTTTCTTGTGGAATAACACGGGTTTTAAAACGTACTCTTTCCTCTAGACCCGGTTATTTAAAAGAATGAATCTAAAAAAATTCAAATCTAAGACCAATCTTCAAAAGTAACACCCAGTAAAAAAAAAATGTTTTTACCCCACACCCATTTTTTTTTTAAAATAATACTGAGATCCCTTCAAAACATTGTAATAATGCATGGGTAAAGCAAACATCCTTTCTCCAGACTCGGTTATTATTTGAAAAAAAAAATAGTTTTTACAAATATTCTAAAACGAATACCCAATAATCTCATTACCGTGGAATAACATGAAGATCGACTGTAGACTTTCCTCCAGACACAGTTATTTCAAGAATAAAAAAGCAATAAAACCCAACCCCAACAACGAATCTAAAGGCGACCGCACACCTTACGACTGGTCTGCGACCCGATTTTAGAATAAAATGTAGTGGAATTTGATGCTAATACTGAGACTTGGAATATCTTACTCTGTAATGTTCTAAATCATCTTACGAATACCTATGATCAAATTTGTGACTATATTATCATTCTTCTTAGAATAAAAGCGAATTTAATATCTAGTCGTAATGACGTCATAGCAGTCGTACGATTGGCTACGATTTGAAACTAATTTGGACTTTACTCCAAAACAAGGGCTTGTAATCTTTCAAAATGGCTATAATATTAATATTTCAATTAATTTTAACCTCAAATAAAATTACATGTTCCATTCACATCTTCAGAAAATGAGCAAAAAGCGATTTTTTCCAAAATCGGGTCGCAGACCAGTCGTAAGGTGTGCGGTCGCCTTTAGAACCAACAATCATCCAAATTAAGACCATGTAGAAAAGCACATGTTAAGAACGTTGTCTTTATCGAGACCCAGTCATTTAAAAAATAATTTAAACAATCTTAAAAACATTAGTATTTGTCATATTCTTATTCCTGTGGAATAACATGAGTATTATTGTTAGTCTTTTGTCTAGACCCGGTTATTTAAAAGATAAACAAAAAATGAAAAAAAATCAAAGCTAAGATCAATCTTTAAAATTAAACCCAGTTAAAATGGTTGGGTTTAGAGTGTTGTCTTTACCCCACACCCAGTTCTCTTAAAAATACAAATTACGCGAAACAATTAATCTTAAAACTTGGACCCCAGCATCTTCCAAACTACAAAAACCCTGTGATAACGTGTACCACAAAAAGCGAAAAAATAATGATAGGCGTAATTATTCATATTTGAAGGAAACGTGCTTTATAACCCAAGATAATTCAACATCGTTATTCTACATCAAGGATAATCTGGGTCTTTATCAATATTGTCTGTTTGTTCTTTTTGTTTCCTATAATTTCCTTCTTTGAAATAACTGGGTCTGGTGGAAAGATTACACCATATTTCCATGTCATTCAACATGAATAAGATTGTGGGCCTTTGTTTTACTATTAATATATATCTTTTTCATGATTTGTTGTTTTTAAATAACTGGGTCTTGAAGAAAGACTACGCTATATTTTCAAGTTATTCAACATCAATGAGATTGTTGGGTCTTTGTTAATACTGTTCTTTATGATTTTCTATTTTAAAATATCGGGGCTGAAACAAAGACTACACCATATTTCGATGCTATTCAATGTTGAAAAGATTGCGGTGTCTGTTCTTGGTTGTTGTTGTTTTGATTTTGAATGAATTTTTTTTAAACTGGGTCTGGTGGAAAGTTTATGCTATATTTACATTTTGTTCAACATTAATAAGATCGTATATTATAATTTTTAACCGGGTCTGGAAAAACGACTTTGCACTTTTGTTATAATTTTTTAAACAACCGGGTCTCGAAAAAAAACTTTGGACTTGTATTATATTTTTTGAAATAAACGGGTCGACTTATATTATAAGTTTGGAATTAACAGGGTCTGGAAAAATATACTTTGGACTTATATTATAATTTTTGAATTAACCGGGTCTGGAAAAAAGACTTTGGACTTGTATTATATTTTTTGAACAACCGGGTCTGGAAAAAAGACTTTTAACTTTTGTGCCATATGAACGCATTACTATAGGGTTTTTAGTTTTTAGTTTTAAGTAACTGGATCTGGAGAAAAGACTACGCTTGATTCTCAATTTACTTTTAGCGCATATATTCACAATAAGCACCGTATAAGTTAAAACAACAACAAAGACATTTATTCTACCAGTTTTAATTATCCGGGTCTGGAAAAAAGACTTTGGACTTATATTGTCATCTATATCTCTGCCATCTTGTAAAGCTGAAATAAGTCTGGCAGTACGTTTTCTATAATGTTGCTTGTGATGATGGCCTCCATTGGCATTAACAATCGAAAACACTTAACAGAATACAGCGCTCATATCTGCAGCTAGCGCTTATCGTGTAGGACACCCTCTACTGTCCTAATATGTCCAGTTCTTTTCTGATCGTCCTTTGTCCTTTTCTCAATGTCCTTTGTTCATTTCTCATCATCCTTATTCGATGTTTCGAAACATCCTTTCTTTATTTGGAATCGGTATATTCTTTGTTGCCCGGCCCAATCGTCGTTTTTTTCAAACTTGTTTCTCGTTTCTTTTTGGTCGTCCTTTGTTTGTTTTTAATCATCATTTTTTTGTTTGTTTGCAAGTATCGGTTGTTTGTTTTTAATTGTCCTTTGTTTGTCTGTGATCGTCCTTTGTTCGTTTGTAATCGTCCTTTGTTCGTTTGTAATCGTCCTTTGTTCGTTTGTGATCGTCCTTTGTTCGTTTGTAATCGTCCTTTGTTCGTTTGTGATCGTCCTTTGTTTGTTTGACATAGACCTTTCACCATACGAAGTTTTTGTTTGTTTGTTTATGTCCTTTGTAAGTTTTTACTGTGTTTTATTTGTTTAAGATGACGTTAATTTTGGCCCTTATGGCCGCCCATACAACATGGCCAAAGTTTGTTGATCCTAAATGACCTTTGACCTTAATCATGTGACGTGAAACTCAGGCAGGATATTTAGTGATACAGTAGCTTTGTACACAATTAGTCGTCCATGGATAATGATTCAATTTATTATACATCAATTTATTCCATCAATTTTACTTGCTAGAACTTACAAAGATAATCAAATTAACAATAGATAGTGAACTTCAATGATAAAATCTTAAACTACTTATTCAATCACTTACTGTCTGTATTGTGCATTAAACATTAATGAAATATTATTGGAAAATGTACATATCATGAGAGGTTACGTCCATTTTTTTAATGGATACTGACGGTTATGCAAGTTTGTTTTTATCTCTCTCTCTCTCTCTTTTATTCGGGACAACCAGTTATTGACCTGAATGCGTTTGACTTGGTCTTAAAGAAATACCTTTTGGACTTCCTTGAGGGCATAGAGCAAAAAGATGGGGACTACATCAGGGCCCCGTTTCATAAAGGACTTGAAACTGTTGTAACTTTGCCGCTATGACAATTTACCATGGAACCCTTGATTCTGATTGGCTGCTGAGCCCTGTTACCATGGTAGTTGCCATAATGGCAAAGTTACAACAGTTGCAAGTCCTTTATGAAACGGGCCCCTGGTGGCCGTTTCATAAAACAGTTGAATGACAGGTGATCCTTTCTTGAGGTAAATGTTATTCACCATTAAAAATGTTTAATGGTGATTATTTTGCGCGTAAAAATAGTTCACCAGTCGTAAGCCGCTCAGCTTATGAAACACGCCCACCCGGTAACCTCTGGTATTATTTGAACACATTAAGAAAAATCAGACAAACAAAACACTGACAATTTGATCAAATCTGACAAGGAATAACAAAGTTATGGCATTTTAAAGATATGCATTATTCCGGTGAAAGCGTTCTGGGCATGTCTTTATGAATATTCATTCAAATTTTTCGTACAAGACCCAAAAAATATTGGAATGACAAATGATTAGGTGCATAGCCTAAGTTTCTTTCAAAGTACAAAGCCACTAAGAAACTTAACAAGTGATAGAACTTCATAAAAGATAAGAAATTGTAATATTGAAAAGGATTATTTGAATCAGAGTAAGATCAGATACTCACTACAGAGTTAAAGGGTTTTTTTTATAATAAAATGTAGGAATTTTTAGGACAGCACAATATTCTTTGTTTCAAATTTCTCCCCAAAGAAATTCACAACTTTCAAAATGGTTGGTAGTAGTTTTACATGCGAAATTTCAAATTGTACGTGTGTGAGTATGCAAAAGGCGGCGTCATGATTTCTTGGTCGGGGGCGAGGGACGACCAATTTTGTCTCAATTGAATAATAGGGGTAATCCAAAGTAACAGTACACGATCTTTGTCTGACTACTTGATAGTACTTAGTCTTTATTCTTTCTTTTCCTCTTTAATTTTTTAGCATGTTCTCCTCTATTATTTAATTCATTAATTTAACGAGCAAAGGGAGACGATATGGCTAAGCCAGAGTCTCAAATTATATGACGTCATGAGAAAATTGCAACGTCACGCAACTTTGTCGCGAACGTAACAGCTGCTCCGCGGTAAAAAAGTCTATGCGTTTTATGTGTTAAAGCAAAAATCGCGTATCAAGATGGAGGCTGAGAAAAAAGCTAAGGCAAATTTCACTGAAGGCATAGAAGGAGAGAAAGTTACGCTAATAGCAGAAATAGGAGACTCACGCTTAATTCACGTTTCAG
This sequence comes from Lytechinus pictus, assembly GCF_037042905.1. Taxonomy (NCBI): domain Eukaryota; kingdom Metazoa; phylum Echinodermata; class Echinoidea; order Temnopleuroida; family Toxopneustidae; genus Lytechinus; species Lytechinus pictus. The sequence goes on along the minus strand of NC_087261.1, from coordinate 12,747,655 downwards.
GATAAAGAAAACTGTCTTGAAGTTAGGGCAAAAATCTTAGCCATGTTGTATTTATGGAATACAGACTCTGCAGTTTTATGAAAAGTTGCTTATAGCCATTCATCCTATATCAGTATATCTGTCTCGGTCGCGCAAAATTATTAGCCAATTCTTTATGGAATACGCGTTTTGGCTAAGAATTTTGGCTTAGACAGAAAATAAGACAAAATGATTAGATTTTTTACTTAAGCATGCTTATTTCGTTTATAGAATACGGGCCCTGGTATACATGTGTGTCTTTCCTATAACGCTGTCTTCTTAAAGCCATGCGCAATGCAACGGGTTTGCAAAAGTTGGGATGAGATTAACATGCTTTATCCGCGGTAATGTTACCGCACATTTTGGTAAATTGCATATTTGGTATTCACTTGTATAATTTCTTGGTAGCTTTGTTTTTTGAAAGACTAGGAAAACAATTGACCGGCTAAAGCTATTAGCTAGCTTACGCACCACTAACCTGGTCGTTTAACTTTGGACCTCACGGCTGCCCATAAAAATTACCCGAAACTCACGCGCAACTATACAAGGCCTTTTATAACAAGACATTATTTGTGACTATTGTGAGGAAAAGTGATATTCAAGGAATATGAATATTGAAAAGCAAAAAGGAAAATGAACAGCATTAAACTTAACTGGATAAAATGTACACATGATTCAACGTTGCTCTGTGAATGTTAGAAAAATATGCGAGTTACTTACAATAAGTATATAGTAATTAAATCCATGAAACAGTAAATTCAGTAAACGAACTATCAATAAACATAATAAACATAAAGTATTGATTAATTTCAAGGAAAATCATTTTAAAATGATAAAATGTGAACATTTTAAGCGCAGTGCATAATCAAAACCAGAAGCATCATTTGGTATAGCATTTAGTAAACCAGATTGGTTTAATCTTTTATACAGTTCAATTTACAAGTTAGCATAAATTATATGTATAGATTCGATCGGTGCCTCCCAATAAATAAAACAGCGCGAATGTTTTGCAATAACGTAGGCAAAAAAACCACAGAATTTTCACTTGAGTAATTGTTTATTGTTGCTCTTTTGCTTCAACAAAGAAGTCAAACATGAACTATTTTACAACATCCTAAGCTAAAACAATATTAAACACACACACATTCAAATTTACCAAAACACATCTACAGGTATAATCTTCTTGCTATTAATGAATATTCATGTACTGCATGAATGAGGCGTTTTTTACAAAAAGGTATGTTTTACGATAACCGTTTTCCCCCATTTACTGTGCACTATCCTAATGAGTGCCAAACTTGCGCGAAAAGAAATTAATAATTTCTCCCGTCAAAATTAGCTATTCATATCTAATGCATGAGTGTAGACATGGTAGACCACAGTTTACACCAGAGTTCATCCGGGCTATAAGGTCTCGAACCTGAGTAGACCTAACCTATTTATTTATTTATTTATTTTATTTATTTATTTATTTATTCATTTCCTTTTTTAAGGGTGGCCCAATCAGCACAAACTCTGATTTTCGTTGGGACCCTTTTAAATACAAAGTAGATGTACACACAAATATATATATACACTGTAATAAATGAAGTGCTGATTTAGCACTTACAGTGCTTGTTTAGTGATTGCACTACGAGTGCTGATTTTCTAGTTTAAAGTAGTACTAGAAAATCAGCACTTAATTTTTACAGTGTATATATTTATGTATATGCACACACACACACTTTTTTTTGTTTTGAATACTGTTTTTATTCTGATTTCATGAACAAATAGTTACATAACATTTCAATTTAACATTTCAAATCACATATAATACTTTACATTTCATATTTTCACTTTTTTCACTAACTTAATATAATCATGAATCATATATATCTTAAAACACACACCCTCAAGAACCCACATACACACACACACACACTTTTTTTTATACTGTTTTTATTCTGATTTCATGAACAAATAGGTACATAACATTTCAATTTTACATTTCAAATCACATATAATACTTTACATTTCATATTTTCACTTTTTTCACTAACTTAATATAATCATAAATCATATATATCTTAAAAGAAAACAATGAAATCAGCTATTATAAAAATGCTTAAACACCAAACTTCCCCCTCCCTCTCCCACCCCACCCCGCCCCAACACACACCCCCACACACACTTACATACACACCCTCACACACACACACATATATATATATATATATATATATATATATAAAGCAAACTTAAAACTACAAACTTATGTATTTATGTATAAATAGACTAATTGAAAATGTTACTGAATGAAATACAAAGTTTGATAATACACGTTTACAGCCTAATCAAATTAATATTTTATTCTCGAACGAGTGTGCTATGCTTGATCTTACTGTTTACATGAATATAAGCATGGTAAGTGATTAGCCGCATCAGTGCTTTTGTATAATATTTGGAGTTGAAAAGGAAAGAATTTGTAAAATTATTTTTTATCGTCGTCATCTTAAGGCCACCGCACACCTTACGACTGTTCGCGATCCGATTTTGGAACGAATCGCATTTTGCTTATTTTCTGAAAATGTGAATGGAACATATCATTTTATTTGAGGTTGAAATCAATTGAAAGAATACTAATATAACCATTTTGAAAGATTGCAAGCTTTTATTTTTGAGTAAAGGCCAGATTGGTTTCAAATCGTAGTCAATCGTACGACTGCTATGACGTCATTACGACTAGATATTGAATTCGCTTTTATTCTAAGGAGGATGATAGCATAGTCACAGATTTGAACATAGGTATTCGTACGATGATTTAGAACATTACACAGTAAGATATTCCAAGTCTCAATATTAGCATCAAATTCTACTACATTTTATTCTGAAATCGAGTCGCCGACCAGTCGTAAGGTGTGTGGTCGCCTTTAAACATGCCCATACGTGGTATCGTTTACGAATGGGACGCAGCTTTCCTTTTCAGGTATTCATGAAGGTTTTACATTTTTAATTGAATCTTGCAAATGTGGGTATATCGCAAACCGCATTGCGTGTCCCCCCAGTTACTCACGTCCTCCTCCCAGCTACTCACGTCAATCCTCGATGTCGTCATTCTCAGGAGTACACACGAAATGCCTTCAGTATACCACTTATGTGGGTAGTTTTCAGCCCATGCGGTGAAGTTGACTGACGTCCCATCGGACCAAAGAAATGGTCCATCTTTATCGGGTCTGTACAGACCGATCCATGCCCTGCAGCCCCACCAATCCTTTTATAAAACGAAATAATATCGGCTGATAAGTGAAAATTTAAATAGCCGTAAGATTAACGAGATGGCAAGGCATTTTGTTTTACCATTAGTCGTCTAAACAGCTGTAGACTTGTTAAAACTGTAAATAGATATGGTGGCGCATGTTGCCATGTTGACATGTAAAAAAAACATTCATATGGCATGATGGTAACTTAAGGACCCTTCCCAATTCAGATTCTAAAGGAATGTTTAGTTACCATGGCAACATTAATTGTTTTCCCAGGTCGATTTACCATGACATTTCGATTTGTCGGACTTGGTGTGATTTAACATTAGAGAGTCGCCGCGCAAGATACCTTATGTCTCCGTGCTCCGTGACCATGGTGACGACATAGTCATAGAACTTTCCAGGTCTGGAGACGAATTGGATAATACTTTATAGTACTGGGGGTGTTTCACAAAGATTCAATCATGACGTAGAGTCGCACTTAAATGCCTAGTTGCATGTATTACAAAATGCATGGCCGTATTGGTGAGATCATGCGAAGAGGACGCCTACTACTGCGTATCGTTCAATAAGATTGCGCGTTTCATATCGTGTACGCGTCGACATTTGAGTGCGACTCTAAGGGGGTGTTGCAAGAAAATATTTGCAATCAATCGCAAATATTCTGTTGCAATTTTACAGTTGATTGATCGCTTTTAACCATAGCAATTCAGATTAAACTCCTTGTTCAAAAAGCAGACCAGCAATCAATCACAAATTTACAATTGCAAGATATATGAATGATTTAGGGACTGAAAATAGACTTGCAATTGACCGCAAGTTTCTTGCAACGGCCCATAAGTCTTCCCCCGAGAAGCCAGCGGTGTTTGCCTAGCTAAAGACTCCCTCACACCATGGACCTATTACTAGTAGGTCCATGCTCACACCTAACCGAATCGCCTGAAATATGCCTTGTGATGGCTGGCGAAAGGCATATTTTTAAAAATCGTTTTCAATGGTAACTGAAAGTAAATTATATTTACCCTTCGTGTTTGGGTTCGTACACCTTCTGAACTAACAGCTGCGATTATTCAAATTCGCGCGGAAATTTTGAACATGTTAAAAATTTCCCGACGAATTGAAAAATCGTTGGTCATCTATTTGAATTCGCATCTCTTATTTAATCATTCGTTTATCGTTCGTGTGTTATTGTCGCGCGTAGTCCCTCATCGCACTTTTGCCAAAGTGGACCGATCTCGAAAGAACCCTTAACGAAGCAACACGATGACACAAACGTACATAAACACCCAATCTATTCCCTCGTCTTCGTTTCTAATCGCACGCCATATCAAACCATTGCTCACTGTTCGTTCGTCTTATTGGGTTATATTAACCCTTCGCTCGCCTTCGGCTGCAATTTACTCAAAGAGGTGAACCGAAAAATCGATATCTTTCGCATGTCATATTTATCCTTCGCCTACTGTTCGTTAATAAGATTTGACAATAGTTACTGATCGCATGATTTGACGGAAATTTTATTTGAATTCGTTGACAATTCGTGCATTTTTCCCATTCGTCACCCTTCGTCCGCCTACATTCGGTCAGGTGTGAGGGGGCTTTAAATAGGTTATTAATTTTCATCTTCATTGCAATATAGTAGGGATACCCCGTAGTAAAGAAATGGGCGTCTGGATGGTCGTTAGTGGTGGGTGTGGTCAGGAGGGCGTTGAAAAGGACCCCAAAATTAGGCTGGCCTTGCTGAAAAAGAAACCTCATGAACTCGCTGGGATATCGATATTGTCTTGCTTATTGTCAGGGTCATTAAAAATATGATGCTAGATATTTTGGTGGTGGGGATTAGCGGCCACACGCAACCAAAAAAATTAGCGGAATGCATTAGTCAAATAGCAATGTATTGGGTCAGATGCATAAAAAGTAGCAATTGCTTGCCAGCAATTACTTCAAGCACAAGCAATAGCAATAACCCTAACCCTAACTTTTACATGTGTACAAGCAAAATATCATGCTTCAGCAATTGCTTTATTTCATATGCATAACCCCTTGCTAGTGCTTGGACCCTTTTCTTGCCTTCAGGAAGCAATTGCTTGCGGTTTGAACAAAAGAGACGTCACGCTGGTGCAAACACGACTCACAGAAAAGGCAGGACTCGGACACAAGAGTGTGGCAGTGCAAATTACTGCTTCTTTCCTATAATATCTTTTCCTCAGACGTGGTGTCAAACTAACTCGTTTCTTTTTGATAAATTTATAAATGTGGCATTTGGTTTGCACTTATTAAGAAGAAAACAAGGACATGTGCGTTACGGTACACCTTCGGGTTCTCTCTCAAGTGTAAAAACATGATTTTTTTTAAAAACGCGAATACCCTGATCAAGCAAACGCTCAAGCTGCTCCGACAGAGCTTGAAAAAACCCCAGTGAGTGCCTAAACGCACAAGCGAAATGCTGGCTGTATGCATACGCTCTTTAGCAAAAGCTTAACGGCAGGAATTGCTAGCAGTCAGTCAGCGATTAATGTAGCAAAATAATTTGCTCGCTCATTTTTATGCATACAGAATCAAGCAAAAGCCAAGCAAGAGCTTAGCAAAAGCAATTTCTACTTTCTATGCATCTGACCCGTGATCTCCAAGTGTTTAGTGTCACACTTAGACCCTTAATATTTTGTTTGTGCCGAAACCCTGATGCACACAGACGTCTGCATGCAGTTGCAGAAATGGGCTAATGGTTGGTGGTTGGGTGGGGGTGTTGGAGGGGGAAGGGTCGGGGAGGAAGAACACACTGGGGAAATGGTATACCTAGCTTGAGGGAGGTTGGGGTTCCTTAAAACATGACCAATATAATGCCCTACCCCCTAAAAGGGGGAGAAAAGTCTGAAAGATCGTCACATTTAGGAAATAAACCCCCGAAATTGTGCAAAGCCCTAAGCGAGGTTCTAGAATAGAACTTTTGGTGGGGGCTTCTGCCGGGGGCTTGAGATTTTGGATTGGGGTAATAGTCTGGTAGGGAGGTAGGGTTCCCATGCACCTGAATGTTATATTTTTCTAACCTACATTTTTGTAATCCTTAAGATGTTTACTGAATGAATTTTGATGTTACAAAAAACGAAATATTGTCCCATGGGGCTCTAATTCAAGATGGCGTCCAAAATGGCCGCCATATTTATGGGATTTGGATTTTCGTACATAGATTCCGACACAAACATTCATTTGCCCAAAATTAGTGTCATATAAAAGATAAATAAATTTTCTACAAGTTGATACTATTCATGGGTGATGAAATGGTAATTCGGCTGAGATTTTAATGAGAAAAGTACAATTTTGAGAATTTTTTCCAAAAAAATGAAAATTTGTGAAATACATGATTTAACATAGATCTGAAGGGAAATAAAAGAATCGCCTCGACAATTTCTAGAAAACTTTCCTAATATACAATTATTAAGTGGACGAAATTCCAAATTGATATCCTTATTAGTCACAAACTTATTATGTCTCCAACTTGAAAATTCAATTTTCAGAAATTTAGCTTTTTTTACTGCATATCGGAGACTTGGATATATTAATGTATATTGTCACATTTTCAACCCAGAAAATGGAAAAAGGCCTTCATAAAATGCGAAATTATCTATTATTTTGTTGGTAGAATTTACTACAATCCCTTTATTCTTCGATTTCAAGTCGGTTGATATAGTTTTTAAAAGAATTAAGACTTTTGGCCAAAATTTGTATGTTTTTGGTAAAAAAAATTGCACATGCACTGTTATTGATCAGATTTATTATAAATATCAGTAATAAATGCACAATCTCAACATTCGATATGAAATATGATGTATCAACGAGAATATTGGCAGGCTTCATGCCACCATGAGTATCTTCATTTGCTTCAGATAGAAGGAAAATATGCTGAATGTATTAAGCGATTTTGCGCTAAAGTGAGGCCAAAAAGCAACCTCGGTGTGGCAGTCACACCTATGAAAACGATTGCAAAGTGATGAATGGTATGCCATTCAAATAATACAATAGCTCTGATCAGCCTTTCGCATCGATTGGGTTGGTATGACTAACACATCGTAATGTACAGTATAGAATGTGCATGGTAATAGAAATGTATCTGATTCAGAAGGATGTAAAGGGAAAAAATGTGTTTCTGTTACATCATAAAGAAATGTATTTATTGAAGTCTTTTGGAAACATTTATAAGATACACTAGCACTGCAGGTAATAGAGATGAAGTTCTGACATATCAATGCATAACTGAAAGGAACATGTCAAAGCTACCCCCATGCACCTTATCTGTATTTTGAATCTATGGCCTGTATTCCAAAATCAGGTTTATTTTCCAACACGTTCTAACTCTTTTCTAAATTTATGAACAGCCAATATTCTGTTTATTGTATATCTCTTATGTTTACAACTCTGTTCTGTTTGCTTTCATAATGAAGGAAAAAACCTCAATTATCATTCTCAGACAACTATGAACCATTTGGGGGTCAATATTAATGGAATTTGCTCTCCACAGTAAAAATCATTGGGGGTAATTCTGTCGTCAGTCAAAAAGTGATCATAGTTGAAAACCATAACGTAGTTCAGATGACCAAAGATCTGACATGGTATGTGATGGTCGTTTACCAAAACAAAAGAAATCACGATCAAAATCAAAACGTCGAAAGAACTAACCAATCAGCGAAATGGACACAGCACACGATACTATCACAGATCCTGATCATTATCAGTCTAAAGGCAGTCTATCCAACTTTGCATAATTTGACATAATACATACCAATGGACCACACACAGTTGGAAATTCAGAAGGCACAGTAGCATTTGCTAACATTTACATATGCCCACAGAGCCGGTCAACATAAGCTCTACCTAAGAGTTGACTCAAGTGCAAGTACTAACCCTATCATAGTCCGTACGCCAAGGAAATATAAAGTTCAAAGTGGGAATCATTAGTGAAACAAACACCAGTAAAACTTGAAGCTTATGGTGAGATTCCAATGAAATGTAAAGGTACACTAATTTGACATAAAATGTTACAGTAAAAAATGGTCAACATAGACATTCTATGCACCAGATGTCAAGGTTTCAGCTATCCTTGGGTTGTTAGGTTGCACTGACCTTGGAATTATCACAATTTACTCAATGTACAATTATGACACACCAACACCAAACCCTAAACCTGAACAAATACTTATCACAAGTGATGAGGATCTCGAACAAGCATTTCCAGAGCAGTTCGATGCTATTGGTAGTTTCAAAGGAAAAAACGATGCTTCATGTCAAGGACATCGCTAAACCTACCATAGCCGCACCACGCAAGTGCAGCACATTAATTGAAGGACAAGATCAACGTGGAGGAACACGACAAGAATCTACGGAAGCTTAAAAGTGCCACCGAGATGACGAGATAATTCCTCGTCTTCTCGACTTTTTGGGTCCGATAAAGCGAGAAGGCGTGATCCGGTATCTCGTCTTCTCAGCCTTTTTTGTCCAATAAGGCGAGACGGTGAAATTCCAAATCTCGTCTTCTCGACTTCTCGGATACGAGAAGGCGATAAAGCAAGATTCCAAACATCGTCTTCCCGACTTCTCGGGTATGTGAAGATGAGAAGGCGAGATTCCAAATCTCGTCTTCTCGACTTCTCGGGTATGAGAAGATGAGAAAGCGAGATTCCAAATCTCGTCTTCTCGACGTCTCGGGTATGTGAAGGTGAGAAAGCGAGATTCTAAATCTCGTCTTCTCGACTTCTCGGGTATGTGAAGGTGAGAAAGCGAGATTCTAAATCTCGTCTTCTCGACTTCTCGGGTATGTGAAGATGAGAAAGCGAGATTCCAAATCTCGTCTTCTCGACTTCGCGGGTATGTGAAGATGAGAAGGCGAGATTCCAAATCTCGTCTTCTCCACTTCTCGGGTATGTGAAGATGAGAAAGCGAGATTCCAAATCTCGTCTTCCCGTCTTCTCGGGTATGTGAATGTGAGAAAGCGAGATTCCGAATCTCGTCTTCTCGACTTCTCGGGTATGTGAAGATGAGAAAGCGAGATTCCGAATCTCGTCTTCTCGACTTCTAGGGTATGAGAAGGTGAGAAAGCGAGATTCTAAATCTCGTCTTCTCGACTTCTCGGGTATGTGAAGATGAGAAAGCGAGATTCCAAACTTCGTCTTCTCGACTTCTCGGGTATGAGAAGGTGAGAAAGCGAGATTCTAAATCTCGTATTCTCGACTTCTCGGGTATGAGAAGATGAGAAAGCGAGATTTCAAATCTCGTCTTCTCGACTTCTCGGGTATGTGAAGATGAGAAAGCGAGATTCCAAACTTCGTCTTCTCGACTTCTCGGGTATGAGAAGGTGAGAAAGCGAGATTCTAAATCTCGTATTCTCGACTTCTCGGGTATGAGAAGATGAGAAAGCGAGATTTCAAATCTCGTCTTCTCGGGTATGAGAAGGTGAGAAGGCGAGATTCCAAATCTCGTCTTCTCGACTTTTTCGGTATTAAAAGGCGAAATGACAGGACAGCGCGATCAACGAGGAGCCATTTTTACAGAGGCGAGAGGGCTCGTGTTCTGGGGACATCCCGATAGACCGCGGGTCCGTTAGACCGCGGGTCCGATAGACCGCGGGTCCGATAGTCCGCAGTGTGTGTAAAATTATGATCAGATATATCAAATGTCATCGAGAGGTCCAAAGGTCAAATGATACGAGGCCATGGGGTTCTATCAGGTGCGGATCCATGGGGGGGGGGCCGAGGGGAAACTGCCTCACCCCCCCCCCACCCCCAGCTCAAAAAAAGAGGGGGGAAGAGGGGAAAAGATAGAGAATAAAAAAAGAGAGAGGAAGATGGGAAAAGAAGAGAATAGAAAAGAGAGTAAGAAGGAGAAAGTAAGAGAAGAAGAGAAGAAAAAGGGGAAAGGAAAGACAAAGAAAAAAAGGGAGAAGAAAAGGGGAAAGAAGAGGAAAAAAAGAGGAGGGAAAAAGAAAAGAAGAAAAGAAAGGAGGAAGGAAAAGGAGGAAAAAGAAGAAAAAAGAGGAAGGAAGAGAAGAATATTTAAATAGAGAAAGATGGGAAGAAAGATAAGAAAAGAGAGAGAGAGGAAGAAGGGAAAAGAAGAGAAGAAAGAGGGAAGGGGAGGGAGAAAAAAAAATTAAAAGAGAAAAAAGGGGAAAGGAAAGAAAAAGAAAGGGAAAAGTAAAGGGGGAAAGAGAAAAAAGTGGAAGAGGGAAAAGAAAGAAAAGAAAAGAATAACGAAAAGGGGGGAAAGAAGAAGAAAAAAAGAGGAAGGAAGAGAATAATATTTAAAGAGAGAGGAAGATGGGAAGAAAGATAACAAAAGAGAGAGAGGAAGAGAGGAAAAGAGAAGAAATAAAGAGAGAGTAAGGGGGGAAGAGAGGAAAAACGAGAAAAGAGAGAGGAAAAGAGGGAAAGAAAAGACAGAAAAAGAGAAGAAAAGGGGAAAAGAAAAGATGGGGGAAAAGAGAAGAAAAGGGGGAAAAGAAGAGGGGGAAAGAAAGAGAGAAAGAAAGAGAAAGGAAGGAAGGGGAATGAGGATAAGAGAAAGAACAAAGAAAGAAAGGGAGATGGGAAACGGAAGAGGGAGATGTTGACCTCGGGAGCGTTTCATCGTTATTCTTTTCTTTTCTTTCTTTTCCCTCTTCCACTTTTTTCTCTTTCCCCCTTTACTTTTCCCTTTCTTTTTCTTTCCTTTCCCCTTTTTTTCTCTTTTAATTTTTTTTTCTCCCTCCCCTTCCCTCTTTCTTCTCTTCTTTTCCCCTCTTCCTCTCTCTCTCTTTTCTTATCTTTCTTCCCATCTTTCTCTATTTAAATATTCTTCTCTTCCTTCCTCTTTTTTTCTTCTTTTTCCTCCTTTTCCTTTCTCCTTTCTTTTCTTCTCTTCTTTTTCCCTCCTCTTTTTTTCCTCTTCTTTCCCCTTTTCTTCTCCCTTTTTTTCTTTGTCTTTCCTTTCCCCTTTTTCTTCTCTTCTTCTCTTACTTTCTCCTTCTTACTCTCTTATCTATTCTCTTCTTTTCCCATCTTCCTTTTTTTTTTATTATCTCTCTTTTCCCCTCTTCCTCCCTCTTTTTTTGAGCTCGGGGTGGGGGGGGGGGGTGAGGCAGTTCCCCCTCGCCCCCCCCCCATGGATCCGCACCTGATAGAACCCCATGGCCTCGTATCATTTGACCTTTGGACCTCTCGATGACATTTGATATATCTGATCATAATTTTACACACACTGCGGACTATCGGACCCGCGGTCAATCGGACCCGCGGTTTATCGGACCCGCGGTCTAAAGGACCCGCGGTCTATCGGACCCGCGGTCTAACGGACCCGCGGTCTATCGGACCCGCGGTCTATCGGGATGTCCCCAGAACACGAGCCCTCTCGCCTCTGTAAAAATGGCTCCTCGTTGATCGTGCTGTCCTGTCATTTCGCCTTTTAATACCGAAAAAGTCGAGAAGACGAGATTTGGAATCTCGCCTTCTCACCTTCTCATACCCGAGAAGTCGAGAAGACGAGATTTGAAATCTCGCTTTCTCATCTTCTCATACCCGAGAAGTCGAGAATACGAGATTTAGAATCTCGCTTTCTCACCTTCTCATACCCTAGGAGTCGAGAAGGACAAAGTTTGGAATCTCGCTTTCTCATCTTCACATACCCGAGAAGTCGAGAAGACGAGATTTAGAATCTCGCTTTCTCACCTTCTCATACCCTAGAAGTCGAGAAGACGAGATTCGGAATCTCGCTTTCTCATCTTCACATACCCGAGAAGTCGAGAAGACGAGATTCGGAATCTCGCTTTCTCACATTCACATACCCGAGAAGACGGGAAGACGAGATTTGGAATCTCGCTTTCTCATCTTCACATACCCGAGAAGTGGAGAAGACGAGATTTGGAATCTTGCCTTCTCATCTTCACATACCCGAGAAGTCGAGAAGACGAGATTTGGAATCTCGCTTTCTCATCTTCACATACCCGAGAAGTCGAGAATACGAGATTTAGAATTTCGCTTTCTCACCTTCACATACCCGAGAAGTCGAGAAGACGAGATTTGGAATCTCGCTTTCTCATTTTCTCATACCCGAGAAGTCGAGAAGACGAGATTTGGAATCTCGCCTTCTCATCTTCACATACCCGAGAAGTCGGGAAGACGAGGTTTGGAATCTCGCTTTATCGCCTTCTCGTATCCGAGAAGTCGAGAAGACGAGATTTGGAATTTCACCGTCTCGCCTTATTGGACAAAAAAGGCTGAGAAGACGAGATACCGGATCACGCCTTTTCGCTTTATCGGACCCAAAAAGTCGAGAAGACGAGGAATTATCTCGTCATCTCGGTGGCACTTTTAAGCTTCCGTAAGAATCGGTACTTGTTCATGGAGACGGCAAAGCAAGAAGGCTCAGTGTTCAACAGCTCCAAGTGCACAATCAAGAAAGAAGCTATCAACTTCTTTGGCTCCAAGTGCACTAGATCAGATATCTACTCAGATCCTAGCAAGGTAGAAGCCAACACATTACCCAAGTACTATTACCCAAGGACGAAGAGGATGATGTTCAGAAATGCCTAATATTGTTCAAATACCTAGCAGCATATATTCCTAATTTGTGGGAAAAGTCAGCACCACTTCGATAACTTCTCCACAAGGAAGTACCGTTCATCTGGGACGATGATCATGAACATTCCTTGAACAGCCTGAAATGTGCAATATCATCAGGTGCATGCCTATAGTTCTATGACCCAGAGAGAGAGGCCTGTCGATATGGATACATCAATGAAAGATCTAGGAGCATGCCTTGCTTCAGGATGGTACCCTGCTGCGTTTGCATCCAAAGTCTTTCCACTGCACAGTCCAACTACTCAAACATAGAGGGAAATTTTAGTCATAATGTTTGGTATCAAACGCTTCTATAATATCAGTTCGAGAAGGAATTCACAGTCATAATCAATCACAGACCACTGGAAATTATATGGAAAAAACTCTTACAAATGCACTGCCGCATCTACAGCGATCGCTTATAATCAAAGTCCAAGGAAACAGGTTTCAAGTCAATTACCGACCTAGAAACAACATGATTCTTTCCGATTCATTGAGTTGACTTTGTAATCCCAAGGAAGCATGCGATGTACCGTTAGGTGTCAGAGTTAAATCCATCTGCTCTTCGCATATGCGATCGACTTATTACTCTTCGGAAAACACAAGAGGACAGAACTTCAGAGAGAAACAGCTAATGATCCAATACCTAGATCATTATGGCAGATAGTTACTAAGAGTTGGCCTGAAACAATCCAAGAGTTATTGAAATCCCTTATGCAGTATTGGTCGCATAGAGATAACATCGGATTATCACATGGGATACTCTTCACGGGAAGTCAAGTCATCGTACCGAAGTCACTGAGGAATGATATCCTTGGACAGCTTCACCTAGGACACATGGGAATCGAAAGTACCAGCTGACTTGCTCGTGAGACAGAGTTCTTGTCAAACATCAACGAGGACATCGACCAGTGGATAAAGCAGTGTGAAACATGCCAGAAACATCAAGCAAGGCAGCAGAAAAAAAAGAAGTGGAATATCAAGCACATTACTTCTTCTCCACACTATCCAAGATCAAACGGATTAGCTCAGAGGATGGTTCGTACAGTCAAGAATCTGTTGACAAAATGTTCTCAGACTGGCCAAGACAGTCAACTAGCAATGATGAACCTGAGAGCAACACCAGTCGAAAGTTACTTTAGATCACCAGCAGAAATGTTATTTGGTAGACCCATCAGAACCACATTATCAAGTCACTATTTCTCGAGAGATTCTACTGCCACTGATTTTCTCTTGAATAGGCAAGGCAAGGTGAAGGAAGTGCATTATCGACATGCAAGTTCTGATCTACCACCTCTGCATGTATGACAGCCAGTGAGAGTTATACATCCAAGATAACACACTTGGATACCAGCTAAAGCATCCAAAGTCTGTGAGGAACCCAGGTCTTACGAAGTATCAAAGCCAAACGGAGGAATCTTGAGAAGGAACGGATCACACGTAAGGGAAATTCCATCCACCATCCCCACTCCAAAGCAGGAATCGAAATTAGCGGTCGCCCGGGTGACGTTGGCAACCAAAACTGCCATCATGGTTGCCCGGATGGCAACCAAGAAAATTCCATGTTTTTTTTTTCTCAAAGAGAATAAAATTCTCTTGAATTTTGCAGCAAGCAAAATTGCTTTTCCAGTCCAAAGTTTACAACTTCTGGATCAGGAATATATCTTTCAAGATCACATTGGCACAAAGTTTTAGCCCAAAAAGATCGCCCAAAATGTAGCACATGAGCCTGCCAATGACTTCTAAGATTGACTGCCTGTTTGTCAAAGTCATCCCTAAGAACCATAAAGCTTGCATTTTGACATGATATAAGTTAATTGTTGGAAGTTGTAAAATGCAATTTACAGGAGGCCTTTTCCGTGGTACTGATTCGTCACCACATTTTCTACTTTTGAAAATATTAAATAGATTAATAACACAGCCATACACATCTCAATGTTCCAAAAATGCCTTCTCCTTCTTTACATTGGTCAACAGAAAGAGGTTTTTGTCATTTTTGGCACTTTAATGTATCAGAATTGTTTGATTTAAATTGTAAAGAATAAAGATAACCCACTAAATTAATTACTCATACTCAGAATACCCTCAAAATATTTGTAAGAGTTCTTTTGTCAGAATCCAAGATGGCCGTCAAAGTGGCGGCCAAGGGACAATATTCAAGTTTTCAGAACATCAAAAATAAATTCATTCAGTATACGACTCCAGGATTGAAAAGGTGAAGGTTAGAAAAACTTATCAATGTGGTGAAAAGGGGTGGTAAAGATAATAACAATATAGTAATTTAAGTCTGTAAAATGCAGTAAAAAAATCAATTTCTTAATAATTGTATATTAGGAAAGTTTTCTAGAAAGTTTCAAGGCAATTCCTTTATTTTTCTTAGATATATGGTAAATCAAGTATTTTGCAAATTTTCATTTTTGGGGAAAACAATTAAAAAATGCACTTTTCTTATTAAGATCAGCCGAATTACCTTTTCATCACCTATGAATAATACCAACTTGTAGAAAATTTATTCATATTTCATATGACACTAATTTTGTGTTCAAAGATAAACCTGATTTAGGAATACAGGCCATAGATTCAAAATACAGATAAAGTGGGGGTAGCTTCGACATATTCCTTTGAGCTGTGTATTGTGTAAGAACTTCATCTCTATTACCTGCAGTGCTAGTGTATCTTATAACTGTTTCCAAGAGACAATATTTAATTTTTTTTTTATAATGTAACAGAAACACATTTTTTTGTCTTTGCATCCTTCTGAATCAGATACATTTCTATTACCATGCACATTACATACTGGACATTACGGTGTGTTAGTCATACCTACACAATCGATGCGAGAGGCTGATCCAAGCTATTGTATTATTTGAATGACATACCGTTCATCACTTTGCAATCGTTTTCATGGATGTGACTGCCACACTAAGGTTGCTTTTTGGCCTCACTTTAGCGCAAAATCGCTTAATACATTCAGCCTATTTTCCTTCTATTTGAAGCAAATGAAGATACTTATGGTGGCATGAAGCCTGCAAATATTCTCGTTGATACATCCTCTTTCATATCGAATGTTGAGATTGTGCATTTATTACTGAAATTCATAATAAATCTGATCAATAACAGTGCATGTGCAATCTTTTTTTACCAAAAACATACAAATTTTGGCCAAAAGTCTTAATTCTTTTAAAAACTATATCAACCGACTTGAAATCGAAGAATAAAGGGATTGTAGTAAATTCTACCAACAAAATAATAGATAATTTCGCATTTTATTAAGGCCTATTTCCATTTTCTGGGTTGAAAATGTGACAATATACATTAATATATCCAAGTCTCCGATATGCAGTAAAAAAGCTAAATTTCTGAAAATTGAATTTTCAAGTTTGAGACATAATAAGTTTGTGACTAAAAACGACATTGATTTGGAATTTCGTCCACTTAATTGTATATTAGGAAAGTTTTCTAGAAATTTTCGAGGCGATTCCTTCATTTTCTTTAGACTTATGGTAAATCATGTATTTCGCAATTTTTCAATTTTTGGGAAAAAAATCTCAAAATTGCACTTTTCTTATTAAAATCTCAACCGAATTACCATTTCATCACCCCTGAAAAGTATCAGCTTGTAGAAAATTTATTTATCTTTCATATGACACTAATTTTGTGGCAAATGAATGTTTGTGTCGGAATCTATGTACGAAAATCCAAATCCCATGAATATGGCGGCCATTTTGGACGCCATCTTGAATTTGAACCCCGTGGGACAATATTTCGTTTTGGGAACATCAAAATTCATTCACTACACATCTTACGGATTACAAAAATGTAGGTTTAAAAAATATATCATTCGGGTGCATGGGAACCCTATCTCTCTCCCCTACTATAAGTGTTAATACACACTGGTCATATCAATACAATGGAAATGGCCTATATCTTGGGCAGCAGGAGGGTACTATACCGACCATGCAGCTGATCTATTTTATCATCCCGTCTCCACTGTCCCCTGCAAAAAAAACCTATTTGTTTTTTTGTTTGCGAGTGATCGTTGCGACCGAGCGAAAAAAAATGTGCAAATTAATAGTACTTGGAATATTTTTTTTTTTTTCAGAACCATTTCGTTTGTGAAGTCTAAATTCAAACCCTTTTCAGCAGATATCTATTTTGTGCTGAAACCTTGATCTGATTGCAGATCGCATAAGCATTGATAAAGGGGGGAATGGTTGTGGTGGGGGTGATGTGGGTGTACTTTTAAGAGTGATTTTACTAATTTTCTACTGTTGTCATCGTTGCGTACTGTGTAGACATCTATCATTATCAAGGAACTGTATACCGATCATCTTGATTTAGCTTCCGCGGGTCTCTTACCCTCCCCCTTTTTATGTTATGATAATCTCCTTGTCCATGTTGACTCAGCCACCCAGCCACAATCATCTTACATTCAGCCCTTGTTCAAACCTAGATATGAACCTTCCTCCACATCAAAGGGAGGAGGTAAAGGGAAGACTGGGTGGTATCCCGATGAGGAGGACAGTTATCAGAGGCATGTCAATTTATGGAAGGTCTGGAAAAGATGTGGAGACATTTCCAAGGAGCACAGTTATTTTATTTGAAGTTCGGCATAATGTTAGGAATAAAAAAAAAATAATAATTTTGCTTTCCAGTAAGCCCTGTGTTCGGAGTTAAGTCCAATTCGGCTTTAAGTCGCATGCGATGGATACTTCATTCCGATTTGGAATTGATTTTGATTTTATACCTACAGGGAGGCTCGAACTTGACTGAATTACGATTTCAGTAATCCCATCACAATTCTGAATTCTGATTACTAAAATTATATTGGTTGAAATGTTCATATATATCAAGTGTCATTGCAATTTCTTTGAAAGTTCGATCGCAACGAATCGCAGTGTGCGCAGGGCTTATAAGTTAGCATCATCTTGGCCGTAAGACCGACAACCTATGTCGGAGTCCTATAGCGGTCTCTATGATCAATCGCATGATATTGAAACGAAAACTAATAGGTTTTAGCAGGGGGTTAAGGGAGAAAAATACAGATACCAAATCCCAGCTGCATGATCAGTGTAGTACCCCCTTGTTGACAAAAAGATTAGGCCCTTTCCATTGTAATTATATGACCAACGTAGGGGGTTAATTTCCTAATGGTGTTAGTTTTTTTTTTTGCTTTTGTCATTTTTAAGGACCCCCTCCCTCCATCAAGCTAGATATACCATGGGTGACCCGACAATTGCTCCGCCGACATCTGCTCCGCCGACAATTGCTACGCAAAATACGACAACTGCTCCGCCGACAATTGCTCCGGACAGTTGCTCCGCCGACAGTTGCTCCGTCGACACTTGCTCCGCTGATATTTGCTCCGTCGACACTTGCTCCGCCGATATTTGCTCCGTCGACATCTGCTCCGCCGAAAATTGCTCCGCCGACATCTGCTCTGATTATACGACAATTGCTCCGCCGATATTTGCTCCACCGCCGATATCTGCTCCGCCAAAATCTGCTCCGTCAATATTTGCTCCACCGACATCTGCTCCGCCGAAAATGGCTCCGCCGTAAATTGCTCCGATAATGCGACGACTATTTATTTATTTATTTATTCGTACTTTCATGCGCATAACAATTGTAGCACAGGCTGAAGACGTCAATTTCCATTTTTGTATATTATAATATATTGCAAAGTAAATTTAAACAATGCTTGCATGACATACACAGGGGCCGCGGAACGGTTTTCAAAATGGGGGGCTGACCATGCTAAAAATCACAATCATATGATCTTTTTTACGTTTTTGTACACGGTTTTGGAAAAAAAAAGTGGGGGGCTTCGGCCCCTGATACATAACATAGAAAGAAATAGAATAAGAGGGATAAGCACAAAGGAGGGATAGATATTCTTATTCATGGGAGTGGCATTTTGTGTATATAAGTGTTATTACGTGACTGGTGATTAAAATGAAAAAGAATACGCGTGCTCATGTAATAATTATGACAGTACAAAAAAACTTAGATATACCCCATTCTTAGCGTCAAAATCGCTCTGGCTAAATATGCTCCGGAGTGGAGATATTTGCTCCAGGTGAAATTCAACGGTACCCCAACTTATTTGTCGAAAACCTGTACTGTAGTCATGCAAAATGTTTACTGTCGGCAAATTTTGTCCCTCACAAACATGACCAAGACATTCAGTAAGTAAAAATTAATATTCACGAAAATACCAACTTGTGAAAGGCTACATGTCGTGTCACCTTCTCGACTCACCCCTCCACTCTGGTTTCCATATCTTCTCGTATACACAGATCTATCACTGATAGAAAAAGGATAATTAAAATATTCAATTAGCGCATCGCTCTCTCATTTCTTTTACGAGATCCCCCCCCCCCCCCCGAGGTATGCTTCATGTTTACAATTTTAAAAAATGCGTATAAATCTCCCCTTTCTATTTCTACGCATTTTTTTATTGTAAACATGAAGCATACCTGGGGGGAGATATCTCGTAAAAGAAATGAGAGCATGATGCGCTGATTGAATATTTTGGATATATTTACCAGAAAAGGGACAATAGCGACAATATGAATATATTTTAATAAATGAATATATGTATGTATCTCTCTCTCATAACGTCTAAACAAATAATGTTGTTTTTAAAATACAATAATATATATTACTGGTATATATATTATTGTCTTTTAAAAACAACTTTATTTGTTTAGATGTTATGAGAGAGATTCATACATATATTCATTTATCAAAATATATTTATATTGTCGCTATTGCACAGAATAGAACAAAATACAACCGAAGTATAATTTTATAGTGACTCACCAGTAGCGTAATGAGCCAACAACAAAAAATGGAGGGGGCCAGACAAGGATGACATTTATTTTCCTTTCCTTTATTCGTTTTTTCCATTGATAGGGAGAATGGGGGATCCGTGACCCCTAGAACGCCCCTCCCCCATCTGTACGCCAGTGATGATCATTGAAACAAATTGAAAGAAAAAAGGTGCAAGGGTAGATAAGGCCCAAGACGTAATAAAAAATATTGATAAAAATTATAATGCTGATAATGAAAATAAATGGCGTGAAAGAACAAAACGAGAGAGAGGAGAGGGGAGCCCGCGCGAATGTATGGTGTATAAGTTGCTGGAAAGCAGAAGAGATAGTGTGTCCAGCACCCCCCCCCCCCCACATTCTCTCCCCGCTCAAGACCGGAGTGAAACCAATGATAATAATATATGAACAAAAATCCAGATTCACAATCTGCGTTACAATTTGTCAAGTGTCAGCGGCAGGGAGAACAATTTGTTTTTTTTTAAGCAGAAAGCTGTGATGATGGGGGGAGAATGAAATAAATAAATAAATAAAAAATTAACGAATAATAAGAACAGAACAATTTGTAAGATGTTCGTGCAATTTTGTTATCTGAGCACATGACGGCGGAGCAATTGTCGTATAATCGGAGCAGATGTCGGCGGAGCAATTATCGGCGGAGCAGATGTCGACGGAGCAAATATCGGCGAAGCAAGTGTCGACGGAGCAAATATCGGCGGAGCAAGTGTCGACGGAGCAACTGTCGGCGGAGCAACTGTCCGGAGCAATTGTCGGCGGAGCAGTTGTCGTATTTTGCGTAGCAATTGTCGGCGGAGCAAATGTCGGCGGAGCAATTGTCGGCGGAGCAGTTGTCGTATTTTGCGTAGCAATTGTCGGCGGAGCAAATGTCGGCGGAGCAATTGTCGGCGGAGCAGTTGTCGTATTTTGCGTAGCAATTGTCGGCGGAGCAAATGTCGGCGGAGCAATTGTCATGGAACCGGGTCGGGGATGGAAGAACATAAGGGACATGATACCATGTCCCTTATGTTCTTCCATCCCCGACCCTTCCCCCTCAACCCCTGCCCTCTAACATTCTCACCCAAACCCAATCAGCAGCCCATTTCTGCATCTGCATGCAGAAGTTTTGGTGCATCGGGTTCTCAACACGAACACAATATTAAGCCGGGTCTGAAGTGTGACACTAAACACATGTAGATAATACATCGCTGTTTGACTTTTGCATTACGCTAGTATAAAGGTCAAACCCTTAAGATTGATAAACTTTTCAGTTATGTCTGGCATTATTTTTCAATGACCCTAATAATAAGCAAGACAATGTCCCACCGATTTCATGATGTTTCTTTTTCAGCTAGGCTAGCCTAATTTTTTTTCTTTTTCTTTTTCAACGCCCTCCTGACCACACCCACCACTAACGACCAGCCAGACGTGCGTTTCCTTACTAAGGGAATACATACTTTATTGCTATATGAAGATAAAAATTGGCTCCCGGACTAATGGTGGTTCTAATAGCAATGAAATTTATAATGATTATGATACTGATAATAACTTCATATCATATAAAGAATATCGGGGGTTTTCCCCACCTTGAAACCTGGGAGATGATTGCACACCGCATCCCCCTCTCAGAAAATTGGGGATGCACTCCCACCCCCGCTGTCTACGATATGAATCATGTTTATGATTACAAACAGTCCTTAATCCCGTTAATTGTCCCCTTTTCAGGTCAGTATAAATAATTTCAGCTTGCTTTTTGCGCTTGCATCAATCGATTCCCTTTAATACGAGGTGGCAAAGTGCCGTGGCAGATGTCTAAGGCACCTGACTACATCATGAAAGTCCGGGGTTCGATTCCCTGTATGGCCCTTGACCGAGGCATTTTCTTCCCAATCACTCTTTTATCTTGCATCAAATAAGTTAAAATGCTTTATGCGTTATTGATACCAACATTTTTCAGGTCACTATACAGAAAATTTCGGCTGACGCTGATGGATAAGCACCATGCTCATGATTAAAAAAAAAGGAATGTTCCCTTTTTTTTCAGGTCTAATAGCGCTTTGCGCTTGTACCATCTTTTAGTCCTTATGAAATACATAATTTTGTAAACATAAAGCTAACAGCTCTTCTTCGAACAGCCGATCGTGGAAAGTGTTGAGGAAATGTTTCATTATCCTTCCACCTAATGGACCATGCTTGATCTGCACCCGAGTTATGAAACTTTCTAGTAGTCGACTTGGCAAAATATCTTGTGTCACCACGACGACAAAGTCATTGTACTTCTAAGAAGTGGACATAAACTTAAAGGTTATTGGATCATATTCCGGGGGCACTTGCATTGACGAGTGGATACCATGCGTGACCAAAAAAAAAACACGTAAAAAGGATGTCCTTTTCAAGACAGGGCACGTTACGTACGTAACGTGGTGTCAAAAACACTACAATAATGAAAAGGGGTATCTATTTAGCTCGGAAAGCTACGTGTTTATGGTCAAATTTTGCGAGGGTATAAAAAAGACTAAAATCTTTAATAAAGGATGTACTTTTGCCCAACAGTCAATACTACGTGTTTAGAGTCCGATTTGCACGAGGTATGGGAGGTGGGGCCGTACTAAACCCAATGATGTAGCTAAAGGTGAAACCCACGACCGAAGTCCGTGACATGTAACAATTAAAATATCGCTGTACTTGTTTCCCGGGGGGGGGGGGCACTTCCATTCACGAGTGGATACCATGCGCGACCATGAGATCTCAAAAAGCACCCTAAACACGTATTTTCCATATTCTGAAATTGCACCCTTAACAAGTATTGGCGTGTGAAACCCTACCCTTAACAAGTATTGGAAACAATGCGATACTATTGGGAAGTATTCCCTGATTTGAACCCATAAACAAGTACAGCGGTATGTCACGGACGTCGGTCGTCGGTTTTACCTTTACCTACATCATTGGGTTTAGAACAGCCCAACTCGCGCAAATCATATACTCTAAACACGTAGTATTGTATTGATGACATCCTTTATAAAACATTTTAGTCTTGATTTTTATACCCTCGCAAATTCTAAACACGTAGCTTTCCTGGCGAAATAGATACCCTTTTTCCATTATAATGTTTTTGACACCGTTATTACGTTACGTACGTAACGTGCCCTATCTTGAAAAAGACATATTTTTACGTGTCTTTTTGGTCGCGCATGGTATCCACTCGTCAATGTAAGTGCCCCCCCCCCCCCCGGGACTTGTTTAGGGGTTCAATTCAGAGAATACTTGCCAAGGGTATCGTTTTGCTTCCAAAACTTATTAAGGGTAGGGTTTCATACGCCAATACTTGTTAAGGGGTGCATTTTCAGAATATGGAAAATACTTGTTTAATATAGGGTGCTTTTCGAGACCCCATGGTCGCGCATGGTATCCACTCGTCAATGGAAGTGCCCCCCTATCATGTAAAGTTACCTGTGTACAGAGACTGGCAACGAAGTTCATTTCCTCGTCGCTGTGGATAGATACGAGATCAGGTTGGCCTTTGGACTTGTCAGTGTTCCTGCAATTCGTCACGGCTTGAGTAAAGTTGACGCGCTCCCCATGATAATAACGATAACAATTACCCTGGAAAAACACCCAAGGCCTAGGACATAGGAAGGTTATCTTGCAAACGTAGGCCATAGTAGCGGAACATTCGTTATCGTTCCACTTTCCTGGTCCTATATATTGCTTCGTGAATTTTACAGCGGAGTCGTTCAAGGATTTGGGCTCACTAGAAGAAGTGAGATATTTCTTCTTCCAAATATAAGCACAGTCTTCTGAAGAATTTGGGAGATGAGGGATGTTATTATCCGGTTGCAAAGGAAACCATGCAGTGTAGTTCACCTCCGTTCCATCCGACCATTCAAAGGCACCTTCTGGGGTTGGTTGATAAAGTCCTATCCATTGATTCTGATTTCGGCAAGCCTATATATATACAGAAGAAATTGCATTGACGTAGTCTTACAAAATGTCGGATTCGAGATTGCGTAGGGAAGGCGGCCAACAGACTGACCAATTTACTCTTCAAGCATAAAAATGTTTATCTTTTTAAGAAAGAAATAATGATCAGGACTCCCATCACACCTAGCCTTTCTTCAAGCAAATTCAGATGAGCAACAAAAAAGGGGATTAACACAGCGCTTTTCTTGTTCAATTTCTGATCACTTTTTCTGAGCCGAGGCATTGAAAACGCATATTGATTTACACACTCTATGACAAATGCATCATAACAGAACATTCATGATTTTACATTAGAACAAACGCAATGTGATATCATTTCGATTTTGCATACTCTGTATACCCTAGGCATCTGTTGTGTGTTTCATAAAGGTGTTCGTAAGTTACTAGCGACTTAACGACGACTGGGGGTCCTTTCTTGTGGTAAGTGATACAACACAAGATTTCCCTTGGAGTTGATTTGCTATTTATTTTATTTTATTTATTTTGTTATATTTAATTGATATATTCATATTCCACAAATCCTCAAAGTACATTTCGTAATAAATCATTTTTACAATGAAATGAAAAAAGTGGAGGGGCCTACTGAAAAGCAAAGCTTGTAAGATATAGACCCCCTATCAAAATTTTATACAAGGGTAATATGATATAAGTAGAGTAAAATAATCAGCAAAATCCTATAAATTTATAAAGATATAAACACTGTAACACAAATGTATATACACTATATACAAAATTAAATATTGACTTTAAAATAATCAACACTACCGTGGATAAGTATGAAGTTCACAAAATATTCTTAAATGTCAAGTCCACCCCAAAAAATTGTGGATTTGAGTCGATAGAGAAAAACCAAACAAACATATGCTGCAAATTTCATCGAAATCGGATGTAAAATAAGAAAGTTATGACATTTTTAAGTTTTGCTTATATTTCACAAAACAGTTAAATGCACAACTCAGCAATATGCAAATGAGAGAGTCGATGACTCACTATTTTATTTTATTTTTAATTATACAATATTTCAATTTTTACACAGATTTGACAAGAAAGGACCAACTTAATTATTAACCATAAACTGTTAAAATAATGGTAATTCTACATGTTCAGGGAGAAATTATAAAACTTTGTTTCACTTGACAAGGAGGAGAAAATAAGAATATTTCATATTTCATTTAATAAAATACAAAAGAAATAGTGAGTGGATGACGTCATCAGTCTGCCAATTTGCATACCGACGAGGATGTGCATGTAACTGTTTTGTGAAATTAAGCAAAACTTTGAAATGTCATAACTTTCTTATTTTACATCCAATTTTGATGAAGTTTTCAGTGTTTTGCTTGTTGGATTTTTCTCCTTTTTTTCAAATCAACTTTTTGTTGGGGTGGACTTGTCCTTTAAGAAAGGATCACCCGTACTATTCTTAAAGTCACTCGAAACTTAAACCTAGCTTTGTGAAACACCCACGCACCATTGGCACGTTGCAGAAGAATTGCAATCTAACACAACTCCTAAAACGAATCGCAGCGGGATTATCAACCAATCAGACGGGCACATTTTTAACGTGCGTTTGTTTGTTGTTGTTGGGGGTGCCTCAAGCAAATTTTGCGTCCAAAGGGTGCTATGGGATTGGTTGATGGTCAATGCACACCATACGCATTTGTAACTTGCATTTGTTTGTTGTTGTTTGGGGGGGTGCGTCAAACGGAATTACTTCCAAAGGGGCTTACGGGATTGGTTGATGGTCAATGCACACCATGTGCATTTGTAACTTGCGTTTGTTTGTTTGTTTGTTGTTTGGGGCAGGGGCCGCGGAACGGTTTTCAAAGTGGGGGGGGGGGGGCTGATCATGCAAAAAATCACAATCCTATGGTCATTTTTACGTTTTTTGTACACGGTTTTGGAAAAAAAAGTGGGAGAGGGGGGGGGGCTGAAGCCCCCCAGCCCCCCCCCCCCCCGCTTCCGCGGCCCCTGTGGGGGGTGCGTCAAACGCAATTGCTTCCGGAGGGTGCTACGGAATTGGTTGATGGTCAATGCACACTATGCGCATTTGTAACTGGCGAGTGTTTGTTGTTTTGGGAGTGCGTCAAACGCAATTACTTCCAAAGGGCCATACAGTATTGGTTGATGGTCAGTGCACACCATACGCATTTGTAACTTGCGTTTGTTTGTTGTTGTTTTGGGGGTGCGTCAAACGGAATTACTTCCAAAGGGCCATACGGGATTGGTTGATGGTCAATGCAGACCATACACATTTGTAACTTGCGTTTGTTTGTTGTTGTTTGGGCCGCAGGGGCCGCGGAACGGTTTTCAAAGTGGGGGGCTGAGCCAAAAGTGGGGGGCTGATCGTGCAAAAAATCACAATCCTATGGTCATTTTTACGTTTTTGTACACGGTTTTGGAAAAAAAAGTTGGGGGGGGGGGGCTGAAGCCCCCCCAGCCCCCCGCTTCCGCGGCCCCTGTGGGGGTGCGTCAAACGCAATTGCTTCCGGAGGGTGCTACGGGATTGGTTGATGGTCAATACACACCACAAACTTTGACTTTGTTTGAAAATACTAATGGAAATCTAATGAATTCAATTCAAATTTTTCTATCAATATGATTAAACGTTACGACTCCCGAATACACATGAGATAGACAGGAAATACATACAAATATAATAATAATGATAATATGCATTTTGTATAGCGCCATCTATCTATCTATTCTTACTATTACTGTTAGTATTGTTACTATTATTATTACACCGGATTTAGTTCGAGCTGCCTTTCAGTGCTCGTGCATTCAATGAATTAATTCTGCCGGGGACCCATTCACCTCGCAAGGGTCGATTGGAGCATAGTGTCTTGCTGAAGGAAAACACGCCATGGCTAGGATTCGAACCCACGACCCTCTGTTTGAAAGGCTAGAGTCAGAACCACTCGACACGGCGCGCCCACAATTCAAATTATCTTGAAATGAGCCTTGCAATTATTTTAGGGGCGTATTGTACTTACTTTTCCTTTGCACAAGTCCAAAATAATGTTCGTCTCCCCATCACTGTGAATGGACACTAGATCGGAAAAACCAGGAGAATGATCGTCTTCCTGATCTTTCCAGTTGATGTTCCGACAGTTCGTCAGTGCTCGAGAAAAGTTGACTCTCTCATCAAAGTAACAATAAAGATTGCCTTCATACCATCCGAAAATATCTTGACAGCTCGAATTATCTGCTGTACCTGGAGAAAAAAAATCGAAGGAAACCCCACATTAATTCCTGTCATCAAATGTTTCGGTCACTGACGGATCCAGGGGGAGGGGGGCACATCCGGCTCGTGCCCCCCCCCCCCTTGAAAGTCACAGCATATATTTTTAATTGCAATATGTCCTTCATACACAAGTGTTGCCTTTTTCTTTGTTTCTTGTCAAATTTTCTTCGGGTAAATGCTTTGAAAAATCCTGGATCCGCCCCTGGTGGCTGTTTCATAAAGCCGTTCGTAAAGTTACGAACGATTTTACGCACGACTTGAACATGTTCTTAGGTCATAGCTCAATTACATATAGGGATATCACATAGCACAAGAAAGGATCACCAGTCGTGCGTAAAGTCATTCGTATCTTACGAACAGCTTTATGAAACACCCCCCAGGTTATGGTTACCAGCCATCTTGATAGATCAGTAATAGGCCTACATGAACTCTTATATTGGCCACACCCACACAAGCACAACCTCACGTCCACTGGCTCACTTACAATTAAAATTGCAAAAATAATGTTTGTACTGCATGTGTAAGTGCGTTTGTCTGTGAGGGTGAGAGTGTGGGTGTGTGTTTTTGCATACGTGTTTGGTGGGTCGTTCATGTGAATGTTTGTGTGTCTTGACGATTCGTTTTACAAAACGAGAACCCCAGGAATCATGCAAAATTAGAAGACAATGATTTTTTCAACGATTACTGAACTAATAATGCATTAATTTGGTATAGGTCATTCAATTGCAATTAACGTAAATGTCTCTAAAATACTAAAAAGTTCAACCAATTGTAAAGAGATTCTTTGCTTATCTAAATTTTGAGGGATTGTGGGAATGGAGCATATTGACATTGTCAGCTTGAATGTTTTAAAGCTGTGCAAATACGGGTACGGATAATTGATTTTCCTGAATGGTGTCATGAGCAATGCAACTTGGAATTACTACCAAGGGTGTTTCATACCCCCAAAAAAAATGTCCGTAAAGTTTTCGTGCTTTTTTTTGTCATTGTTTTGCGAGCCAACGTAATACTAGTAATACGGCAAGCATTAATTTATGGTGCGGCATGATTCGTACTTTGTAGATTACTCGATCTTCGTGTTGCTACTTTGTATCATAAATGCCTGTTGTACTATTTTATTCATGTATATTCATCTTGTATCATGCGAAGTAATTCATGCCCGTTCTTCTTCTTCTACTTCATGCTCGCTTCTATAGCTCTTTTCTTCCCCTCTCTTCTATTTCTTTACCTTCTATGTATTAGCCCTTTCTTTTTGTATTTGTTGTTTAGTTGTATATTTTTACAGGCGTAGGCCTATCCCGGCACAGTCAAGCATCTGCTGCCTTCTGCGTTTTTTTACACCTCCTTCCATGTGCATAGAAACTTAATTACATACATTGTTATATTACTATACAGTAGTATTGATTTATTTCATAATATGAAATTGGATGTAACCTGCGTAATGTCAATCGGAAGAAATAAATGTTTAATTGAATTGAAATAGAATTTTTCCTCACGTTCATTGCAATGGGTCCCGTGGAATCCAGCAAAACAGTAACATTTGTAGCTCTCCATAGTCTCCAAACACCAGCCGTTCTCACATAAATATTCTATACAACCTAAGATAATAAATATACGCCATAAGAAAGTTAAAATAATGACTACATATTATCCTTACATAAGTATTTACATAAAGAATTTATTTAGGCCTAGAATGACACAAAAAATATAATTCTTGATATGAACTTCCCACTTTCTCGGTTGGAGTTTAAGTTTGATCTATCACAACACTCTATATGACGGGAACCGGATCTCATTTGAAGGCCTCGATCTTCTAAAACTATGACGTTTTCATCTCACCGGATGGACTTTCAAGGGATTCCGCTAGATGTGTTGTCCTTGAGGGCGTATCAGTGGTCACCAGGTCTGCTGTGCTCGTTTCTCCCGTCTTTGTCATCATCATTTCGTCAGTCAATAGTGATTCTGCAGCTAGAAATATGAACAAAAAATTACAATCACGATATATTATTATTTGTCCTGACATGACTTTTTTTTTTTGACAACGAAATTATATGACTAAGCACGTTAGTTTTTTAGTGATCATTGATTTTAAATCAATGACGCTAAACATCACTTTATGTAAAAAAAATATGTGAAATATATCATAATTCGTTGAATCAGTTTTATATTTTCTCACGTTCATTGCAGAGGGGTCCTTGAAATCCAGCAAAGCAGATGCATTTGTAACTTTTCATAGTCTCCAAACACCAGCCGTTTTCACAGAGATCTTCATCACAATCTGAATCAAAACAAAAATTAGAATGAAGTGATTGATATTCGTTTTCAATGCAAACGATTCAGATAGTCAGGACAAAATTATCATCTCTCTCCATTATGTTATGTACTTCCACACGAGAGTAGATTTTAGAATATGTCGAGGACAGTTAACAGACCATCTTGACCGTTCTGGACAGGAATACTGTGGAGGCTATCGTTTGATGTAAACAGTCCGCAGCGGGTGTAGTACGGTATTCTACGGCTATATTACGACAGACATACGGTCCACAACGGTCACTTAGTCTTCATTGCAGAGGGACACTAGCGTACCTACGGGGGAAGAGGGTGCAGACTGCCCCCCCCCCCCTGACGAGTCACAACCCATGCAAGGGACATATCCTTGCCCCCTAACGAGTCTTGAAGACCTTTTTTTTTGGGGGGGGAGCTTGTCAATTTTTTTTCTGGTACGAAATTCTTTATTTGTGGTTGAAGACCTTTTTTTTTTTCCTTGTCAATTTTTTTGGCGGACGAATCTTCCCCCCTCCCTGTGAAAAATCCTAGGTACGCCAGTGCAGAGGGGTCTTTGAAATCCAGCAAAGCAGATGCATTTGTAACTTTTCATAGTCTCCAAACACCAGCCGTTTTCACATAGATCTTCATCACAATCTGAATCAAAACCAAAATTAGAATGAAGTGATTGATATTCGTTTTCAATGCAAACGATTCAGATAGTCAGGACAAAATTATCATCTCTCTCCATTACGTTATGTACTTCCACATGAGAGTAGATTTCAGAATATGTCGAGGACAGTTAACAGACCATCTTGACCGTTCTGGACAGGAATACTGTGGAGGCTATCGTTTGATGTAAACAGTCCGCAGCGGGTGCAGTACGGTATTCTACGGCTATATTGCGACAGACATACGGTCCACAACGGTCACTTAGTCAAGCTAGGCTGACGCAGACGACCACCTAGTGTGCGAACACCTTTCGTGGATATCTTCCATGGTAATTTTTTGCAAGCTTTACTATTTCCCTAACCGAGGATCGAACCGCGGACTCTCATGTGTCTAGTCATGCACCTTGGACCACTCGGCAATGCCACCTCCGCTTGAAAAAAAGAATAGAAATCAAAGGCACCCGCTTTGTTGAGTACCTTTTCGCTTTCAAAAGAGGAATTTCTCGGCCTGTTTGTGGAGACACCCACATCATGCCAGTCGTTTGCTACCAATGAATACTGCAACATGACGCACAGAGCTATACTTAGATGTAAAATATTCCATATTTGGAAGGTTTAGTGGTCCAAATGTTTTAATACAGGAAGTAATCGTTTATTCGTAGGATTCGAAAACACAATAAGCCTTATTATTCTGCAAGTTTGATAATCCGATACGTATACGATAAATACGTATGATCTTAGTGAATTCCTACAAACAAGCCTTAAAATGCCCCTACAGGTCTGAATTTCCTATATTTTCAGCTCGCGCTTCCCGCTCGCAATATTTGATTAGTGAGATGCGTATGTTAATCATGATTACAATGACTACAAGTGCTTCATGTCTGAATTTCATAGATTTTCAGCTCGCGCTCGCAATATTTCATTAGTGACATGCGTACGTTAATCATAATTACAATGACTACAAGTGCTTCATGCGTTTAGATGTAATTCTAACAAATTTAGCAAGCGCTTGGAACTCGCATTAGATTACTGGTGAGATATGTATAATGCTAATGGATTCCTAAAATATAGTACTTAAAATCTCCGTTTTGGGTCAATATATACAACAATTTTAGCTAGCGCTGCGTGCTCGCAATGTTTAATGAGACATGCACGTATCATGATATAACAAAATGGTTATAATGTCCCTTTTTAGGTCTGAATACCAAGAATTTTCATCTCGCGCTTCGCGCTTGCATTATTTGATCAGTGAGATACATATCCGTTTAATGGCACTGTCCTTAGACTGTCTCTATTAGTGCATTCCTGGCACCTGAGCGCGCTTCGCGTGCTCACTAAGTGACTCAAATTTTTTGCAGGTGCCCCCCCCCCCCCATGCCGTGACCCACGGTACGCCACTGAACGGAAGTTTGCCGATTTTGCTTATGATTGTCGATTTTCAAAAGTTTTTGCTTTGAGGGTTTTGTTTTCAAGACGTTGATTGTGTTGCTTCATTGGTTTGAACTACTAATGTAAATGAAATAACTGTTTGTGCTTATTACCATGACCACTAGGCAAATCGATCAATTATTTGATTCTAAAGTACTTTAACCCCTTTTCCATAAAGGGGTTTTGATAAACGGAATCCATATTTGATACGAAATACGTGACATTTTGTGGCATTTTGTGGCAACTGAGAGCGCTTTGCGCGCTCACTAAGTGACTCAAAATGTTTGCAGGTGCCCCCCCCCCATGCCGTGACCCACGGTACGCCACTGAACGGGAGTTTGCTGATTTGGCTTATGATTGTCGATTTTCAAAAGTTTTTGCTTTGAGGGTTTTGTTTTCAAGACGTTGATCGTGTTGCTTCATTGGTTTGAACTACTAATGTAAATGAAATAACTGTTTGTGCTTATCACCATGACCACTAGGCAAATCATTCAATTATTTGATTCTAAAGTACTTTAACCCTTTTTCCATAATGGGGTTTTGGTAAACGGAATCCATATTTGATACGAAATACGTGACATTTTGCGGCATTTTGTGGCAACTGAGAGCGCTTTGCGCGCTCACTAAGTGACTAAAAAATGTTGCAGGTGCCCCCCCCCCCATGCCGTGACCCACGGTACGCCACTGAACGGGAGTTTGCCGATTTGGCTTATGATTGTCGATTTTCAAAAGTTTTTGCTTTGAGGGTTTTGTTTTCAAGACGTTGATCGTGCTGCTTCATTGGTTTGAACTACTAATGTAAATGAAATAACTGTTTGTGCATGACCACTAGGCAAATCGATAATTATTTGATTCTAAAGTACTTTAACCCTTTTTCCATAATGGGGTTTTGGTAAACGGAATCCATATTTGATACGAAATACGTGACATTTTGTGGCAGATAGGTCCATTCATTACATGTAGGCCTATTCGCATCGCAGATACGTATGTATACAATGATAATGGAGTCAATACTGTATAATGAAATTAAACACTGCAAACATCACAAGGCCTATACTGTAGGCGACATAATACCCTTAATGATCTGTTGGGGAAAATGAAATATATTCCGATGAATGTGACTGGTGAATTTCATTCCACACATTACATAAAATTGGTCATTCTCATGAAATAAATACACCGGAAATGAATTGTAAAAACACAAATTATGATTACATCTTCATAGATCATTGTGCTCCCTTTCACATACCTAGTCCTCTAAAAAGTAAGTGCCGATAACCAAGGAAAGAAGATGTAAATAAAGTCTTATAATTTACAAAAAAAAAAAAGTCAATTCAGAGGTAAATTGGATGTGGATTTCTTCGAAGGGAAGCTGAAAATCGATGACAGATGCATGCACATCGCTGAAGAAATAGTAGTTTAACATATTATCTGAAACCAATGCAGGAATGCGGTTATTTGCTTTATATTCCACTTTGGAAACGATTTCATTTATACTGTGTAAATCCAATGAGCATGATGAGGGAGAGCAATAATTACACCTCAATGAACGTCTGAAATTATTTCATTTTCGGTATAACAATCCTTCGGATAAACGAATATTATGATGTATCTTACACTGTTAGAAAAGCAAAAGACAAATTAAAAAACAGATTTTACAAAAAAAAATAACCAAATCTTTATGTAAATCTTTATAACAGGAAAGACTTTTTTTAATTTTTCTACAATTTTACAAAACAGGTCTGTTTAAAAAAAGGGGGGGGGGACAGTTTTAATACAATAATTTTTTTAATTAACATACACCAAATGCCAGTTTTCTGTAATTTTACACATATACATGTAAGATTACATGTGTTCTCGAGACTCTGCTGCAGGATTTTTTTTTTTAAGTACAAATTTTCTATGTAAGTATCTTATTAATATCAAATACTTGACTTTCTTTATCCACTTTCTAGTCTCCTAACGTTAAAAAAACGACTGATATTTCCATGTTACACTCTGAGTACGATTCCTACTACGAAGATTATTGTAACAAGTATAATTAGACATTAACTTTCCCTCTTAACATATTTTACTTTCTCTATCCAAATAAAATTAGAGGCTGGTTTATATTTCCAAAGCTAGCTCAAAGACATGTTTTAAAGGGCGCACGAACCAACAGCCCTAATAGCCCCACCTCAATTCCTCAATGACTCCGATCTGGCAAGGTTCATTACCCACAATCCATCATTCTGAGCAATGTGGTCTCAAAATATAGCCCTACTTGAACGACAACACACCGATTTACTTCTCAATGCATTCATGTCGCAATAGATATATTCCCAAGTAGCTTAACAAAGTAATTTTCCTCTCTAAACACTTCGGGGTTTCTCTACAAATAAAACTATAGGACAATTTATCCTCTTAATTTTTCAAAGTTATCTCGAATTGTATTTTTACGCATATTGCTGCTTTTTGTGAACCCTCGTCTTCACTGCTGTATTCCGTTCAACATAGTACCTACTACCTGAACATGGCGTCATACACTGTAAAGGCCACGGACATACGTGGGCCTCAAAGTCTGTTTCGTGTTCTCAGAAAATTGAATGACATAAATGCTGTTACAATAATTTTGCAAGATACATAAACAGTGAAGATGAGGTATCAAACGATGATACTAGTCTCTATTCAGACGTAGTGCTTAAAAAATATAGGTTCCAGCCTCCCAATAGTAAATTGCCAATTCGTCCACTGCCAACTCGTCCACTCACCGTTATGCTCATCAACCTTCATTGAGTCTAATGCCATTTCGTCTAACAACCATTCAGTCCAGTAACCGTTTGCTCCAATCATCACGTCTTCTAATCACCAGTTCGCCTATGACCATTTCGTCTAATAACCAGTTGGTCTAGTACCCATTTTCTTTTCATTCTTTTCGCCCAATTAACACTTTTCCAATTAGACCAAATGATTTACTGACTAAATGGCTATTGGACCAACTGGTTATCAGACGAAATGGCAATTAGACCATGTGGATAGTGGACGAATTGATGATTGACCAAATGATAGTAGACGAGTTGGTAATTAGACCAATTGGCATTAGACCTATTGGAAATAAACCCTCCAAAATTAATGCTTTTTTGACAAATTTCCGAGGTTCAGAAACCGATTTTACAACTAATTAATGCAAATAAAAACCACTCTGTCCTTTAAAGCCCCCTCACACCTGACCGAATGTAGGCGGACGAAGGGTGACGAATGGTAAAATGAACGAAATGCACGCGAATTCAACGAAATTCAAATAAAATTTCCTTCAGATCATGCGATCAGTAACTGTTGACAAATTTTATCAACGAACGGTAAGCCAAGGAGAAATATGACATTCAAAGGATATCGATTTTTCGGTTCACCTCTTTGAGAAAATTGCTTCCGAAGGCGAGCGAAGTGTTGATATATCCCAATAAGACGAAGGAATAGTCACCAATGGTTTGATATGGCGTGCGATTAGAAACGAAGACGAGGGAATAGATCAGGCAAATTTGTTCGTTGTGTCATCGTGTTGCTTCGTTACGGGTTCTTTCGAGATCGGTCCACTTTGGCAAAAGCGCGAAGAGGGACTATGCGCGACAAAAACACACGAACGATAAACGAACGATTACCGCAGACTAAATAAGAGATGCGAATTCAAACAGATGACCAACGATTTTTCAATTCGTCGGGAAATTTTAAACATGTTCAAAATTTCCGCGCGAATTTGAATAATCGCAGCTGTTAGTTCAGAAGATGTACGAACCCAAACATGAAGGGTAAATATGATTTACCATTAGATACCATTGAAAACGATTTTGTAAAAAATGCCTTTCGCCAGCCATCGCAAGGCATATTTCAGGCAATTCGGTTAGACTTAAGTAAAAAGTTCGAGTTACATTTTGGTGCGCAGTTAAACGAATTCCTTGCCCAGTGGACTCAGCTCCGTTAAAATCATAAGCCCGTTTACTGAAATCTGGTTAAACTTGGACTGTGGTCTAACCATGTGCTAAATTTATGGGAAGCAAAAAATGCTATTGTAAAATTAAAATGTTTGCTGTGCTCATATGTTTCACGTTACTGCTGAAGGAAACAATTTTGGTTACTACTACTAGATAGCTCTGAATTATTTGAGTGTCAATTGAGCTGATAGATTAAAGCTGTACTGATAGACCAGGGGCACGTCTTACAAAGAGTTACGATTGATCTGATTAACCCGAACTGTAGGGTAATAATTGTTGATTGATGTCATAATTGTTTGTACAAGATCTTTGCACAATGTACTTTGTAAAAAATTACAAATAGAAGACCGTGCACTGAATTTTCAAGAAATCAATGAGTGTATATGAGTTTACAGCATATCTAGACAAATATTTCGAGCAAACATGCAATAGGTGTTGATGTTGCCGGCTTTCCATAGATATGACTGATCAGATCAACGGGGTCTAGTGTATAACTTAAACCTGAGCTCAGAATATGAGCCATGGGGTCGAAAGGGGACCAGCTTACCTGGAAATCTACAAACTCGGTGACCAAAGGTTTGTGAGTTATCATTCCTGGTGGGACACGAGTCCTCAGTAGATGAAACGCGAATGATCTTTGGAATAGTCTGCACCATACTTCCATTGGGATGAAGTTTCTTCCGGCATTCAAGAAACATTGGTAAGGTGTAATTCAGACCTAAGCCATCTGGACACGCAGTTGATCCATTCGATGAACCAAGTATAACTGAAATAATTAGTTGAAAATAAATTCAAAGTATTGCCGATACCGTCGGATTTTAATGTAATGTCTACTAGTATATTGTATTCAACCTGAATTTTACATTTTTTAAAACTTCGTTATTTAGCTGGGATTAACTCTGATTCGATATAAAGTACCTGGAAATCTTAATTCATGTCACTCAGAATATGTTGCATTCGGGCTGATGATTGAGCCAATTCGATTCCAGTTACTCAAAACGGTAGGATAAAAGTGACATTGATTAGCATGAAGTTGACACGACATTTGCTCCTGCGACAATTTATCCGGGTTGGGGTTGCAATATGGTCATATGTTAGGGTTAGTTTTAGGGTAGGGTATAATGTTAAACCCAGGGTTTAAAGGGATGGTCCGGGCTGAAAGTATGTATAGCTTAATAAATAGAGTAGAATTCACTGAGCAAAATGCCGAAAATTTTATCAAAATCGGATAACAAATAACAAAGTTATTGAATTTTAAAGTTAAGCAATATTTTGTGAAAACAGTCGTCATGAATATTCATTAGGTGGGCTGATGATGTCACATCTCCACTTGTTCTTTTGTATTTTATTATATGAAATGAGGTTTATTCAAATTTTTTCCTCCAAGAATGAGAAAAATTGGATTGACAACTGATTTAGTGCATTATATATTTATTGCTGCAACTTATTTCATTATAAGGGAGACATATTATTTACACAAGTATGAAATAATGAAAAAAATTATGATTTCATGTAATGACATAAGAAAACGGAAAGTGGAGATGTGACATCATCAGCCCACCTAATGAATATTCATGACGACTGTTTCCACAAAATATTGCTTAACTTTAAACTTCGATAACTTTATTATTTGTTATCCGATTTTGATGAAATTTTCGGCATTTTGTTCAGTGACTGTATTAAGATATAAATATTTTCAGCCCGGACCATCCCTTTAAGTTCGTCATTCGATCAGTGTTTGGGATTTAAAGCGGACTAATTGTCGCCGGAGTAAATGTCATGGAACCCTAGCCGAACAAACCATGTAATGTGCATAGTACAGTCCCCATCACGAGTTCAATGCTTAGATGATTTTAACTTGGGAGGAATCAAACTGGGACGCACAATATATGCATAACGGACATTTCAATTAATCTATCTATCTACATGTCTTCCCGAATACAACGTGTGTAATATTATAAGGGAGGATTCATCATTCATACCAAAGTTCCGTCATTGGGTTTCGAGCCAGTTATTCATGTTCCACAGTCTTGCATTTTCATCACATATTTTTAAAACGAAGCAGGCCTATTTGTCATGAAATTAATTCAAGTGTTAATACTTAGCTCAAGAAAAATTCTTTTTCACTAGATTCCTTCATAAAGATCATGCAAGAATCGAAATAATATGTTTGAAAAGCCTACCTGGTAACAAACATGCTGCGAGTCCGTACTTGAATAGCGAACACATAATCTGTTAAAATTCGATATAAAACGACGAGAGTGAAAGTAAAATATTGTGACGTGCCAATCTCACCATCATTATAGTCAATATCAACATAGAAATCTCCCGTTTCAAACACCATCAATGGTTATATCATATCATCATCACGACCAAGTGGGGCCTAGTCGCCGGTATGACCACCTCCAACATGTCAAATGTCATCATTCAGTTTGATAATCATCATCAAGATCATATAATTTACCTCATCATCATCACCATCAGCGTCACTATCATCATCATAACCAGCATCATCACCATGAATACCACCATCACCGTCATCATATATACCCTCTTTTTTAATTTGATGTTCTTGTTTGTTTTTTCTCAGGCAGTGTATAATGGTCAATAATTTGGTATACACAATCATAATTTGACTTTATAACTAAATTGAATTCAATCACAGAGGTACTTATCATTTCAAGCTCTGTTTCTTTTCAGAGCCTAATTTTGATGTTGTCTACATCATGTGTAAACACGCTATAGATTTTGTAAAATTATGCATCAAAGTTTTATTGCCAATTTAACTCGATCCTTGTGTAATTTTTATATATATATTGTATGGTTACAGACAACGTTTAACTGTCCTTTTTACACATGAAAAGTAAACGCTTGAAATTGAAACGTCTTTCAAAGTTACCATAAAAAATCAATATAGATCGTTATGTCCAATTATCATATAGTCATTTGATCTTAGAAGGGTAATAATTCTTGCAGAAATATATTAAATGTACGATTGTGACATAAAAGCTTTATGCAAAAATGGGTGACGCTACATAATCAAAAAGTCATGCGTGGGTATGAGAATCTTAACCATAATTATCAACTGGCAATATTTATTTATTATTTATTTATTTATTTTGTTTTATTTATTTTATACTGCAGGGTAGGCCTGTTCAGTTCTTAAAACTGCTTTACAAAGGCGCCCTGCAGTTTAAAATACATGTCAAGATAACTATGAACAACAACAACAAACAACATCAAAAATACAAAATACAAAATATCTAACATCAGAAACAATTAACACCAAAATATAGAGTGGGAAGTGACAATTTAAACATAGATAGCATTGTAAATCAAAGGAATATCATTTCGCTCTTTATCAATTCGTATGAAAGGCATACGAAGGCATTATGTCTACATTCTCCGAGTAGGTCTTAGAGTATACTTGCCATTTTTGTAGATCTAGCGGCAACTGAATGCTTAGACAAATATGCGAGATTGGCAATATTTTGCTATAGTAGGACTAAAGGTTCATCGCGTGAGCAAAACTTTCTGATGATTTAAGGAGAGGTATTTTGTAAAAACGTTCTGCACAGAACGTCGACTTAATTCGTCCCGAAGTTACCAAGCCCGCTCGCTGATGTAGTTATAGAGCATGCAGAGTGAAATAAAATGCATCGTTTTTCCACAACGGATTCTGATTGGCCTTTTTGTCTTTGGACAAACTTCTGACATGTGGCGCCTAGCTGTATGCGTGATTGTGAGAAATGGCTAAATAAAGGTGGAGGTCTCCTTTCTTTGATCTCTGCTGATTGGCTGGCGAACACCAAGGCGGTATCGACACAACCAATGAAAATGGTGAAAGCTATGGCTCCGGTGTCTTGGATGTCGAGAAGCGAAAGCATATCCCATTAACCCAGTACATATCCTCCATAAGTGTGGTGGAGAAAATAATGATTTATGAGTTTACATTTTCATACATGGAATCATTCTGACGGAATCATTCTAATCAATGTTTTTATTGTCTTTTTTTTTTAATATCATAATGTGTGTTTGCGAGGGTGGGAGGGCACGTGCGCGTGTATGATTTGTACACACTGTCGAAATGATTAATGCTTTCATTCTTCGTTGAAATCTTGTGTGAAGAGGGAAAGGAAAAGTAAAGAAAAGGCAGACACATGACTGGTAGAAAAGGAGTAAAGTCGGAAAAGGGAGGAAAGGAAGGACATAACAAAAAAAAGAAGGGGAAAGCGGAAGGAAAGGGGACGAAAATGAAGAAAAGAACAGGTGATAAAGATTATTGTTCCAAAATACTAATAAATGAGTGAGATAGATGACATAGATTAAGAGATGGCAAATTGGAACTCGATTTTATGGCGGGAAATAGAAAAAAGGCAAAAAGAATTGGAAAATGAGGTAGAATGAAATTGGCTAAAAAGCTAAAGGGGAAAAGTTGAATTATGAAGAAAAAAGAAAATGAAAAAGACAAGAATTTAGGTACACACTCGGGCTGCCGAGGTTTGAAAATAAAGAAGGTGAAGAAAGAATAGGATGGCGTATAAAGTCCATAAAAGCTTGCTAAATTTCAAGCAATAACATTCCCAATCAGGAAATTATCAAACTTTGAGAGGTTCCTGACCTACCGCCCAAGAATTGCGCAAGGCTACACATGCCCTGTAATTATATTTTTAAAATTCACAACAACGATTTTCTCGTTCGCTTCGCTCGCTCGTGCCGCTTTCCCCCCTCATTTCCCATGTTGTGCCCTTTCTGAAGTAATATGTTTTGTAATTATATACCCGCGATTTCATTGAAAATAACGGCAAGTTTTGATAATGGCTGAATGAATCTCGAGAGGTAATGAGAGAGGCTCCGCCCCGGACTCCACATACGTGGCACTGGCGTACAAATGGAATGGTTTTGGGCCCTGGCCCCCAAAAGTTCTACGACCAAGAACCAAAAATAAGATAAAGGGACTGGGAAAATGTAAGGTATAAGGTTATTTTCTGAATAACATTTTAATTAATGCTCTGAAAAGAGGAAAGCTCATACTTGCTGCTCATCTCTTTCAAAAATTTACAATTTGAAGTCGAATTTGGACGTATTTTTTCTACTTTCTAATTTCACAGAATAATAATGATAATAATAATAATAGGCATTTATATAGCGCCATCTATCTAGAAACATTCTATTCCGAAGCGCCATGGGCGGAAATCCCAGGGGGGACGTGTTTCAACAGGACAATGCAAGACCCCACACAGCACGGTTCATCACCAACTTCCTTCAGGAGCAGGACATTGACGTCATCCCATGGTGTGCATGCTCTCCTGACCTCAATCCCATTGAGCATCTGTGGGATGAACTTGGCAGACGGGTGAGGTCATCTACTATTTGTGGTCTTTTATGATGGTAAGAAATACATCATTGAAAAACGAAATAAAACATGTATTTTAGGACGAGATGACCTTACTTTTGGGATGATAACCCTTTTTTTTTTTTTTTCTTTTCAAATTTTCCAGCCCCTTGTCCCCCCTACCTTTTGGGAGAGATTTCCGCCCCTGCGAGGCGCACAAGAAAAGAAAGAATAAGAAAGTTTGGATGGGTGTCAAAGTGCCATTCTATCCAGGAGTAAAATGCCTTGATTTCTCAAAAATTGCCATTTTCAGCATTTCAATACCCTCTTTTTCTTGTTGAGATATCATTTCAGAGTACAATAATGATAACTGCATGTCTTTAGCCAAGTCATCAATACGGGATTGTTTTAGCATGCTTTTATCCAAATCCTGACATTAATAATTGGCCTGCTTCTATTCCACTCCACTTCCTGACATTGTAATGTATTGTTTTTATTTTCCATCAATCAAAAATGATAACAATGATAAATATATATATTGACCATAACAAAGATGATCAGTAAAAAGACGGAGGGATTGCCCTACTCAGCAATGATAACATACCAACGCTGTTTTACAAAGGGTCCCTTATAGAGATGCACGTGTAAACATATAAAGCAGAAAAGGAAAATACTTAGTTGACTTGCGTTAACAAAATGTAAAAAAAAAATCAGGGATCTGAGCAGAAAGTTACAAAAAGTCTGGGGAAATGACTTAAAGGCTTTCCATCAAATGTGTCAGTCCATCTGGGTATCAACGTTGGTATTGCAATGTATACTATGAAAAACAAAAGATGGCAAAGTTGAGATACTTGTGATAGATCCGGGTACATATACCGGCAGACATCCAGAATGGTTTAAATCTCTATAACTAAGGATAATGCAGGTAAAAAAGGCATGAAAGGGGGGAGTGGCGGACCCTGACCCGGAGGAGACAAAGCATTGGAGGGGCACTATTTGTAAACAATGCTGTGCCCCTCCAATGCTTTGTCTCCTCTGCATGGGTCACGGTCCGCCACTGCAGGTAGGGGAATAGAAATGTATCGAACACCATGAACACCACATGAAATCATTTACAAGGCATGCTTTGGAGAAGAGGCTGGAATTTATTTGCCCTCTCTGTTCTTTTTTTTTACATACCGTTGTTTTCCTTCGATGACGTCGACATTGATAAGCAACTTGATAACAGTGGTTCGTATTAGAAATTTTCTTCATTTCTGATTATTCAAACTGCACTTTTATTTATTTTATTTTACTTTACATTTTGATGTTACTTGCTTTATTGCACCTTCCTTCTCGTCATTTCACTCCATTTTACTTTTCTTCACATTAGATTGATTTAATTTACCATGTTTACTGACTTTGTGTCACTTTCTTTACTCCTAACTTTACTCCTCATCACTTCTAATCTGCATGCACAGACCCTTGTCTTTCACAATACGCACAGTGCAGAGTCTGAAGTAGGGAGACTAGATTAACTGTGTTCTAGATTAACTATGTACTCTATACACATACAGAGTCTTCGGGTTCTAGTCTTTACTCTAGACCGGTTATTGGTTAAAGTGTCATATATGAGTCTGTTCTTGCAGACTACTTCACTCTCATTTAAGTTCACTGCAATTCGCTTCACTACACTTTAGTTCACTCCAATTAACCGCATTTCTATACCTTGTACTTTCCTTTACACTTCTTTATTTATACACACTTCATTTTGATTAATATTAAAGTATGTTACTTCAAATCACTAACTTCAATTCGCCATGCTCAGTTCACTTCACTATGCTTCACTTATTTTTACTTTTACTGGACTTTTACTTAACTTCACTTACCTCAACCTTACTTCACGTCACCTCACTTGGCTTTACTTCAGTTTTATTTTACGTCGCTTTATCTTACTTCACTTTACTTTCTTCACTTCGCTTCAGTTAGATTCACTTTACTTTACTTTACTTCATTTCACTTCATCTAACTTCACATAACTTCACTTCACAGCTTCACTCAACTTTACTCTGATTTACTTAACTTTACATAATTTTACTTGGCTTTGCTTTACTTCAGTCATGTCGGTGATTAACAATCCATGATTATTATTCAACAAAAAAAATACCACCTGTCTGAATTCCCTTTTCAAATCACTTCACTTCTTCTCATTTTTCTTTTTACTCTGAGTCACTTTACTTTAATACACTATTTTTAATTTTATTTACTTTACTCTTCCCACTAAATATCTAAACGTTCATACTTTCTATTTCGTGACATCATTTTATCGAATTATATTTATAACCTATTACGGTTCCCATGTTGCCCTCCCTCATGGCTGCTATTGTTTCAAGCAATTACCTGCTTATAGCTGGCCCTGCATTTTTACCCACCTTACTATTTTACACGCTT
Organism: Lytechinus pictus; assembly: GCF_037042905.1. Classification (NCBI taxonomy): domain Eukaryota; kingdom Metazoa; phylum Echinodermata; class Echinoidea; order Temnopleuroida; family Toxopneustidae; genus Lytechinus; species Lytechinus pictus. The sequence continues at coordinate 12,704,665 of NC_087261.1, read as the reverse complement.
CATTTATGTAGTTTTTAGTCTTATACATTATTTTACTTTTAGATTGTCATGCAAATATGTACTAATTTATGTCATTGTCATTTTATCAATTTTTTTTATTTGTTATTGATTTATGAATAAAATGCAGAAACTCCTGCAAAAAAAACTTTACGTTGTTATACTTCCATGTCGCACTGTCCATGCCATTTGAGAAAATACCCACTTGTCTTCATCCTTATCTCACGTTATACTTTACTTTATATTCCTTTACTTTACTTAAATCTAATTCAATTTACGTTCATGGTACAAGATCCACGAAGTTTTTAAATGTTCAGTAAGTATATCAAATGATTTAATCAAGATACAAATGGAGACACATGTATTCTGAGAATAGGGTAAAAATTCGCAAACACCAACTCTCGATGAATATGCCTTTGAATGGGGATTTGTTTATAATCAGCAGTTGGAAGGTTTGTATTTTCGAAGGTCATATCAACATTAACAAGATCATTTGAACAAACGGCTGAACGTAAAACATGCAATTTGATCGCAATTATAGGTTACAATAATGATAATGACATATGTTCTTCAAACACATTGAGAAAAACATTTGAATATTTCCTACATCATATATAAAAAAAACATTTATTGTATAATAGTGTGTGATTGACCCATTTACATTATCGCCTTTATTTTGCATATAACTGTTTTTATCAAACTAAATAAAAAATTGCTCATGATAAAATATGTTGTAAGAGTATATGAGAGTGCTTCCTTTTCTGTAGTAGCTCCATGCTTTTATCAATGGAATATTTCAATTTTACACTAACTATACAGACAGCCCTCTTCTTCTACAAAAATTTATGCCCGAATAAAATTTAATTTATTATGTTTATGAGATTTGCTGGTCGTGGGCAGTGGTATAAAGTTGATGTTTTTCGTAAACTTCAGGACAGCTATAGTGATTTACGTATATCAAAATCATATCTAATGACTATTTTCCCATGTAGGTTCCACGCGCTCATCTACAAAACTGAACATATATTATTGTTTCGGTGTGACGGATCCAGGGTTTCTGCTCTCAAGGGGAGGGGGAGCACGTTCCGGATGTGCACCCCTCCCCCCTCCCCCCTCTGGATCCGCCACCGGCCGATACGGAGTTTTCTGGGCCTTCCTAATCTCTAAACTGCCACTGTTAAGAACAAATTACGCCCTTTTCTGCCCCCTAATTTTTGTACTTCACTGCACCATTGGTAAGAACTATTGCAAGGTAATTTTACAACTTATACAAATTGTATGATTTGTTCGTTTCCTGTAATCCTCTCAGTAGACGTCATCTACCCATAATAATTTGACGGAAATAGGTGACGGTATTTCCAACTGTCTACTAGACATGAAGGATTAATGGGCATGTCAATTTTTAATCAATTAACAGGGTTAATTGCGACATGGATACCTTACCCTCGCCTCGTCCTCATTTATGTCAATTCAAATTTACGATCCGGTTTTTATCTTTCCGCTGGTATATCCTATGTTTTTATGTCATCGGGGATTCGAGCCTGGCCAGTTTACATAAGAACAGACTGCGCGGCCGTAAGAGTGCCATATTTTCGCAAGATTTAGATTTTTTTTCAAACAAGAGTGGAAACGCCGGCAACACGAATTGCGAATGCCTCCTCTAAAAAATACATTTGCATGCCACAGCGAGTTCAACTCGAGTGATTCAGTCAGTCGGCAGGCCGTACAAAAAACGCCTAGTGTATTCTGAAGCACAGCACTGTGACTTTGGAATAACCTCTTCAACCGTGCGCGAGGATTGTTTGAAGAAGAAAACGACAAAACTCTATTTCGACGCCACTCAAACTTTTCCGGGAATGGTAGGAGAAGTTACAAGCAGGGGTGTGCCCTCGGTGACACTTTGGGGTTGATTATTTCGTTAAATAATCTTCAGTTATGGGATTAAACATCTCGGCTGGGCGGACATTGCAAGAGGAAGGATCACTGGATGCCAGAAATGATGATAAGATTGTTAAATACATGAAGGATGTGATAAATGGGGACAATGTTCATGTATCCAGAGAGGTAATCCCATTTTTTTATGTGCGTGTTTTTTTTTTGGTAATTATTTTACAATAATAAATAGGCTTTCTTTAATATACCACTGATGCCATTTTCGACACCAAGCAAGCCTCTCATAATGATTGTTCTTGTTCCCTTCGTTCGGATAGTGCATTGTTTAAAGGACAAGTCCATATCCCAATAAAAAAAAATGATTTAATGAATAAAAAAAAGAAAAATCCAACAAGCATAACACTAACAACTTCATCAAAATCGGATGTAAAATAAGAAAGACATTTTAAAGTTTTGCTTAATTTCACAAAACAGTTTATGCACATCCTGATCGGTATGCAAATGAGGAGACTGATGACCACTGACAATCCTGTGCACACACAGTAACAACATACTGATCCTCCATGGCCAAGTCCCGTGACAAAAGTGATTTGAACCCGATCCGGGATCCAAAGGCAGTATATTCGGACTTTTTAATATAGATGTATCAGAATAATTATGTTGAAGTTGAAGGTTATATAGCATTAAGCTGACTTAAAAACGATTGATCGTGGTTATTCATTGCATGCTCTCTCATTTCAGGTTCTTCAATTGCTCATGAAGAAACTCCAACCAATGTTCAATTTAATGCTATTTTGGATGTCGAACCTTAGCTGAGCATCTGTCTCATCAATTCGATTTTATTATCGTTTAGCACTAGACTATTTTCATCTGCGTTGCCATGCGAACATTTCACTTCCCCCAAATAAAAGAACAAACATGAGGAAAAGCGATTGGAAAAGAAAATCAGTGTGGAATAGGGAAGGCATTTTCTCCATCTTCTCTATAATAAAGGAATAAAGACCAAAGCGGGGCGCCTTTTCTTTTTCTTGCGCTTCACGCAGGAAATAATGATAATAATGATAATAGTAATGTCTTTCCTATTGGCCTAGCGTCCTTTCCCTGCCCCGGTTCTCCTTCTAAAATAATAATAGTCTTCTTACCAAAATATACATTCGGGAATAAAATGGAATGTCTTTTGTTTCTTGCTGATTTTTGACATCATACTTTCGCGCTTTTGGTCGGAGCGGGACTAAATCTGCCCTCCTTGCATGACTCTTTCTACCCCCCCCCCCCACCCCACTTTTCCAATTAGTACTTACCACTTGATAGGCCCTGAATGATGTGAACAAAGACCACGCATTCATTGACACCCCCCTCAAATCTCTAAGATTTTAGCTTCCCCCACTCCCCTCTTCCCCCCACCCCCCCTCTCCCTCTCTCTCTCTCTCTCTCCCCCTCTCTCTCAATTCCTCTTTCTAGACATCTGCAATGTTCCATAAATGATCTTTCTGTTTGATTTCAGGATGACGAAGACCCTTACTTTGTGTTAGATCTGAAGGATGTGGAGAAGAAGCACCAACTATGGAAGCAGGAGTTTCCAAATGTGCAACCATTCTATGGTAAGTCTGAGCCACACCAACGAAAATTACTATGGGGCGCCAAGTGTCCGCCAGTGAATTCCGTCCAAATCACGGCATTCCGTACACAAAATGTGTTTTTATTCAGACGAAAATCATTTCGTCATGACGCTTTTTTATTTCGTACACAAAATTTATTTTTTGTCACACAAAATCAATTTCGTCTCGACGAAATGCACGAAATCAATTTCGTCTAGACGAAATGTAATTGCGTCCACAAAGTTTATTTGGCGTGCCATACGAAATGAATTTTTATCAAACGAAATGGCGCACCAAATGTCCGATGGTAAATTCCGTCCAATTCACGCAATTCCGTACACAAAATGTGTTTTTGTTCATATGAAAATCATTTCGTCATGACGCAGTTTTATTTCGTATACGATTAAATTATTTTTTGTCACACAAAATCAATTTTCATCGAGACTAAATGTAATTGCGTCCACAAAATTTATTTCGTTGCGATGCGAAAATCTATTCCGTCGACGAAATCATTTTGTGTCAAACCACAAAAAAATTTCGTTGACGAAATGATTTTGTGTCAAAACACAAAAAAATTTCGTCGACGAAATGATTTTGTGTCAAAACACAAAAAAATTTCGTCGACGAAATGATTTTGTGTCAAAAAAAAATTTCGTCGACGAAATGATTTTGTGTTTTGAGTCTTTTTGACATAAAATCATTTCGTCTCCTCTGTCTCGAAGGGGACATAAGAAGGTCGCTGATTGGCTGCACCTTGCTCAAGCTGTTTTCGCTCCGGGACGATCGATCACACTTTTTCACAGCTCAGACTGGCATGTTGGTGAACTTATTAGCTTAGATTTCACGTTATTCATGCCTACATGAGCTGCATACAACTGCTCTAATCGGTAGGATGTGGACGGACATTGCATTCGTAAGTTCAGCTATGTTTTCGACTTCAAAATTACGTTGAAAAAAAAAAGGGAATTCGTTAGTCGTTACCAAACAACTTGCATTTGCAAAAAGCTTTGTAACCATACTACTAGTCCCGTGTATTTAAGTTTATGTACTGTAGTCAGCAGACCATTGGGGGGGGGGTTGGTCTTTTCTGCACACCTAAAAAGTAAAATGGTTATGAATTATACAGGTTGAAGATATTTAGGCCTTGATCTTAATAAATAATGTAAAATTCATTCCGAGCAAAATGCTGAAATTTCATTGAAATTGGATGACAACAAAAGTTATTGATGCCTGGCCGTACACATGGTACATGCCGTATGAAACTCTAACGTTAGGCTACTCCACTCAGTGACTCACGCGTATTGCGAGGTTAGTATTAGTATACTAACCTCGCACCATTAACCACGTTTGGCAATGGATTTCTAACTAGTGGGTCACGCGTGCTGTGATCCCACTTCTGGTGTCCACAACACACAACTTCTATTGCTTGATTTTTCTGTGCGCGGCGGCATGTAATGAACCCTTGAGTGACTAGGCCTAAAAAAACTCAGGCAATGGTTCGTATAGCCAGCCATTAAACACTCCACTATAGCCTATAGGTGAAGCAGAGGTTAGCAGTAGTGAAGTGTAGTGGAGCTTACACGAACCATCGCCTGCTGTACTAGTATAGTTGTGGTAGCCTTAGCCCTGGCCCCACTCATTACTAGTTCAACTTCGAGGTTAGTGGCTACATATAGTTCTGTCTGTTTCTGTCTGTGGTAACTCCCGTAGGAACTCGGCAGGACAGCATTTTTGCTGGTAAACGCCAAGCTGGTTTGTAACCAATTACCTGTGAAACATTTTACGTCTAGGTTTATCAGTCATAGTGGCTGATGTTATAGACGACAGATATCACTCTTGGGCCTTTTTATCAAAGTGGAGACAATGGCAGAGTTGGGATTCGAACTCACAACCTTGCGATTATGAGTCCAATGCTCTAACCACTGGACCACACGGCCCGTGGTTAGAGCGAAATAGTTGCTACAGTACATGTATAGATCTATAGTACTAACCTCGTACACCGAACTGCATTTGGCCCTGGATTTCTGTGAAGTTGGCAAACATCGCTTCATTACAATACAGAATTAATATTTGCCGAAACTCCTCGCTACTCACCGGGGCGCTTTGCGGTGAGTAGCCATAATACAAAAAGTCAATAGTATATTTTTAATTAGGCCTAAATCAAAATCATATTTAAAAAAAAGCAAATTTGATTACTTTGGAGTTTGGACTAGAAAGTGACTTTGCGTGTCTCTTCTTTTTACGCAAATAAAAGGAAGCCTGATGGTGGCGCTAATAGATTTCACAGCCTTGATTCAGGCTCGCTTCAAATGCAGCTCCTCGGTAATTATGCCCCCGCAGACAAAGTCCGGAGGGGGCATTAAGCGTTGCCCCTGTCCGTTGATTCGCCCGCCCCCCCAATTGGTTTCCGCGCAATAAATCGAAATATATTTCGATTTATATATATTGATTTTAAAAAAAATTGGTGTGTAGGTACATGACACCATAGTACAGGCTAACTTTGAATTCGGAGTCTGCAGGTCCAAGGTCACAGCTCATGAAATATCCGAGTTGGTTTCCGCATGATGACTTATGAAATATTCAACAGATTTATAAAAATTAGGGTGTGTAGGTAGATGACACCATATACAGGCTAAGTTCGGAGTCGGCAGGTCAAAGGTCACGGCTCATTAAATATGCAATTTAGTTTCCGCATGATTACTTATGAAATATTCTACATATTTAAACGAATTTGAGTGTGTAGGTAGACGACACCAAAATACAGGTCAAGTTCGAATTCGTAGTCGGCAGGTCAAAGGCCACGGCTCATTAAATATGCAATTTAGTTTCCGCATGATTACTTATAAAATATTCTACATATTTAAACATATTTGAGTGTGTAGGTAGATGATACCAATACAGGCTAAGTTCGAATTCGGAGTATGCAGGTCAAAGATCACAGCTCCTTAAAGATATCTTATGAAATATTCAATAGATTTTTTAAAAATTTGGGTGTGTAGGTAGATGATGATGATGCACAGCATTTTTACAGCGGCGTAACAGGGTTCGGTGGCCAGGGGGGGGGGGGGGGGGCAAGAGCCAAAAATTTCCCGGTCATATCATGGTATGAATAGGCGTAATGGTGTAGAAAGGCGACTATTTTGAGAAGGCCAGAACTTACCTTTAAAAAAAGTTGCAAGCGAGCGAAGAGAGCGAGCAATTTTTTTTATACCTTTTTAATACAAAAATCCAATTTTGTGATAGATTTTGACATGATATCCAGATAATAAATTTATTTAATTCTTCTCTCTTTAGATTCCTTTTTTGTCACGGTGGTCTGTACGCCACTGTGAAGAGGATTCTTTGCGGCAGTAGCGTGAAGAGTAAAAAACAAAAAAACAACGAGGAGCGCAGTATAGAACATGTGCCAAAAGGCTGCTTTATATATATAAGTCCTGAGCGAGCAAAGCAAGCGAAAAAAAAATCAACTTTTCATGAGAATCTAACTTTGAGCTATTTTTTAACATATTCAGTAATTAAAATCATATCCTACAATACTTTTCCAACAAAAAAGGAGGTAATTCCTCCTTTTTTTGTTCTTGGCTGTAGAACTTTTTGGGGCCATGGCCCAACCCTTCCATACGCAGTGCTGTGCGTTTGGGGTCCAGGGCAGAGCCCCAGGAACTTCTTGATATCAAAGCCATTTAAACCTTGCAGATTTCCCCAATTTTAATCAAATCGCGGGCATAATATAGCTTTTACACAACACATTTATTCAACCCAGTTGCGTAATGAACCAAATATTTTGAGGGGGCAAAACATAGAAATGTGGGAAAAATTTGTAAAAAGTCGCCAGTGTGCAAAGCGAGCTGGAAAAAATTGCCTATTGAAATTAAAATCTAATTATGTGATAGATTTTTCCATTATTATCAGCAAATAACACATTTCCTTGTTTTTATTCATTTCATTATACGTCATGTACGTTGTCTCCTATAAAAATTCTTTTATATCCTCTTGGGTGTGGAACCACGACCCCCCCCCCCCCCCGCCTGTATGGCAGTGATTGAACGTGATTGAACTGGGGCGTTATAGAGCCATTTGAAGATTATAAATGAAGAGCCCCTACTTTGTGGGGTCTGGGGCAAAGCCCCGGTAGCTTATTTGCATAAAATTTAGAGAACTTATAGCACAATGTTGTATGCAGTCCATCTTTCTTCCCGCTCTTTAATTTCAATCATCAGCAGCCCGGTCGTGTTATTTTTTTTCTTGTTCCTTTTCTTTGTTTTCTAATTTAGCTCTTGACTAATTACATTCTACCTTCATTTCCCGCTATTGTTTGCCATTTTGTCATCTTTTAATTTATTTCCCACCGTGCTATTGCATTACATAGTCCCTTTTCTCAATGATTTGTTCTTTTTCAAATGTTAATTCTATCGTACATTTTCCCGCTTTCCTCCCTTTTTTTACTAAAAACAGTTTTTTCTTCGTTGTCTTTTTCCTTTTCTCTTTCCATTTCCCTTTCCTCCTTTTCTTTCCCCTTTCCTTCCCCTTTCCCTTTCTTTCTCCCTCCTTTTTTTCTTTTTCCCGTTGTTTTTTAATTTTCCCGGTGAAATCCGCCAGGGGGGGGTAACTTGCCCCCCTGCCCCCCCGCCTGTTACGCCACTGCATTTTTATAGCACCATATATCTGTCAAAGACATTCAAAGGCATATTGGAGGAGCCAGCCAATCTGGGTCGCCTACAAGGGCGCGCACACAGAACTGTGACCCACAGGTCTCTCCTCCCGATAACTGGTTGGGGGAATGCAGGTGGACCACTACACAGGGTCATTAAATATGCGAGTTGGTATCCTCATAATAACTTATAAAATTTCAACAGATTTTTTAAAAATTGGGTGTTTAGATAGATGACACCATAATACATGCAAATGAGCCTCAAAATTCGAAAATTATAATATTACATAATAATTCATAGAAAATGAATTATATTGTACACAAGTGGGATAAATCATTCAATAGTAATTGTAATGCACAGAATTATAACAAGTGTTGGTAAAACATCACAAAACCATTCATTTTAAAGTAGTAAAATAATTGAATTGACAAAGATTCTACCACTTCAGGCCATCCATAATTGGACTCGTACTCGTCGCTTTCAGACCCTTATCAAGATTTTGATCAATTCTCTCTCTAATATACGCATAGAATTTATAAAATCGTGTGTTTCGGTATCTAAAGAGTTTATTCATGATGATAATATTTTGATGGTGTTTGGAATCCTAAAAACCTGTATAATTATCATCATTTTAGGAAGAAAGCCTGTATGGTTTACTTAAACTATTCAAATTTTATATCTGGGGATACCCATCTCAATGTCCACATACATGTGATTTTTTTTTGTCATGAAATGAATTACTGATAATTTCATTTCCTCAGCAATTTAATGCCCATGTCTGCATGTTTGAGTATGTTTTATGCATATTTCGCCTCTGCTATTATTTTGATAGGATGTATTTCCAAATTCATCACAATAATTGTAAGTTTTATCATAATTTTACTTTTTGAAAATTATGCTATTTTTGTTACACCAATAGTATCAATATGACGTTATCAATGGATTCTAGTTAATCCTTTTGGGTAAGATTGGAACTAACTCTGTGTTTAATAGATAAAGATATATGACTAACTTGTCCAGGTAATGAGAAATGGGCCCCTGCTGAGTAGGCCTAGAGTTTTTATGCCCCCACAGACGAAGCCCAGAGGGGGCATTAAGCGTTGCCCCTGTCCGTCCCCCCCCCCCCACTTGGGTTTCCGCGCAATAACTCGAAAAATATTTAATGGATTTAAAAAAATTTTGGTGTGTAGGTAGATGACCACAAAATACAGGCTAAGTTCGAATTCAGTGTACGCAGGTCAAAGGTCACATCTCATTATATATGCAAGTCGGTTCAAAGGTCTAAATTTGTTAATTAATTATATATATGCATATTGGTTTCTGCATGATATTAAGTTCAATCATATTGAATGGATTTCTGATCGCGTTAAGAATCCAGCCTTGGCCATTAAATGTTGTGTTGGGAAGGAGAAAAATAAATTAAACAGAATGGTGAAAGTTTGAAAGAAATCAGACAAGCAATAAGAAAGTTATAGCTGCTTTAAAATTGAGATCACTAATACTATGTAGATTTCAAATTGGCAACTGGATAAGTAAATTATGACAAGGGGCAAGGACAACTTTCCCATAGGCCATGTACTTTATTATCAGGGATTAGTGGTTTTCTCCTAAGTACCCATTCCCCTGGGGCAGTAATCTAAATATAACCCAGGTAGTATATTGTTTTATGTCCTCATGAAAGAAAAATATTAATTTGAAATAAAACTTTTGGGAAAAAAATCACATTTTCGCCATAATATGAATTGGAGTACATGGAAGAGTAGTCCTTGCCTTACATCACTATGACATCCCATATGCAGCCAATTTGAAGTCTCCATGGGTACAGTGATTACCAATATTTACAACTTTTAAAAATTCATAACTTTCTTGTTGTTTGTCCAATATTGTTCAAACTTTCACATATCTACTTGTCTGATTTTTCTTTTCCTTATAAAAACAATTTTTTATTTGGGTTGGATTCCCCTAAGCGGGGGCATCTGTGTCCTTTGGACAAGTCAAATTTTCTTAATTATGTGTAATTGATTTTATGACATGTGTTTACATTTGCTGCAGATTCCCATTCAGCCGTTGGACTGAACCTGTACTGTCTGTAACACAGTATGGATGGTCAATATGAAGCGAGCTTCATTGAATTCCTCCAAGAGCTCTGTACTCCGTTCTGACCATTTTGAAGATGGTTGCTTTGACAGGACTGGGCAAGTGACTCGTCTTAGACAGGATGCTGTCCCAACCATGTTTGATTTCCTGCCTCGTCTTCAGAAGGTAGAGTAGATCTATATCATACATGTGTTCTAAAGAAATATTTTCTCTGTATTATCTACCTTTGGTTTGATAGAACATTGCTTTAAATATTCCATTTTCAGTAGCCAAATAGAGATGAAAATTATCCTATTTGGGAGGGTAACCATGGACCTGGGCCTATACTGTGTATTTACAGTAAACTCTTACTAAATGAACAAATATATTAAAAATTTGGTTTACCCTACATAATAATCCTGGGCTACTTTGAGATTGCATAGCCCGGGGGGGGGGGGGGCCTTTTTGGTCCCCCTCGTCACTCGTTGACTTTTTACTTTCAAGTCTTGCGCAACTTTTGAGACCAAAATTGTGACCCCCAGGTACAGGGTTCCGAAATTACGCAACATTTCGTAACTGCATGCAGAACCAAAATTGCTCAAAAACGTGTATTTGTGTACAAATCCAATGCAAGTAGTGTTTTTAGCCAAAATTTATAAAATGTATCATATTTTTCATTTTACTGCTCAAAATCAATTAATTTTATCTTGTTTATGGTAAAAAAAAACGTCTCCGACAATTTCCATTGAAAAAACAATAAAAAACAAAAAGTCGAAAAACACAGAAATACATAAGAAATTTAGAAAACAATAAAATACATAAAAAATGAATGTGATGTTGACAACTTTTTTAAAGATTAATTTAATCAGATGCCTATAAAGAGTAAGTGAAACAAAAATGAGCATTTTAGGGGCATTATTTTGTTAATTAGAGCAAACTTATGATTTTACGCATTAATTAACATAATGAGCAATGAGATTTTTCGCAGATTTTGATATTATGGTATTGTAGATAATGCCATGGGTAACGCGCGTGCCAATTTTCGTCGCGATTGCGAGATCAACGGCCGAGATCATAAGGGGGGCTGAATCAGCCCCCCCCTGTCTTCTTAGGCGTCGAAATAGCCCAGTCTATTTAGGGTTAAGGATAAATCCCTAAATAATTCCCCAAATTCTATGATTTCTAAACAAATGTGCTCCTGAAGAAATGGTAAATCAAATTTCTACTTTTATGTATTTTATTGGTTCTATAATTCCATACGTATTTCTTTGTTTTGGGGCCTTATGTATTTTATAGTTTTTTTTCAATGGGATCACTTCGTGGCACTATTCCAACTATAAAAAGCAAGATTTGATTATTTCCAACCAATTAGTGCAAGAATAATGATGCATTTGTCAATTATGACTGAAAATAGAATTTCTATTGGATTAAATATGTATACAAAATAATATTTTTGAGCAATTTTCGGTCCAACATGAACTCATAAAATGTTGCGTATCTGGGCGTCTCGAATTTTGTCTAAAAGCTCTGCGAGAATTGAACGAAAAAAAAAATTGTGGTACCTCGTTTCTCATTGTGGACTTATCGTGAAAAATGTGGATGGGGGGGGGGGGGCTTATTAAGCCCCCCCCCCCCAGGGGCTAGATAGGGTTAATATATCATCATGAATTAAAAAAAAAAAAAAAATATTTTGTTGCAAGTCACTGGAAAAGGTTTGATTCCTAAATAAATATTATTCTTCATGTATTATCGAATATTTAATTGAAAAATTTAAAGCTATCTTTTCATTCTTCTATCTGTTTTTGTTCAATATTTCTTATATGTTTCTTTTTTTTAATTCATTCATCTCGTACAGAATTCACCCAAGCCAAGGAATTCCCCGAAAGAAAGACGTTTTGATTCAGCAAACAACCTCCCAGATACTGCAAAGTCTTCAGCACCTTCATTTCTCGAGGACCACTCCTACTCAATATCAGAAAGTCCAAGAGGGGTAAAGTGGAAGATAACAGCAATAATGGACTGTATTAAGAACTTGGAGAAGAGGCTGAAAACCACACACGAGAAGTCCCGCCGTGTACATTACTTGCTCTCAAGTTTGGACAAACATAACTTGCAAAACTTTACAACAAATAATTACCCCAATGTGCATTCTGATTATTTAAAATAGCTCAATGAAATAGTTTATCAGTGGGCATGTAACAAAAGTGAATTCATTAAATTTGAACGTGTTGCAAAAATGATGTCTTACAGTATATTCATTCTGACTTAGAATGTCAGAAGAGAAAAAAGTTTGTGAAAAGTAGGAATGACGGCAAGATGACAGAAGAATAGAACAGGATAGAGCAAGGGGGACAGATAAAGGACAAGTCCACCCCAAAAATTGTTGATATGAATAAAAAGAGAAAAATCCAACAAGCATAACACTGAAAATTTGATAAAAAATCGGATGTAAAATAAGAAAGTTATGACATTGAAAAATTTTGCTAAATTTTACAAAAGAGTTACATGCACATTCTGTACACAGTCAGTATGCAAATGAGGAGACTGATGACGTCATCCACTGACTATTTCATTTGATATATAGAATAAGGTATATTCTAATTTTCTCCTTGTCATGTTAAACAAAATTTTATTCCTCCCTGATCATGTGGAATTAGCATTATTCAATACTTTTTTGGTTCAGTAAAGTTTGTCCTTATGGTAAAATCTGTAAAAAATGAAATATTGTATAATTCAAACAATAAAAAACAAAATAAACAGTGAGTGAGGGACATTATCGACTGTCTCATTTGCATGTCACTGAGTTGTGAATATTTTTGTTTTGTGAAAAATAAGTGAAAATTTAAAATGCCATAACTTTCTTAGTTTACATCCCATTTTGATGAAATTTTCAGCGTTATGCTAGTTTGATTTTTCTCAATTTAACTGAACCAACAATTTTCTTGGGTAGACTTGACCTTTACTAATGAGCTGTTGGATAGAGACAAAAAGATGAATTGAGATTGAGGGTGATAGAGAAAGAGAGACAGGTGTGGGGGAGCCTTTGATGAATGCCTGAGAAAGCGAACATTACCATAATTTTTTTTTGAGGATTTGGACAGTAATGAATAGTACATGTTTTTTCTGTTGGTATTTCTCAAAATATTTGTATGTTGTATGTAATGAAATGGGTATAATCCTTTTGTAAGATACACTCATTCAGAAAATATTAACTAAACAAAAAAAAAAGCCAAATTATATTTTACTTATTTTCAACTGTTCAGACACTCTCATATCAAAAGTACCCCCCCCCCTCATTTCAAGGTATTGGAGAGAGAGAGAGGTTGGATGAGAAATGGATTGGCTGTCTGCAGAAAAAAATGCAGGGGGAGCAAAACATTTTTAGGATATGTTCAAGGGAGCGAAGCGACCGAGCAGAAAAATTATTCTGGGGATATATGTGAGAGAGCAAAGTGACGAGAAGAACAAATGCAGGGGCCAAAATATTTCGAGAATATGTGAGAGGGAGCAAAGTGACCAAGCAGAAGTAAAAGGAAAGAGGGACAAAAATTGTGGTATGTGTGAGGGAGCAAAGCATCCGATAAAAAAAAACCAGAAAGCAGGTCAATCAAAATATTTTTCGAATTTGTGCTGGTGCGCGACACGTTCACTCCCGAGCGATAGGGACTTGTTTAAAAATGGCATAGGAAATATGTGTTTTCTATAATCATGGTAAACTGATAATATGGTAGAATTTAGGTGTTGTAAGAGTTAAATTATGAATGAACTGTATTGGCTGGTTAGACATGCGCAGAGGATTATTTGTCTTTATCCATTTTTATTTTCACATTTTTCTTTTGTTTGAATTTATTTTCCAGGGGGTAAGCCCCCCCCCTCCCCCATTCCTGTGGATACCAATGGGGCGGGGGCTTGGAATAGTGCAAGTTAGAGAGGGTGAATCTGAACTTTATAGATATCAAAAGAGAAAGAAAGAATTGTAAAATGAAAATGAATAAAAACAAAGATAGAGAGGGGGAGAGTAAGAAAGCAGGTGAACTTTCGAGGGGCATTAAAAAGTCTCAGATTAAAAACAACATTTTTGTTTTTGTAATTGTTTATTTTATTTACCCAGGGTCAGTCAAAATATTTTGGAATATGTGCGAGGGAGCGACACATTCACTCCCGAGCGGTAGGGACTTGTTTTAGGAAACATGCGTTTTCTAAGAATGGTAAACCCATATTTTAAGGTAAATTGCCAATTCGTCTACTGCCATACAGTCCACTCACCACATGGTCTACCTTCATTTTGTCTATAAATGCCATTTCGTCCAATAGCAATTTCGTTTACCACCCATTTAGTCTAATTCTATTAAGGCTAATGCCATCTCCATTAATCAGTTCGTCCAATGTTCATTTAGTCCAAGCCATGTTGGCTAATATCAGTTGGTCCAATATCCAAATTATCTACCGGATAATTGTCATTTCGTCTATCATTTCGTCCACCACCCATTAGGTCCAATAATCAGTTTGTCTATAACAACCAAATCGCCCAGTTCGTCCAATTCTCAAATCGTCCAATAGTCATTTAGTCTAATAGCCAATTGGTCCAATAGCCATGTTGTCTAATACAAATATAATGCATCATCCGGGGGGGGGGGACAAAATGACTTCTTAAATATACCTTGAAATTCCTGAAGATAAAAAAATATATAACTAGGCCTGCTATCAGGAATGGAATGATGCGGTACAGCATGCAGCCTCCTACCCCCCCCCCGCTCTCTCTACCACATCACGCACACAAAAGGGGGTATTGGAGTGGTTAACAAGTGGAATGCCTCTGGCCGTCTCACCTGCATCACGCGATTCAATATAGCAGCAGTGCTGATTTTGAAAACTACTATAACTCGCACAAGATGTTCAGTGATACTTGGTTACTCTTATTTCCACGTTTTATGAACTAGACCAATACACTTATAGAGATATGATGGCAATTCAACAAATACCCCCAACGTGGCCAAAGTTCTTTGACCTTACATGACCTTTGACCTTGATCATGTGACCTGAAACTCGCACAGGATGTTCAGTGATACTTGATTACTATTATGTCCAAGTTTTATGAACTAGACCAACACACTTTCAAATTTATGGCTGTAATTCAACAAATACCCCAATTTGGCCAAAGTTCATTGACCCTAAATGACCTTTGACCTTGATCATGTGACCTGAAACTTGCACAGGATGTTCAGTAATACTTGATTACTATTATGTCCAAGTTTCATGAATCAGATCCATAAACTTTCAAAGTTATGATGGTAATTCAACAGATACCCCCAATTCGGCCAAAGTTCATTGACCCTAAATGACCTTTGACCTTGGTCATGTGATGTGAAACTCATGCAGGATGTTCAGTGATACTTGATTAACCTTATGTATAAGTTTCATGAACTAGGTCCATATATTTTCTAAGTTATGATGACATTTCAAAAACTTAACCTTAGGTTAAGATTTTGATGTTGATTCCCCCAACATGGTCTAAGTTCATTGACCCTAAATGACCTTTGACCTTGGTCATGTGACATGAAACTCAGGCAGGATGTTCAGTAATACTTGATTAACCTTATGGCCAAGTTTCATGAACTAGGTCCATATACTTTCTAAGTTATGCTGTCATTTCAAAAACTTAACCTCAGGTTAAGATTTGGTGTTGACGCCGCCGCCGCCGCCGCCGCCGCCGCCGCCGCCGTCGCCGTCGCCGAAAAGCGGCGCCTATAGTCTCACTCTGCTATGCAGGTGAGACAAAAATGATAAAATTGAAATAGGGTCCTTTGATTTGGAATTTACCCTCATTTCTTTTTTTTAACAAATGCACACCTAAAAATGATAATCATCACTCATCATATAACAATGATAATAATTGTAATAATAGTAATTAATAATAGTACTAATAAACAAAAAATGTACTATAATAATAACGATAACAGCCTTGGACGGTACAAAAAAAATTAAAAAGAGAGAAAAGTGGGAAAGGATGGGGAGAACATTACATAAAAACATAAAATGTATTACAATGGAGCTTAAAAAAACACTAATAAAAGATTAATCAAACGACAGGTGTAAATTAATAACAAATCACAAGAGCAACAGGAGTCGAGATAGCAATACACAGGCACCAAACTAGAAGGACTGCTAGTAGTAGACTATTCCTATTTGATTGTAGACGAAACGAATATTGACCGGGATGGCAATTGGACCCATTGATGATTAGACCAAATGATTGTTAGATGAAATGGGTTTAGACTAAGTGACAGTGGATCAACTGCAGTTGGACAAAATGGAACATAGACAAAATGTAAGTAGACTAAGTGGTCAGTGGCCATTTGCCCTTAGACCAATTGGCTATTGGACTAAATGGTAATAGACATAATGAAAATGGACAAAGTGGCTATTGGACAAATTGGCCAAAAATGCAATTAGACCAAATGAAAGTAGACAAATTGGTTATTAGACGAACTAGCTATTGGACAAAATGGTAATTGGAAGATGTGGAAAAGGAACAACTGATGGTAGATGAAATGACATACCATTTGATGAGTGGACAAAATGGCAATAAACCTATTATAGGCCTACGGTAGAATTTAGGTGTTTTACGAGTCAAATTCTGAATGAACTGTATTGGCTGATTGGCTGGTAAGACATGCGGCAAGGATCTGTGTCTCTTATCCATTTTTATTTTTCACATTTCTTTTGTTTGATTTCAGTTTTCAGGGGAAGCCCCCCCCCCCCCCCTCCTGTGGAAGCCAGTGGGGCTGGGGCTTAGAATAGTGCACGATAGAAAGGGAAAAACCGGAACTTTAGATATCAAAAGAGAAACAAAGAATTGTGAAAATGGGTGAGCTTTCGAGGGGCATAAGAAAGTCTGAGATTAGAAACATCATTTTTATTTATTTCTTTATTCATTTATTCTGTTTTATTTACCCAGGGTAGCCTCTTCAGTACAAAACTGCTTTACAAGAGAGCACTGCACATCTAAATGTATTTATCAGCATTAATAGTTTATACATAATTTTTAAAATGAGCGCGAAGCTCAGGATAATGTTTGATATTCCAACCAGAAAAATTGGCATTTTAAAGGGGAATCCAACCCAAATAAAAACTTGTTTTTATAAGGAAAAGAAAAATCAGACAAGTTGATAGGTGAAAGTTTGAACAATATTGGACAAACAACAAGAAAGTTATGAATTTTTAAAAGTTGTAAATATTGGTAATCACTATATCCATGGAGACTTCAAATTGGCCGCATATGGGATGTCATAGTGATGTAAGGCAAGGACTACTCTTCCATGTACTCCAATACATATTATGGCTAAAATGTCATTTTCCCCAAAAGTTTTATTTCAAATTGTATTTTTCTTTCATGAGGACATAAAACAATATACTACCTGGGCTATATTTAGATTACTGCCCCAGGGGAATGGGTATATACTTAGGAAAAAAACCACAAATCCCTGATAATAAAGTACATGGCCTATGGGAAAGTTGTCCTTGCCCCTTGTCATAATTTACTTACTCAGTTGCCAATTTGAAATCTACATAGTATTAGTGATCTCAATTTTAAAGCAGCTATAACTTTCCTATTGCTTGTCCGATTTCTTTCAAACTTTCACCATTCTGTTTAATTTATTTTTCTCCTTCCAAACACAACATTTTATGGCCAAGGCTGGATTCCCCTTTAAGCATATAATCCCCTGCCCCATTGGCATCCACAGGAGGGTGCGCCTTTCTGCCTGGAAACTGAAATCAAAAGAAAAGTGTGGAAAATGGATGAAAGACAAAGATCCTCTGCGCATGTCTTACCAGCAAATGCAGCTCATTCAGAATCTAACTCTTAGAGCACCTAAATTCTACCGTAGGCCTACAATATGTGTTTACCATGCTTAGAAAACGCATATTTCTTAAGCTATTTTTAAACAAGTCCCTACTGCTCAAGAGTGAACGAGTCGCTTCCTCACACATATTCGAAAATATTTTGACCTGCTTTTTTTATCGGTTGCTTTGCTCCCTCACATACCCCAACAATTTTATGTCCTCTACATTTCTTCTGCTTGGTCACTTCGCTCCCTCTCACATATTCCCCAAATCTCTTGTCCCTTGCATTTTTCTTCTCTGTCATTTCGCTCTCTCGCATATATTGCAAAATAATTTTCTGCTGTCGCTTCGCTCCCTTGCACATATCCCAAAAATGTTTCCCCCCCCCCATATTTTTTTTTCTGCAGACAGCCATGTCCCGTTCATACTCTCTCTCCAATACATTGAAATGATCGGGGGGGGGGGGGCACTTTGGATATGAGAGTTACTGAACAATTGAAAATCAGTGAATTATTTGGCTTTTTTTTCTTTTGTTTAGTTAATATTTTCTGTGTGAGTGAAACTTCCGAAGGATTATACCCGTTTCGTTACATAAAACATACAAGTATTTTGAGAAATACCAACAGAAAAAAAACCCAGATTCTTCCTGACTGTTCAAATCCTTAAAAAAATTATGGTAATCTTCGCTTTCTCAGGCATTGATCACAGGCTCCCCCAACACCCGTCTCTCTTTCTCTATCACCCCCATTCTTAATTCATCTTTTTGTCTCTATCCAACAGCTCATTCATAACTATCGCCTTGTTCTATCCTGTTCTATTCTTCTGTCAGCTTGCTGTCATTCCTACTTTTCACAAACTTTTTTCTCTTCTGACATTCTAAGTCAGAATGAATATACTGTAAGACATCATTTTTGCAACACGTTCAAATTTAATGAATGCACTTTTGTTACATGCCCAGTGGTAAACTTTTTCATTGAGCTATTTCAAATAATCAGAATGCACATAGCGTAAATTATTTGTTGTAAAGTTTTGCGAGTCATGTTTGTCCAAACTTAAGAGCAAGTAATGTACACGGCGGGACTTCTGCTGTGTGGTTTCAGCCTCTTCTCCAAGTTTTTAATAGTCCATTATTGCTGTTATCTTCCACTTTACCCCTCTTGGACTTTCTGATATTGAGTAGGAGTGGTCCTCGAAAAATGAAGGTGCTGAAGACTTTGCAGTATCTGGGAGGTTGTTTGCTGAATCAAAACGTCTTTCTTTCGGGGAATTCCTTGGCTTGGATGAACTCTGTACGAGATGAATGAATTAAAAAAAAGAAACATATAAGAAATATTGAACAAAAACAGATAGAAGAATGAAAAGATAGCTTTAAATTTTTCAATTAAATATTCGATAATACATGAAGAATAATATTTATTTAGGAATCAAACCTTTTCCAGTGACTTGCAACAAAATAAATGTTTTTTTTTTTAATATTCATGATGATATATTAACCCTATCTAGCCCCTGGGGGGGGGGGGGGGGGCTTAATAAGCTTAATAAGCCCCCCCATCCACATTTTTCACGATAAGTCCACAATGAGAAACGAGGTACCACAATTTTTTTTTCGTTCAATTCTCGCAGAGCTTTTAGACAAAATTCGAGACGCCCAGATACGCAGTTACGCAACAAATTTATGAGTTCATGTTGGACCGAAAATTGCTCAAAAATATTATTTTGTATACATATTTAATCCAATGGAAATTCTATTTTCAGTCATAATTGACAAATGCTTCATTATTCTTGCACTAATTGGTTGGAAATAATCAAATCTTGCTTTTTATAATTGGAATAGTGCCACGAAGTGATCCCATTGAAAAAAAACTATAAAATACATAAGACCCCAAAACAAAGAAATACGTATGGAATTATAGAACCAATAAAATACATAAAAGTAGAAATTTGATTTATCATTTCTTCAGGAGCACATTTGTTTAGAAATCATAGAATTTGGGGAATTATTTAGGGATTTATCTTTAACCCTAAATAGACTGGGCTATTTCGACGCCTAAGAAGACGGGGGGGGGCTGATTCAGCACCCCTTATGATCTCGGCCGTTGATCTCGCAATCGCGACGAAAATTGGCACGCGCGTTACCCATGGCATTATCTACAATACCATAATATCAAAATCTGCTCAAAAATATTATTTTGTATACATATTTAATCCAATGGAAATTCTATTTTCAGTCATAATTGACAAAGGCATCATTATTCTTGCACTGATTGGTTGAAAATAATCAAATCTTTGCTTTTTATAATTGGAATAGAACCACGAAGTGATCTCATTGAAAAACAAGTGGAACGCCTCTGGCAGTCTCGCCTGCATTACGCAATTTAATATAGCAGCAGTGCTAACTTTGAAAACTACTATAAAATAATCATTCACAAAAACATCATTCATATAATGACATAATACCACGTTCATTGACCATAAATGACATTTGAATGGAGACTTAAGACTGTCAACTACACCCATGTCCACATTTCATTCACTCTATCCATAAACTTTCAAAGTTATGATGGCACTTCAACAATTACCCCAACATGGCCTAAGTTTATTGACCTTAACTGACCTTTGACTTGGTTTTGTGACCTGAAACTCACAGGGGATGTTCAGTGATGCTTGATTACTCTTATATCCCAAGTGTTATGAACTAGATCCATAAACTTTCAGAGCTAGGATGGTAATTTAACATATACCCCCAACACGGCCAAAGTTCATTGACCTTAAATGACCATTCACCATGGTCATGTGACCTGAAACTCGCACAGGATATTCAGTGGTACTTGATTAACCTAATGTCCAAGTTTCATGAACTAAATCCATAAATTTTGAAAGTTATGATGGTAATTCAACAAATACCCCCAACTTGGCAAAAGTTCATTGACCCTAAATGACCTTTGACCTTGGTCATGTGACCTGAAACTCAGGCAGGATGTTCACTAATACTTGAATAACCTTATGTCCAAGTTTCATGGACTAGATCCATAAATTTTCAAAGTTATGATAGTAATTCAACAAATACCCCCAACTTGACCAAAGTTCATTGACCCTAAATGACCTTTGACCTTGGTCACGTGACCTGAAACTCGAGCAGGATGTTTACTAATACTTGATTAACCTTATTCCCAAGTTTCATGAACTAGGTCCATATACTTTCTAAGTTATGATGTCATTTCAAAAACTTAACCTTAGGTTAAGATTTGATGTTGACGCCGCCGCCGCCGTCGGAAAAGCGGCGCCTATAGTCTCGCTCTGCTATGCAGGCGAGACAAAAACCAATAAAATACATAAGGCCCCAAAACTAAGAAATACGTATGGAATTATAGAACCAATACATAAGATTATAAATTTGATTTACCATTTTTTTCAGGAGCACATTTGTTTAGAAATCATAGAATTTGGGGAATTATTTAGAGATTTACCTTTAAAGCAGAGAATTCTATATTTAGGCATAAATTAGCATTATTAATTTATTAAAAATAAATTTAAATTCTGTAAAATCAGCGATACACCCTTAGCTCCATGCTTGCAGATTACATTGATGGTGACGTGTGTATTGGTTTTCGTTGCGATCGACGGAGATCTGAAGAGGGGGACCAAAAAGCCTCCCCCCCCCCCGGCTATGCAATTTCAAAGTAGCCCAGGATTATTATGTAGG
The DNA here is from genome assembly GCF_037042905.1 of Lytechinus pictus. Lineage (NCBI taxonomy): Eukaryota > Metazoa > Echinodermata > Echinoidea > Temnopleuroida > Toxopneustidae > Lytechinus > Lytechinus pictus. The sequence continues at coordinate 12,682,901 of NC_087261.1, read as the reverse complement.
GTAAACCAAATTTTTAATATATTTGTTCATTTAGTAAGAGTTTACTGTAAATACACAGTAAAGGCCCAGGTCCATGGTTAGCCTCCCAAATAGGACAATTTTCATCTCTATTTGGCTACTGAAAATGGAATATTTAAAGCAATGTTCTATCAAACCAAAGGTAGATAATACAGAGAAAATATTTCTTTAGAACACATGTATGATATAGATCTACTCTACCTTCTGAAGACGAGGCAGGAAATCAAATATGGTTGGGACAGCATCCTGTCTAAGACGAGTCACTTGCCCAGTCCTGTCAAAGCTACCATCTTCAAAATGAGCAAAACGGAGTACAAAGCTCTTGGAGGAATTCAATGAAGCTCGCTTCATATTGACCATCCATACTGTGTTACAGTACCGGTTCAGTCCAACGGCTGAATGGGAATCTGCAGCAAATGTAAACACATGTCATAAAATCAATTACACATAATTAAGAAAATTTGACGTGTCCAAAGGACACAGATGCTCCTGCTTAACGCGATCAGAAATCCATTCAATATGATTGAACTTAATATCATACAGAAACCAATATGCATATATATATAATTAACAAATTCAGACCTTTGAACCGACTTGCATATATAATGAGATGTGACCTTTGACCTGCGGACTCCGAATTCAAACTTAGCCTGTATTTTGTGGTCATCTACCTACACACCAAAATTTTTTTTTAATCCATTAAATATTTTTCGAGTTATTGCGCGGAAACCCAAGTGGGGGGGGGGGGGGGGAAGACGGACAGGGGCAACGCTTAATGCCCCCTCTGGGCTTCGTCTGTGGGGGCATAAAAACTCTAGGCCTACATGTACTCAGCAGGGGCCCGTTTCTCAACACTTGGACAAGTTAGTCATATAACTTTATCTACCAAACACAGAGTTAGTTCCAATCTTACCCAAAAGGATTAACTAGAATACATTGATATCGTATACTATTGGTGGAAAGTACATGAAACGTAGCCTTAGTCACAAAATAGCATAATTTTCAAAAAGTAAAATTATGATAAAACCTAATAATAATAATAATCCGCTTTTATATAGCGCTTAATACATCGAATGAAAAGATAGCTTAAAATTTTTCAATTAAATATTTGATAATACATGAAGAATAATATTTATTTAGGAATCAAACCTTTTCCAGTGACTTGCAACAAAATAAATGTTTTTTTTTTTTATATTCATGATGATATATTAACCCTATCTAGCCCCGGGGGGGGGGGCTTAATAAGCCCCCCTATCCACATTTTTCACGATAAGTCCACAATGAGAAACGAGGTACCACAATTTTTTTTTCGTTCAATTCTCGCAGAGCTTTTGAGACCAAATTCGAGACGCCCGGATACGCAGTTACCCAACATTTTATGAGTTTATGTTGGACCAAAAATTGCTAAAAAATATTATTTTGTATACATATTTAATCCAATGGAAATTCTGTTTTCAGTCATAATTGACAAATGCATCATTATTCTTGCACTGATTGGTTGAAAATAATCAAATCTTTGCTTTTTATAATTGGAATAGTACCACGAAGTGATCCCATTGAAAAAAACCAATAAAATACATAAGGCCCCAAAACTAAGAAATACGTATAGAATTATAAAACCAATAAAATACATAAGATTAGAAATTTGATTTACCATTTTTTTCAGGAGCACATTTGTTTAGAAATCATAGAATTTGGGGAATTATCTAGAGATTTACCTTTAAAGCAGAGAATTATATATTTAGGCATAAATTAGCATTATTAATTTATTAAAAATAAATTTAAATTCTGTAAAATCAGCGATACACCCTTAGCTCCATGCTTGCAGATTACATTGATGGTGACGTGTGTATTGGTTTTCGTGGCGATCGACGGAGATCTGAAGAGGGGGACCAAAAAGCCTCCCCCCCCCCCCGGGCTATGCAATCTAAAAGTAGCCCAGGATTATTATGTAGGGTAAACCAAATTTTTTATATATTTGTTCATTTAGTAAGAGTTTACTGTAAATACACAGTAAAGGCCCAGATCCATGGTTACCCTCCCAAATAGGATAATTTTCATCTCTATTTGGCTACTGAAAATGGAATATTTAAAAAAAAAGGAGGAATTACCTCCTTTTTTGTTGGAAAAGTATTGTAGGATATGATTTTAATTACTGAATATGTTAAAAAATAGCTCAAAGTTATATTCTCATGAAAAGTTGATTTTTTTCTCGCTCGCTTCGCTCGCTCAGGACTTATATATATATATAAAGCAGCCTTTTGGCACATGTTCTATACTGCGCCCCTCGTTGTTTTTTTGTTTTGTTTTTTACTCTTCACGCTACTGCCGCAAATAATCCTCTTCACAGTGGCGCGTACAGACCACCGTGACAAAAAAGGAATCTAAAGAGAGAAGAATTAAATAAATTTATTATCTGGATATCATGTCAAAATCTATCACAAAATTGGATTTTTGTATTAAAAAGGTAAAAAAGAAATTGCTCGCTCGCTTCGCTCGCTCGCAACTTTTTTTAAAGATAAGTTCTGGCCTTCTCAAAATAGTCGCCTTACTACACCATTACGCCTATTCATACCATGATATGACCGGGAAATTTTTGGCTCTTGCCCCCCCCCCCCCCTGGCCACCGAACCCTGTTACGCCGCTGTAAAAATGCTGTGCATCATCATCATCATCATCTACCTACACACCCAAATTTTTTTAAAATCTGTTGAATATTTCATAAGATATCTTTAAGGAGCTGTGATCTTTGACCTGCATACTCCGAATTCGAACTTAGCCTGTATTGGTATCATCTACCTACACACTCAAATTTGTTTAAATATGTAGAATATTTTTAAAGTAATCATGCGGAAACTAAATTGCATATTTAATGAGCCGTGACCTTTGACCTACCGACTACGAATTCGAACTTAACCTGTATTTTGGTGTCATCTACCTACACACTCAAATTCGTTTAAATATTTAGAATATTTCATAAGTAATCATGCGGAAACTAAATTGCATATTTAATGAGCCGTGACCTTTGACCTGCCGACTCCAAACTTAGCCTGTATTTGGTGTCGTCTACCTACACACCATAATTTTTATAAATCTGTTGAATATTTCATAAGTCATCATGCGAAAACCAACTCGGATATTTCATGAGCTGTGACCTTGGACCTGCAGACTCCAAATTCAAAGTTAGCCTGTACTATGGTGTCATGTACCTACACACCAAAATTTTTTTTAATCAATATATATAAATCGAAATATATTTCGATTTATTGCGCGGAAACCAAGTGGGGGGGGCGGGCGAATCAACGGACAGGGGCAACGCTTAATGCCCCCTCCGGACTTTGTCTGCGGGGGCATAATTACCAAGGAGCTGCATTTCTCAAAATAGTCGCCTTATTACACCATTACGCCTATTCATACCATGATATGACCGGGAAATTTTTGGCTCTTGCCCCCCCCCCCGGCCACCGAACCCTGTTACGCCGCTGTAAAAATGCTGTGCATCATCATCATCATCTACCTACACACCCAAATTTTTAAAAAATCTGTTGAATATTTCATAAGATATCTTTAAGGAGCTGTGATCTTTGACCTGCATACTCCGAATTCGAACTTAGCCTGTATTGGTATCATCTACCTACACACTCAAATTTGTTTAAATATGTAGAATATTTTTAAAGTAATAATGCGGAAACTAAATTGCATATTTAATGAGCCGTGACCTTTGACCTGCCGACTACGAATTCGAAATTAACCTGTATTTTGGTGTCATCTACCTACACACCATAATTTTCATAAATCTGTTGAATATTTCATAAGTCATCATGCGAAAACCAACTCAGATATTTCATGAGCTGTGACCTTGGACCTGCAGACTCCGAATTCAAAGTTAGCCTGTACTATGGTGTCATGTACCTAGACACCAAAATTTTTTTTAATCAATATATATAAATCGAAATATATTTCAATTTATTGCGCGGAAACCAAGTGGGGGGGCGGGCGAATCAACGGACAGGGGCAACGCTTAATGCCCCCTCCGGACTTTGTCTGCGGGGGCATAATTACCAAGGAGCTGCATTTCTCAAATTAGTCGCCTTATTACACCATTACGCCTATTCATACCATGATATGACCGGGAAATTTTTGGCTCTTGCCCCCCCCCCCCCCCCCGGCCACCGAACCCTGTTACGCCGCTGTAAAAATGCTGTGCATCATCATCATCATCATCATCTACCTACACACCCAAATTTTTTAAAAATCTGTTGAATATTTCATAAGATATCTTTAAGGAGCTGTGATCTTTGACATGCATACTCCGAATTCGAACTTAGCCTGTATTGGTATCATCTACCTACACACTCAAATTTGTTTAAATATGTAGAATAAATGCGGAAACTAAATTGCATATTTAATGAGCCGTGACCTTTGACCTGCCGACTACGAATTCGAACTTAACCTGTATTTTGGTGTCATCTACCTACACACTCAAATTCGTTAAAATATTTAGAATATTTCATAAGTAATCATGCGGAAACTAAATTGCATATTTAATGAGCCGTGACCTTTGACCTGCCGACTCCGAACTTAGCCTGTATTTGGTGTCATCTACCTACACACCATAATTTTTATAAATCTGTTGAATATTTCATAAGTCATCATGCGAAAACCAACTCGGATATTTCATGAGCTGTGACCTTGGACCTGCAGACTCTGAATTCAAAGTTAGCCTGTACTATGGTGTCATGTACCTACACACCAAAATTTTTTTTAATCAATATATATAAATCGAAATATATTTTGATTTATTGCGCGGAAACCAAGTGGGGGGGGGGCGGGCGAATCAACGGACAGGGGCAACGCTTAATGCCCCCTCCGGACTTTGTCTGCGGGGGCATAATTACCAAGGAGCTGCATTTCTCAAAATAGTCGCCTTATTACACCATTACGCCTATTCATACCATGATATGACCGGGAAATTTTTGGCTCTTGCCCCCCCCCCCCCTGGCCACCGAACCCTGTTACGCCGCTGTCAAAATGCTGTGCATCATCATCATCATCATCTACCTACACACCCAAATTTTTTTTAAATCTGTTGCATATTTCATAAGATATCTTTAAGGAGCTGTGATCTTTGACCTGCATACTCCAAATTCGAACTTAGCCTGTATTGGTATCATCTACCTACACACTCAAATTTGTTTAAATATGTAGAATATTTTTAAAGTAATCATGTGGAAACTAAATTGCATATTTAATGAGCCGTGACCTTTGACCTGCCGACTACGAATTCGAACTTAACCTGTATTTTGGTGTCATCTACCTACACACTCAAATTCGTTTAAATATGTAGAATATTTCATAAGTCATCATGTGGAAACCAACTCGGATATTTCATGAGCTGTGACCTTGGACCTGCAGACTCCGAATTCAAAGTTAGCCTGTACTATGGTGTCACATACCTACACACCAAAATTTTTTTTAATCAATATATATAAATCGAAATATATTTCGATTTATTGCGCGGAAACCAAGTGGGGGGGGGGGGGCGGGCGAATCAACGGACAGGGGCAACGCTTAATGCCCCCTCCGGACTTTGTCTGCGGGGGCATAATTACCGAGGAGCTGCATTTGAAGCGAGCCTGAATCAAGGCTGTGAAATTTATTAGCGCCACCATCTGGCTTCCTTTTATTTGCGTAAAAAGAAGAGACATGCGAAGTCACTTTCTAGTCCAAAGTCCAAACTCCAAAGTAATCAAATTTGCTTTTTTTTTAAATATGATTTTGATTTAATTAAAAATATACTATTGACTTTTTGTATTATGACTACTCACCGCAAAGCGCCCCGGTGAGTAGCGAGGAGTTTCGGCAAATATTAATTCTGTATTGTAATGAAGCGATGTTTGCCAACTTCACAGAAATCCAGGGCCAAATGCAGTTCGGTGTACGAGGTTAGTACTATAGTCGATCTATACATGTACTGTAGCAACTATATGTAGCAACTAACCTCGAACTAGTAATGAGTGGGGCCAGGGCCAGTACCACAACTATACTAGTACAGCAAGCGATGGTTTGTGTAAGCTCCACTACACTTCACTACTGCTAACCTCCGCTTCACCTATAGGCTATAGTGGAGTGTTTAATGGCTGGCTATACGAACCATCACCTGATTTTTTTAGGCCTAGTCACTCAAGGGTTCATTACATGCCGCCGCGCACAGAAAAATCAAGCAATAGAAGTTGTGTGTTGTGGACACCAGAAGTGGGATCACAGCACGCGTGACCCGGCCACTAGTTAGAAATCCATTGCCAAACGTGGTTAATGGTGCGAGGTTAGTATACTAATACTAACCTCGCAATACGCGTGAGTCACTGAGTGGAGTAGCCTAACGTTAAGTTAGACTTAGAGTTTCATACGGCCACTCATCCTACGAACGAGGTTATAATACGGCATGTACGGCCCACTCACACGTATTGCGAGGTTAGTATTAGTATACTAACCTTGCACCACGAACCGCGTTTGGCAGTGGATTTCTAACTAGTGGGTCGCGCGTGCTGGGATCTCACTTCTTGGGTCCACAACACACGACTTCTATGGCTTGATTTTTCTGTGCGCGGCGGCATGTAATGAACCCTTGGGTGTGTACGGCCAGGCATCAATAACTTTTGTTGTCATCCAATTTCAATGAAATTTTCAGCATTTTGCTCGAAATGAATTTTACACTATTTATTAAGATCAAGGCCTAAATATCTTCAACCTGTATAGGGCCTAATTCATAACCATTTTACTTTTTAGGTGTGCAGAAAAGACCACCCCCCCCCCCCCATGGTCTGCTGACTACAGTACATAAACTTAAATACACGGGACTAGTATTGTTAGTGTTACACAGCTTTTTGCAAATGCAAGTTTGGTAACGACTAACGAATTCCCATTTTTTTTTCAACGTAATTTTGAAGTCGAAAACATAGCTGAACTTACGAATGCAATGTCCGTCCACATCCTACCGATTAGAGCAGTTGTATGCAGCTCATGTAGGCATGAATAACGTGAAATCTAAGCTAATAAGTTCACCAACATGCCAATCTGAGCTGTGAAAAAGTGTGATCGATCGTCCCGGAGCGAAAACAGCTTGAGCAAGGTGCAGCCAATCAGCGACCTTCTTATGTCCCCTTCGAGACAGAGGAGACGAAATGATTTTATGTCAAAAAGACTCAAAACACAAAATCATTTCGTCGACGAAATTTTTTTGTCTTTTGACACAAAATCATTTCGTCGACGAAATTTTTTTGTCTTTTGACACAAAATCATTTCGTCGACGAATTTTTTTTGTGTTTTGACACAAAATCATTTCGTCAACGAAATTTTTTTGTGGTTTTGACACAAAATGATTTCGTCGACGGAATAGATTTTCGCATCGCAACGAAATAAATTTTGTGGACGCAATTACATTTAGTCTCGACGAAAATTGATTTTGTGTGACAAAAAATAATTTCGTATACGAAATAAAACTGCGTCATGACGAAATGATTTTCATATGAACAAAAACACATTTTGTGTACGGAATGGCGTGAATTGGACGGAATTTACCATCGGACATTTGGTGCGCCATTTCGTTTGATAAAAATTCATTTCGTATGGCACGCCAAATAAACTTTGTGGACGCAATTACATTTCGTCTAGACGAAATTGATTTTGTGCATTTCGTCGAGACGAAATTGATTTTGGGTGACAAAAAATAAATTTTGTGTACGAAATAAAAAAGCGTCATGACGAAATGATTTTCGTCTGAATAAAAATACATTTTGTGTACGGAATGCCGTGATTTGGACGGAAAACACTGGCGGACACTTGGCGCCCCATAAATTACTGCCTCCAGTCCGACCAAAGTTATTACGTTATTATTATTATGTTTTTGGTTTTTTTTTTTTAGCAAACCTAGTTACCTATAATGCAAATAGCATTTCCATTTATTTGAAAGCGATAAAAGAGCATTGTAGATTAAATGCCTTTGCTCACGGGCATATAGGTGCCGCGGCCGGGGATCGAACCCCGGACTTTCCATGTATAGCCAGGCGCCTTAGACCACTCGGCCTCGACACCTCATTTTCAGTGACATAATCATAGGTCGGTTTGGATCGGATTCGTGGGTATGGCTCTAGCATAACTTGGAAATAATTACATCTTATTAAATAAAGTATACAGCAACAGTCACTTTTTGAATCTCTGCGGCGACCCTGTAATCGATGTAGATATTCTAGAATCCACGGCGGCCACGGCAAGTATGACTGAGGCATCAATCACCAAAAGATGTATAATGAAAATTTACCGGGGAAAAATCGTGAGGGATGTTTTTAAACATATACCATCTCTGACCCTGTAACCATGGTGTAACAAAAATGACAAAATTTGCTCTTTCCACCCTCACTTCTCCCGGGGATAGTGATAACCAATTTTTTATTTTAGAGCCCCCCCCCCCCCTCACAGTCTTCGCTATCAGCACTCCGATGCATGTGCGGTACCGTAGTGAAAATGTCTCGGTGTTTATAGTGAGAAAAAAGTCAGGGCAAGCTATGTAGAGTACCGAAGTGTGACGTCATCAATTTTCTTTTTCTTTTTTTTTTTTGCATTTTAGCATGTTTGATAACATATTTCGAAAGATCGTGATGAAATACCTCTACAACTAAAATTTTGTTAGAATCGGTCCCTGTGACCCCAAGATATGATCTCATGAATACATACTCAGCCCAATAAAAGTCAATTTACATGTATTATTGGCCTGTTTCCTTACAAATGTTAGAACCAGGCCAATGATACATTGATTTCAATGGGGCTAATTATGTATTCATGAGGTCATGGTTTTTTAAGACTTTCGCAAGGCCTTCGATTCCGTAGACCATGAACTTCTGATGCAAAAATTATCTAAATAGGGAATACGAGGCACTGAGCTTACCTGGTTTACTAACTACCTTGCCAATCGCAAACAGAGAACAATTGTAAGGGATGCCGAGTCCACATGGGGTACTATAGTAACTGGGGTACCGCAGGGATCAATACTCGGACCCCTCCTATTCTCGATTATGGTGAACGACCTTCCTAAAGTTACCTCAAAAAGTAGTGTGATGATGTACGCTGACGATACTATTATCTTTTACAGTGCAAAGAAAATTGAAGATCTCGAAACTGTACTTAATGAATATTTGAAACACATCAGTAACTGGGTTAATAATAATGGACTAAGGTTAAACCCCACTAAGACACAATTTATGATTTTTGGAACACCCCAGAAATTAGCAAGTACGAACAGGCCCCTTTCATTACATTTGGACAATCATGTAGTACTGCAAGTAGACAGCTACAAATACTTAGGTGTAATCTTAGATCCTGCCCTAAATTGGAAGGATCACTTATAACATGTTAGTAAAAAAAATTGGACCTAGATTAGCTCTATTGAGAAGATTAAAACAATTTTTACCACTAGATAGTATCAAGATGCTAGCAAATGCTCTGGTATTGCCATTGTTCGACTGCTCCAGCACTGCTTGGTCAAATTGTGCAATTGCGACCAAAGAGTCGCTTGTGAAACAACATAAAAGAATGCCACGAATTGTCTTTGGAGTTGGTACACGTACTTCCACAGATTATGTTTTGAGTCAGTTGAACTGGACATCAATTGAAAATCGGTGGAAAAGGCAAAGATGTAAGCTGGTATACAAAGCTATAAATGGACAGGCACCAAAATACCTGACCAATTTATTTGACAAAGCGAATTCTATTCATGGTTACAGAACCAGAGCTGCAATAACTGATGGACTTTTGATACCAAAAGCAAGGAAAAATTCTGGCAAACAAGCTTTTTCCCATGTTGGTGCAGTGGACTGGAATCGTTTACCGCATGATGTAAGGCAGGCACCCTCTAAACACACATTTACTGAAAGATTCTGGAAAGTGACCCAAAACTAGGTAACGCCCCTCATGAAATTCCTTTAGTAAATGACTAACTCACCTAATGCAGTAAGATATAATTATCTTACATATCTATATTTCTAACCAATTTTAGTATACCAATAAACAATTTCACGTGCCTGACACCATGTGGTTGCTGATTCCACTCCACTGAACTATATGTAGATGACAATAAGTTTTATGTGCATGTTCTGTAATTGTTTTCTAATGTATTTTTTGTTATTGTATTCCAGTTTTTGTATTCAGTGTTTGAACCACTGACAAAGTCACCCTGGTAAAATAAGACGTAATAAATAAAATAAATAAATATCTAAGGCTCCCATGGACCGATTCCCAACAAATTTGATTTGTGGTGGTGGTGGTGGTGATTTTTTTACCTGATTGCTAAGAAAGCATGAATGCTTGTAAGCAAGCAACCAGAGGACCGACGGCTTAAGGTCCCCTCCGAAGGACCTGGTACTGAGGATTAATGCCTTACCAAAGGGCACTAGCGCACCAAGTGGGAATCGAACCCGGGTCACCGGAATACGAGTCCCCCGCTCTACCGACTGAGCTATCGCGCCTCCTCCTTGTGGAGGTATTTCATCATGATCTTTCGAAATATGTTATCAAAAATGCTCAAATGCAAAAAAAAAACATTGTGATGTCATCACTTCTATACTCTATAACTTATTGTGTACGTTAAAACGTTTCTTTCAGCTGTTAAATGCAACTCCAACAGAAGAGTACTAGAAATGTTAGCTATACTTGGAGCTGGTTTTGATTGTGCGAGCAAGGTAGGCATGAACGGTAATAAATATGTGTGTTCATTCTCTATTCATTTGGGATTGTTGTGTTGCTACGAGAAAACACTGGGTTGTGTTGGTATTCCATTTCTTCATCACATCTTTCAATTTCAGGGATCGAAGCCCCAGCCCAGCCAACATTATATATATATGTAAAGCAGGCATCTGGCTTGAATGGGACTACCCTGTTTTTATAAAGAAAACATGAATAAATAAATAAATAAATATGTGTGCGTGTGTTTGTGTGTGCTATCATCGTGAATATTTCAGCTACAGTGTACATGTATATATCATTCGGTGGGTCATTCACTTTTAATACTTATTCTTCTGAAGCAGTTGTCAAATAGCTCGAATATTCATAATCTTGGTATATATTTCATTTCTCTTCTTATGATCTGTGCATCCTTGTCATGCTAATATTTCATTTCATGGAAATGTTTCAACATTTGAAATTGACGTATTCTTCGTTTAATTTTCCTTTCTATTTCTTTTTTTTAATATGTTAATATAATTCTTTCCTCTATGACAACTGATGTTTGCTATGATATAGGACAATTACTAAAAAATAATTATTTACTTGTAAGCGGGAAATAATGTCACTAATACCACGATTAAACAATCAAAGCGTTAACCGATACTTACCCCGATCTAAAACGAACACTTGGCCTCATTACGATTTATGATTTTCGCAATAAACCTGAAAATATGCGTCATCCCACGCCCATAAATCTGGATGATAACTGGTTGATTATTGGTTGTCTCCGGTCTCAGTAATATAAGAAAACTTGTAATTTTGTTGCCACTGCTCTGTTAATTAAGCAAACACGATCTATTGAATATTATTGATTTTAACCTTCTATTTACACAGTAAAATACTGTATGAAATTTCATACAACGCTATTTACCATGTTTACTATATGAATCTTACAGTAGTTGCTTGAATTATTGAGAGTTCAATACTTAGAATCAAACTTTGTTGTTCAAGAATTTAAACACTTGTTAAATGTTGTTAAAAGTTTTTCCCTATTCAAATGCTATTTCCATTCTCTCGTACTGAACAAATCCCATGGAACGACTATTATTTCTTTTCATTTCATTTTATTTATTTTTATGTTTCTCGTTTGACATTTTGTTTCACGTTAAAAGAAAGCAACAACGATAATACAAACTATAAAATTATAGACAATTGGAAAATATATAAGCAACATGATTAATCAGTTATTGATTTACGTGTAAGTCAAAGAAATATGATGGGACCTACATAAAAGCAAGCTTCTATAACTGAGGGCCCGATGAATAATTTGTATGTAATACAGACAGACATATAAAATCTAATGACATTAAAACGGATAGAAATTAATGTGATGACATTAAAGTGTAAATGCACCCTGACAAAAAAAGAGATTATTGTAAAAATAGCAGAAAAAATAACAAAAAATACTGGTAAAGGTTTGAGGAAATTCTATCAAAGATTTTTTTTTTTAGTTATTCAATTTATATTTTTTATTTGTGACGTCATATGCGAGCAACCTCCCATGTATCGTAAATTAAATTGGTTTTATTGTATCTTTAGTATACCAACAGACAAATTCATTCAAATCCGCTCCTGAAAAAAGTCATCACGAGCCATTAAAAAAATAATTTATTCATTTTATGTTACACAACATAATAGGGCAGCTGCTCGTATATGACGTCACAAATCAAATCTTAAAAATCAAGTAGCTTTCTCAATCTTTAATGGATTTTTCCTCGAACGTTCACCAATGTTGTTCATTATATTTTCTGCTATTTTTTAATAAACTTTTCGTCAGACTGTCTTTCCCTTTATACCAGTTTGATGTTCGTTTAAATACAGAATTTGAAAACAGGAGGAGGCTCAACATGCATGAAATCACATTTTGATGGCAATTTTTACGTTTTTGGACACCATTGCCATGTGAAAGGAGGGATAATTAGGGTTAAAGCAATTTCAACCAGGTTCCACGGCCCCTGTGGAACAGGAACATTACTATACATGCATATTGTTGAAAATGATCTCTATAATCGTATGGGCTGTGTAGGTCCATGGTTTTACTGTTTATCACCATGCGGGTACTTATCATTTTTCATGAAGATCATACATCTATTTGCTTGTCTGTCTTTACTGTTTTTATGTTTTTATTATTTTACCGCATCATCATTATTGATGACATCGCGAGGAAGGCCTACATATTTACCAGTACATGCATGACATGTGGAATGAATGAAATAAAACAGAATTACCATCCCTTTAGGGTAAAATGTTTACCACCACGAGGGTAAATATGTGTCCAATCAATTTTGGGCTGTATTTTACCCAAATGCGGGAAGCATATTGCCCAGTAAGGTTAAAAAAAATAAGCAGCAATTACTTTAGAATGGGCAAAATTTTCATCGCACTGGAAAAATAAAAATGCCTGAAATAAATGCCCATTGTTGCCTGGACACATAATTACCCTCATAGAGCACTTTTACCCAATATTTTTAGAGAGCACTTCTATTATCAATATAACTAATATATGATATATATCATCATTTTGTTATTATCGATATTATCTCTACTGTTATTGTCATGTTTGTTAAAATAATCTTCATCTTGATCATCATTATCATTTATTATCCATATTATCACAATTGTTATTATTATTACACTCTTAAAATAGTTGGGCAAAAGAATGCCCAACTTTTAACCAACCCTGAGCAACATACTGTCCACACAACTATTAGTTAAAATTTGCCCAAATTGGGTGATAAAAACTGATAATTGGGTAACAGATTTGCTCAATTGGATAATAATTGCTCAGAATATATATTTTTTTGCCAACATACATAACGCAATACAGTGGACAGTATGTTGCCCAACATTTTAAGTGTGTACCATTATTATTGTTATTATTATCATTATTATTTAAATTATTGTTCTTATCATTAAGTATTCTTATAATAACTATTATTATTACTATTATTATTATGTATTTTGTTATTGCTGTTATCATTGCTTTCATTATCATTATCATTAGGATAGAAGTAATCGAAGTAGTTGTAGTAGTAGTAGTAGTAGTAGTAGTAGTAGGAGTAGTATAGGTATTGTTATTAAGTATTATTGTAATTATTATTGTTATGATCATTATTATGATCATCAAATAATTGATTTTGAGGCCTCTTGGAGTGTCAGTGACGGACAATACAAGTCCTACAATTACTGACTTTTCACTCTCCTTCTCTCTCTCTCTCTCTTTCTTTCTTTCTTTCTTTCTAAAATGTTACCTTCATTTTTCACCCCCCCCCTTCCAGGCGGAGTTACAGCAGGTGCTTGATCTAGGCGTTCAGCCTAATAGGATCATATATGCACACCCATGCAAAGCCAAATCACACCTCATGTTCGCCAAGGAGAACGATGTCCGACTCATGACGTTCGACAACGAGGACGAGCTCGTCAAAATAAAAGAAGTCTTTCCAAAAGCGAGGTTAGATCGACAAAAGATGTTACGTTATCACATTTAGGTGCACTTCTTTCAGGTTTTTTTTTTCAAACTTGCTTCTTAGTTTTCATTTTGAAAAGGAAAATTCCTTTTTGTTTGTTTCGAATTACCACCATTTAATATACCTGCCATATGCTGTTATACTAACTACCACCATGATTACGGCCATGACAAGGCAGATTTGTAAAATAAGGAGGACAATAAACTGATAAACATTTATTGACAGATCTTCTCTTGGTCTTACTGGTGGTTTCAGAAATCTGCTGGCAAGATGACATCATTTTAATCTGTTAAAAGAAATGCCTTACATCTAAGTTTCATTTGCACTTGTCAATTGATAAGAGTTCAAATCAATCAAGAAAGTTCATGTAAATCTTCAACAAAACTGGATGAATATTGACGAGGAATGGTGGTATTGGAATAATTATAGTACTTATTTTCAAGGGACTCATGGGAGATGACGTCATCCGTTTTCTCATTGCTAATCCATGATGGCGTATACCATCGAGGGTCCCCGATCCCGATTTTTTTCTTTAAAAATGTATTTTCTTTTATCTGACTGTATACCTACGTCAATTGAGGACTTTCCAATTAGCCTACAATATACGATAATTCTTCGGAATATTTTTTAACGTTTTTTGTGTAAGATTTTTTAAGGGTTTATCAAGTGTGCTAAACAAGTTGATTTAGTACCGTACAGATGCTGATAATAAATAATGGTGATAAATGTGTTCAGATGTTTATAAAGCAATCTATAGCAATTCATTTATAATTAGAGTTCGTATTCATACTCAAGTTTACAAGTAGGCTTATCCCACTCACATGACCTGTATATAGATTAGCTGTTTGAATTATAATGCCGGGATCATATGTCAATGAAATTCAGTATATATTATATATATATTGTGAAAGAAATGGACGAAGAGAAAAATGGTAGGCGTAGCTTAAATCAAGGATCCCCAGAGCTATCTGCCCTTTGGAAAATTGGTAATGCCGAAAAAATGTCTCTGCCGGGAATCGAACCCGGGTCCCCAGCTTTGAACGCCGGTGCCTTAACCACTAGACCACAGAGACGGGTTAATGGCTAGGCCGACCCCGATCCGATTGACCGGCAGATAGACAGATTTTTGACACTATACCAATTATAATTTTCTTTGTCGGGAGTAGGTGGGTTTTGAACAATGACAAGCCGCCATGCCTCAGCTGGATCAAAGCTATTCCTTTGATACAGTACACGTATGGGAGAAAGAATACAGATGTGTGAAGTTATACATCATGGTACAACAGCTTTGGCAACTCTTTTTTTATTTTAAATATTGTGAAAGAAAATTATAATTGGTATAGTGTCGAAAATCTGTCTATCTGACGGTCAATCGGATCGGGGTCGGCCTAGCCACTAACCCGTCTAGCCGCGGCGTTCAAAGCTGGGGGCCCGGGTTCGATTCCCGGCAGAGACATTTTTTCGGCATCACCAATTTTCCCAAAGGGCAGATAGCTTTGGGGAACCTTGATATAAGCAACGCCAACCATTGTTCGCTTCATCCATTTCTTTCACAATATATATATATATATATATATATATATATATATATATAACAAAAAAAAACAATTCAAAATAGTTCAAATTGGTGAAGCTTTTTTCAGTACTTTTTATTCAATGTTTATACTTTACATATTTCAATAAAAAGAAAAAAAACAAGAATAGCACCGCGAAAAGTACATTTAAGCAAAATAGCGCCATGGGAATAAAGTGAAGGTAAAGAAAATAAACAGTTGAATGAAATATCAAAGAGAAAATAAAAATATAAAGGAAGTTAAAAGAAAACAATCGTGTTTGTATCTTTATATATATATGTAATGTACATGTAAGTATCCTTGTTTGGCGTCACCTATGCCACGTGGAAGTCGAAAAACAATATCCTTGATGACGGTTTAGTAGTTCATCTGGCAAATTTTTTGATCTTCATCAAGACCATGAAAAATAAAAAAATGAAAGTGATCCTTTTTACAGTGTCTTCATTCCGAAGATACAAGTCACTTTTGATTGAAATTTGAAATTGCTCAAACTAGGCAAACTGCATGATCGAATGGCATATTGGGTAACACATCACCAGCATAAAATCATAATTTAACGATTTTCTTTAAAAAAAAAAAAACGGTTACAACTTTGTATCAATAAACACAGAATTTACTTCCGCGTATTATTTTTTTTTCGAATTGCCCCCCCCCCCAAAAAAAAAAAAAAAAAAAAATACGCGAATATAATAAATTTAGTTTGTTATGTTATTGAATACTAATTGCGCAGTAACGACAGATTTCAATACTTAAAAATGCAATTTATTCTCCATCACCATGCTTTCTCGTAAATAGGAAGGTATTTTCAGCAGCAAAGTTATTCAAAGTCATTCAATATGCTCAATAAAATTGTATACATTATTGTATACCATGTTCATGATGTTATAGATTTAACTACTAATTTTCCATCTAAAGCATACTTATAAAAAAGCTACGCTCCTTTGCATGCAAATGATCATCGAGGATCGCGGAATCGCAATAAATTGTATAGTTCATGTGTATCATGTTCATGGTTTTAAGTATTTTGCTTTGTTTCATTGTTCCTTTTGAATGAGTATTTATCATTAGAAGAAAGTAATGGTACCGATTTGTATGTCTGTTCTAACATCAGTTTATACTCGTACCAAATGAACAAGTGAGGGTCTTTAAATCCGAAAGAAATTCATTTCAACATTTCTTAACTTTGTCTTACGCTGTTTGGGAGTAATCCCACTACCCCCCCCCCCCCCCCCCCCCGCGCCGGTGTACCGGCGGATCCTGCGCCTGGCAGATACTGTTCTAGGCACCAAATCCGCCGGCGGATCGTGTTCTACTCTGGCGGATTCAGTACCACTCTCTTCGGAAGATATCGTTCTTGCGCTATCGCGATATCCTTCATTCACATACGTCACGTGGTACGAGAAAACTAGTCAAAAGCGGTAGATTTCATCAATTAAAGCTTGCAGAAAAAGATATTTATGTTATCTCTATGTGATATGAGTGAAAAAATAAAATGCGTAATCTGAAAGGGGAAATTAACGCATGTTCTTGTTACAACTCTATGGAATTACACCACTTCTAACATTGCGAGGCCGGTGAAAGCATTTTCGAAACCCGATATATTCAGCTGTAAGCGATGACTGCATGAAACTTGCATTTCTGTTTTTAGTTTAAATTAATAGCTTTCGATTTGTCTGATTTATCAATTAAATTTTGGGGTCTGGTCTGGGTCTTTAAATAGTCCACACTTAGTCTTCATTCAACTGTCAGAAGGTGGTTTCAAACCGCCTCGATCACAAGAATCCCTGTTAAATTACGAGAACTTTCTTAGGCTGAAAAATACCCATTAATTATTCCTGCATTCACACCGCCCTGAAACATACCCTTCGGGATAAGTTCCTGAAGTTACGAGCATGCGCAGTATGGTCTGATAAGCAGCAAGGCGCGAAATTCTAAATCACTAGCCCAGCAGCAACCCATGCACGGCGCCGCACCCAACGACACGCTGGGCTAAAAGTTCCCGTAATTTGCTTTCAGACCGCCAAAATACCCACGACCTTGGAAAAATCCCCGCGAAAGTTCTCGTAATTTCGCCAAGTACCTACTATTTATTGGGTATTTTCTTTTGGGGATATTACGCGTAGTTTGCTTTCAGACCGCCAAAATACCTGGTATTTTCTGATCGGGGTAAATTTCCCGATCAGAGAATACCTGGAACTGGCGAACTTCGAGGCGGTCTGAAACCACCTAATGTCTGCTGCACTACTAGTATACAAAGAATTTTCCCCCAAGATAATGCTTGTATTCAAATATCATGCATTTGTTAATTTATTTCATACCTATTAATTTATTGCAGTATGAAAAATCCTTCTTATCACAATTTTAGGGATAAATTGGGCACAATATGCATCGATTAATACACTGAGTACAGGGCCGTAGCCAGAAGCATTTTGTTGGGGGGGGGGTGTACCAGCTAAATTTGCCAACTAAATTTGGAGTGACAGCGCCAACGTGAGCACAGGGGGAGTCTGGTGAGGATGTCCCCCCCCCCCCCTACAATAATCACATGCTAAAAGATTTTGAATTATTAGAATTGAATTTGTTATTTTTAATGGACCTTCTGTGCAAGATGTCTCAACTAAAATTTTAAGAGTGCTACTGCTAACAGTGGCGTACCGTGGGTCACGGCATGGGGGGGGGGGGGCACCAGCAAAAATTTTGAGTCATTAAGTGGGCGCGCGAAGCGCGCTCAATTGCCAGGTATACTGACCTAATAGAGACATTTTAAGGACTGTGCCATTAAACGGATATGTATCTTAGTGATCAAATAATGCGAGCGCGAAGCGCGAGCTGAAAATGTTTGATATTTAGTCGTAAGGGACATTATACGCAAGTTTTGTAATCATGATACGTACCTGTCTCACAAAACAAACAATGCGAGCGCGAAGCGCGAGCTGATTTTTTTTGTATAACTTAACCCTAAAAAGAGACATTTTAAGGACTATCTTTTGGAATTTATGAAGTGCGTACGTATCTCATCATAGTCATCTAATGCAAGCGCCAAGCGCTTGCTGATTTTGTTAGAATTACACTGGCACATGAAGCACTTTTTGTGGTCATTGTAATCATGAACATGATACGTATTTCACTAATGAAATATTGCGGGCGAGAAGCGCGAGCTGACAATTTTTTAAATTCAGACCTGAAGAGGGGCATTCTATGGCTTGTTTGTAGGAATTTATTATTTCACTAATTAAGTGATGCGAGCGCGAAGCGCGAGCTGAAAATTTGTTATAATTAGATCAGAAAAGGGGACCTTTTAAGGACTGTCTTTAGGAATTCGTGCACTGCAAAAACGCCGGTGTTTAACACCAGCCTAACTGTATCTATATCGGTCCACACTAATGCGAACGTAAGCACAGACTGGAAATGTTTTATGAAGGCCTTAAAAGGGGGCAATCACCTTAAGTATATAGTCATGAAAAAAGCATATGTCACTACATAAAACAATAATAACTTGAAGTGCGAGGAGATAATTTGGTGCATAATTTGTATGGTCTTAAAATATAACAGGACTATATATCTCACTAGTCAGACAATGCGAGCACCAGGAATGATGCAACCCCAACCTGCCCCCACTCCCACCCATCCCCACCCCAAGCACATTCTGACACCATAAATTAAAAAAAAATCTTTGGCGACAGAATTTAGTAAAAATAACTAAGAACATTTTTGTGTTTTTTGCCAACTGCAAACTTGTAGACAAGTCTACAAGTTGTAGACTTGTCTTCATGAATTTGCCAACTGCAGAGTTACCAGTTTTTACAAGTCTTGTGTTCTGTTCTTTTCAGATCTGAAACGGGGCAGTACTTGTACATCACTTTGCTGACCGGTAGAGCGTATAGTGTTCTGCCACTTTAAAAGGCCCACTTTATAATTTGCCAACTATCTTTGGCTTTGATTATTCAACTTAAACCTTGGAAATTCATCCCACCCCATATTAATTTACCTAGTCTTACCTCTAATTTTACAAAACTAATGTGTTTGTTAAATCGTCAATAATCGTGGTATAATTTGCAAACTCACAAGCTTGATATTGGGGGAGGACCGGGGGCTTACTTAGTGTGTTATTATAGCTCCATCTGCTTTGTCCTTTGTATTTCGCTGACTAGTAGGGCTCTAAGCCTGGCTACAAGGACTTGGATTTGCCAACTGGTTGTCTTTACTCTATAAGACGTAACCTTCTTCGATGTTAGTACCCCTATTTTTCTTTCCTTCTTTCTTCCTTTCTTTCTTTCTTTCTTTCTTTCTTTCTTTCTTTCTTTCTTTCTTTCTTTCTCCCCCTCTCTCTCTCTCTCTCTCCTTCTTTCTTTTTTCTCTTCCCTTCTTTCCCTCTTTTTCTCCCCTATCCTCCATTTTGCCAACTGGTACATGATTTTGCCGACTGCCATGAATGTTGGGGGGGGGGGGTGTCACACCCCCCATACCCCCCTCTAGCTACGGCCCTGACTGAGTATTAAATGAAGGCAAACAATGGCAGTTTCGATAATTAAAATCAGTATTTTGTATTAAAGGGATGGTCCGGGCTGAAAATATTCATATCTTAATACATAGAGTAGAATTCACTGAGCAAAATGCTGAAAATTTCATCAAAATCAGATAACAAATAATAAAGTTATTGAAGTTTAAAGTTTAGCAATATCATAGTTTTGTGAAAACAGTCGTCATGAATATTCATTAGATGGGCTGATGATGTCACATCTCCACTTTCCGTTTTCTTATGTTATTACATAAAATCATATTTTTTTCATTATTTCATACTTGTGTGAACAATATGTCTCTTTTATAATGAAATAAGTTGCAGCAATAAATATCTAATGCACTAGATCAATTGTCAATTCAATTTTCTAGTTCTTAGAGGAAAAAATTTGAATAAACCTAATTTCATATAATGAAATACAAAAGAACAAGTGGAGATGTGACATCATCAGCCCACCTAATGAATATTCATGACGACTGTTTTCACAAAATATTGCTAAACTTTAAAATTCAATAACTTTGTTATTTGTTATCCGATTTTGATGAAATTTTCGGCATTTTGCTCAGTGAATTCTACTCTATTTGTTAAGCTATAAATACTTTCAGCCCGGACCATCCCTTTAAGCTTTCTAAAGGGAAGTATAAATAATGATCACTGCAAATGAAATTCTTGATTTACGAAATTCCAATGTATTACTATTATTTCCTCCACATTTTCTCGTATATATTTTTTTATTTTCTCTCCCTCCCCTTCCTCTTTCTGTTTCTTCTTTTTGGTGCTATATTACCCACGCGTATACGCCCCAGATATATTATTCATAATGTGCCAGGAAGGTTACGAAACTGGAAAAGAGGCAAAAGGGGCGAAATGAGCAGGGATAGAAAGAAAGGCAAAACAAATAAAGAAATGAAAACCAGGAGGGTATAGTGAAAAACAAAATATATAAAGGAGAAATTATATTTCACTAAAGATCCCATATTGATCTTAAAATTAGATGACTGAGAGGTAAATTAGGGAGCACCAAACGGTACGTGGCGTATCTAACTTTTGTCCGGGTGAACTTCCGGTCCCCTTTAATTAATTCAGATTCCTTAACATTGAAAAAAAAAGAATGTTTTTTTTAATTCTTTTTTTAAATACATGAAAAATTAAAAATAGGCTTACAATTAACTACATAAGAAGTTGATCACGTTTTGACATTCTTTTTTGATGTTTGTTAGAAATATCAAATTTATGTTTTTACCAAAAATTAGCATTCTACAAGCAATAATATTATGAGCAAACAGCAAAACATAATTGTTTTCATACATAATTTGCATCATTTATTTTGAAATATGAAGTTTTAACTTGTTGAAATTTTTCTAAACATTTGTAGTTTAAAAAACCTATAGGCCTATATGGGGTGCAAATTTTCGCCAAACAGTCTGGCAAACTGACACTAAACATGGTGTGAAAAAGCACAGTTAAAGAGGTCGATGCATACTGCGGACTGAAAAAAGGAATAAAAATTCACAAAATAGAATGATGAAAATTTCATCAAAATCTTATAATAAATAGCATAGTTTTGGCGTATGTGCCAGGTCTATGTAATACATGAAATATCGAGACATCATTTCTCCTATTAATCCTCATCCCCATCGAGCCCTTTGTCAAAAGCTGTATGGATCCGCCCCTGAATAAGAATTCACTAAAGGCGGACGAACCCCCCCCCCCCCCCCCCCCATCGCGATCGAGCTGCAGAGCCGCGCATGCGCGCGCTGCCGAGGTTGTCTGTCCAAATCAACATTAAACGTATAGTCAATAGAACCAAATCCGCCGAGGAACCAAATCTGCAAACATCAAGCCGCGTCAAACCCGGCGGATATGGTTCCGATTAAAAACGATATCGGCCATTTAGAACCATATCTGCCGGCGGATACGGTATCCGCCGGTGGAACCAAATCCGCCGCTACACCGGCGGCGCGTTTCCGTTTTACACCCTGGCGAAGGCAATCTCCGCAAAAATAGCTACAAAGCGACTAGTGAAGAGTCTAAAGTTTGTTTACATTATCAGCTGGGCGCGCGATGCAAAAGTCCGCATCGAAGATATCTGCAGAACATGTGCAAATGCAGCTAAGCTTATTAATATTGTAAAGATGGAAAGGGATAACGATGGTAGATACCTTACATTCGACTGTGAATTAGATGGAGTTAGAATGATATTAGGAAATGTTTATTTCCAACTAGGAACAAGGCAAATGAGCAAATAGAAGAGTCCTGCAAAAGATCAATATCATTATAAATAAAAATTCTCTCAGTCATGTTATTATATTAGGTGGTGATTTTAATATGATATTAGATGATAAATTAGATGATAAGGGGTCAACCATACAGGTGAAATCTAGATTTAATACAGAATTTTTGGAGTTCATGGACAAATTTCAATTAATAGATATTTGGAGGAAAATATATCCAGGAAAACAACAGTTTACTTTAAGACAGAAGACACTACCTATTCAAAGTAGGCTAGATTATTGGATAATATCAAAAGAAGTTGAAACATTGGTGCTGGAATATGACATTTTACCGTAACTCCAGACCATTCTGGAATCTTGCTTACCTGTAGTAGTGGAAAAAAAGAAGTGAAGCGAGGTCCTTCATATTGGAAATTCAATTATTATGATAAAGAATATATGTTCTGCTATGAAAAATGAGATTCTTAGTTCAGTGGAAAAAGCAACACAGAAATGTCTTTTCTAATTACTCATTGCTTTGGGGCTTTATTAGATTAAAGATTAGAGAGTGTACTCGAAAATATTCTAAAGAAAAGGCACGAGAAAGAAATAAGCTGATTTTAGAGTCCAAAGTGAAAGACTTATGAGGCGTTGCAAGAAAGTTATGTTGCAATTGATTGCAAATCGACTGCAACTTTGCAGCCGATTCCGATCGACTGCAACTAGCAATCAATCGCCAATTTGCGTTGCAAGAAAAAGGCTTGCGATTGAACGCAAGTTGCAGCTGACCTGCAGACGATTTGCAGCTGTAAACAGGGTCTGCAGCACAAGACTAGCCGAAAAAGCAAAATAATGGCTTGCAACAATCCTGTTTGTGGAAGAGAGTAAGTAGAAAATATTCATTTTTCAGACAATTCTTTCTCCATTATGTATGTTTTTAGAGAATTTATATATTTTAGACCTATGCCAGGGAAAAAAATTATTCTGAAAAAAGTGAAAATGTATCTTTATCGCCGGTCGAAATTTCACGTTCAACAAATTTTCTACCGTACAATTTCAATCCCAGTCCCACACTTGACTTTTTTGTGTCGGTAATGCAATGTTGTATCAACAACACGGCATGTCTTGTATTGTACATATGTTTATTATCATCATGTTTGATTCTTGTTACCTTGGTATTTTTTTCTTATGCCTATTATTGCCATTGTTGTAAGTTGTTATATTTCTTCTATGCCCCCAGGAGGGGCCGTCAAAGAAATAAAATCATTGTCATTGTCATTGTCATTGTCATTGTCATTGCCGGTGCAGTGCTGTTAAAAATCACCCAGAAGCAAGTAAATGTGCAGGCTCTAATTATGTATGAAACATCGAAAATGACCTTTAAAGATTATTTTTGTTCCTATTTGAAATGATTTTTAAAGTTATATATCGGTTTCAACGGCGAATAGCCATCCAGTAAATAGAAATTAAAGACTTCCATTACACTCTAGACATTTCCAAAAAAAAAAGATTCCTCTCCATTTGACTCTCTTTTTTTAAGAGTCTGTCTAACGTTACCTCGAGCGAAGTTCGTGCAGGCCCTACTCCACTTCACTACTGCTACACTACGCTCCACCTACCCGAACTTCGAGACTGAACGAGCTATCTGATATTCCGAGTAACAAAGGTGGGATTTAATGGGGGGAAAATATAAAATTCATGCAACATCACTATCTTTAAAAACAATTAAAACTAATATTCTTACTTTTCACCAAGTTTCACTTCTTTTCCATGCTTCTATCAGTCTAAAAATGGGTGATTTAGAGCCAACATGAAGTTCCTCACACAAATAACTAATTCGCTATTATCGCACGTGCATGCAATGTTTTGAAATCGGCAGCAAATTATTTATACGTGTGAGGAACTTCATGTTGGCTCTAAATCACCCATTTTTAGACTGATAGAAGCATGGAAAAGAAGTGAAACTTGGTGTAAAGTAAGAATATTAAATTTAATTGTTTTTAAAGATCGTGATGTTGCATGAATTTTATATTTCCCCCCCCCCCCCCCCATAAAATCCCACCTTTGTCACTCGGAATATCAGATAGAGTTCACGGTCTCGAAGTTCGGGTAGGTGGAGCGTAGTGTAGCGGTAGTGAAGTGGAGTGGAGCCTGCACGAACTTCGCTCGAGGTAGTCTACCGTTAACCTCCCTTTTTATGACTTTCCTTGGCCTGGCCTGGGATAAAGTGAAAATTTTGCTGTGTCGACATTTGTCTTTGGAAGATAAAAAATATATATTTATTATTTTTTTTTTCTATTTTGGGGGGGGGGGGGTCTCCAGACTCCGTATATCTCGCCAGACAAGAAAAAAAAACAAAGGTATAGGGGGTCTACATGTATTGGGCTACTTTTCAGAATCTATTGGCCACATCTGCCACATTATTGGGGAAGTTTTAACATTGAATAGGATGTTGCCCGCCCAGGGCTCTTTTTTTAATATTCTTACGGGCAGATTGCACAAGAGGTTCTTAGCAAGGACAGTCTATTTGTGTCGTTGATTTGTAATGATGTGCCGTATGAGTCACATTTTTAATATCCATCTTATATAAATATAAAAAGATATACATGTAAATACATTTATTTTTTTGATTCAATATGTAGATCTACTATGCCGGGGGGGGGGTACTTAGATTTGGTTTGGACAAAGGTGTACGGCTGTAAGTTCGAAACCCGTACCCATATTTACAGGTCATTTTGGCTAAAAAGGTACCCATTATTAGGGATTCATTACAGGGGCGGATCCAGGATTTCCAAAAAGGGGGGGGGGCACATTTTCGCCTGGAAAACTTGACAAGCAAAACAAAAAAAAAGGTTATCGCCCAAAATGTAAGGTCATTTTGGATTTGCACCTAAGACATTGGAGTAGAATATGGACCCATGTTTAAGGACATTATCTAAAAATTGGGCCATGCTTAGGGATTTTCCAGCATAAAACCATACGCCATGTTTAGGGATTTCTTCAAAAAAGGCGACCCATTCCTGCGGCATATCCCCATATGCCTTATCTCGTGAGTACCCCCCCCCCCCGGGCTACTATGTAGCTGACTCTTGGTTTTTATGCAAGCACATGAGGTGCTATATAGATGACATATTTTTTTTTCACTTTAAATTGTTTAATGGATGATTACAATGCTTTTCCAGGTGCTTTCAGTTAAAGGGTGTCTCATTATTAATATTGAATGCATAATCATGATTTTTTTTTTTACATCTTTCCACATCAAGCACAATACTCGGGGGTGGGAGGGCATATGGCATATGGTCCCCCTTGACATTTTTCAGAATAAATCTGCCACTCAAAATTTTATTTCCGCACCGCTGACTGACGTTTTACTTTCAAGTCTCACACAACTTTTGATACTAAATTTGCCTTTCCCAGGTACAGGGTCAGGAAATTTTGCATCATTATGTTTGTTTAAGTACATGTCAGACAGAATTATGATTACATCTAAAAAGTCAATATTCATAACTGGGTAATTTTTTTTTATTGACAATAGTAATTTAATGTCACTGATGAACTTTGTCTTGAAAATAATTAAAAAAAAAATTTAAGAAGTTAAGAAAAAATATTTATAAAAAAAACATGAATTGAAAGGAATTTATTTTGATACCAGATTTTTTAAAGTAAAGTTGTTAGGATTGCTCTAGAAAAGAATATGTACACCAAAGTTTGGCATTCTATTACGAGCTTTTTTTTAGTAAATTAAAGCAAAAGGTAGGATTTCATAATTTTTTTTATTGCGCCGCCAATGGCTGAGGAACCATAGTGCCCCTCCCCAGGCCAGAAGTGACTTTAATCAAAATACCCTTGGACTACTATTATGATTAACACACTGGCAACTGAGCTTAACTTGTATATTAATTTCATGAATATGTTTTATCTCTTTGCTTTTTGCTTTTAATTGCTTACTACAGTTATGACAAAGAAGTCTGGAACCTCAGAACCACCATAACTGTGTCTGCTACAATGTGTGTTCTTGCAACCAGCTGATTGATTCATTTTATCAACTCTTGAATGGTAGGTTACATGTAAACTGTATTATTATTAATAATTCACCATGATCGTAATGGGGATGAGGGTGAAATCTGTACACATTGACCCAAGGATAATGCAAAATGAAAAAGGCTAACACAAATCTCTATCTTGACTGGACTTCTCAGCAATGAAGACATCCCATTGATGGGGGGAGGGGAGGGGGTGGTTGTGCTCATCCAAGGTGTACTGTATGAAAGTGTGTATTTTGCTTTCATTGATTTAATTTATTGCATATTTTAATTTCCATGATTCTTTTATTTGGGGAAAAACAATCAGTTCACACTTTTTTAGATTACTTCATGGCAAATTGCCAATTACTATGGTCTCAGGAGTAAGCCACTATCCCTCTATCATATCATCATTTGGGTGCAAACAACGCCCTTACCAGCAGACATAGGGGCATTTCTGCACCGATGGGTGCACACAAATGTTTTGCTAAGGGCGTTCTTGCACTGAAAGGACAAAATTTGAACTAACCCAAGCTATGTATAGTTATGGGCTTGCATTATTTCCCATATTATTATTTTTTTATGAACAGGTTGATTATCAGAACTGAATTCAGAGCTGCTCCTGTCTGTAGCAGGGGCCGCGGAACCGGGGGGGGGGGGGGGCTGGGGGGGCTTCAGCCCCCCCCCCCCACTTTTTTCCAAAACCGTGTACAAAAACATAAAAATGACCATATGATTGTGATTTTTAGCATGGTCAGCCCCCCCCCCCCCCACTTTTGGCTCAGCCCCCCCCCCCCCCCACTTTGAAAACCGTTCCGCGGCCCCTGTGTAGTAACATCATTATAAGAGTGGACTACAGAATGAGGGCGTTGCTTGTTTAAAAACTTCACTCCATGGAGCTCTCCAAATTCATCTCAAATTAGACTGCTTCTGGAAACCAGATTTGTTCCTTCAAGCAGAGACGCTTGTGGCTTTCCTGACTGGACTTCTATGGATTCTTCATGCCAACCTTAAGAACTGTGGTCTTCTGCATGATACACAT
The DNA here is from genome assembly GCF_037042905.1 of Lytechinus pictus. Classification (NCBI taxonomy): domain Eukaryota; kingdom Metazoa; phylum Echinodermata; class Echinoidea; order Temnopleuroida; family Toxopneustidae; genus Lytechinus; species Lytechinus pictus. The sequence continues at coordinate 12,655,270 of NC_087261.1, read as the reverse complement.
CAATTTCAAACAAGACATTCTGTGGTGAAACACTTGATGTAGATGATATGAAATTTAACTGAATATAACTGAATCTCAGAAGTAATTCCTCGGGAGCAAGAAACATTGAAAAATGAAAATAAAAGGTCCATCAATAATGAATGTCTTGAGCAGTGTTCTTTTTTGTGCACAGATCAATGGATCTTTTCAAGTCCAAGCAGGGATGTAGTCAATGCTGACCTCGAGGCAACATTTTGCTGGCCTTGGTCCGAGTCACTGTACAGAATCTATGGGAAGTTCTCTCAAGCTGTCTCATGACTCGGAAGAATCAGCCTCGACCTCATCCCTGTATGCAAGTGTGATATATATCTACGATGCAATCTCATGATTAAAGAGAGAGAAACAAGAGAGCTTCAGATTTTGAAGTGTAGCAATCTCCTGAAATGCATGTTTTATTTGAAAATCAAACTAAAATAACTTAATTGGGCATGTTATTCATTATGATATGTATGAATGAAAGCATTTAAGCAATTTAGTGCTCTTGCAAAACATCTTCTGAGTTGTATTTACTGCAAACGCTCAGAAATATTGATAAGCATTTGCCAGTGCATGAAGTGTTTTAATAAAGAGTGGCTTTTGTGCCTATGGAGAGTTATTATTTTTTCAACATTTCTTCATACAAATTATTTCAGAAATCACAATTTGAATATTCCATGACCTCTGATAACAAGAGCAGAATATTTTTGGTGATTGACACACTTTAAAATGATATTAGGAGAGAATGTACTGAAAGTGTGTGAAAATAATGGCATGATTGCTGAAGAGGCCTATAAAGATTGAAAATAACATTATTTCAAGTTTTTCTTGAAAAAAAACCCATGGAAAATTGAAAATGGCATAATTTACACAAGTTTTCAAAACAAAATACAAAAAAAAAATTTTGCAGAATTTTTAGTACACAAGCCTATGGACAATCAATTGAACGTAAATCGAACGCAAATTTTGCGCATCCTTCAAAATCTTACATAAGTTACGTTCGATTTGCAATCAATTGCAAAGCTTGCGCTTGATCTACGTTTAATTGATCAAACGCAACTTCTTCTTGCAACAGGATTGAACGTAACTTGCGTTCAATTGCAGATTTGCGTTTAATCGGAGGACTTACGCTCAATTTTGGGAGTTGCGTTCGATTTGCGTTCAATCGCAAGTTTCTTGCAACACCCCATTAGAACAGCAAATTGCTGTGAATAACTGATGTTTTGCGGAAGAATTTGGAGGAAAAAAGAGAACTCCTTAAGAAGTTATCTGACTTTGGCCTTGATGGTCTCAAAGTAAGGTCACGCGGGGCCTGGAGTGAAAAAGGGGGAAAGAATTTTGCATTTTTGAACAACTTGTGTTATCAAACAAACGTAAATCTGAGATTCATAAATTAATAGGTGAAGATAATCAGATACATAGCGACAAAGATGAAATTCTAAGAATCATCAAATTATTCTACAGTTCCTTATATTCTTGTAAGAGTTTGCAATGATGTTGAAAATTTACTGAAAAAAATCCCTTTCATCCAAGGTATTACTTAATTATCAGAAGACAATAAAAAATAGATGTGAAGGTAAATTAAGCAAAAGTGAATGTTTTGAGGCTTTGAAAAGCATGCAACTTAATGAATCCCCAAACAGAATTCTACTCCACGTTTTGGTGTGTAATTGATGACCTATTGGTTGATTGTTTAAATGAAACTTTTGAAAAAGGTGAATTGTCTGCATCACAGAAATGGAGAAATCACTCTAATTGAAAAAGTAGGTAATTAAAAACCTATAGTTCTTGCCAAAAGAATTAAAGAGATTCTCCCCGAAATTATACAGGTTGACCAGGTTTATGGATACATTAATAATCGAAATATAGGCGAAGCAGTTCGTCTTTATATTGATGATATTTTGTTTCAGGCTTTGAATAACAATATAAAAGGCTCTTTATTAGCGGTGGATTTTGAAAAAGCATTTGACTCTGTATCGCATGAGTTTATACGAAATGTATTAGAAATGTTTGGATTTGGTGTATCTTTTAGACAGTGGATCAAAACTTTGTAAAGTGGAGCATGTAGTTGTGTTATGAATGGTGGCTTCACAACTGGTTATTTTGATATACAGAGGGAAGTAAGACAGGGAGATCCCCTCTCGCCTTACATTTTTATTTTATCTATTGAATTACTTGCAAATGTTATAACAAATTATACAGGGGTTATGGGTATTTTATTGGCTCAGAATGAAGTTAAACAAGTGCTGTATGCTGATGATGTGTCGATTTTTGTACGAGATGAACGGTCCTTAGAAAGACTTGAATTACTTTTTGATGTTTTTGGTAAATTAAGTGGTCTCATATTAAACAAGGATAAAAGAAATTTAATGAGATTAGGAATTAACCAGTACAAACCAGGACTCTGTCCCAAAAGGATGGAATATGGTTAAAGAAGTGAAGATTTTGGGAATATATTTTGCCATGGATGTGAAGGTCAAAGAAGAAATGAACTACAAAGAAATATTAAGCAAAATAAAATAGCTATTGAGTTTGTGGAAGCAAAGAGATTTGACCATATTAGGGAAAATTCATCTTCTAAAAACGTATGCACTTTCAAAACTGATTTATGTCTCATCTTTGATTGTGGCCCCGAAGTGGGTTTATGTGGAAATAGAAAGAATCACATTCTAATTCATTTGGAATGGACAAGATAAAATAAAAAAGAAGCACAATGTATCAAAACTATGAAAATGGAGGTTTACGAGTAACAAATTTTGAAGTTTTTATTTAAGTACAACGTGTAATGTGGATGAAAAGATTAACATATTGTAACAATCAGATGAAATGGAAAACGCTGTTCAATAGTTTATGTAAATCAATTGGTGGTGTGTTCATTTTTCAATGTAATTATAATACCGCGAAGATCAGAGCAAAGTTACCAACATTCTATGTTGAAATGTTAAGAGTTTGGCAATGAATGGAAGAATGTAGGACAAAGGAGAAGGATTGTGTTTCAAACACTACAAAATTTAATAACAAACATGTATTTATTGATAGCAAAATGGTATTTGATATAAAACTCTATACTCATAACATATTTAAACTTATTTATTTGATTGATGGAAACGGCCACTTAAGGCCAGTATCTTACTTTTCAAACCGCGGTTTGGACTCTAATGATATTTTAAAAATATCATGGTATTATGATGCTCTGCCAATTGGATGGTAACGTTCATTCAGGATTAATCCATTACAAAGTAATCAGTCCCATGACGACCATATCTCTTTACAACAGTACTATTGGGAAAAATGTATCTCTAGACAAGATTAGTTCAAAACAAATATATATATATATATTATTAACGGTTTAAAAAAGACGGATGACATGCATAAATCAATCGTATTTTTTCAAGTTTAAACGTAAATCAAATTCGGCATATTTTCATGAGACCGCGTTTTTCTACAGTGCATTGTAAATTTAGGAAATTTCAGTTTAAACAGCTGCACGGGGTTATTTACACAAATGATAAACTTCATACAATAGGTTATATTTCATCTAACAAATGTTCGTTTTGTTACCAAGAAGTTGAAACTCTTGATCACTTATTTAAAAGTTGCCCGAATGTTCAAGCACTTTGGAAAAATATTGGACATAAATTAAGGTTAAAAGAATTGGAGAATCTCTCCATGGAATACACTTTGTTAGGGACTCAAGTTCAAATAGGATAAAATGTTTAAATACAGTAATTTTAATAGTAAAAAAAAAAGAGATTTATTCTGCAAGGCAGGAAGCTGTTTTGCCAGCTGTTGGAATCATAATAAAACATTGTAGAAAATATAGGGTAGAGGAATATAGGATTGCACAAGAGAGGAATACCTTGGCAATTCATCTCCAGAAATGGGAACAGGTTGATTTAGAGTAACGAATGGATGCGTATATTTCATTTTTATTATTACTTTTTTTTTCTTTTCCAAGTATGTACATGTATTAAACAATGTTTTGTCATATTAGTCTTATGTTATGTAATTTTCAGTAAGTGTGATCAAAATAATGTTACCTTCAATAATTATTTGCAATATTTATTTCGTCTTGTAATGTTTTGTAATACATGTATGATATGTTTGATTATGAATATATTGAAATTAAAAAAATTGTTTCAAAACAAAAAACTATACAGGTTCAACACGAATGTCATGGAAGAAGAGGATGACATTCCGTCACCGTTGTTGGTCGCCGTCGTCGTCGTAGTAGTAGTCGTCATAGCCATGTAGTAGTTAATGTAGTTATATATACATTTATTATTGTTATTGCTATTTTTATTATTATCATATTTTTATCATGATGATTAGTAGTAGTAGTAGTATACTATATTATTAGCATATCATTTTGAAACTTTTATAAGATTGTTAATCATAATTTGCATAGTTTGTTATCAATATTATTTTCATTACTATTATTATTGTAACTAGTATTACTATTATTATCATTATTATTATTGATAGCGTCATTGTTATGAACAGTATTAGTAGTAGTAGCAGTAGTAGTAGTAGTGGTAGTAGTAGTAGTAGTAGTAGTAGTTATAGTATTATTAATCATTTAAGTATTATATTTTTTTGTTCTTCTCATTCGGTCTTCTTCTTCATCTTTTTCTTCTTCTTATCATCATCACTAGTATCAATATTACATTATTATTATTAGTGAGTAGTATATAGTAGTAGTAGTAGTTGTTGTTGTTGTAGTAGTATCGGTGGTAGTAGGAGTAGTAGCTAGAACTAGTATATTTTAATTCATCGTTTAGAATCATTTTGAAACAATTATGAGTGGAAACAACTGGACTTCTAGATGATGTAGATTCTCCTTCGTTTTGTATTATTTTCTTGTCTTATAATTATTATTACCGCTAACTAAATTAATTTTGGCTATTGCCCGAATTCTAGGTTTTTCACCTCCTTGTGTATGACGCCACTGTAAAACATGTTCGTATATATATTTTGTACGACTGCTCTCTAGCTAGCTCTGTACATGAACATGATGAAGGGTATACGTAGCCACTGAACCGTAGTTTGCACGCGGTGGTGGGCCGTGGGTATGGGCGGCCATAAGGGCCAAAATTAACGTCATCTTAAACAAACAAAACACAGTAAAAACAGACAAAGGACATAAACAAACAAACAAAACTTCGTACGGTGAAAGGTCTATGTCAAACAAACAAAGGACGATCACAAACGAACAAAGGACGATCACAAACGAACAAAGGACGATCACAAACGAATAAAGGACGATTACAAACGAACACAGGATGATTACAAACGAACAAAGGACGATCACAGATAAACAAAGGACAATTAAAAACAAACAAAGGATACTTGCAAACAAACAAACAAACAAACAAAGGATGATTAAAAACAAACAAAGGACGACCAAAAACAAACGAGAAACAAGTTAAAACAAAGGACGATTGGGCCGGGCAATCAAAGCAAAATCACAAAGAATTTATCAATACTGATTCCAAATAAAGAAAGGATGTTTCGAAAATCGTATAAGGATGATGAGAAATGAACAAAGGATGTTTAGAAAAGGACGAAGGACGATCAGAAAAGAACTGGACATAATAGGACAGTAGAGGATGTCCTACTCGACACCATACAGCTTATATAGCGCTAGCTGCAGATGAGCGCTGTATTTCTGTTTTCGATTGTTAATGCCAATGAAGCCAATCCAGTGGAATAAAAATGAGAATCGAGCTTAGTCTTTTCTCCAGACCCAGTTAATTAAAACTGGTGGAATATATGTCTTTGTAGTTGTTTTAACTTATGCGGTGCTTATTGTGAATATATGCCCTAAGAGTAAATTGAGAATCAAAGGTAGTCTTTTCTCCAGACCCGGCTTCTTATAACTAAAAACTAAAACCTTATTCATATAGCACAAAAGTGCAAAGTCTTTTTTCCAGACCCAGTTAATTCAAAGATTATAATATAAGTCCAAAGTCTTTTTTAAGACCCGGTTGTTTAAAAAATTATAATATAAGTCCAAAGTTATTTTTCTAGACCCGGTTGTTTCAAAAGTTATAATATACGTCCAAAGTCTTTTTTTCCAGACCCGGTTGTTTCAAAAATTATAATTTAATTCCAAAGTCTTTTTTTTTCCAGACCCGGTTATTAAAAAATTATAGGTCCAAACTAAGATACCATAATGATAATCCAGTGGAATAAAAATGAAAATCGAGCTTAGTCTTTTCTCCAAACCCTTTATTCAAAAATTATAAATAACAATACAACAACAACAAAACAGTATAGAGACCCCATAATCGTATTAATGGTGGATAACATGGACATATAGCGTAGCCTTTCAGCCAATTATTTTTTTTTCAAAATAACACATTTATAGTATTAATTAAAAAAAATCAAAATCTAAGACCAAACAATCCTTCAACCTAAGAACCTGTTTTAAAAAGAGGTGTAGAGCGTTGTCTTTATTCCAGACCTCATCATTAAAAAAAATACAAAAAAACTTCTAATGTAAGACCCTATCATATTCTTTTTCTTGTGGAATAACACGGGTTTTAAAACGTACTCTTTCCTCTAGACCCGGTTATTTAAAAGAATGAATCTAAAAAAAATCAAATCTAAGACCAATCTTCAAAAGTAACACCCAGTAAAAAAAAAATGTTTTTACCCCACACCCATTTTTTTTTTTAAATAATACTGAGATCCCTTCAAAACATTGTAATAATGCATGGGTAAAGCAAACATCCTTTCTCCAGACTCGGTTATTATTTGAAAAAAAAATAGTTTTTACAAATATTCTAAAACGAATACCCAATAATCTCATTACCGTGGAATAACATGAAGATCGACTGTAGACTTTCCTCCAGACACAGTTATTTCAAGAATAAAAAAGCAATAAAACCCAACCCCAACAACGAATCTAAAGGCGACCGCACACCTTACGACTGGTCTGCGACCCGATTTTAGAATAAAATGTAGTGGAATTTGATGCTAATACTGAGACTTGGAATATCTTACTCTGTAATGTTCTAAATCATCTTACGAATACCTATGATCAAATTTGTGACTATATTATCATTCTTCTTAGAATAAAAGCGAATTTAATATCTAGTCGTAATGACGTCATAGCAGTCGTACGATTGGCTACGATTTGAAACTAATTTGGACTTTACTCCAAAACAAGGGCTTGTAATCTTTCAAAATGGCTATAATATTAATATTTCAATTAATTTTAACCTCAAATAAAATTATATGTTCCATTCACATCTTCAGAAAATGAGCAAAAAGCGATTTTTTCCAAAATCGGGTCGCAGACCAGTCGTAAGGTGTGCGGTCGCCTTTAGAACTAACAATCATCCAAATTAAGACCATGTAGAAAAGCACATGTTAAGAACGTTGTCTTTATCGAGACCCAGTCATTTAAAAAATAATTTAAACAATCTTAAAAAAATTAGTCTTTGTCATATTCTTATTCCTGTGGAATAACATGAGTATTATTGTTAGTCTTTTGTCTAGACCCGGTTATTTAAAAGATAAACAAAAAATGAAAAAAAATCAAAGCTAAGATCAATCTTTAAAATTTAACCCAGTTAAAATGGTTGGGTTTAGAGTGTTGTCTTTACCCCACACCCAGTTCTCTTAAAAATACAAATTACGCGAAACAATTAATCTTAAAACTTGGACCCCAGCATCTTCCAAACTACAAAAACCCTGTGATAACGTGTACTACAAAAAACGAAAAAATAATGATAGGCGTAATTATTCATATTTGAAGGAAACGTGCTTTATAACCCAAGATAATTCAACATCGTTATTCTACATCAAGGATAATCTGGGTCTTTGTCAATATTGTCTGTTTGTTCTTTTTGTTTCCTATAATTTCCTTCTTTGAAATAACTGGGTCTGGTGGAAAGATTACACCATATTTCCATGTCATTCAACATGAATAAGATTGTGGGCCTTTGTTTTACTATTAATATATATCTTTTTCATGATTTGTTGTTTTTAAATAACTGGGTCTTGAAGAAAGACTACGCTATATTTTCAAGTTATTCAACATCAATGAGATTGTTGGGTCTTTATTAATACTGTTCTTTATGATTTTCTATTTTAAAATATCGGGGCTGGAACAAAGACTACACCATATTTCGATGCTATTCAATGTTGAAAAGATTGCGGTGTCTGTTCTTGGTTGTTGTTATTTTGATTTTAAATGATTTTTTTTTTTAACTGGGTCTGGTGTAAAGTTTATGCTATATTTACATTTTGTTCAACATTAATAAGATCGTATATTGTAATTTTTAACCGGGTCTGGAAAAACGACTTTGCACTTTTGTTATAATTTTTTAAACAACCGGGTCTCGAAAAAAAACTTTGGACTTATATTATAATTTTTGAAATAAACGGGTCGACTTATATTATAAGTTTGGAATTAACAGGGTCTGGAAAAATATACTTTGGACTTATATTATAATTTTTGAATTAACCGGGTCTGGAAAAAAGACTTTGGACTTGTATTATATTTTTTGAACAACCGGGTCTGGAAAAAAGACTTTTAACTTTTGTGCCATATGAACGCATTACTATAGGGTTTTTAGTTTTTAGTTTTAAGTAACTGGATCTGGAGAAAAGACTACACTTGATTCTCAATTTACTTTTAGCGCATATATTCACAATAAGCACCGTATAAGTTAAAACAACAACAAAGACATTTATTCTACCAGTTTCAATTATCCGGGTCTGGAAAAAAGACTTTGGACTTATATTGTCATCTTTATCTCTGCCATCTTGTAAAGCTGAAATAAGTCTGGCAGTACGTTTTCTATAATGTTGCTTGTGATGATGGCCTCCATTGGCATTAACAATCGAAAACACTTAACAGAATACAGCGCTCATATCTGCAGCTAGCGCTTATCGTGTAGGACACCCTCTACTGTCCTAATATGTCCAGTTCTTTTCTGATCGTCCTTTGTCCTTTTCTCAACGTCCTTTGTTCATTTCTCATCATCCTTATTCGATGTTTCGAAACATCCTTTCTTTATTTGGAATCGGTATATTCTTTGTTGCCCGGCCCAATCGTCGTTTTTTTCAAACTTGTTTCTCGTTTCTTTTTGGTCGTCCTTTGTTTGTTTTTAATCATCATTTGTTTGTTTGTTTGCAAGTATCGGTTGTTTGTTTTTAATTGTCCTTTGTTTGTCTGTGATCGTCCTTTGTTCGTTTGTAATCGTCCTTTGTTCGTTTGTAATCGTCCTTTGTTCGTTTGTGATCGTCCTTTGTTCGTTTGTAATCGTCCTTTGTTCGTTTGTGATCGTCCTTTGTTTGTTTGACATAGAGCTTTCACCATACGAAGTTTTTGTTTGTTTGTTTATGTCCTTTGTAAGTTTTTACTGTGTTTTGTTTGTTTAAGATGACGTTAATTTTGGCCCTTATGGCCGCCCATACAACATGGCCAAAGTTTGTTGATCCTAAATGACCTTTGACCTTAATCATGTGACGTGAAACTCAGGCAGGATATTTAGTGATACAGTAGCTTTGTACACAATTAGTCGTCCATGGATAATGATTCAATTTATTATACATCAATTTATTCCATCAATTTTACTTGCTAGAACTTACAAAGATAATCAAATTAACAATAGATAGTGAACTTCAATGATAAAATCTTAAACTACTTATTCAATCACTTACTGTCTGTATTGTGCATTAAACATCAATGAAATATTATTGGAAAATGTACATATCATGAGAGGTTACGTCCATTTTTTTAATGGATACTGACGGTTATGCTTAAGTTTGTTTTTATCTCTCTCTCTCTCTCTCTTTTATTCGGGACAACCAGTTATTGACCTGAATGCGTTTGACTTGGTCTTAAAGAAATACCTTTTGGACTTCCTTGAGGGCATAGAGCAAAAAGATGGGGACTACATCAGGGCCCCGTTTCATAAAGGACTTGCAACTGTTGTAACTTTGCCGCTATGACAATTTACCATGGAACCCTTGATTCTGATTGGCTGCTGAGCCCTGTTACCATGGTAGTTGCCATAATGGCAAAGTTACAACAGTTGCAAGTCCTTTATGAAACGGGCCCCTGGTGGCCGTTTCATAAAACAGTTGAATGACAGGTGATCCTTTCTTGAGGTAAATGATATTCACCATTAAAAATGTTTAATTGTGATTATTTTGCGCGTAAAAATAGTTCACCAGTCGTAAGCCGCTCAGCTTATGAAACACGCCCACCCGGTAACCTCTGGTATTATTTGAACACATTAAGAAAAATCAGACAAACAAAACACTGACAATTTGATCAAATCTGACAAGGAATAACAAAGTTATGGCATTTTAAAGATATGCATTATTCCGGTGAAAGCGTTCTGGGCATGTCTTTATGAATATTCATTCAAATTTTTCGTACAAGACCCAAAAAATATTGGAATGACAAATGATTAGGTGCATAGCCTAAGTTTCTTTCAAAGTACAAAGCCACTAAGAAACTTAACAAGTGATAGAACTTCATAAAAGATAAGAAATTGTAATATTGAAAAGGATTATTTGAATCAGAGTAAGATCAGATACTCACTACAGAGTTAAAGGGTTTTTTTATAATAAAATGTAGGAATTTTTAGGACAGCACAATATTCTTTGTTTCAAATTTCTCCCCAAAGAAATTCACAACTTTCAAAATGGTTGGTAGTAGTTTTACATGCGAAATTTCAAATTGTACGTGTGTGAGTATGCAAAAGGCGGCGTCATGATTTCTTGGTCGGGGGCGAGGGACGACCAATTTTGTCTCAATTGAATAATAGGGGTAATACAAAGTAACAGTACACGATCTTTGTCTGACTACTTGATAGTACTTAGTCTTTATTCTTTCTTTTCCTCTTTAATTTCTTAGCATGTTCTCCTCTATTATTTAATTCATTAATTTAACGAGCAAAGGGAGACGATATGGCTAAGCCAGAGTCTCAAATTCTATGACGTCATGAGAAAATTGCAACGTCACGCAACTTTGTCGCGAACGTAACAGCTGCTCCGCGGTAAAAAGTCTATGCGTTTTATGTGTTAAAGCAAACATCGTGTATCAAGATGGAGGCTGAGAAAAAAGCTAAGGCAAATTTCACTGAAGGCATAGAAGGAGAGAAAGTTACGCTAATAGCAGAAATAGGAGACTCACGCTTAATTCACGTATCACGTTTCAGGATAAAGAAAACTGTAAGTTAGGGCAAAAATCTTAGCCATGTTGTATTTATGGAATACAGACTCTGCAGTTTTATGAAAAGTTGCTTAGCCATTCGATTCATCCTATATCAGTCTCGGTCGCGCAAAAATTAATTATTAGCCAATTCTTTATGGAATACGCGTTTTGGCTAAGAATTTTGGCTTAGACAGAAAATAAGACAAAATGATTAGATTTTTTTACTTAAGCATGCTTATTTCGTTTATAGAATACGGGCCCTGGTATACATGTGTGTGTTTCCTAACGCTGTCTTCTTAAAGCCATGCGCAATGCAACGGGCTTGCAAAAGTTGGGATGAGATTAACATGCTTTATCCGCGGTCATGTTACCGCACATTTTGGTAAATTGCATATTTGGTAATCACTTGTATAATTTCTTGGTAGCTTTGTTTTTTGAAAGACTAGGAAAACAATTGACCGGCTAAAGCTATTAGCTAGCTTACGCACCACTAACCTGGTCGTTTAACTTTGGACCTCACGGCTGCCCATAAAAATTACCCGAAACTCACGCGCAACTATACAAGGCCTTTTATAACAAGACATTATTTGTGACTATTGTGAGGAAAAGTGATATTCAAGGAATATGAATATTGAAAAGCAAAAAGGAAAATGAACAGCATTAAACTTAACTGGATAAAATGTACACATGACTCAACGTTGCTCTGTGAATGTTAGAAAAATATGCGAGTTACTTACAATAAGTATATAGTAATTAAATCCATGAAACAGTAAATTCAGTAAACGAACTATCAATAAACATAATAAACATAAAGTATTGATTAATTTCAAGGAAAATCATTTTAAAATTATAAAATGTGAACATTTTAAGCGCAGTGCATAATCAAAACCAGAAGCATCATTTGGTATAGCATTTAGTAAACCAGATTGTTTTAATCTTTTATACAGTTCAATTTACAAGTTAGCATAAATTATATGTATAGATTCGATCGGTGCCTCCCAATAAATAAAACAGCGCGAATATTTTGCAATAACGTAGACAAAAAAAACACAGAATTTTCACTTGAGTAACTGTTTATTGTTGCTCTTTTGCTTCAACAAAGAAGTCAAACATGAACTATTTTACAACATCCTAAGCTAAAACAATATTAAACACACACACATTCAAATTTACCAAAACACATCTACATGTATAATCTTCTTGCTATTAATGAATATTCATGTACTGCATGAATGAGGCGTTTACAAAAAGGTATGTTTTACGATAACCGTTTTCCCCCATTTACTGTGCACTATCCTAATGAGTGCCAAACTTGCGCGAAAAGAAATTAATAATTTCTCCCGTCAAAATTAGCTATTCATATCTAATGCATGAATGTAGACATGGTAGACCACATTTTACACCAGAGTTCATCCGGGCTATAAGGTCTCGAACCTGAGTAGACCTAACCTATTTATTTATTTATTTATTTTATTTATTTATTTATTTATTCATTTCCTTTTTTAAGGGTGGCCCAATCAGCACAAACTCTGATTTTCGTTGGGACCCTTTTAAATACAAAGTAGATGTACACACAAATATATATATACACTGTAATAAATGAAGTGCTGACTTAGCACTTACAGTGCTTGTTTAGTGATTGCACTACGAGTGCTGATTTTCTAGTTTAAAGTAGTACTAGAAAATCAGCACTTCATTTTTACAGTGTATATATTTATGCATATGCACACACACACACTTTTTTTTGTTTTGAATACTGTTTTTATTCTGATTTCATGAACAAATAGTTACATAACATTTCAATTTAACATTTCAAATCACATATAATACTTTACATTTCATATTTTCACTTTTTTCACTAACTTAATATAATCATAAATCATATATCTTAAAAGAAATCAGCTATTATAAAAATGCTTAAACACCAAACTTCCCCCTCCCTCCCCCACCCCACCCCGCCCCAACACACACCCCCACACACACTTACATACACACCCTCACACACACACATATATATATATATATATATATATATATATATATATATAAAGCAAACTTAAAACTACAAACTTATATATTTATGTATACATAGACTAATTGAAAATGTTACTGAATAAAATACAAAGTTTGATAATACACGTTTACAGCCTAATCAAATTAATATTTTATTCTCTAACGAGTGTGCTATGCTTGATCTTACTGTTTACATGAATATAAGCATGGTAAGTGATTAGCCGCATCAGTGCTTTTGTATAAGATTTGGAGTTGAAAAGGAAAGAATTTGTAAAATTATTTTTTATCGTCGTCATCTTAAGGCCACCGCACACCTTACGACTGTTCGCGATCCAATTTTGGAACGAATCGCATTTTGCTTATTTTCTGAAAATGTGAATGGAACATATCATTTTATTTGAGGTTGAAATCAATTGAAAGAATACTAATATAACCATTTTGAAAGATTGCAAGCTTTTATTTTTGAGTAAAGGCCAGATTAGTTTCAAATCGTAGTCAATCGTACGACTGCTATGACGTCATTACGACTAGATATTGAATTCGCTTTTATTCTAAGGAGGATGATAGCATAGTCACAGATTTGAACATAGGTATTCGTACGATGATTTAGAACATTACACAGTAAGATATTCCAAGTCTCAATATTAGCATCAAATTCTACTACATTTTATTCTGAAATCGAGTCGCCGACCAGTCGTAAGGTGTGCGGTCGCCTTTAAACATGTCCATACGTGGTATCGTTTACGAATGGGACGCAGCTTTCCTTTTCAGGTATTCATGAAGGTTTTACATTTTTAATTGAATCTTGCAAATGTGGGTATATCGCCAACCGCATTGCGTGTCCATCCTCCATGTCGTCAGACTCGGTAAGATACGCATGTGTACACACGAAATACCCTCAATATACCACTTATCTGGGTAGTTTTCAGCCCATGCGGTGAAATTGACTGACGTCCCATCGGACCAAAAAAATGGTCCATCTTTATCGGGTCTGTACAGACCGATCCATGCCTTGCAGATCCACGAATCCTTTTATAAAACGAAATAATATCGGCTGATAAGTGAAAATTTAAATAGCCGTAAGATTAACGAGATGGCAAGGCATTTTGTTTTACCATTAGTCGTCTAAACAGCTGTAGACTTATTAAAACTGTAAATAGATATGGTGGCGCATGTTGCCATGTTGACTTTAAAAAAAACATTCATATGGCATGATGGTAACTTAAGGACCCTTCCCAATTCAGATTCTAAAGGAATGTTTAGTTACCATGGCAACATTAATTATTTTCCCAGGTCGATTTACCATGACATTTCGATTTGTCGGACTTGGTGTGATTTAACATTAGAGAGTCGCCGCGCAAGATACCTTATGTCTCCGTGCTCCGTGACCATGGTGACGACATAGTCATAGAACTTTCCAGGTCTGGAGACGAATTGGATAATACTTTATAGTACTGGGGGTGTTTCACAAAGATTCAATCATGACGTAGAGTCGCACTTAAATGCCTAGTTGCATGTATTACAAAATGCATGGCCGTATTGGTGAGATCATGCAAAGAGGACGCATACTACTGCGTATCGTTCAATAAGATTGCGCGTTTCATATCGTGTACGCGTCGACATTTAAGTGCGACTCTAAGGGGGTGTTGCAAGAAAATATTTGCAATCAATCGCAAATATTCTGTTGCAATTTTACAGTTGATTGATCACTTTTAACCATAGCAATTCAGATTAAACTCCTTGTTCAAAAAGCAGACCAGCAATCAATCACAAATTTACAATTGCAAGATATATGAATGATTTAGGGACTGAAAATAGACTTGCAATTGACCGCAAGTTTCTTGCAACGGCCCATAAGTCTTCCCCCCAGAAGCCAGCGGTGTTTGCCTAGCTAAAGGCTCCCTCACACCTAACCGAATTGCCTGAAATATGCCTTGTGATGGCTGGCGAAAGGCATATTTTTAAAATCGTTTTCAATGGTAACTGAAAGTAAATTATATTTACCCTTCGTGTTTGGGTTCGTACACCTTCTGAACTAACAGCTGCGATTATTCAAATTCGCGCGGAAATTTTGAACATGTTAAAAATTTCCCGACGAATTGAAAAATCGTTGGTCATCTATTTGAATTCGCATCTCTTATTTAATCATTCGTTTATCGTTCGTGTGTTATTGTCGCGCGTAGTCCCTCATCGCACTTTTGCCAAAGTGGACCGATGTCTTAACGAAGCAACACGATGACACAAACGTACATAAACACCCAATCTATTCCCTCGTCTTCGTTTCTAATCGCACGCCATATCAAACCATTGCTCACTGTTCGTTCGTCTTATTGGTTTATATTAACCCTTCGCTCGCCTTCGGCTGCAATTTACTCAAAGAGGTGAACCGAAAAATCGATATCTTTCGCATGTCATATTTATCCTTCGCCTACTGTTCGTTGATAAGATTTGACAATAGTTACTGATCGCATGATTTGACGGAAATTTTATTTGAATTCGTTGACAATTCGTGCATTTTTCCAATTCGTCACCCTTCGTCCGCCTACATTCGGTCAGGTGTGAGGGGGCTTTAAATAGGTTATTAATTTTCATCTTCATTGCAATATAGTAGGGATACCCCGTAGTAAAGAAATGGGCGTCTGGCTGGTCGTTAGTGGTGGGTGTGGTCAGGAGGGCGTTGAAAAGGACCCCAAAATTAGGCTGGCCTTGCTGAAAAAGAAACCTCATGAACTCGCTGGGATATCGATATTGTCTTGCTTATTGTCAGGGTCATTAAAAATATGATGCTAGATATTTTGGTGGTGGGGATTAGCGGCCACACGCAACCAAAAAAAATAGCGGAATGCATTAGTCAAATAGCAATGTATTGGGTCAGATGCATAAAAAGTAGCAATTGCTTGCCAGCAATTACTTCAAGCACAAGCAATAGCAATAACCCTAACCCTAACTTTTACATGTGTACAAGCAAAATATCATGCTTCAGCAATTGCTTTATTTCATATGCATAACCCCTTGCTGGTGCTTGGACCCTTTTCTTGCCTTCAGGAAGCAATTGCTTGCGGTTTGAACAAAAGAGACGTCACGCTGGTGCAAACACGACTAACAGAAAAGGCAGGACTCGGACACAAGAGTGTGGCAGTGCAAATTACTGCTTCTTTCCTATAATATCTTTTCCTCAGACGTGGTGTCAAACTAACTCGTTTCTTTTTGATAAATTTATAAATGTGGCATTTGGTTTGCACTTATTAAGAAGAAAACAAGGACATGTGCGTTACGGTACACCTTCGGGTTCTCTCTCAAGTGTAAAAACATGATTTTTTTTTAAAACGCGAATACCCTGATCAAGCAAACGCTCAAGCTGCTCCGACAGAGCTTGAAAAAACCCCAGTGAGTGCCTAAACGCACAAGCGAAATGCTGGCTGTATGCATACGCTCTTTAGCAGGAATTGCTAGCAGTCAGTCAGCGATTAATGTAGCAAAATAATTTGCTCGCTCATTTTTATGCATACAGAATCAAGCAAAAGCCAAGCAAGAGCTTAGCAAAAGCAATTTCTACTTTCTATGCATCTGACCCGTGATCTCCAAGTGTTTAGTGTCACACTTAGACCCTTAATATTTTGTTTGTGCCGAAACCCTGATGCACACAGACGTCTGCATGCAGTTGCAGAAATGGGCTAATGGTTGGTGGTTGGGTGGGGGTGTTGGAGGGGGAAGGGTCGGGGAGGAAGAACACATTGGGGAAATGGTATATCTAGCTTGGGGGAGGTTGGGGTTCCTTAAAAAATGACCAATATAATGCCCTACCCCCTAAAAAGGGGAGAAAAGTCTGAAAGATCGTCACATTTAGGAAATAAACCCCCGAAATTGTGCAAAGCCCTAAGCGAGGTTCTAGAATAGAACTTTTGGTGGGGGCTTCTGCCGGGGACTTGAGATTTTGGATTGGGGTAATTAATACACACTGGTCATATCAATACAATGGAAATGGCCTATATCTTGGGCAGCAGGAGGGTACTATACCGACCATGCAGCTGATCTATTTTATCATCCCGTCTCCACTGTCCCCTGCAAAAAAACCTATTTGTTTTTTTGTTTGCGAGTGATCGTTGCGACCGAGCGAAAAAAAATGTGCAAATTAATGGTACTTGGAAAAAAAAAATTTCAGAACCATTTCGTTTGTGAAGTCTAAATTCAAACCCTTTTCAGCAGATATCTATTTTGTGCTGAAACCTTGATCTGATTGCAGATCGCATAAGCATTGATAAAGGGGGGAATGGTTGTGGTGGGGGTGATGTGGGTGTACTTTTAAGAGTGATTTTACTAATTTTCTACTGTTGTCATCGTTGCGTACTGTGTAGACATCTATCATTATCAAGGAACTGTATACCGATCATCTTGATTTAGCTTCCGCGGGTCTCTTACCCTCCCCCTTTTTATGTTATGATAATCTCCTTGTCCATGTTGACTCAGCCACCCGGCCACAATGATCTTACATTCAGCCCTTGTTCAAACCTAGATATGAACCTTCCTCCACATCAAAGGGATGAGGTAAAGGGAAGACTGGGTGGTATCCCGATGAGGAGGACAGTTATCAGAGGCATGTCAATTTATGGAAGGTCTGGAAAAGATGTGGAGACATTTCCAAGGAGCACAGTTATTTTATTTGAAGTTCGGCATAATGTTAGGAATAAAAAAAATAATAATAATTTTGCTTTCCGGTAAGCCCTGTGTTCGGAGTTAAGTCCAATTCGGCTTTAAGTCGCATGCGATGGAGACTTCATTCCGATTTGGAATTGATTTTGATTTTATACCTACAGGGAGGCTCGAACTTGACTGAATTATGATTTCAGTAATCCCATCACAATTCTGAATTCTGATTACTAAAATTATATTGGTTGAAATGTTCATATATATCAAGTGTCATTGCAATTTCTTTGTAAGTTCGATCGCAACGAATCGCAGTGTGCGCAGGGCTTATAAGTTAGCATCATCTTGGCCGTAAGACCGACAACCTATGTCGGAGTCCTATAGCGGTCTCTATGATCAATCGCATAATATTGAAACGAAAACAAATAGGTTTTAGCAGGGGGTCAAGGGAGAAAAATACAGATACCAAATCCCAGCTGCATGATCAGTGTAGTACCCCCTTGTTGACAAGAAGATTAGGCCCTTTCCATTGTAATTATATGACCAACGTAGGGGGTTAATTTCCTAATGGTGTTAGTTTTTTTTTTTGGCTTTTGTCATTTTTAAGGACCCCCTCCCTCCATCAAGCTAGATATACCATGGGTGACCCGACAATTGCTCCGCCGACATCTGCTCCGCCGACAATTGCTACGCAAAATACGACAACTGCTCCGCCGACAATTGCTCCGGACAGTTGCTCCGCCGACAGTTGCTCCGTCGACACTTGCTCCGCTGATATTTGCTCCGTCGACACTTGCTCCGCCGATATTTGCTCCGTCGACATCTGCTCCGCCGAAAATTGCTCCGCCGACATCTGCTCTGATTATACGACAATTGCTCCGCCGATATTTGCTCCACCGCCGATATCTGCTCCGCCAAAATCTGCTCCGTCAATATTTGCTCCACCGACATCTGCTCCGCCGAAAATGGCTCCGCCGTAAATTGCTCCGATAATGCGACGACTATTTATTTATTTATTTATTCGTACTTTCATGCGCATAACAATTGTAGCACAGGCTGAAGACGTCAATTTCCATTTTTGTATATTATAATGTATTGCAAAGTAAATTTAAACAATGCTTGCATGACATACACAGGGGCCGCGGAACGGTTTTCAAAATGGGGGGCTGACCATGCTAAAAATCACAATCATATGATCTTTTTTACGTTTTTGTACACGGTTTTGGAAAAAAAAAGTGGGGGGCTTCGGCCCCTGATACATAACATAGAAATAAATAGAATAAGAGGGATAAGCACAAAGGAGAGATAGATATTCTTATTCATGGGAGTGGCATTTTGTGTATATAAGTGTTATTACGTGACTGGTGATTAAAATGAAAAAAAATACGCGTGCTCATGTAATAATTATGACAGTACAAAAAAACTTAGATATACCCCATTCTTAGCGTCAAAATCGCTCTGGCTAAATATGCTCCGGAGTGGAAATATTTGCTCCAGGTGAAATTCAACGGTACCCCAACTTATTTGTCGAAAACCTGTACTGTAGTCATGCAAAATGTTTACAGTCGGCAAATTTTGTCCCTCACAAACATGACCAAGACATTCAGTAAGTAAAAATTAATATTCACGAAAATACCAACTTGTGAAAGGCTACATGTCGTGTCACCTTCTCGACTCACCCCTCCACTCTGGTTTCCATATCTTCTCGTATACACAGTGCTCTGGTCTCCACATCCACATCATGTCATATACACCGTAGGTTTTTAGATAAATATGATAATATATATAATAGTGAGTTGATTTTGTGTTTTATGTTGATCATGATTGTATTCTTCACTGATAGAAAAAGGATAATTAAAATATTCAATTAGCGCATCGCACTCTCATTTCTTTTACGAGATCCCCCCCCCCCCCCCCCGAGGTATGCTTCATGTTTACAATTTAAAAAAATGCGTATAAATCTCCCCTTTCTATTTCTACGCATTTTTTTATTGTAAACATGAAGCATACCTGGGGGGAGATATCTCGTAAAAGAAATGAGAGCATGATGCGCTGATTGAATATTTTGGATATATTTACCAGAAAAGGGACAATAGCGACAATATGAATATATTTTAATAAATGAATATATGTATGTATCTCTCTCATAACGTCTAAACAAATAATGTTGTTTTTAAAATACAATAATATATATTACTGGTATATATATTATTGTCTTTTAAAAACAACTTTATTTGTTTAGACGTTATGAGAGAGATTCATACATATATTCATTTATCAAAATATATTTATATTGTCGCTATTGCACAGAATAGAACAAAATACAACCGAAGTATAATTTTATAGTGACTCACCAGTAGCGTAATGAGCCAACAACAAAAAATGGAGGGGGCCAGACAAGGATGACATTTATTTTCATTTCCTTTATTCGTTTTTTCCATTGATAGGGAGAATGGGGGATCCGTGACCCCTAGAACGCCCCTCCCCCATCTGTACGCCAGTGATGATCATTGAAACAAATTGAAAGAAAAAAGGTGCAAGGGTAGATAAGGCCCAAGACGTAATAAACAATATTGATTAAAATTATAATGCTGATAATGAAAATAAATGGCGTGAAAGAACAAAACGAGAGAGAGGAGAGGGGAGCCCGCGCGAATGTATGGTGTATAAGTTGCTGGAAAGCAGAAGAGATAGTGTGTCCAGCACCCCCCCCCCCCCCACATTCTCTCCCCGCTCAAGACCGGAGTGAAACCAATGATAATAATATATGAACAAAAATCCAGATTCACAATCTGCGTTACAATTTGTCAAGTGTCAGCGGCAGGGAGAACAATTTGTTTTTTTTTTTTAAGCAGAAAGCTGTGATGATGGGGGGAGAATGAAATAAATAAATAAATAAAAAAATAACGAATAATAAGAACAGAACAATTTGTAAGATGTTCGTGCAATTTTGTTATCTGAGCACATGACGGCGGAGCAATTGTCGTATAATCGGAGCAGATGTCGGCGGAGCAATTATCGGCGGAGCAGATGTCGACGGAGCAAATATCGGCGGAGCAAGTGTCGACGGAGCAAATATCGGCGGAGCAAGTGTCGACGGAGCAACTGTCGGCGGAGCAACTGTCCGGAGCAATTGTCGGCGGAGCAGTTGTCGTATTTTGCGTAGCAATTGTCGGCGGAGCAAATGTCGGCGGAGCAACTGTCCGGAGCAATTGTCGGCGGAGCAGTTGTCGTATTTTGCGTAGCAATTGTCGGCGGAGCAAATGTCGGCGGAGCAATTGCCATGGAACCATACCATGTCCCTTATGTTCTTCCATCCCCGACCCTTCCACCTCAACCCCTGCCCTCTAACATTCTCACCCAAACCCAATCAGCAGCCCATTTCTGCATCTGCATGCAGAAGTTTTGGTGCATCGGGTTCTCAACACAAACACAATATTAAGCCGGGTCTGAAGTGTGACACTAAACACATGTAGATAATACATCGCTGTTTGACTTTTGCATTACGCTAGTATAAAGGTCAAACCCTTAAGATTGATAAACTTTTCAGTTATGTCTGGCATTATTTTTCAATGACCCTAATAATAAGCAAGACAATGTCCCACCGATTTCATGATGTTTCTTTTTCAGCTAGGCTAGCCTAATTTTTTTTTTTCTTTTTCAACGCCCTCCTGACCACACCCACCACTAACGACCAGCCAGACGTGCGTTTTCTTACTAAGGGAATACATACTTTATTGCTATATGAAGATAAAAATTGGCTCCCGGACTAATGGTGGTTCTAATAGCAATGAAATTTATAATGATTATGATACTGATAATAACTTCATATCATATAAAGAATATCGGGGGTTTTCCCCACCTTGAAACCTGGGAGATGATTGCACACCGCATCCCCCTCTCAGAAAATTGGGGATGCACTCCCACCCCCGCTGTCTACGATATGAATCATGTTTATGATTACAAACAGTCCTTAATCCCGTTAATTGTCCCCTTTTCAGGTCAGTATAAATAATTTCAGCTTGCTTTTTGCGCTTGCATCAATCGATTCCCTTTAATACGAGGTGGCAAAGTGCCGTGGCAGATGTCTAAGGCACCTGACTACATCATGAAAGTCCGGGGTTCGATTCCCTGTATGGCCCTTGACCGAGGCATTTTCTTCCCAATCACTCTTTTATCTTGCATCAAATAAGTTAAAATGTTTTATGCGTTATTGATACCAACATTTTTCAGGTCACTATACAGAAAATTTCGGCTGACGCTGATGGATAAGCACCATGCTCATGATTAAAAAAAAAGGAATGTTCCCTTTTTTTCAGGTCTAATAGCGCTTTGCGCTTGTACCATCTTTTAGTCCTTATGAAATACATAATTTTGTAAACATAAAGCTAACAGCTCTTCTTCGAACAGCCGATCGCGGAAAGTGTTGAGGAAATGTTTCACTATCCTTCCACCTAATGGACCATGCTTGATCTGCATCCGAGTTATGAAACTTTCTAGTAGTCGACTTGGCAAACTATCTTATGTCACCATGACGACAAAGTCATTGTACTTCTAAGAAGTGGACATAAACTTAAAGGTTATTGGATCATATTCCGGGGGCACTTGTATTGACGAGTGGATACCATGCGTGACCCAAAAAAAAACACGTAAAAAGGATGTCCTTTTCAAGACAGGGCACGTTACGTACGTAACGTGGTGTCAAAAACACTACAATAATGAAAAGGGGTATCTATTTAGCTCGGAAAGCTACGTGTTTATGGTCAAATTTTTCGAGGGTATAAAAAAGACTAAAATCTTTAATAAAGGATGTACTTTTGCCCAACAGTCAATACTACGTGTTTAGAGTCCGATTTGCACGAGGTATGGGAGGTGGGGCCGTACTAAACCCAATGATGTAGCTAAAGGTGAAACCCACGACCGAAGTCCGTGACATGTAACAATTAAAATATCGCTGTACTTGTTTCCCGGGGGGGGGCACTTCCATTCACGAGTGGATACCATGCGCGACCATGAGATCTCAAAAAGCACCCTAAACACGTATTTTCCATATTCTGAAATTGCACCCTTAAAGGTCAAGTCCACCTCAGAAAAATGTTGATTTGAATCAATAGAGAAAAATCAGACAAGCACAATGCTGAAAATTTTATCAAAATTGGATGTAAAATAAGAAAGTTATGACATTTCAAAGTTTCGCTTATTTTTAACAAAATAGTTATATGAACGAGCCAGTTACATCAAAATGAGAGAGTCAATGATGTCACTCACTCACTATTTCTTTTGTTTTTTATTGTTTGAATTATACAATATTTCAATTTTTACGAATTTGACGATTAGGACCTCCTTGCCTGAAGCACAATATGTTAAAATAATGGAATTCCACGTGTTCAGGGAGGAATGAAACTTCATTTCACATGACAATGACGAGAAAATCAAAATATTTCATATTTCATATAATAAAATACAAAAGAAATAGTGAGTGAGTGATGTCATCAGTTCCCTCATTTGCATACCGACTGAGATGTGCATATAACTGTTTTGTGAAATGAAGCGAAAATTTAAAATGTCATAACTTTCTTATTTTACATCCGATTTTGATGAAATTTTCAGTGTTATGCTTGTTGAATTTTTCTCTTTTTATTCAAATCAAGTTTTTGTTGGGGTGGACTTGTCCTTTAACAAGTATTGGCGTGCGAAACCCTACCCTTAACAAGTATTGGAAACAATGCGATACTATTGGGAAGTATTCCCTGATTTGAACCCATAAACAAGTACAGCGGTATGTCACGGACGTCGGTCGTCGGTTTTACCTTTACCTACATCATTGGGTTTAGAACAGCCCAACTCGCGCAAATCATATACTCTAAACACGTAGTATTGACTCCTGGAGCAAAGAGTACATCCTTTATAAAACATTTTAGTCTTGATTTTTATACCCTCGCAAATTCTAAACACGTAGCTTTCCTGGCGAAATAGATACCCTTTTTCCATTATAATGTTTTTGACACCGTTATTATCTTGAAAAAGACATATTTTTACGTGTCTTTTTGGTCGCGCATGGTATCCACTCGTCAATGTAAGTGCCCCCCCCCCCCCCCGGGACTTGTTTAGGGGTTCAATTCAGAGAATACTTGCCAAGGGTATCGTTTTGCTTCCAAAACTTATTAAGGGTAGGGTTTCATACGCCAATACTTGTTAAGGGGTGCATTTTCATGGAAAATACTTGTTTAATCTAGGGTGCTTTTCGAGACCCCATGGTCGCGCATGGTATCCACTCGTCAATGGAAGTGCCCCCCTATCATGTAAAGTTACCTCTGTACAGAGACTGGCAACGAAGTTCATTTCCTCGTCGCTGTGGATAGATACGAGATCAGGTTGGCCTTTGGACTTGTCAGTGTTCCTGCAATTCGTCACGGCTTGAGTAAAGCTGACGCGCTCCCCATGATAATAACGATAACAATTACCCTGGAAAAACACCCAAGGCCTAGGACATAGGAAGGTTATCTTGCAAACGTAGGCCATAGTAGCGGAACATTCGTTATCGTTCCACTTTCCTGGTCCTATATATTGCTTCGTGAATTTTACAGCGGAGTCGTTCAAGGATTTGGGCTCACTAGAAGAAGTGAGATATTTCTTCTTCCAAATATAAGCACAGTCTTCTGAAGAATTTGGGAGATGAGGGATGTTATTATCCGGTTGCAAAGGAAACCATGCAGTGTAGTTCACCTCCGTTCCATCCGACCATTCAAAGGCACCTTCTGGGGTTGGTTGATAAAGTCCTATCCATTGATTCTGATTTTGGCAAGCCTATATATAGAAGAAATTTGCATTGACGTAGGCCTACAAAATGTCGGATTCGAGATTGCGTAGGGAAGGCGGCCAACAGACTCACCAATTTACTCTTCAAGCATAAATGTTTTTATCTTTTTAAGAAAGAAATAATGATCAGGACTCCCATCACACCTAGCCTTTCTTCAAGCAAATTCAGATGAGCAACAAAAAAGGGGATTAACACAACGCTTTTCTTGTTCAATTTCTGATCACTTTTTCTGAGCCGAGGCATTGAAAACGCATATTGATTTACACACTCTATGACAAATGCATCATAACAGAACATTCATAATTTTACATTAGAAAAAACGCAATGTGATATCATTTCGATTTTGCATACTCTGTATACCCTAGGCATCTGTTGTGTGTTTCATAAAGTGTTCGTAGGTTACTAGCGACTTAACGACGACTGGGGGTCCTTTCTTGTGGTACGTGATACAACACAAGATTTCCCTTGGAGTTGATTTGCTACTTATTTTATTTTATTTATTTTGTTATATTTAATTGATATATTCATATTCCACAAATCCTCAAAGTACATTTCGTAATAAATCATTTTTACAATGAAATGAAAAAAGTGGAGGGGCCTACTGAAAAGCAAAACTTGTAAGATGTAGACCCCCTATCAAAATCTTATACACGGGTAATATGATATAAGTAGAGTAAAATAATCAGCAAAATCCTATAAATTTATAAAGATATAAACACTGTAACACAAATGTATATACACTATATACAAAATTGAATATTGACTTTTAAATAATCAACACTACCGTGGATAAGTATGAAGTTCACAAAATATTCTTAAAGGTCAAGTCCACCCCAAAAAAATTGTTGATTTGAGTCGATAGAGAAAAATCAAACAAACATATGCTGCAAATTTCATCGAAATCGGATGTAAAATAAGAAAGTTATGACATTTTTAAGTTTTGCTTATATTTCACAAAACAGTTAAATGCACAACTCAGCAATATGCAAATGAGAGAGTCGATGATGTCCATCACTCACTATTTTTTTTTTGAATTATACAATATTTCAATTTTTACACAGATTTGACAAGAAAGGACCAACTTAACTTAACCATAAACTGTTAAAATAATGGTAATTCTACATGTTCAGGGAGAAATAAAACTTTGTTTCACTTGACAAGGAGGAGAAAATAAGAATATTTCATATTTCATTTAATAAAATACAAAAGAAATAGTGAGTGGATGACGTCATCAGTCTGCCAATTTGCATACCTACGAGGATGTGCATATAACTGTTTTGTGAAATTAAGCGAAACTTTGAAATGTCATAACTTTCTTATTTTACATCCAATTTTGATGAAGTTTTCAGTGTTTTGCTTATTGGATTTTTCTCCTTTTTTTCAAATCAACTTTTTGTTGGGGTGGACTTGTCCTTTAAGAAAGGATCACCCGTAGT
The DNA here is from genome assembly GCF_037042905.1 of Lytechinus pictus. NCBI lineage: Eukaryota > Metazoa > Echinodermata > Echinoidea > Temnopleuroida > Toxopneustidae > Lytechinus > Lytechinus pictus. The sequence goes on along the minus strand of NC_087261.1, from coordinate 12,629,160 downwards.
TCTTAAAGTCACTCGAAACTTAAACCTAGCTTTGTGAAACACCCACGCACCATTGGCACGTTGCAGAAGAATTGCAATCTAACACAACTCCTAAAACGAATCGCAGCGGGATTATCAACCAATCAGACGGGCACATTTTTGACGTGCGTTTGTTTGTTGTTGTTGGGGGTGCCTCAAGCGCAAATTTTGCGTCCGAAGGGTGCTATGGGATTGGTTGATGGTCAATGCACACCATACGCATTTTTAACTTGCATTTGTTTGTTGTTGTTTGGGGCAGGGGCCACGGAACGGTTTTCAAAGTGGGGGGGGGGGCTGAGCCAAAAGTGGGGGGGGGAGCTGATCATGCAAAAAATCACAATCCTATGGTCATTTTTACGTTTTTGTACACGGTTTTGGAAAAAAGTGGGAGAGGGGGGGCTGAAGCCCCCCCCCCCCCCCCGCAAACGCAATTGCTTCCGGAGGGTGCTACGGAATTGGTTGATGGTCAATGCACACTATGCGCATTTGTAACTGGCGTTTGTTTGTTATTTTGGGAGTGCGTCAAACGCAATTGCTTCAGGAGGGTGCTATGGAATTGGTTGATGGTCAATGCACACCATGATACGCATTTGTAACTTGCGTTTGTTTGTTGTTGTTTTGGGGGTGTGGCAAACGTAATTGCTTCAGGAGGGTGCTACGGAATTGGTTGATGGTCAATGCACACTATGCGCATTTGTAACTGGCGATTGTTTGTTGTTGTTTTGGGAGTGCTTTCAAACGCAATTACTTCCAAAGGGCCATACAGGATTGGTTGATGGTCAATGCACACCATACGCATTTGTCACTTGCGTTTGTATGTTGTTGTTTTGGGTGTGTGTCAAACGCCATTGCTTCAGGAGGGTGCTACGGAATTGGTTGATGGTCAATGCACACTATGCGCATTTGTAACTTGCGTTTGTTTGTTGTTGTTTTGGGGGTGCGTCAAACGGAATTACTTCCAAAGGGCCATACGGGATTGGTTGATGGTAAGTGCACACCATACGCATTTGTAACTTGCGTTTGTTTGTTGTTGTTTTGGGGGTGCGTCAAACGCAATTGCTTCCGGAGGGTGCTACGCCATTGGTTGATGGTCAATGCACACTATGCGCATTTGTAACTGGCGATCGTTTGTTGTTTTGGGAGTGCGTCAAACGCAATTACTTCCAAAGGGCCATACAGGATTGGTTGATGGTCAATGCACACCATACGCATTTGTCATTTGCGTTTGTATGTTGTTGTTTTGGGGGTGTGTCAAACGCCATTGCTTCAGGAGGGTGCTACGGAATTGGTTGATGGTCAATGCACACTATGCGCATTTGTAACTGGCGAGTGTTTGTTGTTTTGGGAGTGCGTCAAACGCAATTACTTCCAAAGGGCCATACAGTATTGGTTGATGGTCAGTGCACACCATACGCATTTGTAACTTGCGTTTGTTTGTTGTTGTTTTGGGGGTGCGTCAAACGGAATTACTTCCAAAGGGCCATACGGGATTGGTTGATGGTCAATGCAGACCATACACATTTGTAACTTGCGTTTGTTTGTTGTTGTTTGGGCCGCAGGGGCCGCGGAACGGTTTTCAAAGTGGGGGGCTGAGCCAAAAGTGGGGGGCTGATCATGCAAAAAATCACAATCCTATGGTCATTTTTACGTTTTTGTACACGGTTTTGGAAAAAAAAGTTGGGGGGCTGAAGCCCCCCCAGCCCCCCGCTTCCGCGGCCCCTGTGGGGTGCGTCAAACGCAATTGCTTCCGGAGGGTGCTACGGGATTGGTTGATGGTCAATACACACCACAAACTTAGACTTTGTTTAAAAATACGAATGGAAATCTAATGAATTCAATTCAAATTTTTCTATCAATATGATTAAACGTTACGACTCCCGAATACACATGAGATAGACAGGAAATACATACAAATATAATAATAATGATAATATGCATTTTGTATAGCGCCATCTATCTATCTATTCTTACTATTACTGTTAGTATTGTTACTATTATTATTACACCGGATTTAGTTCGAGCTGCCTTTCAGTGCTCGTGCATTCAATGAATTAATCCTGCCGGGGACCCATTCACCTCGCAAGGGTCGATTGGAGCATAGTGTCTTGCTGAAGGAAAACACGCCATGGCTAGGATTCGAACCCACGACCCTCTGTTTGAAAGGCTAGAGTCAGAACCACTCGACCACGGCGCGCCCACAATTCAAATTATCTTGAAATGAGCCTAACAATTATTTCAGGGGCGTATTGTACTTACTTTTCCTTTGCACAAGTCCAAAATAATGTTCGTCTCCCCATCACTGTGAATGGACACTAGATCGGAAAAACCAGGAGAATGATCGTCTTCCTGATCTTTCCAGTTGATGTTCCGACAGTTCGTCAGTGCTCGAGAAAAGTTGACTCTCTCATCAAAGTAACAATAAAGATTGCCTTCATACCATCCGAAAATATCTTGACAGCTCGAATTATCTGCTGTACCTGGAAAAAAAATCGAAGGAAACCCCACATTAATTCCTGTCATCAAATGTTTCGGTCACTGACGGATCCAGGGGGGAGGGGGCACATCCGGCTCGTGCCCCCCCCCCCCCTTGAAAGTCACAGCATATATTTTTAATTGCAATATGTCCTTCATACACAAGTGTTGCCTTTTTCTTTGTTTCTTGTCAAATTTTCTTCGGGTAAATGCTTTGAAAAATCCTGGATCCGCCCCTGGTGGCTGTTTCATAAAGCCGTTCGTAAAGTTACGAACGATTTTACGCACGACTTGAACATGTTCTTAGGTCATAGCTCAATTACATATAGGGATATCACATAGCACAAGAAAGGATCACCAGTCGTGCGTTAAGTCATTCGTATCTTACGAACAGTTTTATTGAACACCCCCCCCCAGGTTATGGTTACCAGCCATCTTGTCTCTTGATAGATCAGTAATAGGCCTACATAAACTCTTATATTTGCCACACCCACACAAGCACAACCTCACGTCCACTGGCTCACTTACAATTAAAATGGCTAAAATAATGTTTGTACTGCATGTGCAAGTGCGTTTGTCTGTGAAGGTGAGAGTATGGGTGTGTGTTTTTGCATACGTGTTTGTTGGGTCGTTCATGTGAATGTTTGTGTGTCTTGACGATTCGTTTTATAAAACGAGAACCCCAGGGATCATGCACAATTAGAAGACAATGATTTTTTTCAACAAATACTGAACTAATAATGGATTAATTTGGCATAGGTCATTCAATTGCAATTATCTAAATTTTGAGGGATTGTGGGAATGGAGCATATTGACATTGTTAGCTTGAATGTTTTAAAGCTGTGCAAATACGGGTACGGATAATTGATTTTCCTGAATGGTGTTATGATTAGCAATGCAACTTGGAATTACTACCAAGGGTGTTTCATACCCCAAAAAAAATGTCCGTAAAGTTTTCGTGCTTTTTTTTGTCATTGTTTTGCGAGCCAACGTAATACTAGTAATACGGCAAGCATTAATTTATGGTGCGGCATGATTCGTACTTTGTAGATTACTCGATCTTCGTGTTGCTACTTTGTATCATAAATGCCTGTTGTACTATTTTATTCATGTATATTCATCTTGTATCATGCGAAGTAATTCATGACCGTTCTTCTTCTTCTACTTCATGCTCGCTTCTATAGCTCTTTTCTTCCCCTCTCTTCTATTTCTTTACCTTCTATGTATTAGCCCTTTCTTTTTGTATTTGTTGTTTAGTTGTATATTTTTACAGGCGTAGGCCTATCCCGGCACAGTCAAGCACCTGCTGCCTTCTGCGTTTTTTTACGCCTCCTTCCATGTGCATAGAAACTTAATTACATACATTGTTATATTACTATACAGTAGTATTGATTTATTTCATAATATGAAATTGGATGTAACCTGCGTAATGTCAATCGGAAGAAATAAATGTTTAATTGAATTGAAATATAATTTTTCCTCACGTTCATTGCAATGGGTCCCGTGGAATCCAGCAAAACAGTAACATTTGTAGCTCTCCATAGTCTCCAAACACCAGCCGTTCTCACATAAATATTCTATACAACCTAAGATAATAAATATACGCCATAAGAAAGTTAAAATAATGACTACATATTATCCTTACATAAGTATTTACATAAAGAATTTATTTAGGCCTAGAATGACACAAAAAATATAATTCTTGATATGAACTTCCCACTTTCTCGGTTGGAGTTTAAGTTTGATCTATCACAACACTCTATATGACGGGAACCGGATCTCATTTGAAGGCCTCGATCTTCTAAAACTATGACGTTTTCATCTCACCGGATGGACTTTCAAGGGATTCCGCTAGATGTGTTGTCCTTGAGGGCGTATCAGTGGTCACCAGGTCTGCTGTGCTCGTTTCTCCCGTCTTTGTCATCATCATTTCGTCAGTCAATAGTGATTCTGCAGCTAGAAATATGAACAAAAAATTACAATCACGATATATTATTATTTGTCCTGACATGACTTTTTTTTTATTTTGACAACGAAATTATATGACTAAGCACGTTAGTTTTTCAGTGATCATTGATTTTAAATCAATTACGCTAAACATCACTTTATGTAAAAAAAAATATGTGAAATATATTAGAATTCGTTGAATCAGTTTTATATTTTCTCACGTTCATTGCAGAGGGGTCCTTGAAATCCAGCAAAGCAGATGCATTTGTAACTTTTCATAGTCTCCAAACACCAGCCGTTTTCACAGAGATCTTCATCACAATCTGAATCAAAACCAAAATTAGCCGAAGTGATTGATATTCGTTTTCAATGCAAACGATTCAGATAGTCATGACAAAATTATCATCTCTCTCCATTATGTTATGTACTTCCACACGAGAGTAGATTTTAGAATATGTCGAGGACAGTTAACAGACCATCTTGACCGTTCTGGACAGGAATACTGTGGAGGCTATCGTTTGATGTAAACAGTCCGCAGCGGGTGTAGTACGGTATTCTACGGCTATATTGCGACAGACATACGGTCCACAACGGTCACTTAGTCTTCATTGCAATTGCAGAGGGGCACTAGCGTACCTACGGGGGGGGGGGCAGAGGGTGCAGACTGCCCCCCCCCCCCCCTGACGAGTCACAACCCATGCAAGGGACATATCCTTGCCCCCTAACGAGTCTTGAAGACCTTTTTTTTTTTGGCTTGTCAATTTTTTTTCTGGTACGAAATTCTTTATTTGTGGTTGAAGACCTTTTTTTTATGCTTGTCAATTTTTTGGCGGACGAATTTGCCCCCCCCCCCCCCCACCCTGTGAAAAATCCTAGGTACGCCACTGCAGAGGGGTCTTTGAAATCCAGCAAAGCAGATGCATTTGTAACTTTTCATAGTCTCCAAACACCAGCCGTTTTCACATAGATCTTCATCACAATCTGAATCAAAACCAAAATTAGAATGAAGTGATTTTTTCATTTTTTGGTCATGTCTTCAACTTCAAGTTCTAGTAAATGAATTAACTGGACAGACAATGATCTCAGTTGTTGTTGAGTATAGAGTGTCAATATTAAATTGGATCTACGCTGAAATTCACTTCCGAACACCATTTTGGATTAACTAACAAGATGAATAGAAGCATATGGACCCTATATGATAGAAGTAAACTTAGGTTGAATTCTGGAAGCAAAATATTTTTCGAGAGCCGAAACACGTGCGAAAAACTTCCTCTGTCAAACTGCGCACTAGTGATGCGCACTGGATTGGCCCGAATCTGAGGAGAAACAGCTTTGGAATGAAGGTCGTCTAAACGCTGATTCTGTGATATCGTGATTCATGTTTGTGTTTTGAATCATGATTCAAATCATGATTCAAATCATGATTCTGGCTTGAGGTCGCATAAACGCAGCCTTAGTCTAGCTAGGCTGACGCAGGCGACCACCTAGTGTGCGAACACCTTTCGTGGATATCTTCCATGGTAATTTTTTGCAAGCTTTACTATTTCCCTAACCGAGGATCGAACCGCGGACTCTTATGTGTCTAGTCATGCACCTTGGACCACTCGGCAATTCCACCTCCGCTTGAAAAAAAAGAATAGAAATCAAAGGCACCCGCTTTGTTGAGTACCTTTTCGCTTTCAAAAGAGGAATTTCTCGGCCTGTTTGTGGAGACACCCACATCATGCCAGTCGTTTGCCACCAATGAAGACTTGCAACATGACGCACAGAGCTATACTTAGATGTAAAATGTTCCATATTTGGAAGGTTTAGTGGTCCAAATGTTTTAATACAGGAAGTAATCGTTTATTCGTAGGATTCGAAAACACAATAAGCCTTATTATTCTGCAAGTTTGATAATCCGAAAAAAGTAAGGTTCCCATAGCTAATGAGCCATCTCCGTACTCCCGAGACTTACTTCATTCTCGGACAGACGAACCTTTGAAGTACGGAATGCTAATCTATTGTCATTATCAAGAACCTTCTGAATATCAAACTCAATATTATTGTCGGATTAACAAAACTTCGGGAAATGCAGCAATTCCTACTTTTCATTTTCTGACTTACCAAAATAGCGAACATTAGTGGTACATGTAATTTCTTCGTTTTTATGATTAATGACCTTTTGAAATATCGGGAGCGCTCGCATCATTTGGTTAGTGAAATACGTATGATCTTAGTGAATTCCTACAAACAAGCCTTAAAATGCCCCTCTTCAGGTCTGAATTTCCTAAATTTTCAGCTCGCGCTTCCCGCTCGCAATATTTGATTAGTGAGATGCGTATGTTAATCATGATTACAATGACTACAAGTGCTTCATGTGTAAGTCTAACAAATTTAGCAAGCGCTTGGCACTCGCATTAGATGACTATGTTGAGATATGTATTCTCTTAATGGATTCCTAAAATAGAGTCCTTAAAATCTTCCTGTTTAGGGGTCAACATAAACAAAAATGTCAGCTAGTGCTTCGCGCTCGCATCATTTGGTTAGTGAAATACGTATGGTCTTAGTGAATTCTACAAATAAGCCTTAAAATGCCCCTCTTCATGTCTGAATTTCATAGATTTTCAGCTCGCGCTCGCAATATTTCATTAGTGACATGCGTACGTTAATCATAATTACAATGACTACAAGTGCTTCATGCGTTTAGATGTAATTCTAACAAATTTAGCAAGCGCTTGGCACTCGCATTCGATTACTGGTGAGATATGTATAATGCTAATGGATTCCTAAAATATAGTCCTTAAAATCTCCGTTTTGGGTCAATATATACAACAATTTTAGCTAGCGCTGCGTGCTCGCAATGTTTAACGAGACATGCACGTATCATGATATAACAAAATGGTTATAATGTCCCTTTTTAGGTCTGAATACCAAGAATTTTCATCTCGCGCTTCGCGCTTGCATTATTTGATCAGTGAGATACATATCCGTTTAATGGCACTGTCCTTAGACTGTCTCTATTAGTGCATTCCTGGCACCTGAGCGCGCTTCGCGTGCTCACTAAGTGACTCAATTTTTTTGCAGGTGCCCCCCCCCCCCATGCCGTGACCCACGGTACGCCACTGAACGGGAGTTTGCCGATTTTGCTTATGATTGTCGATTTTCAAAAGTTTTTGCTTTGAGGGTTTTGTTTTCAAGACGTTGATTGTGTTGCTTCATTGGTTTGAACTACTAATGTAAATGAAATAACTGTTTGTGCTTATTACCATGACCACTAGGCAAATCGATCAATTATTTGATTCTAAAGTACTTTAACCCCTTTTCCATAAAGGGGTTTTGATAAACGGAATCCATATTTGATACGAAATACGTGACATTTTGTGGCATTTAGTGGCAACTGAGAGCGCTTTGCGCGCTCACTAAGTGACTCAAAATGTTGCAGGTGCCCCCCCCCCCATGCCGTGACCCACGGTACGCCACTGAACGGGAGTTTGCCGATTTGGCTTATGATTGTCGATTTTCAAAAGTTTTTGCTTTGAGGGTTTTGTTTTCAAGACGTTGATCGTGCTGCTTCATTGGTTTGAACTACTAATGTAAATGAAATAACTGTTTGTGCTTATCACCATGACCACTAGGCAAATCATTCAATTATTTGATTCTAAAGTACTTTAACCCTTTTTCCATAATGGGGTTTTGGTAAACGGAATCCATATTTGATACGAAATACGTGACATTTTGCGGCATTTTGTGGCAACTGAGAGCGCTTTGCGCGCTCACTAAGTGACTCAAAAATGTTGCAGGTGCCCCCCCCCCCATGCCGTGACCCACGGTACGCCACTGAACGGGAGTTTGCCGATTTGGCTCATGATTGTCGATTTTCAAAAGTTTTTGCTTTGAGGGTTTTGTTTTCAAGACGTTGATCGTGTTGCTTCATTGGTTTGAACTACTAATGTAAATGAAATAACTGTTTGTGCATGACCACTAGGCAAATCGATAATTATTTGATTCTAAAGTACTTTAACCCTTTTTCCATAATGGGGTTTTGGTAAACGGAATCCATATTTGATACGAAATACGTGACATTTTGTGGCAGATAGGTCCATTCATTACATGTAGGCCTATTCGCATCGCAGATACGTATGTATACAATGATAATGGAGTCAATACTGTATAATGAAATTTAACACTGCAAACATCACAAGGCCTATACTGTACGCGACATAATACCCTTAATGATCTGTTGGGGAAAATGAAATATATTCGGATGAATGTGACTGGTGAATTTCATTCCACACATTACATAAAATTGGTAATTCTCATGAAATAAATACACCGGAAATGAATTGTAAAAAGACAAATTATGATTACATCTTCATAGATCATTGTGCTCCTTTTCACATACCTAGTCATCTAAGAAGTAAGTGCCGATAACCAAAGAAAGAAGATGTAAATAAAGTCTTATAATTTACAACAACAAAAAAGTAAATTCAGAGGTAAATTGGATGTGGATTTCTTCGAAGGGAAGCTGAAAATCGATGACAGATGCATGCACATCGCTGAAGAAATAGTAGTTTAACATATTATCTGAAACCAATGCAGGAATGCGGTTATTTGCTTTATATTCCACTTTGGAAACGATTTCATTTATACTGTGTAAATCCAATGAGCATGATGAGGGAGAGCAATAATTACACCTCAATGAACGTCTGAAATTATTTAATTTTCGGTATAACAATCCTTCGGATAAACGAACATTATGATGTATCTTACACTGTTAGAAAAGCAGAAAACAAATTAAAAAACAGATTTTACAGAAAGAAATAACCAAATATTTATGTAAATCTTTATAACAGGAAAGACTTTTTTTAATTTTTCTACAATTTTACAAAACAGGTCTGTTTAAAAAAAAGGGAGGGGGGAACAGTTTTAATACAATAAATTTTTTAATTAACATACACCAAATGCCAATTTTCTGTAATTTTACACATATACATGTAAGATTATATAAGTTCTCGAGACTCTGCTGCAGGAATTTTTTTTTAAGTACAAATTTTCTATGGAAGTATCTTATTAATATCAAATACTTGACTTTCTTTAGCCACTTTCTTGTCTCCTAACGTTAAAAAAACGACTGATATTTCCATGTTACACTCTGAGTACGATTCCTACTACGAAGATTATTGTAACATTATAATTAGACATTAACTTTCTCTCTTAACATATTTTACTTTCTCTATCCAAATGAAATTAGAGGCTGGTTTATATTTCCAAAGCTAGCTCAAAGACATGTTTTAAAGGGCGCACGAACCAACAGCCCTAATAGCCCCACCTCAATTCCTCAATGACTCCGATCTGGCAAGGTTCATTACACACAATCCATCATTCTGAGCAATGTGGTCTCAAAATTTAGCCCTACTTGAACGACAACACACCGATTTACTTCTCAATGCATTCATATCGCAATAGATATGTTCCCAAGTAGCTTAACAAAGTAATTTTCCTTTCTAAACACTTCGGGGTTTCTCTACAAATAAAACTATAGGACAATTTATCCTCTTAATTTTTTAAAGTTATCTCGAATTGTATTTTTACGCATATTGCTGCTTTTTGTGAACCCTCGTCTTCACTGCTGTATTCCGTTCAACATAGTACCTACTATACCTGAACATGGCGTCATACACTGTAAAGGCCACGGACATACGTGGGCCTCAAAGTCTGTTTCGTGTCCTCAGAAAATTGAATGACATAAATGCTGTTACAATAATTTTGCAAGATACATAAACAGTGAAGATGAGCTATCAAACGATGATACTAGTCTCTGTTCAGACGTAGTGCTTAAAAAATATAGGTTCCAGCCTCCCAATAGTAAATTGCCAATTCGTCCACTGCCAACTCGTCCACTCACCATTATGCTCATCAACCTTCATTTAGTCTAATGCCATTTCGTCTAACAACCATTCAGTCCAGTAACCGTTTGCTCCAATCATCACGTCTTCTAATCACCAGTTCGCCTATGACCATTTCGTCTAATAACCAGTTGGTCTAGTACCCATTTTCTTTTCATTCTTTTCGCCCAATTAACACTTTTCCAATTAGACCAAATGATTTACTGACTAAATGGCTATTGGACCAACTGGTTATCAGACGAAATGGCAATTAGACCATGTGGATAGTGGACGAATTGATGATTGACCAAATGATAGTAGACGAGTTGGTAATTAGACCAATTGGCATTAGACCTATTGGAAATAAACCCTCCAAAATTAATGCTTTTTTGACAAATTTCCGAGGTTCAGAAACCGATTTTACAACTAATTAATGCAAATAAAAACCACTCTGTCCTTTAAAGCCCCCTCACACCTGACCGAATGTAGGCGGACGAAGGGTGACGAATGGTAAAATGAACGAAATGCACGCGAATTCAACGAAATTCAAATAAAATTTCCTTCAGATCATGCGATCAGTAACTGTTGACAAATTTTATCAACGAACGGTAAGCGAAGGAGAAATATGACATTCAAAGGATATCGATTTTTCGGTTCACCTCTTTGAGAAAATTGCTTCCGAAGGCGAGCGAAGTGTTGATATATCCCAATAAGACGAAGGAATAGTCACCAATGGTTTGATATGGCGTGCGATTAGAAACGAAGACGAGGGAATAGATCAGGCAAATTTGTTCGTTGTGTCATCGTGTTGCTTCGTTACGGGTTCTTTCGAGATCGGTCCACTTTGGCAAAAGCGCGAAGAGGGACTATGCGCGACAAAAACGCACGAACGATAAACGAACGATTACCGCAGACTAAATAAGAGATGCGAATTCAAACAGATGACCAACGATTTTTCAATTCGTCGGGAAATTTTAAACATGTTCAAAATTTCCGCGCGAATTTGAATAATCGCAGCTGTTAGTTCAGAAGATGTACGAACCCAAACATGAAGGGTAAATATGATTTACCATTAGATACCATTGAAAACGATTTTGTAAAAAATGCCTTTCGCCAGCCATCGCAAGGCATATTTCAGGCAATTCGGTTAGACTTAAGTAAAAAGTTCGAGTTACATTTTGGTGCGCAGTTAAACGAATTCCTTGCCCAGTGGACTCAGCTCCGTTAAAATCATAAGCCCGTTTACTGAAATCTGGTTAAACTTGGACTGTGGTCTAACCTTGTGCTAAATTTATGGGAAGCAAAAAATGCTATTGTAAAATTCAAATGTTTGCTGTGCTCATATGTTTCACGTTACTGCTGAAGGAAACAATTTTGGTTACTACTACTAGATAGCTCTGAATTATTTGAGTGTCAATTGAGCTGATAGATTAAAGCTGTACTGATAGACCAGGGGCACGTCTTACAAAGAGTTACGATTGATCTGATTAACCCGAACTGTAGGGTAATAATTGTTGATTGATGTCATAATTGTTTGTACAAGATCTTTGCACAATGTACTTTGTAAAAAATTACAAATAGAAGACCGTGCACTGAATTTTCAAGAAATCAATGAGTGTATATGAGTTTACAGCATATCTAGACAAATATTTCGAGCAAACATGCAATAGGTGTTGATGTTGCCGGCTTTCCATAGATATGACTGATCAGATCAACGGGGTCTAGTGTATAACTTAAACCTGAGCTCAGAATATGAGCCATGGGGTCGAAAGGGGACCAGCTTACCTGGAAATCTACAAACTCGGTGACCAAAGGTTTGTGAGTTATCATTCCTGGTGGGACACGAGTCCTCAGTAGATGAAACGCGAATGATCTTTGGAATAGTCTGCACCATACTTCCATTGGGATGAAGTTTCTTCCGGCATTCAAGAAACATTGGTAAGGTGTAATTCAGACCTAAGCCATCTGGACACGCAGTTGATCCATTCGATGAACCAAGTATAACTAAAATAATTAGTTGAAAATAAATTCAAAGTATTGCCGATACCGTCGGATTTTAATGTAATGTCTACTAGTATATTGTATTCAACCTGAATTTTACATTTTTTAAAACTTCGTTATTTAGCTGGGATTAACTCTGATTCGAGATAAAGTACCTGGAAATCTTAATTCATGTCACTCAGAATATGTTGCATTCGGGCTGATGATTGAGCCAATTCGAAACCAGTTACTCAAAACGGTAGGATAAAAGTTACATTGATTAGTATGAAGTTGACACGACATTTGCTCCTGCGACAATTTATTTGGGTTGGGGTTGCAATATGGTTATATGTTAGGGTTAGGTTTAGGGTAGGGTATAATGTTAAACCCAGGGTTTAAAGGGATGGTCCGGGCTGAAAGTATGTATAGCTTAATAAATAGAGTAGAATTCACTGAGCAAAATGCCGAAAATTTTATCAAAATCGGATAACAAATAACAAAGTTATTGAATTTTAAAGTTGAGCAATATTTTGTGAAAACAGTCGTCATGAATATTCATTAGGTGGGCTGATGATGTCACATCCCCACTTGTTCTTTTGTATTTTATTATATGAAATGAGGTTTATTCAAATTTTTTCCTCCAAGAATTAGAAAAATTGGATTGACAACTGATTTAGTGCATTATATATTTATTGCTGCAACTGATTTCATTATAAGGGAGACATATTATTTGCACAAGTATGAAATAATGAAAAAAATTATGATTTCATGTAATAACATAAGAAAACGGAAAGTGGAGATATGACATCATCAGCCCACCTAATGAATATTCATGACGACTGTTTCCACAAAATATTGCTAAACTTTAAACTTCAATAACTTTATTATTTGTTATCCGATTTTGATGAAATTTTCGGCATTTTGTTCAGTGACTGTATTAAGATATAAATTTTTATTCAGCCCGGACCATCCCTTTAAGTTCGTCATTCGATCAGTGTTTGGGATTTAAAGCGGACTAATTGTCGCCGGAGTAAATGTCATGGAACCCTAGCCGAACAAACCATGTCCCCGTCACGAGTTCAATGCTTAGATGATTTTAACTTGGGAGGAATCAAACTGGGACACACAATATATGCATAACGGACATTTCAATTAATCTATCTATCTACATGTCTTCCCGAATACAACGTGTGTAATATTATAAGGGAGGATTCATCATTCATACCAAAGTTCCGTCATTGGGTTTCGAGCCAGTTATTCATGTTCCACAGTCTTGCATTTTCATCACATATTTATAAAACGAAGCAGGCCTATTTGTCATGAAATTAATTCAAGTGTTAATACTTAGCTCAAGAAAAAATCTTTTTCACTAGATTCCTTCATAAAGATCATGCAAGAATCGAAATAATATGTTTGAAAAGCCTACCTGGTAACAAACATGCTGCGAGTCCGTACTTGAATAGCGAACACATAATCTGTTAAAATTCGATATAAAACGACGAGAGTAAAAGTAAAATATTGTGACGTGCCAATCTCATCAGCCTTATAGTCAATATCAACGTAGGAATCTCCCGTTTCATACACCATCAATGGTTATATCATATCATTTTCACGACCAAGTGGGGCCTGACCGCCGGTATGACCACCTCCAACATGTCAAATGTCATCATTCAGTTTGATAATCATCATGAAGATCATCTCAATTACCTCATCATCATCACCATCAGCATCACTATCATCATCACATCCAGCATCACTATAATCATCACCATGGATACCACCATCACCATCAACATAATTATATACGCTCCCTTTTTTTACTTTGATGTTCTTATTTGTTTTTTCTCAGGCAGTGTATAATGGTCAATAATTTGGTATACACAATCATAATTTGACTTTATAACTAAATTGAATTCAATCACAGAGGTACTTATCATTTCAAGCTCTGTTTCTTTTCAGAGCCTAATTTTGATGTTGTCTACATCATGTGTAAACACGCTATAGATTTTGTAAAATTATGCATCAAAGTTTTATTGCCAATTTAACTCGATCCTTGTGTAATTTTTATATATATATTGTATGGTTACAGACAACGTTTAACTGTCCTTTTTACACATGAAAAGTAAACGCTTGAAATTGAAACGTCTTTCAAAGTTACCATCAAAATTCAATATAGATCGTGATGCCAATTATCATAGTCATTTGATCTCAGAAGGGTAATAATTCTTGCAGAAATATTTTAATGTACGATTGTGACATAAAAGCTTTATGCAAAAATGGGTGACGCTACATGATCAAAAAGTCATGCTTGGGTATGAGAATCTTAACCATAATTATCAACTGGCATTATGTCTACATTGTCGGAGTAGGTCTTAGAGTATACTTGCCATTTTTGTAGATCTAGCGGCAACTGAATGTTGAGACAAATATGCGAGATTGACAATATTTTTCTATAGTAGGACTAAAGGTTCATCGCGTGAGCAAAACTTTCTGATGATTTAAGGGGAGGTATTTTGTAATAACGTTCTGCACAGAACGTCGACTAAATTCGTCCCGAAGTTACCAAGCCCGCTCGCTGATGTAGTTATAGAGCATGCAGAGCGAAATAAAATGCAACGTTTTTCGACGACGGATTCTGATTGGCCTTTTTGTCTTTTGACAAACTTCTGGCAATGTGGCGCCTAGCTGTATGCGTGATTGTCAGAAATATGGGATCGAAATGGCTAAATAAAGGTGGAGGTCTCCTTTCTTTGATCTCTGCTGATTGGCTGGCGAACACCAAGGCGGTATCGACACAACCA
Organism: Lytechinus pictus; assembly: GCF_037042905.1. NCBI lineage: Eukaryota > Metazoa > Echinodermata > Echinoidea > Temnopleuroida > Toxopneustidae > Lytechinus > Lytechinus pictus. The sequence continues at coordinate 12,614,075 of NC_087261.1, read as the reverse complement.
ATGAAAATGGTGAAAGTTATGGCTCTGGTGTCTTGGATGTCGAGAAGCGAAAGTATATCCCATTAACCCAGTACATATCCTCCATAAGTGTGGTGGAGAAAATAATGATTTATGAGTTTACATTTTCATACATGGAATCATTCTAATCAATGTTTTTATTAGAAAGTCAAAAAGGGGCCTAAGCTTTCGATCCTAGCAGAATCTTCGTCGGAGGCAAAATGACAAACATATAAAGTGGAACAACCATAATATATACCACAAACAAGCTACAGCAACACTAGAAACAAGGAGACAAAAGGGGCATTAGTGAGTAGAGAAGACCAATCAGGTTAGTGAAGGGGATGAAAGAAAAGGAGTAGGCAGACACAAAGGGAAGTTAGTGTAAGTAAGGCCAGTAAAAGACCTCAAGCCAAGAGGGATTAAAATAATGAGGCAGGCAACATCAAACAGGATCTGGAACAAAACAGTGATAATGGGATGAAAAACAAGACAATTAGTGAGAGGTGGGTCAAACAGGTTACAAAGAAAGGCTTAATAAACTGGTGCATAAGAGTGGGGGAAAAAAGAAAAAGAATGGGGAACAACTGATAATGTGCAAAAGACATATAAGTATATATGATAAAGCATTAAACAAACTAAGAGAAGAAGGTAAGTGTAAATATGTATCTATAAGTGATATGTATATAAATATATCCAAAAAAGAAATGTATATGAAAAAATATATAAATACACATATGGTGTAACTGATATTGTACTCCGCTAGGTGTGACGGGAAAAAAACATAAGACTATATAGTAGGAAAAAAATAAGAAAAAAAAAAACCTGTATATGTGAAAAAGAGGAAGCAAATTGCCTAAAAAGGTAAAAGCAAATATGGAAGGGAGGGGGTGTATTATGAAGAAACCATAGTATACATGTAAATAAGCAAATGTGGTAAATCTAAGAGGTGAGTGGAGAAAAAACAAATATATATATATATATATATATATATAATAATTAATATATCGCCTGAATAAGGAAGGAAAAATTGGAGCTGAGCTTGTATGAGATATGGGAGGAAAGTAGAGTAAGAAACTATAATGTAACTATTCAAAAGAGCTGAGGGGAAAAATTATATGTATATATAAATTGAAAGTGGAAAGGAAAGAAAAATCAGTCGTTCCCCTCTTGGATGTTCAGGCCCTGAGGTTGGGTGGTGCGAAGTCGTCTCATCCAGAGCTTCTCCCTGCTAGTACGGACTGAGTCAGGACGGGTACCTAAAGATTCGATGCCCTGTAGCATCATGTCAGTGATGGAGTGGTTGGGGAGGTTAAAATGGCGGCCAACTGGAGTGTCCAGCTTTGCTGTGTTGACGGTGGATATGTGCCCGTAGAATCGTTAATGTTTTTATTGTCTTTTTTGTGAAATATCATAATGTGTGTTTGCGAGGGTGGGAGGGCACGTGCGCGTGTATGATTGTACACACTGTCGAAATGATTAATGCTTCCATTCTTCGTTGACAATCTTGTGTGAAGAGGGAAAGGAAAAGTAAAGAAAAGGCAGACGCATGACTGGTAGAAAAGGAGTAAAGTCGGAAAAGGGAGGAAAGGAATGACATAACAAAAAAAGAAGGGGAAAACGGAAGGAAAGGGGACGAAAATGAAGAAAAGAACAGGTGATAATAATAATAAGGCATTTAGGAACACTATACATAGTACACTATATCATAGCGTTTACACTGTAGATCAATTTACAACACTTAAAAAAGCTACATCTATCCTAGATAAAATGAATGTGTAGCAAAAAGTAACAGCTAAGGAGAGGGTCTGCCTACAGAGCGACCACTCACATAAAAAAAAATAATAATAAAAAAAAATAAAAATAAAAAATAAAGATTATTGTTCCGAAATACTAATAAATGAGTGAGATAGATGACATAGATTAAGAGATGGAAAATTGGAATTCGATTTTATGGCGGGAAATAGAAAAAAGGCAAAAAGAATTGGAAAATCAGGTAGAATGAAATTGGCTAAAAAGCTAAAGGGGAAAAGTTTAATTATGAAGAAAAAAGAAAATTAAAAGACAAGAATTTAGGTACACACTCGGGCTGCCGAGGATTGAAACTAAAGAAGGGGAAGAAAAAATAGGATGGCGTATAAAGTCCATAAGGCTTGCTAAATTTCAAGGAATAACATTCCCAATCAGGAAATTATTAAACTTTGAGAGGTTCCTGACCTACCGCACAAGAAATGCGCAAGGCTACACATGCCCTGTAATTATATTTTTAAAATTCACAACAACAGTTTTCTCGTTCGCTTCGCTCGCTCGTGTCGCTTTCCCCCCTCATTTCCCATGTTGTGCCCTCTCTGAAGTAATATGTTTTGTAATTATATACCCGCGATTTCATTGAAAATAACGACAAGTTTTGATAATGGCTGAATGAATCTCGAGAGGTAATGAGAGAGGCTCCGCCCCGGACTCCACATACGTGGCACTGGCGTACAAATGGAATGGTTTTGGGCCCTGGCCCCCAAAAGTTCTACGACCAAGAACCAAAAAGAAGATAAAGGGACTGGGAAAATGTAAGGTATAAAGTTATTTTCTGAATATCATTTTAATTAATGCTCTGAAAAGAGGAAAGCTCATTCTTGCTGCTCATCTCTTCCAAAAATTTACAATTTGAAGTCGAATTTGGACGTATTTTTTCTACTTTCTAGTTTCACAGAATAATAATGATAATAATAATAATAATAGGCATTTATATAGCGCCATCTATCTAGAAATATTCTATTCCGAGGCGCCATGGGCGGAAATACCAGGGGGGACAGGGGGGACGTGTCCCCCCTACTCAAAATAGTAGGGAGGACACAATAAATGTCCCCCTTCTATTTGTGGTCTTTTATGATGGTAAGAAATACATCATTGAAAAACGAAATAAACATGTATTTTAGGACAAGATGACCTTACTTTTGGGATGATAACCCTTTTTTTTTTCTTTTTTTTTTTTGCTTGTCAAATTTTCCAGCCCCTTGTCCCCCCTACCTTTTGGGAGAGATTTCCGCCCCTGCGAGGCGCACAAGAAAAGAAAGAATAAGAAAGTTTGGATGGGTGTCAAAGTGCCAATAACTAATACTGTTAAAAAAAGATAAGACTTCAGTTTAGATTTGAATGACATAATTCTCAAAAGAAAAATCCCTCTCTCTCTCTCTCTTATTTGAACAAGATTTAACAGTCTCATGTTTTCATGTATTGGCAATAGTTGATCACCATGCTCACTGTGTGTTTGCTTTTTACATAATATCATCATAGTAATCATCTTCTCCTCCTACTCTACATTTTCTTCTTTCTCTTCTTAGCTTCTATCAAGGAGTAAAATGCCTTGATTTCTCAGAAATTGCCATTTTCAGCATTTCAATACCCTCTTTTTTCGTTGAGATATCATTTCAGAGTACAATAATGATAACTGCCAAGTCATCAATACGGGATTGTTTTAACATGCTTTTATCCAAATCCTGACATTAATAATTGGCCTGCTTCTATTCCACTCCACTTCCTGACATTGTAATGTATTGTTTTTATTTTCCATCAATCAAAAATGATAAGAATGATAAATATATATATATTGACCATAACAAAGATGATCAGTAAAAAGACGGAGGGATTGCCCTACTCAGCAATGATAACATACCAACGCTGTTTTACAAAGGGTCCCTTATAGAGATGCACGTGTAAACATATAAAGCAGAAAAGGAAAAACTTAGTTGACTTGCTATAACAAAATGTAAAAAAAAAATCAGGGATCTGAACAGAAAGTTACAAAAAGTCTGGGGAAATGGTTTAAAGGCTTTCCATCAACTGTGTCAGTCCATCTGGGTATCAACGTTGGTATTGCAATGTATACTATGAAAAACAAAAGATGGCAAAGTTGAGATACTTGTGATAGATCCGGGTACATATACCGGCAGACATCCAGAATGGTTTAAATCTCTATAACTAAGGATAATGCAGGTAAAAAAAGGCATGAAAGGGGGGAGTGGCGGACCCTGACCCGGAGGAGACAAAGCATTGGAGGGGCACTATTTGTGAACAATGCTGTGCCCCTCCAATGCTTTGTCTCCTCTGGGTCACGGTCCGCCACTGCAGGTAGGGGAATAGAAATGTATCTAACACCATGAACACCACATGAAATCATTTATTTATTTATTTATTTATTTATTTATTCATGTTTTATTTAACAAAAAATCGATAAAAAGAACAGTGGAGGGTAGTCCGGTTCAGTTACAAAACTGATTTACAAGGCATGCTTCGGAGAAGAGGCTGGAATTTATTTGCCCTCTCTGTTCTTTTTTTTTACATACCGTTGTTTTCCTTCGATGACGTCGACATTGATAAGCAACTTGATAACAGTGGTTCGTATTAGAAATTTTCTTCATTTCTGATTATTCAAACTGCACTTTTATTTATTTTATTTTACTTTACATTTTGATGTTACTTGCTTTATTTCACCTTCCTTCTCGTCATTTCACTCCATTTTACTTTTCTTCACATTAGATTGATTTAATTTACCATGTTTACTGACTTTGTGTCACTTTCTTTACTCCTAACTTTACTCCTCATCACTTCTAATCTGCATGCACAGACCCTTGTCTTTCACAATACGCACAGTGCAGAGTCTGAAGTAGGGAGACTAGATTAACTGTGTTCTAGATTAACTATGTACTCTATACACATACAGAGTCTTCGGGTTCTAGTCTTTACTCTAGACCGGTTATTGGTTAAAGTGTCATATATGAGTCTGTTCTTGCAGACTACTTCACTCTCATTTAAGTTCACTGCAATTCGCTTCACTACACTTTAGTTCACTCCAATTAACCGCATTTCATAATACCTTGTACTTTCCTTTACACTTCTTTATTTATACACACTTCATTTTGATTAATATTAAAGTATGTTACTTCAAATCACTAGCTTGAATTCACAATGTTCAGTTCACTTCACTATGCTTCACTTATTTTTACTTTTACTGGACTTTTACTTAACTTCACTTACCTCACTTGGCTTTACTTCAGTTTTATTTTACGTCGCTTTATCTTACTTCACTTTACTTTCCTCACTTCACTTCGCTTCAGTTAGATTCACTTTACTTTACTTTACTTCATTTCACTTAATCTAGCTTCACATAACTTCACTTCACAGCTTCACTCAACTTTACTCTGATTTACTTAACTTTACATAATTTTACTTGGCTTTGCTTTACTTCAGTCATGTCGGTGATTAACAATCCATGATTATTATTCAACAAAAAAATACCACCTGTCTGAATTCCCTTTTCAAATCAATTCACTTCTTCTCATTTTACTCTTTACTCTGAGTCACTTTACTTTTAATACACTATTTTTAATTTTATTTACTTTACTCTCCCCACTAAATATCTAAACTTTCATACTTTCTATTTCGTGACATCATTTTATCGAATTATATTTATAACCTATTACGGTTCCCATGTTGCCCTCCCTCATGGCTGCTATTGTTTCAAGCAATTACCTGCTTATAGCTGGCCCTGCATTTTTACCCATCGTACTATTTCACATGCTTCATTTATGTAGTTTTCAGTCTTATACATTATTTATCTTTTAGATTGTCATGCAAATACGTACTAATTTATGTCATTGTCATTTTATCAATTGTTTTTATTTGTTATTGATTTATGAATAAAATACAGAAACTCCTGCAAAAAAAAACTTGACGTTGCTATACTTCCATGTCGCACTGTCCATGCCATTTGAGAAAATACCCACTTGTCTTCATCCTTATCTCACGTTATACTTTACTTTATATTCCTTTACTTTACTTAAATTTAATTTAATTTACGTTCATGGTACACGAACCACGAAGTTTTTAAATGTTCAGTAAGTATATCAAATGATTTAATCAAGATACAAATGGAGACACATGTATTCTGAGAATAGGGTAAAAATTCGCAAACACCAACTCTCGATGAATATGCCTTTGAATGGGGATTTGTTTATAATCAGCAGTTGGAAGGTTTGTATTTTCGAAGGTCACATCAACATTAACAAGATCATTTGAACAAACGGCTGAACGTAAAACAGGCAATTATAGGTTACAACAATGATAATGACATATGTTCTTCAAACACATTGAGAAAAACATTTGAATATTTCCTACATCATATATAAAAAAACATTTATTGTATAATAGTGTGTGATTGACCCATTTACATTATCGCCTTTATTTTGCATATAAGGTAATGATCATTTTCAGTGATCAGTAAATTTTTGAGAGAAACAAGTGTTAGGTTCATAGAGGAATATAAGGGTGTCTGGAAAACGAAGACCGAAGACCGGGGACTCATATCACACTCGTGTGAAAGCGTTTGTAGTTCACGCCCAGTGTGTACAAAGCGGTGCAAAGTGTGTACAAAACACGTGCGCGGGTTAGAATGGACTTTGGACCTTGCCCCGACACATGTTCTCCCATTGACAATGCACGGGTCCCCGGTCTTCGATCTTCGTTTTCCAAACCCGTTGTTGGGTGTCTGGAAAACGAAGACCGAAGACCGGGGATCGCATTCGTTTAGCTAAGATACCACTTATAAATGTAATTATGAAGGCCTCTATTATTCAGCTCAAATTCAAGAATATTCTGATCTAGAATACATTAATGTCACTAATTGGCTGATAATGAAGTCATGTTAATTGCTTGTGTCAATAAATAGTATAGTTAGACCAGTTGAAGCGGGATAGGTCTCCCATTTTACACCACTATTCCACTGAGACAAGTAACAAACTCCAGTAATCAATCAGACCAGTTTCAAATTTCCAGTTAAAGGTTAACTCTAGACCATGCAGTAATTTCAGACCAATTTAATTCTTAACTGGTCCAGTAAAGTGAACTCGACCAGTTAGACCAGTATGCCGTTTTTCCATTTTCCAGAATTACATTCTGTGAACTTATTTTTCCTTCTTAATTGGCTGACATTAATTTGCAATTTTACTACCATTGACATAACGCATGTCCCCGGTCTTCGGTCTTCGTTTTCGAAACCTGTTGTTGGGTGTCTGGAAAACGAAGACCGAAGACCGGGGATCGCGCCAATTCGTCTAGCTAAGATAGGCCTATAATATTCAGCACCAGTTTAAGAATATTCTGATCTTGGATACGTCATCAGCTATGATTGGCTGCGGATAAGTTATGGTTATTTGTGTGAATTTCGTTATCAGCTAGGGCATGATATTAAGGATAACGTACATATTTCACCCACGGAATTCAGCCATTGCAATTCTGAAAACTGTCATAAAACTGAAAACTTGCATACAATACACCTCATACTGCGCAATCACGTACAAGCAGACTCAACTCAACTGGCGTTTGCAACTATTTTACTACCATTAACATTACGCATGTCCCCGGTCTTCGGTCTTCGTTTTCCAAACCTGTTGTTGGGTGTCTGGAAAACGAAGACAGAAGACCGGGGATTGCGTATTCGTCTAGCTAAGATAGGCCTATAATATTCAGCTCCAGTTCAAGAATATTCTGATCTTGGATACGTCATCAGCTATGATTGGCTGCGGATAAGTTATGGTTATTTGTGTGAATATCGTTATCAGCTAGGGCATGATATTAAGGATAACGTACATATTTCACCCACGGAATTCAGCCATTGCAATTCTGAAAACTGTCATAAAACTAAAAACTTGCATACAATACACTTCATACTGCGCAATCACGTACAAGCAGACTCAACTCAACTGGCGTTTGCAACTATTTTATACTACCATTGACATTACGCATGTCCCCGGTCTTCGGTCTTCGTTTTCCAAACCTGTTGTTGGGTGTCTGGAAAACGAAGACAGAAGACCGGGGATTGCGTATTCGTCTAGCTAAGATAGGCCTATAATATTCAGCACCAGTTCAAGAATATTCTGATCTTGGATACGTCATCAGCTATGATTGGCTGCGGATAAGTTATGGTTATTTGTGTGAATATCGTTATCAGCTAGGGCATGATATTAAGGATAACGTACATATTTCACCCACGGAATTCAGCCATTGCAATTCTGAAAACTGTCATAAAACTGAAAACTTGCATACAATACACCTCATACTGCGCAATCACGTACAAGCAGGATCAACTGGCGTTTGCAACTATTGTATACTACCATTGACATTACGCTTGTCCCCGGTCTTCGGTCTTCGTTTTCCAAACCTGTTGTTGGGTGTCTGGAAAACGAAGACAGAAGACCGGGGATTGAGTATTCGTCTAGCTAAGATAGGCCTATAATATTCAGCACCAGTTCAAGAATATTCTGATCTTGGATACGTCATCAGCTATGATTGGCTGCGGATAAGTTATGGTTATTTGTGTGAATATCGTTATCAGCTAGGGCATGATATTAAGGATAACGTACATATTTCACCCACGGAATTCAGCCATTGCAATTCTGAAAACTGTCATAAAACTGAAAACTTGCGTACAATACACCTCATACTGCGCAATCACGTACAAGCAGACTCAACTCAACTGGCGTTTGCAACTATTTTACTACCATTGACATTATTACGCATGTCCCCGGTCTTCGGTCTTCGTTTTCCAAACCTGTTGTTGGGTGTCTGGAAAACGAAGACAGAAGACCGGGGATTGCGTATTCGTCTAGCTAAGATGGGCCTATGATATTCAGCTCCAGTTTAAGAATATTCTGATCTTGGATACGTCATCAGCTATGATTGGCTGCGGATAAGTTATGGTTATCTGTGTGAATATCGTTATGAGCTAGGGCATGATATTAAGGATAACGTACATATTTCACCCACGGAATTCAGCCATTGCAATTCTGAAAACTGTCATAAAACTGAAAACTTGCATACAATACACCTCATACTGCGCAATCACGTACAAGCAGAGTCAACTCAACTGGCGTTTGCAACTATTTTATACCGTTACCATTGACATTACGCATGTCCCCGGTCTTCGGTCTTCGTTTTCCAAACCTGTTGTTGGGTGTCTGGAAAACGAAGACAGAAGACCGGGGATTGCGTATTCGTCTAGCTAAGATGGGCCTATGATATTCAGCTCCAGTTTAAGAATATTCTGATCTTGGATACGTCATCAGCTATGATTGGCTGCGGATAAGTTATGGTTATCTGTGTGAATATCGTTATGAGCTAGGGCATGATATTAAGGATAACGTACATATTTCACCCACGGAATTCAGCCATTGCAATTCTGAAAACTGTCATAAAACTGAAAACTTGCATACAATACACCTCATACTGCGCAATCACGTACAAGCAGAGTCAACTCAACTGGCGTTTGCAACTATTTTATACCGTTACCATTGACATTACGCATGTCCCCGGTCTTCGGTCTTCGTTTTCCAAACCTGTTGTTGGGTGTCTGGAAAACGAAGACAGAAGACCGGGGATTGAGTATTCGTCTAGCTAAGATAGGCCTATAATATTCAGCACCAGTTCAAGAATATTCTGATCTTGGATACGTCATCAGCTATGATTGGCTGCGGATAAGTTATGGTTATTTGTGTGAATATCGTTATCAGCTAGGGCATGATATTAAGGATAACGTACATATTTCACCCACGGAATTCAGCCATTGCAATTCTGAAAACTGTCATAAAACTGAAAACTTGCGTACAATACACCTCATACTGCGCAATCACGTACAAGCAGACTCAACTCAACTGGCGTTTGCAACTATTTTACTACCATTGACATTATTACGCATGTCCCCGGTCTTCGGTCTTCGTTTTCCAAACCTGTTGTTGGGTGTCTGGAAAACGAAGACAGAAGACCGGGGATTGCGTATTCGTCTAGCTAAGATGGGCCTATGATATTCAGCTCCAGTTTAAGAATATTCTGATCTTGGATACGTCATCAGCTATGATTGGCTGCGGATAAGTTATGGTTATCTGTGTGAATATCGTTATGAGCTAGGGCATGATATTAAGGATAACGTACATATTTCACCCACGGAATTCAGCCATTGCAATTCTGAAAACTGTCATAAAACTGAAAACTTGCATACAATACACCTTATACTGCGCAATCACGTACAAGCAGAGTCAACTCAACTGGCGTTTGCAACTATTTTATACCGTTACCATTGACATTACGCATGTCCCCGGTCTTCGGTCTTCGTTTTCCAAACCTGTTGTTGGGTGTCTGGAAAACGAAGACAGAAGACCGGGGATTGCGTATTCGTCTAGCTAAGATGGGCCTATGATATTCAGCTCCAGTTTAAAAAATTTCTGATCTTGGATACGTCATCAGCTATGATTGGCTGCGGATAAGTTATGGTTATCTGTGTGAATATCGTTATGAGCTAGGGCATGATATTAAGGATAACGTACATATTTCACCCACGGAATTCAGCCATTGCAATTCTGAAAACTGTCATAAAACTGAAAACTTGCATACAATACACCTCATACTGCGCAATCACGTACAAGCAGACTCAACTCAACTGGCGTTTGCAACTATTTTATACCGTTACCATTGACATTACGCATGTCCCCGGTCTTCGGTCTTCGTTTTCCAAACCTGTTGTTGGGTGTCTGGAAAACGAAGACAGAAGACCGGGGATTGCGTATTCGTCTAGCTAAGATAGGCCTATAATATTCAGCTCCAGTTTAAGAATATTCTGATCTTGGATACGTCATCAGCTATGATTGGCTGCGGATAAGTTATGGTTATTTGTGTGAATATCGTTATCAGCTAGGGCATGATATTAAGGATAACGTACATATTTCACCTACGGAATTCAGCCATTGCAATTCTGAAAACTGTCATAAAACTGAAAACTTGCATACAATACACCTCATACTGCGCAATCACGTACAAGCAGACTCAACTCAACTGGTGTTTGCAACTATTTTACTACCATTGACATTACGCATGTCCCCGGTCTTCGGTCTTCGTTTTCCAAACCTGTTGTTGGGTGTCTGGAAAACGAAGACAGAAGACCGGGGATTGCGTATTCGTCTAGCTAAGATAGGCCTATAATATTCAGCTCCAGTTTAAGAATTTTCTGATCTTGGATACGTCATCAGCTATGATTGGCTGCGGATAAGTTATGGTTATTTGTGTGAATATCGTTATCAGCTAGGGCATGATATTAAGGATAACGTACATATTTCACCCACGGAATTCAGCCATTGCAATTCTGAAAACTGTCATAAAACTGAAAACTTGCGTACAATACACCTCATACTGCGCAATCACGTACAAGCAGACTCAACTCAACTGGCGTTTGCAACTATTTTACTACCATTGACATTATTACGCATGTCCCCGGTCTTCGGTCTTCGTTTTCCAAACCTGTTGTTGGGTGTCTGGAAAACGAAGACAGAAGACCGGGGATTGCGTATTCGTCTAGCTAAGATGGGCCTATGATATTCAGCTCCAGTTTAAGAATATTCTGATCTTGGATACGTCATCAGCTATGATTGGCTGCGGATAAGTTATGGTTATCTGTGTGAATATCGTTATGAGCTAGGGCATGATATTAAGGATAACGTACATATTTCACCCACGGAATTCAGCCATTGCAATTCTGAAAACTGTCATAAAACTGAAAACTTGCATACAATACACCTCATACTGCGCAATCACGTACAAGCAGAGTCAACTCAACTGGCGTTTGCAACTATTTTATACCGTTACCATTGACATTACGCATGTCCCCGGTCTTCGGTCTTCGTTTTCCAAACCTGTTGTTGGGTGTCTGGAAAACGAAGACAGAAGACCGGGGATTGCGTATTCGTCTAGCTAAGATGGGCCTATGATATTCAGCTCCAGTTTAAGAATATTCTGATCTTGGATACGTCATCAGCTATGATTGGCTGCGGATAAGTTATGGTTATCTGTGTGAATATCGTTATGAGCTAGGGCATGATATTAAGGATAACGTACATATTTCACCCACGGAATTCAGCCATTGCAATTCTGAAAACTGTCATAAAACTGAAAACTTGCATACAATACACCTCATACTGCGCAATCACGTACAAGCAGAGTCAACTCAACTGGCGTTTGCAACTATTTTATACCGTTACCATTGACATTACGCATGTCCCCGGTCTTCGGTCTTCGTTTTCCAAACCTGTTGTTGGGTGTCTGGAAAACGAAGACAGAAGACCGGGGATTGCGTATTCGTCTAGCTAAGATGGGCCTATGATATTCAGCTCCAGTTTAAGAATATTCTGATCTTGGATACGTCATCAGCTATGATTGGCTGCGGATAAGTTATGGTTATCTGTGTGAATATCGTTATGAGCTAGGGCATGATATTAAGGATAACGTACATATTTCACCCACGGAATTCAGCCATTGCAATTCTGAAAACTGTCATAAAACTGAAAACTTGCATACAATACACCTCATACTGCGCAATCACGTACAAGCAGAGTCAACTCAACTGGCGTTTGCAACTATTTTATACCGTTACCATTGACATTACGCATGTCCCCGGTCTTCTGTCTTCGTTTTCCAAACCTGTTGTTGGGTGTCTGGAAAACGAAGACAGAAGACCGGGGATTGAGTATTCGTCTAGCTAAGATAGGCCTATAATATTCAGCACCAGTTCAAGAATATTCTGATCTTGGATACGTCATCAGCTATGATTGGCTGCGGATAAGTTATGGTTATTTGTGTGAATATCGTTATCAGCTAGGGCATGATATTAAGGATAACGTACATATTTCACCCACGGAATTCAGCCATTGCAATTCTGAAAACTGTCATAAAACTGAAAACTTGCGTACAATACACCTCATACTGCGCAATCACGTACAAGCAGACTCAACTCAACTGGCGTTTGCAACTATTTTACTACCATTGACATTATTACGCATGTCCCCGGTCTTCGGTCTTCGTTTTCCAAACCTGTTGTTGGGTGTCTGGAAAACGAAGACAGAAGACCGGGGATTGCGTATTCGTCTAGCTAAGATGGGCCTATGATATTCAGCTCCAGTTTAAGAATATTCTGATCTTGGATACGTCATCAGCTATGATTGGCTGCGGATAAGTTATGGTTATCTGTGTGAATATCGTTATGAGCTAGGGCATGATATTAAGGATAACGTACATATTTTACCCACGGAATTCAGCCATTGCAATTCTGAAAACTGTCATAAAACTGAAAACTTGCATACAATACACCTCATACTGCGCAATCACGTACAAGCAGAGTCAACTCAACTGGCGTTTACAACTATTTTATACCGTTACCATTGACATTACGCATGTCCCCGGTCTTCGGTCTTCGTTTTCCAAACCTGTTGTTGGGTGTCTGGAAAACGAAGACAGAAGACCGGGGATTGCGTATTCGTCTAGCTAAGATCGGCCTATAATATTCAGCTCCAGTTTAAGAATATTCTGATCTTGGATACGTCATCAGCTATGATTGGCTGCGGATAAGTTATGGTTATTTGTGTGAATATCGTTATCAGCTAGGGCATGATATTAAGGATAACGTACATATTTCACCCACGGAATTCAGCCATTGCAATTCTGAAAACTGTCATAAAACTGAAAACTTGCATACAATACACCTCATACTGCGCAATCACGTACAAGCAGACTCAACTCAACTGGTGTTTGCAACTATTTTACTACCATTGACATTACGCATGTCCCCGGTCTTCGGTCTTCGTTTTCCAAACCTGTTGTTGGGTGTCTGGAAAACGAAGACAGAAGACCGGGGATTGCGTATTCGTCTAGCTAAGATAGGCCTATAATATTCAGCTCCAGTTTAAGAATTTTCTGATCTTGGATACGTCATCAGCTATGATTGGCTGCGGATAAGTTATGGTTATTTGTGTGAATATCGTTATCAGCTAGGGCATGATATTAAGGATAACGTACATATTTCACCCACGGAATTCAGCCATTGCAATTCTGAAAACTGTCATAAAACTGAAAACTTGCATACAATACACTTCATACTGCGCAATCACGTACAAGCAGACTCAACTCAACTGGCGTTTGCAACTATTTTATACTACCATTGACATTACGCATGTCCCCGGTCTTCGGTCTTCGTTTTCCAAACCTGTTGTTGGGTGTCTGGAAAACGAAGACAGAAGACCGGGGATTGCGTATTCGTCTAGCTAAGATAGGCCTATAATATTCAGCTCCAGTTTAAGAATATTCTGATCTTGGATACGTCATCAGCTATGATTGGCTGCGGATAAGTTATGGTTATTTGTGTGAATATCGTTATCAGCTAGGGCATGATATTAAGGATAACGTACATATTTCACCCACGGAATTCAGCCATTGCAATTCTGAAAACTGTCATAAAACTGAAAACTTGCATACAATACACCTCATACTGCGCAATCACGTACAAGCAGAGTCCACTCAACCCCGCTTTTGCAACTATTTTATACCGTTACCATTGACATTACGCATGTCCCCGGTCTTCGGTCTTCGTTTTCCAAACCTGTTGTTGGGTGTCTGGAAAACGAAGACAGAAGACCGGGGATTGCGTATTCGTCTAGCTAAGATAGGCCTATAATATTCAGCACCAGTTCAAGAATATTCTGATCTTGGATACGTCATCAGCTATGATTGGCTGCGGATAAGTTATGGTTATTTGTGTGAATATCGTTATCAGCTAGGGCATGATATTAAGGATAACGTACATATTTCACCCACGGAATTCAGCCATTGCAATTCTGAAAACTGTCATAAAACTGAAAACTTGCATACAATACACCTCATACTGCGCAATCACGTACAAGCAGACTCAACTCAACTGGCGTTTGCAACTATTTTACTACCATTGACATTACGCATGTCCCCGGTCTTCGGTCTTCGTTTTCCAAACCTGTTGTTGGGTGTCTGGAAAACGAAGACAGAAGACCGGGGATTGCGTATTCGTCTAGCTAAGATAGGCCTATAATATTCAGCTCCAGTTTAAGAATATTCTGATCTTGGATACGTCATCAGCTATGATTGGCTGCGGATAAGTTATGGTTATTTGTGTGAATATCGTTATCAGCTAGGGCATGATATTAAGGATAACGTACATATTTCACCCACGGAATTCAGCCATTGCAATTCTGAAAACTGTCATAAAACTGAAAACTTGCATACAATACACCTCATACTGCGCAATCACGTACAAGCAGACTCAACTCAACTGGCGTTTGCAACTATTTTACTACCATTGACATTACGCATGTCCCCGGTCTTCGGTCTTCGTTTTCCAAACCTGTTGTTGGGTGTCTGGAAAACGAAGACAGAAGACCGGGGATTGCGTATTCGTCTAGCTAAGATAGGCCTATAATATTCAGCACCAGTTCAAGAATATTCTGATCTTGGATACGTCATCAGCTATGATTGGCTGCGGATAAGTTATGGTTATTTGTGTGAATATCGTTATCAGCTAGGGCATGATATTAAGGATAACGTACATATTTCACCCACGGAATTCAGCCATTGCAATTCTGAAAACTGTCATAAAACTGAAAACTTGCATACAATACACCTCATACTGCGCAATCACGTACAAGCAGACTCAACTCAACTGGCGTTTGCAACTATTTTATACCGTTACCATTGACATTACGCATGTCCCCGGTCTTCGGTCTTCGTTTTCCAAACCTGTTGTTGGGTGTCTGGAAAACGAAGACAGAAGACCGGGGATTGAGTATTCGTCTAGCTAAGATAGGCCTATAATATTCAGCACCAGTTCAAGAATATTCTGATCTTGGATACGTCATCAGCTATGATTGGCTGCGGATAAGTTATGGTTATTTGTGTGAATATCGTTATCAGCTAGGGCATGATATTAAGGATAACGTACATATTTCACCCACGGAATTCAGCCATTGCAATTCTGAAAACTGTCATAAAACTGAAAACTTGCGTACAATACACCTCATACTGCGCAATCACGTACAAGCAGACTCAACTCAACTGGCGTTTGCAACTATTTTACTACCATTGACATTATTACGCATGTCCCCGGTCTTCGGTCTTCGTTTTCCAAACCTGTTGTTGGGTGTCTGGAAAACGAAGACAGAAGACCGGGGATTGCGTATTCGTCTAGCTAAGATGGGCCTATGATATTCAGCTCCAGTTTAAGAATATTCTGATCTTGGATACGTCATCAGCTATGATTGGCTGCGGATAAGTTATGGTTATCTGTGTGAATATCGTTATGAGCTAGGGCATGATATTAAGGATAACGTACATATTTCACCCACGGAATTCAGCCATTGCAATTCTGAAAACTGTCATAAAACTGAAAACTTGCATACAATACACCTCATACTGCGCAATCACGTACAAGCAGAGTCAACTCAACTGGCGTTTGCAACTATTTTATACCGTTACCATTGACATTACGCATGTCCCCGGTCTTCGGTCTTCGTTTTCCAAACCTGTTGTTGGGTGTCTGGAAAACGAAGACAGAAGACCGGGGATTGCGTATTCGTCTAGCTAAGATGGGCCTATGATATTCAGCTCCAGTTTAAGAATATTCTGATCTTGGATACGTCATCAGCTATGATTGGCTGCGGATAAGTTATGGTTATCTGTGTGAATATCGTTATGAGCTAGGGCATGATATTAAGGATAACGTACATATTTCACCCACGGAATTCAGCCATTGCAATTCTGAAAACTGTCATAAAACTGAAAACTTGCATACAATACACCTCATACTGCGCAATCACGTACAAGCAGAGTCAACTCAACTGGCGTTTGCAACTATTTTATACCGTTACCATTGACATTACGCATGTCCCGGTCTTCGGTCTTCGTTTTCCAAACCTGTTGTTGGGTGTCTGGAAAACGAAGACAGAAGACCGGGGATTGCGTATTCGTCTAGCTAAGATAGGCCTATAATATTCAGCTCCAATTTAAGAATATTCTGATCTTGGATACGTCATCAGCTATGATTGGCTGCGGATAAGTTATGGTTATTTGTGTGAATATCGTTATCAGCTAGGGCATGATATTAAGGATAACGTACATATTTCACCCACGGAATTCAGCCATTGCAATTCTGAAAACTGTCATAAAACTGAAAACTTGCATACAATACACCTCATACTGCGCAATCACGTACAAGCAGACTCAACTCAACTGGTGTTTGCAACTATTTTACTACCATTGACATTACGCATGTCCCCGGTCTTCGGTCTTCGTTTTCCAAACCTGTTGTTGGGTGTCTGGAAAACGAAGACAGAAGACCGGGGATTGCGTATTCGTCTAGCTAAGATAGGCCTATAATATTCAGCTCCAGTTTAAGAATTTTCTGATCTTGGATACGTCATCAGCTATGATTGGCTGCGGATAAGTTATGGTTATTTGTGTGAATATCGTTATCAGCTAGGGCATGATATTAAGGATAACGTACATATTTCACCCACGGAATTCAGCCATTGCAATTCTGAAAACTGTCATAAAACTGAAAACTTGCATACAATACACTTCATACTGCGCAATCACGTACAAGCAGACTCAACTCAACTGGCGTTTGCAACTATTTTATACTACCATTGACATTACGCATGTCCCCGGTCTTCGGTCTTCGTTTTCCAAACCTGTTGTTGGGTGTCTGGAAAACGAAGACAGAAGACCGGGGATTGCGTATTCGTCTAGCTAAGATAGGCCTATAATATTCAGCTCCAGTTTAAGAATATTCTGATCTTGGATACGTCATCAGCTATGATTGGCTGCGGATAAGTTATGGTTATTTGTGTGAATATCGTTATCAGCTAGGGCATGATATTAAGGATAACGTACATATTTCACCCACGGAATTCAGCCATTGCAATTCTGAAAACTGTCATAAAACTGAAAACTTGCATACAATACACCTCATACTGCGCAATCACGTACAAGCAGAGTCCACTCAACCCCGCTTTTGCAACTATTTTATACCGTTACCATTGACATTACGCATGTCCCCGGTCTTCGGTCTTCGTTTTCCAAACCTGTTGTTGGGTGTCTGGAAAACGAAGACAGAAGACCGGGGATTGCGTATTCGTCTAGCTAAGATAGGCCTATAATATTCAGCACCAGTTCAAGAATATTCTGATCTTGGATACGTCATCAGCTATGATTGGCTGCGGATAAGTTATGGTTATTTGTGTGAATATCGTTATCAGCTAGGGCATGATATTAAGGATAACGTACATATTTCACCCACGGAATTCAGCCATTGCAATTCTGAAAACTGTCATAAAACTGAAAACTTGCATACAATACACCTCATACTGCGCAATCACGTACAAGCAGACTCAACTCAACTGGCGTTTGCAACTATTTTACTACCATTGACATTACGCATGTCCCCGGTCTTCGGTCTTCGTTTTCCAAACCTGTTGTTGGGTGTCTGGAAAACGAAGACAGAAGACCGGGGATTGCGTATTCGTCTAGCTAAGATAGGCCTATAATATTCAGCTCCAGTTTAAGAATATTCTGATCTTGGATACGTCATCAGCTATGATTGGCTGCGGATAAGTTATGGTTATTTGTGTGAATATCGTTATCAGCTAGGGCATGATATTAAGGATAACGTACATATTTCACCCACGGAATTCAGCCATTGCAATTCTGAAAACTGTCATAAAACTGAAAACTTGCATACAATACACCTCATACTGCGCAATCACGTACAAGCAGACTCAACTCAACTGGCGTTTGCAACTATTTTACTACCATTGACATTACGCATGTCCCCGGTCTTCGGTCTTCGTTTTCCAAACCTGTTGTTGGGTGTCTGGAAAACGAAGACAGAAGACCGGGGATTGCGTATTCGTCTAGCTAAGATAGGCCTATAATATTCAGCACCAGTTCAAGAATATTCTGATCTTGGATACGTCATCAGCTATGATTGGCTGCGGATAAGTTATGGTTATTTGTGTGAATATCGTTATCAGCTAGGGCATGATATTAAGGATAACGTACATATTTCACCCACGGAATTCAGCCATTGCAATTCTGAAAACTGTCATAAAACTGAAAACTTGCATACAATACACCTCATACTGCGCAATCACGTACAAACAGACTCAACTCAACTGGCGTTTGCAACTTTTTTACTACCATTGACATTACGCATGTCCCCGGTCTTCGGTCTTCGTTTTCCAAACCTGTTGTTGGGTGTCTGGAAAACGAAGACAGAAGACCGGGGATTTCATTCGTCAAGCTAATTACCACATATAGCGTGCTATGGACACGTTTCCGTGCAATTGTACTTCGTTTTCTTCATGCTGGCTGATAAACAGACCTTAAAACAACCGATATACGTGGTTACAATATTCCATGAAATTGTCATATCGTTTTTAAATAAAAAAAAAATTCAAACTGAAAAAATGCATGCAATTAATAGATGCTTACATAGAATCAGGGGCGTAGCAGCGTTCGGTGGCCAGGGGAGGGGGGGGACGAGAGCCAGAAAATTCCCCGTCATTATCATCAGTGGCGTAATTAAGAAAAACGGGAAAAAGAAAAAAGGGAGGGAGAAAGAAAGAAAGGGAACTGGGGAAGGAAATGGGAAAAGGAAAGGAGGAAAAGGAAAGGGAAAATTGAAAAGAAAACGAAGAAAAAAACTTTTTTTTTTAATGGAAAAGAAAGGAAAGCGGGAAAATATACGAAAGAAGAACATTTGAGAAAGAACATATCATTCCGAAATAGGCCTATGTAATGCAATAGCACGGTGGGAAATAATTTAAAAGATAACAAAATGGTATGAAGAGCGGGAAACGAAGGTAGAACGTAATTAATCAAAAGCTAAATTGGAAAAAAATACAAGGGAAAAAGGGACAAGAAAAAAATAATAACACGACCGGGCTGCCGATGATTGAAAAGAGCGGGAAGAAAGATGGTCTGCATACATTGTGTTATAAGCTTGCTAGACTTTATGCAAATAAGCTACCGGGCCTTTGTCCCAGACCCCACGCAGTATGGGCTCTTCAGCATTTATAACCTTTAAATGGCTATATACCTACCCCCGTTCAACAATGTTCAATCAATGGCATACAGGCGGGGGGGGGGGTGTGTTCCACACCCAAGAGGGAAAAAAAGAAATTATAGGAGACAAAGTATAATGAAATGAATGGACAATGAAATGTGTTATTTGCTGAATATAATGGAAAATATATCACATAATTATAATTTAAATTCAATAGGCAATTTTTTTCCAGCTCGCTTTGCACGCTAGCGACTTTTTTTCCACGTTGGTATGCTTTGCCCTATAAATATTTGGTTCATTACGCAACTGGGTTGAATAAATGTGTTGTGTAAAAGCTATAGTCTATGTAGAATGCGATTTGATTAAAATAGCGGCAATCTGCGAGGTTTAAATGGCTTTGATATCAAGAAGTTTTCAGGGGGCTCCGCCCCGGACCCCAACCGCACATCACTGCGTATGGAAGTGTTGGGCCATGGGCCCAAAAAGTTGTACAAACAAAAACACAAAAAAAGCAGAGGAAAAGTGTAGGATATGATTTTATTTACTAAATATAATGTCAAAAAATAGCTCAAAGTTAGATTCTCATGAAAAGGTGATTTTTTATCCCTCGCTTCGCTCGGGACTTATATAAAACAGATTTTTTTAGCACATGTGGTATACTCCACCCCTGTTTTTTTTTTTTTTTTTTTTTTTTTTTACTCTTCACGTTACTACAGCCGCAAAGAATCCTGTTCACAGTGCGCGTACAGACGACAAAAAAGGAATCCAAAGAGAGAAGAGTGAAATATCATTCTCTGGACATCATGTCAAAATCTATCACAAAATTGGATTTTTGTATTAAAAAGGTCAAAATTTTTGCTTGCTCGCATTTTTTTAAATAAAAGATAAATTCTGTCCGATGCACAATATCTGGCCTTCTCAAAATAGTGTCGGCTCATTACGCCTGTTTATACCATATAATGTGACCAGGAAATATTTGGCTCTTGCCCGCCCCCCCCCCCCCCCGCCCCTGGCCACCGACCCCTGTTACGCCGCTGCATATCATGGTGTGAAGAGCGGTCTGTCCCCTGGATAGGAACATCGGCAGTAATTGGGCGATATCTTGAAGTTCACTAATTTGTGTCCCCTTATGATTGCGGCTAGTTGCGTGAAATCAAAATAGGCTATTATATACACGTCATACCCACACACCAGCCGAGTCTTTCTTACCGTTCTTTATTTTCAACCTCGGTATCCCGGTTGTGTTCCAGTAGCGTAGCTAGGATTTTTTTCCTGGGGGGCACTGGGGGTCCTTGCTTTGAGTCAGGGGGGCACCATTTTTATCCGGTGTGTACTTGTCACAAGGGCCCGAAATTATCTTCACCTATATTTTTCCCGATCAGTCACTTCTTCGTTATATTCTTATAAAACAGCATAAACATGAAATAATCTCATAAGCATTATAAAAAGTGCGAGCGCGAAGCGCGAGCGATTTTTTTTATTTGTTACTTTCATGTAATATTCTGGGCAATGTTATGTGTGATCCCGATCAAGATTCGTATGTAACTAGATGGTTACTGCGAACGCCAAGCGCGAGCAGAAATTTTTATTAACTGTTCTAGCATTATCGAAAAGGGACCTGTTAAGTGCACTTATATAGGTACCCACGAAGATGGTATATATTTCAATAATGCAATTTTTTTGACATTCCGACCTAAAAGAATGGTAATTCTAAGCACTTTTTGTATCAATAAATGGGATAGGTATGTAACGAAACAATGGATGCGAGCGCGAAGCGCGAGAGGAAAAAAAAAGAGATTTTAGACCTAAAAGCGGGACACTATTCATATTTTGTAAATCATAAATAGGATATAGTTAATTGGGTATCATTAATTATGCTATCGTAAAGCGCGAGCAGACAATTATTTATATTCTGATGTGAAACTGGATAATTCAAGTAGATTTTAAATAAAGAACATGCATGCTATCGCGCATGTTTTAGATTTAGACCTAGAATCTGGGCATTCTGAATATATTTCTTTAATGGAACATTATGGAATACATGTAGACAATAGGAACTTGGCAAATCAAACAATGTGACCACGCAGCGTGAGCTTTAAAAAAAAATGCTGATATGTAGACAATAAAACGGACATTTTACAGAGCACTTAAATTTGTAAATGAAAAAATATTGAAAGCTCGATGTCCGAGCTAATAATGTTTTGTATAATGACTTCAAAACTTGCTCCATATCAGCCTATTGAGCAAGATATGAATCTCATCGAACAGTCAATTCTGGCGCGAAGCGCAAGCAAATATTTTTTATAGTAACATGAAAGAATTGTTTCTTTTTTGGCAAGTCTTCCCCTCACATTATTTCATTCATTCGTCTCCCTCCTCTAATTTTCCTCTTCTTTTTTCTTCTGTCTTTCTTCTTCTTTTTCTTTTCTTCTTTCTCCCTTTTTTTTTTTGCTCTACCACTTTTTTTCCAGGCGGGGCACCTGATGGGGGCACACCAAATCTCAGGGGGGAGGGGGGGGCTCCCAGCCCCCCCCCCCCCCCGTAGCTACGCCACTAGCTGTTGTGTTCTTAATTTCTTTCTTTTCCCCTCTTGTTTTTTCTGTTTTCTATTCCGATTTCATGTTAGCATTTTCGCATCCCGTTTATTTTGGCCTCTCTTCCTTCCCTTTCCCGCCTAAAATTTCCGTTCCACTTTGCCATCTCTTTATTTCTAACCCCTTTCTCACTTGTTTATTAGTAGGCCCTATTTCAGGATGATTAGATTTGTTTGATCATTCCAATTATTGGCCCTTTTCCTTTCTCCTTTCTTCCTTCTCTTTCTCATTGTTTGTCTCGCCCGCAAGAGGTGAAGGCGAGACTAAGAGATCCAAATGTCGTCCGCCCGTCGATTCCCAAAGAGGGTAAGCCGATTCTGCGGTGCAAGATAGACCAAAAGCCAATTCTGCATCGGCTTTTGGTTCTGAACCAAAAGCCGATGCACGTGTAAACAGGGTAATTTTCTTCCAAACGCGTACTGAATTGTTGCTCTCGAAATGTACGCGTGGGAACGTCTCGGGTTTAACCGCAAAGTAGTATACAAGCGACACACTTGTGTTTCATGTGCGCCGACCGTATAGAAAACATCGCATACCGGCAACAGCATTCTACAAAGGCACGCTTGCCACCTGTCTTAGGTCGATGACATTGCTTTCTATTACAATTAGGTTTATTTTATACGGAGCCTTTAAAGGGATGGGCGGGCTGAAAGCATGTATAGCTTAATGAATAGAGTAAAATTCACTGAGCAAAATACCGAAAATTTCATCAAAATCGGATAACAAAGTTATTGAATTTTAAAATTTAGCAATATTTTGTGAATACAGTCGTCATTAATATTCATTAGGTTGGCTGATGATGTCACATCTCCACTTGTTCTTTTGTATTTTATTATATGAAATTAGGTTTATTCAAATGTTTTCATCCAAGAACAAAAAAGTAGAAAAATTGGATTGGCAACTGATTTAGTGCATTAAATATTCATTGCTGCAACTTATTTCATTATAAGGGAGACATATTATTAGCACAAATATGAAATAATGTAAAAATTATGATTATATATAATAACATAGGGAAACGGAGAGTGGAGATGTGACATCATCAGCCCACCTAATGAATATTCACGACGACTGTTTTAACAATATATTGCTAAACTTTAAACTTCAATAACTGTTTACTTGTTATCCGATTGATGAAATTTTCGGCACATAGCTCAGTGAATTCTACTCTATGTATTAAGATATAAATATTTTCAGCCAGGACCATCCCTTTTACATGTTTTAATTGCCATCGACTTGGCGAGAAACTTAATTATGCCATGTCGACATAATCTCGCCATGTCGACATATATGACCTTTTATAAGTCGACTTGGCGAGATATCGTATCTCGTCATCTGGATGTGAACGATATTCACACAAATAACCATAACTTTTCGGCAGCCAATCATATAGCTGATGACGTATCCAAGATCAGAATATTCTTGAACTGGTGCTGAATATTATAGGCCTATCTTATAGCTAGACGAATTGACGCGATCCCCGGTCTTCTGTCTTCGTTTTCCAGACACCCAACAACAGGTTTGGAAAACGAAGACCGAAGACCGGGGACATGCGTTATGTCAATGGTAGTAAAATAGTTGCAAACGCCAGTTGAATTGAGTC
Source organism: Lytechinus pictus (assembly GCF_037042905.1). Classification (NCBI taxonomy): domain Eukaryota; kingdom Metazoa; phylum Echinodermata; class Echinoidea; order Temnopleuroida; family Toxopneustidae; genus Lytechinus; species Lytechinus pictus. Next base: position 12,589,927 of record NC_087261.1, on the reverse strand, counting down.
TGCCTGTACGTGATTGCGCAGTATGAGGTGTATTGTATGCAAGTTTTCAGTTTTATGACAGTTTTTGGAATTGCAATGGCTGAATTCCGTGGGTGAAATATGTACGTTATCCTTAATATCATGCCCTAGCTCATAACGATATTCACACAAATAACCATAACTTATCCGCAGCCAATCATAGCTGATGACGTATCCAAGATCAGAATATTCTTAAACTGGAGCTGAATATTATAGGCCTATCTTAGCTAGACGAATACGCAATCCCCGGTCTTCTGTCTTCGTTTTCCAGACACCCAACAACAGGTTTGGAAAACGAAGACCGAAGACCGGGGACATGCGTTATGTCAATGGAAGTAAAATAGTTGCAAACGCCAGTTGAGTTGAGTCTGCCTGTACGTGATTGCGCAGTATGAGGTGTATTGTATGCAAGTTTTCAGTTTTATGAAAGTTTTCGGAATTGCAATGGCTGAATTCCGTGGGTGAAATATGTACGTTATCCTTAATATCATGCCCTAGCTGATAACGATATTCACACAAATAACCATAACTTATCCGCAGCCAATCATAGCTGATGACGTATCCAAGATCAGAATATTCTTAAACTGGAGCTGAATATTATAGGCCTATCTTAGCTAGACGAATACGCAATCCCCGGTCTTCTGTCTTCGTTTTCCAGACACCCAACAACAGGTTTGGAAAACGAAGACCGAAGACCGGGGACATGCGTAATGTCAATGGTAGTAAAATAGTTGTAAACGCCAGTTGAGGTGAGTCTGCTTGTACGTGATTCCGCAGTATGGGGTGTATTGTATGCAAGTTTTCAGTTTTATGACAGTTTTCAGAATTGCAATGGCTGAATTCCGTGGGTGAAATATGTACATTATAATTGTCTAATCCTTATTAATCATGCCCTAGCTGATAACGATATTCACACAAATAACCATAACTTATCCGCAGCCAATCATAGCTGATGACGTATCCAAGATCGGAATATCCTTGTACTGGTGCTGAATATTATAGGCCTATCTTAGCTAGACGAATACGCAATCCCCGGTCTTCTGTCTTCGTTTTCCAGACACCCAACAACAGGTTTGGAAAACGAAGACCGGGGACATGCGTAATGTCAATGGTAGTAAAATAGTTGCAAACGCCAGTTGAGTTGAGTCTGCTTGTACGTGATTGCGCAGCTAGTATGGGGTGTATTGTATGCAAGTTTTCAGTTTTATGACAGTTTTCAGAATTGCAATGGCTGAATTCCGTGGGTGAAATATGTACGTTATCCTTAATATCATGCCCTAGCTGATAACGATATTCACACAAATAACCATAACTTATCCGCAGCCAATCATAGCTGATGACGTATCCAAGATCAGAATATTCTTGAACTGGTGCTGAATATTATAGGCCTATCTTAGCTAGACGAATACGCAATCCCCGGTCTTCTGTCTTCGTTTTCCAGACACCCAACAACAGGTTTGGAAAACGAAGACCGAAGACCGGGGACATGCGTTATGTCAATGGTAGTATAAAATAGTTGCAAACGCCAGTTGAGTTGATTCTGCTTTACGTAATTGCGCAGTATGAGGTGTATTGTATGCAAGTTTTCAGCTTTATAACAGTTTTCAGAATTGCAATGGCTGAATTCCATGGGTGAAATATGTACGCTATCTTGAATATCATGCCCTAGCTGATAACGATATTCACACAAATAACCATAACTTATCCGCAGCCAATCATAGCTGATGACGTATCCAAGATCAGAATATTCTTGAACTGATGCTGAATATTATAGGCCTATCTTAGCTAGACGAATACGCAATCCCCGGTCTTCTGTCTTCGTTTTCCAGACACCCAACAACAGGTTTGGAAAACGAAGACCGAAGACCGGGGACATGCGTAATGTCAATGGTAGTATAAAATAGTTGCAAACGCCAGTTGAGTTGAGTCTGCTTGTACGTGATTGCGCACAGTGGCGTAACTACGGGGGGGCATGGGGGGGCACGTGCCCCCCCCCCCCCCCAATCGGCTGGCAAAAAAAAAAAAAAAACGGGGAAAAGGAGAAAAAGAGGGAGAAAGGGCAAGAAACGTAGTGGGAAATAAAAAATTATTGTTCATTATAATGTTATATTATGATTATGTTATGTTATATTACTTTAAAAAAATCATATCTTTATGAAACATAATTTGCTCAGGGCCTATGTCTTCATTGTTCCTGGCGCTCGCATCGTCTGTTTAACGAGATATATAATCCCGATGTACTAAAACCTCCCGTTATTAAGTCAATATACACCAAATATATTTCCTCGCACTTCGAATTATTATTGTTTTATGTAGTTACATATGCTTCTTTTTCATGACTACTTAAAGTGGTTGCCCCATTTTAAGGACTTAATATAAAACACTTCCTGTCCGTGCTTACGATCGCATTACTGGATAGCTGAGATATGTCTGCTCTTCATGAATTCCTAAAATCAGTCCTTAAAATGTAACTTTTTTTTATCTGAAAATCAAACATTTTCAGCTTGCGCTTCGCGCTCGCATCATTTGGTTAGCGAAATACGCATGGTCTTTGTGAATTCCTACAAACAAGCCTTAGAATTCCCCTCTTCAGTTCTGAATTAAGTAAATTTCCAGCTCGCGCTTCGCGCTCGCAATATTTGATTAGTGAGATGCGTATAATAATCATGATTACAATGACTACAAAAAGTGCTTCATGTGTTTAGATGTAATTCTAGTAACATCAGCATGCACTTGGCACTCGCATTAGATGACTATGGTGAGATATGTGTACTCTTAATGGATTCCTTAAAAAAATAGCCCTTAAAATAGCCCTGTTCAGGGTCAAAATATACAAAAATTTCAGCTCGCGCTTCGCGCTCGCATCATTTGGTTAGTGAAATATGTATGGTCTTCGTGAATTCCAACAAACAAATCTTAGAATGCTTCTCTTAAGGTCTGAATTTCCTAAATTTTCAGCTCGCGCTCGCAATATTTGATTAGTGAGATGCGTATGATAATCATGATTACAACGACTACAAAAAGTGCCTCATGTGTTTAAATGTAATTCTAACAAAATCAGCATACGCAAGCTTGGCACTCGCATTAGATGATTATGGTGAGACATGTATATACTGTTTGTTTAGCAAGACAGGTATGTATCATGATTACAAAAATTTGCTTATAATGTCCCTTTTTAGTTCTGAATATCAAAAAATTTCAGCTCGCGCTTCGCGCTCGCATTATATGATCAGTGAGATACATATCCGCTTTAATGGCACTGTCCTTAAAATTTCACTATTACTTATAGGTCTTTATACCTGGCAACTAAGCGCGCTTCGCGTGCTCATTAAGTGACTCAAATTTTTTGTTGGTGCCCCCCCAATGCCGTGACCCACGGTACGCCACTGATTGCGCAGTATGAAGTGTATTGTATGCAAGTTTTCAGTTTTATGACAGTTTTCAGAATTGCAATGGCTGAATTCCGTGGGTGAAATATGTACGTTATCGTTAATATCATGCCCTAACTGATAACGATATTCACACAAATAACCATAACTTATCCGCAGCCAATCATAGCTGATGACGTATCCAAGATCAGAATATTCTTAAACTGGAGCTGAATATTATAGGCCTATCTTAGCTAGACGAATACGCAATCCCCGGTCTTCTGTCTTCGTTTTCCAGACACCCAACAACAGGTTTGGAAAACGAAGACCGAAGACCGGGGACATGCGTAATGTCAATGGTAGTAAAATAGTTGCAAACGCCAGTTGAGTTGAGTCTGCTTGTACGTGATTGCGCAGTATGAGGTGTATTGTATGCAAGTTTTCAGTTTTATGACAGTTTTCAGAATTGCAATGGCTGAATTCCGTGGGTGAAATATGTACGTTATCCTTAATATCATGCCCTAGCTGATAACGATATTCACACAAATAACCATAACTTATCCGCAGCCAATCATAGCTGATGACGTATCCAAGATCAGAATATTCTTAAACTGGAGCTGAATATCATAGGCCTATCTTAGCTAGACGAATACGCAATCCCCGGTCTTCTGTCTTCGTTTTCCAGACACCCAACAACAGGTTTGGAAAACGAAGACCGAAGACCGGGGACATGCGTAATGTCAATGGTAGTAAAATTGCAAATCAATGTCAGCCAATTAAGAAGGAAAAACCAGTTCACAGAATGTAATTCTGGAAAATGGAAAAACGGCATTCTGGTCTAACTGGTCGAGTTCACTTTACTGGACCAGTTAAGAATTAAACTGGTCTGAAATTACTGGTCTAGAGTTAACCTTTAACTGGAAATTTGAAACTGGTCTGATTGATTACTGGAGTTTGTTACTTGTCTCAGTGGAATAGTGGTGTAAACTGGGAGACCTATCCCGCTTCAACTGGTCTAACTATACTAATTATTGACACAAGCAATTAACATGACTTCATTATCAGCCAATTAATGACATTAATGTATTCTAGATCAGAATATTCTTGAATTTGAGCTGAATAATAGAGGCCTTCATAATGACATTTATAAGTGGTATCTTAGCTAAACGAATGCGATCCCCGGTCTTCGGTCTTCGTTTTCCAGACACCCAACAACGGGTTTGGAAAACGAAGATCGAAGACCGGGGACCCGTGCATTGTCAATGGGAGAACATGTGTCGGGGCAAGGTCCAAAGTCCATTCTAACCCGCGCACGTGTTTTGTACACACTTTGCACTGCTTTGTACACACTTCGGGCGTGAACTACAAACGCTTTCACACGAGTGTGATATGAGTCCCCGGTCTTCGGTCTTCGTTTTCCAGACACCCGGAATATAATGTGTAAAAGTCCAAATCGATACAGATTGTGCATGTGATCAATAACCGGATAACATGTGATCTAATCACAGCGGGAAACATGTGCGTTGTGGAATATACTAGTAACGTGTGCACGTAATAAAGCCATTGCAGTCTGAAATTCCTTCGAGGCAACACATTTTTTAGGAGGTCGCAACGTTTTTGTTTTCCCCAACGACGAAATAGCGATATTTGTCTTCTATTTTAGTCATTCCATAATCGAACAGAATCGGAAAACAATGGGGAAGAGGAGAAAGGCCACCACTGAACCGGCTCAGACGCGTTCTCGGGCAAAACGAGGTAGAAGTCGAGGCACCCGCCAGACAAAAACGACAGCTGCCTCACACGCAACTCGGACGGTAGCTCCACCGGGAAGCGGTAGGCCTACGAGTACGACGGGGAATGAGCCCGGACAAGCCCCCGCAGCCACTGCAGTAGGAGCAGCGCCAGAACCCATTGACGTTGAGCAGGGTCGTTCATCCGGCCGTTCAACCAGCCGTTCAGCTAATAAGAGGCCAGCAGCTTCACAAGGGCCTGTGCTGCAATTACCATCCACTCAGGGTCAGACTCAGAGTTGTCCCAGGCCCAGCACTAGTAATAATACCGCAGGTGAGCCTTCTCGACCTGAATACATGTCAGTACAAATACAAGAACATACAGATTCGTTCTGCGTACCTGGCCATACTAATAATAACATTACAGGTCACGAATCGCACAATATTAGAGAACGAAGTCAGTCCGGGATGGTACGAGAGACCCCATTCACATCATCCTTCCCCGCAATTGTACCTCCTAGTGTTCAGATAAGAACCGACCTAACTCAAAATTCACACTGTGTCCATGATAATGAGGCCACAGGGCCAAATAACCAAACCATAATCAATACAGAACGTAGACCTAACACAGAGAACATGAATAGAGGCTATCACCACCCTCACCATTCCCCGTTAAACCCTGTAGGTGACACACTGGGTGTATCTATTCCCCAAAGCATAAAAGAAAAGATTTGGAAGGGGGAGTATGTGAATCTAAATCTGTTAGTTAACGCCCAAGATGTAGCCTCCCACACACTGCGCGAAGCAGCAGAACAGAGAACTAATCTGGCAATAGCCGAGGAGGAAGGAAAATGGGTGTTAAAGCCCTACAATGCCCCCTCCAAAAACAAAATCATGTCCATTGAAATTTGGACAAATGCCTTCCTAATATACATGAGCGTCTATCTGGCAGCAAATCCACGACACACTCATGAAATTCTAAAGTACTGTCACCTCATTCGTTCTGCTGCTTCACGCTACTACGGATATGTGATTTGATTTGATTTGATTTGATTTTATTTCACATATTTCACAAGTACAAACAAAATTATGAAACAATATAAGAAAACTTATGAGAATACAAATCAGACAAGGCATAACAATTAATTCAAATTAAACAAAATAGCGATTTGGAATTAAAGACAATTTAAAAGAGTGAAATATGAGGGAACCTGCATAAAAAAGCAAGGCTTGTTAAGTCTGCAGGATCCAGAAAAAAATCGGTCTTAATGAGGAGAGGACAGGTAAGTAAATTGATTATAACAAAGGAATGCCAAAAATGTGACGATTGTGTAAGGAATACAAAAAATAAAAAAATAAATAAATAAAAGAGTCCGCCACTCTATGACAATTATTTATTACTCATTACTCGGCCAGAGCGTATTAACAAAGTGCATGAATATAAAAGTTTACAAAGGGAAATTATAAGAATTGATAAGCATCGCTTTCAATTTACGTTTGAATATATTAAGTGAGGCACTATGTACCATATCATCGGGAAGATCGTTCCAAAACCTGGGCCCTTCAAATGCGATAGTTCTTTGAGCAAGGAGAGTGCGAGTACGCGGAAGGTGATAGGAGTCACTTAGCCGGGTGGGATATGTGTGGATTAGATTGTTCCTTTGAAACATAGAAACAAATATATCAGGCAATTCACCTCTTGAAAGCTGAAACATAAATATACCAACTTTAAATGCATATATATCAGAAATTTTGAGTACTTTATTTTGGAAAAATAATGGGTTTGTGTGGGAATAAAAACCAAATTGATTAACCACCCTAATTGCTCGTTTTTGTATCGTGAATATTTTATTAATTAAGGTTGTATTGCAATTACCCCAGGCCAATATTCCATAATTCATATGGGATAAAACAAGTGTAGAATATAATGTTTTTAAAATGTGATCAGGAAAAAAATATTTAAGTTTATTCAAAATGCCAGTGTTACGAGAAGATAACTTACATATATAATCAATTTGACATTTCCATGATAATTCATGATCAATGTAAAGACCAAGAAATTTGGTGGAATTAACTTGTTGCAAATTAACATTGTTTATAATTACATGGTCCGGCAAAGAATTCACAGAGTTACTGAAAAGCATAAAATTTGTTTTGTTTACATTGAGTGACAACTTATTTGCTTGAATCCATGTCTGAACAGACCGCAATTCCCTATTCAAAATGGTAAGTAGTAAATTAGGGTTACGGTGTGACAAAAAAAGGTTCGAGTCATCCGCGAAAAGAATAAATGATAGGTCATTCGATGAATTATTAAAATCATTAATATACAACAAGAAAAGCAGTGGGCCTAGGAGTGATCCTTGCGGTACACCGCAAGAAATAGTTTTCATTTGAGATTTATGGTCTTCTATTGAAACAAATTGTTTTCTGTTAGTTAGGTAACTCGTGAACCATTCCAAGGCCTTTCCACGCACACCATAATGTGATAACTTGTAAAGCAAAATATCATGATTAATCGTGTCAAAGGCCTTGGAAAGGTCCAGGAATACACCAACTGTGTGCAAAGAATTATCAATAGCATTTGCCACTTTGTGAATAAAAGAAAGTAAGGCGTGTACAGTGGAATGTTTTTTTCTAAAACCGAATTGGGAGTCGCATAAAATATGATTATCAGATAAGAAATTTGTCAAACGAGAATAGATTAATCTTTCTAGAATTTTAGACAGGGAAGTAAGGAGTGAAATTGGACGATAGTTGCTGACAATCCGTCTATCGCCTTTTTTAAACACTGGAACAACCTTGGCTACTTTCATATTTTGAGGAACCAGACCAGTTACCAAAGATTGGTTGAATATAAAAGTCAAGGGAGTTAAAATTTCATTAATGACACGTTTTATGACACAATTCGTAAGTTCGTCGCATCCAGGACTTTTCTTAGGTTTTAAATTATTTACAATATTTTTTATTTCAAATTCAGTGATCGGAGTAAGGAAAATGGTTTTAGGGTTGGGATTTTTTAGAAAGTATTGGAATCTTTTGTCAGGTTCAGGAATATTATGGCAAAGAGTCGCACCAATATCAACAAAATAGTTGTTAAACACGTCAGCCATATCTGCAGGATTAACAACCGTTACATTATTATTTATAATTTCTTTAGTGAATTCCTTCGATTTCTTTGTTTGTAAAACATTATTTATCACCTTCCATGTACTCGATGCATCATTTTTATACTTATTAAATTGATTAGCAAAATACTGTTTTTTAGCTAAACGTAACAGGGATGTAAGAACGTTCCGATAACGAACATATTTACGTTTTAAATGACTATTTTCAGGATTCTTTTTGTATTTACAATATAAATTGTTTTTACGATTTATTGACTTCAGGAGCGATTTAGAAACCCACGGAAGTCTTGGTATTTTTTTATAATTAGATCGGGAAAATTTTCTTAGCGGTATAGTTTCTTGATAAATCGACATAAATATGTCCATAAACTTGTCAAAACAAACATTAACGTCGTGAATATTGTATATTTCACTCCAGTCAACCAATTCCAGTCTCTCTCGAAGTCTAATAATATTGTCATCCGATAAGTCACGAAATGTATGTTTAATATTGTTATCTTTAGAGACTCTATCAAACACAATTTCAACAAATATTGGGAAATGGTCGGATATATCCGATACCAAGATGCCAGATGATATATGGGAAAAATCGTTAACAAAAATATTATCAATTAAGGTTGATGACGTATCTGTAATCCGTGTGGGTTTTGTTACTAATGGAATGAAAAAGTTGGATAACATCATATCTATAACTTCTTGATTACAGGGGGTATTACGATCTAACAAGTTCAAATTAAAATCTCCCATTATAAAAACCTTTTTATTATTCAAAACATGCATTGACAAAAGACTTTGAGCACAGTGTAAAAAATCATGGACACTACCTTTAGGGGGTCTGTATATTTCTCCAACAACTATTTGTTTTTTATCAGGTAATTCTATTTGGATAAATATGCATTCAATAACCTCAGACATCACATAAAGCTCGGTAAGTTCATTGACTTTCAAGTTATTTGATACATAAAACCCAACCCCGCCTCCTCTTTTGTGTTCCCGATTGTTTGTATAAAAAGTAAAGCCGTCAATGGTTACGAAGGATCGCTGCTGGTCATTCAACCACGTTTCAGAAAATCCGATAACGTAATATCCATAACAAAGTTGCTCAATGAATGTCTGAAATTGGTCGATCTTTTTATTAATGCTTCTTATATTATGATGGAGGAGAAAGAGTTTATTTTTTGAATTGCGGGAATTTACAACAGTATCGTACTCAGAGAAGTATTTGGTACATATGGAGTGTATAGAACGATCTTCAGGATGGAAATCAAATTGGAGTTCTGGCATTTCCAGGTTTAAGTAACGCTGGAAGTGGCCATTATCATTTAAATCAATATTATGTTCATCCATAAGGAATTACGAGATAACTGTAGAAAATAGAGTGAGGATTCCTGTTATGTATAAAAGTAGAAAAAGATGCATTGCTTACTATTGATAAAACGCACTGGCTGAGCAAATTATAGAGTGGCAAATGATGTACAAGAATGTAAAACAAGTCAATTACAGAATTAATTAAAGTAAGGTGATATTCGAATATCACAAAAAGTAACCAAGCAAACATAAACGATTTGCTTCTATAATCATTGGCTATTTGCAACCACCAAAGTATAAAGAGATAACAAGTCATTACAATGAGGTAATTAAAAGAATTGCATAACAATCATTGAAAATATTCAGAAGGTCAACAAAATGAGATAACTACTTTTGCATACTATGGCGACAGTATCTTCAATTTAACCTGAGAATGCATGTGAGCAAAATAGTAAAGGAGTATGAAATGCAGTAAAATATTGTGAAGACCATAGAGCAATAATTCAAAGCAAATTACATACAATTTCCAAGAAAACCCAGTCATTTTAAATCGAAACCATCACTTATGTTATAAATAATGATACTTCTATCTTGGTTTAGTTTTGGATTAAACAATGAAAATTGGCCGAGCAAGGCTGACAAAAATGAAATAAAATATCAAGCTGTCGTGCTCTTTGAATGTCATATAGCAGAAAATTGAAGACTAAAAGGAAAACCGAGTTTCTCCTCGAGGTTGATTTTTAGTGATATAAAATGAATTGATTGATTAAATGCAGTTTCATGGACTAAAATGAAATAGTCAAATCAGATCCTAAAATGCTTTTAAGGAAAAAACCCATGAGGGCAAAAACATCAGTGTGAAAAGTAGCACTCATTTGGTATATATTTGAAATGCAAATAAAAACCACAAACTCAGCATGAAATATTTTTCTTCTCCATTTCAAATATATGGGAATGACCAAGAATTAAAAAACTCAAGTAAGGATATTCATATAAGTCAATATGCTAAAGTTATGAGTGAGTTCTTTTTAGGTGAAAAAAGGAAAGGACCCATTCGCAAAAACAACTGGAATTAAAGAAAATTTCCTTTGAGTGGAAGAATCTGTATACCATGAAATATTGTGAACCAGTATAACAACGTTGTACAATATCCTCAGATTGATATGTCCTTTAATGATATTAAAATAAATAAAATTAAAATAATCTGTTTAGAAAAACCAAATTGTTAATTCACTGAATGTATTTGATATGAAATTAATTGCATATCAAATGCAATGTTAAAGGCTAAAATAAGATAGCAAATCACAATCTAACTTATATTTAAGCAAAAGCTCATGGGAGCAGACCGTCAGAATATAAGCCTAAGGTAGACAATATCTCATGGTAGATATCTGAAATACAAAGTAACACTATACGCAGCTACATGACTGTGTAGGCAGGATCAATATCTAATTCTTCTCTTTATTATTATGGGTTGGAGGGACTACGATATAGAATTTCGGCACCGATTTCATGCCACAGGGGGTTCCTGGGCGGAGATAAACGGGGAGTTGTGGCTCCTCCACGTAGTAGGGGGTGGTGTTCGGCAAGGGGCCCTGCCCCCATTCATCAACAGTGGGTAAACAAAGAGGGCAAACGCCCAGGCGTGCCGGCTGCAAATCTCGAGGTATGAGTCAATAATGTTTCAAGCGGCATTTTTGTTGGCTTTCTTTGGCTTCTTGAGGGTTGGAGAATTCACGGTTCAGAGTCAGAGTGGTGATGGGAGGAAGATATTGGCTATAGATGATATCCAATGGGGTCAGGAAGAAAATTCACAATTCATGTTGGTACAGATTAGATTTTCAAAGACAGACCAATACGGGAGGGGTACCACGCTTAAAATCAAAGAAAATAAGACAGGGCACATGCCCTGTCAAGGCTATGGAGACGTACTTACGGGTACGGCCTAAAGGGAGAGGGCCACTTTTCTGCTATATGAATGGCTCCCCCCTTTCCAGGTATCAGTTCAATGCAGTATTGAAGAAGGCACTGTTTGTGTCGGGGGTCGGGGCTAACCAATATGGAACACACTCCTTTCGCATTGGGGCAGCCACAATGGCAGCCCTAAAGGGTATACCTCCCGAGCAAATTATGACCATGGGTAGATGGCGTAGTGATGCCTATCTACGTTACATAAGGTGACCTATTGCGACATTGTAACTACCACAGCTAACTATGTGGGAAGGTTATGTAAGCTATGGGCAAACAATTATGGATGGTTCCTGTGGTTACTACTCAGGAGGCATCCCTTACAAAAAATTCCTGCAGTACTTTAGTGGTACTCTGTTGTACCTGTGTGATACTTCTGTCATACACGACGGTACCTCAGAATTACCACAGGACTTCTGTGGTATCACTCTGTGATAGTTCTGTCATACTTCTGTGGTACAGGAAAATATGAAAATTTCCTGCAATACCTTAATGGTACTCTGTCGTACCTGTGTGATACTTCTGTTGTACAAAACTGTATATAGAATTACAACAGGACTTCTGTGGTATCACTCTGTGATAGTTCTGTCATACTTCTGTGGTACAGGAAAATATGAAAATTTCATGCAATACCTTAATGGTACTCTGTCGTACCTGTGTGATACTGCTGTTGTACAAAACTGTATATAGAATTACAACAGGACTTCTGTGGTATCACTCTGTGATAGTTCTGTCATACTTCTGTGGTACATAAAAATATGAAAATTTCATGCAATACCTTAATGGTACTCTGTCGTACCTGTGTGATACTTCTGTTGTACAAAACTGTATAAGGAATTACTACAGGACTCCTGTGGTATCACTCTGTGATAGTTCTACTTCTGTGGTACATAAAAATATGAAAATTTCATGCAATACCTTAATGGTACTCTGTCGTACCTGTGTAATACTTCTGTTGTACATAACTGTATACAATATCACTCTGTGATAGTTATGTCGTACTTCTGTTGTACATGAAAATTCTAAAATATCCTGCAGTACTTCTATGACAACCCTGCGATACTTCTGTTGTATATGAACATTTTTTTAATTTCCTGCAGTACTCCTATTACTAAGCACTTCTATGGAAACCCTGTGATACTTCTGTGGTACATGAACATTTTGAAATTTCCTGCAGTACTCGATCCTATTAAAGACACTTCTATGAAAACCCTGTGATACTTCTGTGGTAAATGAAAATTTTGAAATTTCCTGCAGGACTCAATATAGGCACTTCTAAAATTCTATGGCAACCCCAGTGCTATACTTTCAAAATTTCCTGCGGTACTTCTCATGCAGCCACCCCAGAAATATGACTGAAACTGTATCACAGACGCTACTGGTGTATTTTCTGTGGTACAGTACATGAACAAATTAGTTTCCTTCAGTACTTGTATGGAAGCCCTGTTTGTACCACAGACTAATTTTTTTATTTCCAGTGAGGGATTTATCTTTTTTTTCAGTTTCGGGAGAGGTCAGTAGCGTATTGAGTCTTATATTTTTAGAAGGCCATATGGCTTAAAAGGGCACCATTCATTTTAAAAAGTACAATTTTTTATATGAAAATTTAATTTTGTGATAGCTAGATTGTGACATATAGGCCCTATTTCAAAATTATATTTCACCCTGTCCCATTGTGTAGGTCTATATCAGCGAGGGGGGGGGTTATGCCTACTGAGACTCAGAGGTTTTAAGTTTGATAGCTTCTATTTCTACGAGAAAGGGTACTATACGTACTAGATCAAAACTAGGAGCAAAGCGCGAACTGAAAAATGCGAAAAATTATCGACCCCAAAATGGGCAACTTATATTTTGAGGACTATTGTTCGTTTTCAGGGTTATTTCTTTTTCATGCGCTCTTATAAATTTCAATTATCATTTTTGTTTTGTTTGTTCGCCACTTATTTTTCATAAAAAACAGGATGAATAATAAAAAAATGACTATATTTAAAAGGGTACGTGTTGAAATATACAGGACACACCTAACACTCTTAGAGCTTAATGGTTGTGAGGAAGCCGGGTTGAATTTCAAAGAGATATTGTAATGAATAAAAATATAAGCATGAACGTATTATTCTACTTCATCCATCTCTTTCTAACAATACAAGAAAATAATTGAAGGGGAGGTCAACGCTAGAGATAATCAATAAATAGAGTAAAATTCACAAAACAAAATGCTTAAAATTTATTCAAAATCGGATGACAAATAACGAAGTTAAGTTGAATTTTAAGGATTTGCAATATTCCCATGAAACAGTTTTATTTAGGCATGTCTCATGAATATTCATTAGGTGGGCTGATGATGTCATATCCCATGTTCTTTTGTACAATATATGAAATTAGATTTATTCAACATATTTCTACCAAGAACTTAAACAATTGGAATGACGACTAATTAACCGCATTAGTTATTTAATGCAGCAACTTTACAATGGGGACACATTATTTACACATGTATTGAAAAAATAGATAATCATAATTTCATATCTAACATTAAAAAAGAAAAATGGGAATGTCACATCATCAGCCCACCAAATGAATATTCATGACGATGTGCACACTATCTGTTTTCACAAAATATTGATAAACAATTAACATAAGAAAGTTCAGCGTTGAATGTTGATTAAAAAATAAATCTCAGTTAAAATGCTATCTAAGATTTTGTTTTACACGTTTCATAACCAAGTTTTAATGCGATTCTGGCCCCTTAAAGTTTTTATTGCGAGAAAATACATTTTTCCAAGTTTCCCATCTATTTTTTTATTTATTTATTTTTAGTAAAAAGGACCTATTTTCTTACAAATATATTATTATAAATAAAATTACTTCAATATTTGTTCTCCTATTCACAATATTTTTTACAGGTGGAATAGGATAAACTAAAAATAGGATATTTAATTTCCATTTTAAGGCCTATTTTTTGCTTTATATCCCCGGTTTATATCTTTGCCACCTTGCAATATGTTAGCCAGGCTGGTTTATATCTATTTCTTTTTAAATCAAATAAATTTGGATATTTTCAATCTATTTTTATGATGCGAAGCTATATATAGTTTGTAAATATGTTTTTTAATTGCAAGAACAATCTTGTATCTCTGTTCACATATGATGGCAGTTTATTTTGCTTCTTTTTTTCTAATTTGTATGAAGTTTGTATCTATATATTTTCAAACTATTTTCCATCCTTAAAGTGTCACAACCGATATCATATTATTTTTTACCTCGTTGGCAAAGTTATTATCTTTTCTTATGTTTCGCTTCAAAATGGTATCTTTATATTTGCTTGTCTTGCTCCTCCACCCCTTATCAAAATACCCTGCCGGCACTTGATCTAAGATTATTTTCTTTTACTACTTGAACCTTATAAAGGGATCTTTCCTTCGATCGCAAGAAAGGATAAAATGTGTGTTTTTGAAAAGAAATAAAATTAAAAATACATAGGATTGGAGCTGTGATTTTCCTCATTGCTTTCTTTGTCATCCTACTTGCATACTAGTAGGCCTATATAACATATTTTCAGTAAAATTGTGAGACATGTTTTTAAATCCTATCCTTATATTAAAAAAAAGAATAAAGAGAAAGAAAAAAATTAAAAGACATAGAAAAGAAAAAGAAAGGAAGAAGAAATAAATATTTGAATTTTACTTTATTCAATTCCTTTACGCTAATAATATGATATATAAATGATGGCGAAAATAGTCAAATTGTCTGGTTGCCAAGTAAAAAGTAAGACCCCCCCCCCCCCCCCCCCTCCGAGCTCCCCGTACAAACGCACGGACTGTACCGTATACGTGTTTCCGGTTCCGCCATTTGAAAAAAAACGTTCGTAACTGCTCAGCTGAACCCGAAGCTTGATGAAGAAGGCCGTCAATATTTCAACAAAAACTAACAGAATATGGATCAGATTCGGACAACGACTTCTTAAGACATTCACACAACAGGCTAAACAGTAAGTTAGATCAATTTTTCGTAGTTTGGCGCGGCATGCACTTAAATTTCTTTGACTTTTTAATCATTACCGTACGGCCACTGCACTGCCGTTGTTCCCGATCGCTTATCGGGTGGGGGCTGATCTGCGGTGTGCGCGGCCGGGGACGGCCAACGGCTGGCTAAGTTAGTAGTATATTGATGGCGGCGGTGAGGATGTTTGTATTGTCATGATTGTAGCCAGGTCAGGGGTGGGCGCTAATGCAGTTTCGCACCGGCCGATTAATACCAGCATACCTCATCACCAATATTTGTTCCCAAATGTCATGACAAGTCTCTCAGTCACATTTGAAGTCAATATATCCACCACTTTTCAAAATATCGTGATCGGGAATGGCTGTAGGCCTAGCCAGGCGGCTTCTACTGTTCTAGAGAGTGAAAATCATTTACTAACGTAACTTCGTAAGGTCACTCTCATATGAAGCCAGGGATCCTTTCTCATATACCCACACAGAGGAAGCCAAAAATTGAAACTTTCACCCCCGGCCCCGAGATTTCTACTTTCCTTCTAAAAGATCTAGCCTAACGTTAGACCTAAATCATGTACATGGGATAAAACTTAATTTCCAACATTTCTACGCTCTCGTCGTTATTTTTGAAGAAGAAATTCATTCCAAAAAATGCGAAAAATATCATGATTAGACGGAAGAGACTTGCCCGATGTTTACGCCGCCATCTTGTTTTCTATTGTTCTTCGCCAACGTTACAGACGCGAACTTCGAGACCATGAACTCGATCTGATATTCTGAGTGACAGAGGTGGGATTTTATGGGGGTGGGGAATATAAAATTCATGCAACATCTTGATTTTTAAAAAGAATTAAAACTAATATTCTTACTTTACACAAAGTTTCATTTAGTTCCATGCTTTTATCAGTCTCAAAATTGGTGATTTAGAGCCAACATGAAGTTCCTCACACATATTTATAATTCGCTGCCGATTTCAAAACATTGCATGCGGATGCAATATTCGCGAGATACCGGGCCTGGTCTGACCCGACCGACCTCACACGCATGCGATGTATTGAATATTGATACGTGTGAGAAACTTCATGTTGGCTCTAAATCATCAATTTTGAGACGGATAGAGGCATGGAGAAGAACTGAAACTTTGTGTGCAGGAAGAATATTAGTTTTAATTTTTTTAAAGAGCGTGATGTTGCATGAATTTGATATCCCCCCCCCCATAAGATCCCACTTTTTGTCACTCGGAATATCAGATCGGCAGATCCAGTTCACGGTCTCAAAGTTTGGGTAGGTGGAGCGTAGTGTAGCAATAGTGAAGTGGAGTGGAGCCTGCACAAACTTCACTCGAGGTAGGCAATCCCACAAATTTAAAAGAGGTTTCTATAAAATCAAGTCCGGCCTTCTATGAACATGACAAACTTACGAAAAGATGTGAAGTCAATTCACCCTAAATATCATCAATATCCCTCAAATAGCTTCATTTAAGCACTAATTTCTCTTCCGGTTGATAAAATATGGATCCGTCTTTAATTTCCAAAATTGTTCGTCTAACTAGCTAAAGGACGCATGTTTTATCTACATATTAAAGACACTACATAGAAAAGACTAGGCACAAAGACTATTATACATGTAAATCGATGCAAAGCATTACGCGATGTCGGCAAAGTGCCCAATCTTCTTATTGTAAAGACTTTAGCGACAATAACAGACTGTGAGTAAGGTTAAAATGCTCCTCTACTTTTAATGTTTTCATTAGTGCTGTTGTCGGGAACAAAAATCCATGTCGACATGTCGCTTAAAAATTAATCCCGACATCGACAATGTCGACATGAAAAAGGGACCGTAATTTAGCCTGGGCTCCCTAACATAAAAAAAACGCATTCGATCGTGGAACAACACTCTCAATCAAATATATTCACCTTGACACGAGTGATATCCCCACACTAGATCTATATAATACAGGCTCAGTTCGGGAATTGAGCTTCCAAAATCACCGATTTAATCCACATTTTTTTTCTGGAGAATCAAGTTTTTGTACCAGGATCCGGTTTCGAAAGCATTGCTCAATAACACTCGTAGCCAATTTGAGAATCACCAATTACAACAGTGATCATTGCTGCAAACGCAAGCTCCTCAATTTGACAATGAAAAGTAATGAAAATCGACCGATAATTTCAGTATCACTTCCGCGGCGATCCGTGCAACGATCTCCAAACGAATGAAGGGAAGTTTTCTGTGACTTCGGGATATGAAGTAAGCGCTCAATTGCGGCAGTCACAACTTTGACAAAAACACGTGTTCGCTGCTGCTCACGTTTATGTGAAAAGTAATGCATTGAGGAGCAACGTATTATCAAGCACGGTGAATAGCGCGCGATGGGTACATATTTCCGTGGATGGGTACGGTGAATGCTACTCTCGCTATAACGGGATATCGAGGGCGGCTCGATCGGGCAGGCCGGCCCTGCACTGACGTATTTCTACTGCCGCACAGCTCGCAGATATTCTTTTTTCATTTAATGCGCTGCTAAGCTGAATAAACCTTTTAATCGCGCCAATTACTGTGGATAAATGCTTCTAACTTTTCAGCTAATCTTTACACTCGTGATTGTAGGCTAGACCCCTTTTTATTTTATGTTTACATGTCGATGTGGGTGCGTGCATGTCGACATGTCGGAATTTTGAAAATCCTTCGTATGTCGACATCAATGTCGATATGAGGCCTATCGACAACAGCACTAGTTTTCATTGATTTTATGTTGAATATTATTAAAGAATATGACTCTTTGCACCTGAATTGTAACACTGAAATATGGAAATGAAGAAGTTTTATCATGTATTTTTATTACATCATGTATTTGTATTAACCTGCAAATAAAATTTTACTATGTCACTCAAATTCATTTCATTTCATTAAAGATTCAAAGAGGGATCTCTGGATGATCGAGCAGCAAGTCCAGCATTATGTGGGAAAGATACTACAGGTGTACACAGAAAAGGCCATGTTCTTGTACAAGACACGGTTGGAGTTCATAAAAGGTGATTATATAGGCATTCACTTCAGTAGATATTATAATTACAAAATTAAGCAGATTGTATTCATGCAGTGGCATACAGTGTAATCCTTGTTAGAAGATGTAGAGTTATTCTTCATTGTTTTATTAAAGAGTTTCAATATGTGCTTATGACAATTTGTTTGCATTATAAATTGTTTGTCACTCTTCGGCTTAGTTTGCTTTTATAAGCAAGAATATGCTAAGAGAGATAGCCGCAAGGACCTCATTATCCGATAGATATGTACTTGTGAAAAGAGATCTAGATGGGGGCAAAACACCTTATTTCTTGTATTTTTATGTTGTTCATGTTATCGTAATGGTATGTGTTTTTTTTTCTACAGATTAAGCTGCCTCGTGCTATACAGACTTGGATAAAAACAAGCTGTCCAATGAATGGTGACTACTCAAGAGGAGCCAGAAAGTCAACTAAAGCCAGGGTATTTTGGGAGTTGATATGGCCGGGGAAGGGGGGAGGGGGGGTTTCCAGGCCCCCCCCCCCCCCTTCCTTGAGATCTTGACCGCACAATCGCGTCTAACATTGGCACATGGGTTGTCTAGGGCATAATTTACAAAATTAAATTGTAAATTATTTCACGCAAATTGTTAGTAAGTGATAATACTAATTTATGCGTAATTAGAATACAAAATCATACTTTTTCCTCTATTGCATTGACTTTGTACACAAAATCACGTTTTTGAGCAATTTTTGGTATGACATGTACTTACATAATGTCACGTTATTACAGAACCACGTACCGGGTGACACAAGATTGGTCTCAAAAGATGCACAAGACTAGAAAGAGGCATGTTTTAAAAAAATTGTGCGACAGCATGGTCGCAAAATTTTTGGAAGGGGGGGGGTCAAATTGGTCCAATTTAACTAAGGGTTAATAACTGGGAGGCTGTTAGCTGCCTTTTTACTTTCAAGTCTTGCACATCTTTTGAGACCAAATTTGTGATGCCTGGGTACGCTGTTCCGAAATTTCGCAACATTTTTATGTATTAATCCAACACAAATACTGTTTCTTGCTAAAAATTCACAATTAGTATACCAGTAATATACATTTATCAAGTCAAATTATTTAATTACATTTATAATCATAAAAGCTTTGATAAAGTATAAAAAAAAACAAAGAGTTGTATGTAGGCCTGGGACTTTCGGGTTTTTTCTCTTCGGGTACCCGTGGTAATTTTCGGGTGGGTACCTGAAAATCATGTCACTTGAAATATGACTGGTGGAAACACCCCATAGGTGACGTCATCAAGCCAATGCGATGCAAGCCAATTTATGAATGAAAATATAGTAAGCATGCGCATTGCAAGCCTCCTGTGCCCCACGCAGTATTCCATCGAAACAAGTTTCAATACTCTGTCACCTCGTACCAAAATCGACCTAGAATTCCACTTTCCTATATATCATATGAATTATAAAAGGTTTTCTCACCGATACTGCACAGGTAAGCAAATTTTTATTCTTGCTTTTCCGTCAAAATCTTACGAAGTAGCATCGATATTACATCGTGTTCGTGAGTTTGTATCGCTACGTGAACAAAGTCAATTGATTTCCGGGTTTCGGAGCGTCAAATGCGCCAGCCAATCACGATTGTGTTCCCATTTTCGGTTTATGATGAACTAAAAATGGTAACAAGAACGTGATTGGCTGGTGCTTCGTAGGTCGATTTTGGTATGAGGTGACAGAGTATTGCAGACTTGTTTTGACGTAATACTGCGTGGGGCTGAGGCTTGCAATGCGCATGCTTACTATATTTTCATTCATAAATTGGTTTGCGTCGCAGTGGCTGGATGACGTCACTGCGCTGCAAAAGAAACATGGCGATGATTGAACGATCTCGGTCACATCATCATCACTTGAAAACTTGTATATTTATGGATATTTAGAGGGTAATTGGTGAAATTCAAAATAAGGCTTGTGTACTTTTGTAATGAGTTACAATCATGTCTTACACTACGCAATACAAATCAAATACATGTACATTATACTGGTGAGCAATTTTCGGGTATCGGGTATTGATTTTTCTACTCGGGTACCCGGGTTTTAGTCCCAGCCCTAGTTGTATGAAAATTTTCAAAAATAATGAAAGGTAAAAGAAAACAAGATTACAATGTCCATTGCAAGGGGGCTAGTCTAGCTATTCAGGATAATTGGGATTTTATTCAGTTTTTAATTGACATAACATTATGACAAGATCCCTCCAGTTAGTGTATAAACAGCACATGGCCATGATTGAAATTCATATAACATTAAAGTATGCAAACCAGGCAGCTACATGTACATGTATTGTAGGACTCACTGCTTGTCAATTCTATTGTCTGCCAGGGTCAAGTGACATACAGTGCACATGTATAACATGTGTGAAAGTACATAAGAAAATCAGCTTTTTATTTTTGTACTGTAACATTGGGTGAACTGGTGATCACTTTGGATATGATGCTCTTCATATTGGTTTATTTTATGTATATGAATTTTTGGATAATCATTAAGAATTAAAGCCATTTACTTAATATATGGAAGCATAAGCCCATCAAAGAACAGAATTATGTCATGTACAGCTAATTCATTTTGCGTGATATTACAATTGTAATTGTTTACTTGAGCAAGTAATTTGAATTGCTGCATGACCTAAACAATGACATGTTCCAATTCGAATAGTAACATGACCTAAAGAAGAGTTACTCCACCTCGATTGAGAGTGCTTATGTTAAATAATTGATGTTGCTACTTCAAATAATTGAGGTCAATCAAATTGGTCATAATTATTCAAGTCAATTTTGAGCTATATGTCATAATTAATTAGGTCATATACTAATTGAAATTACTAAATGACTCGAGTAGGTATGAATTCACATTGCCACATGACCTTAATTATTTTATGTAGCAACATCAAGTATTGAACGTCATTTAGTTATCAATTATGACATGTAGCAAATCAAATTACATGCCGCAATTTCGTGTTTATGATGGGCTCATGCTTACATTCATATATAACCCTTCAATACGTAGTTGGAGCAATTCTTAGACAAGAAGACTGTGTAAAATGATATGCCTATTCAATGTCAAAAAGGTTAATGTCTCAATAGATTTGATCTACGTTTTGGCAAAGTAATCTTATGTAAATATTTTTTCTAACCTATGGTGAACGTTCTAAATCATGTGAAATTCATTCAAAAATATCTTTCAGTATTTATGGACTTAAGTGAATTCTGAGCAAAATGAAGTGATTATGATTACGTTCATGTACTTTAAGTTTATACTGGTGATCAACACATCATAATTTCATCCCTTACTGTATGTGCACCATGCATTATCTGTACATGCAGAAGTGGTTATCCATTGTTTCATAACATGGTTGAGTAAAGGATGTTCTGCTTTTAGTATTAAGCCAATCGGGTGTTGACAAGAAGGGGAAAATGCAATTGCTCAGCTATTACAGTTTTTTTTGCAACCATAATACTGGTTAAGCCTTGGTCACATTCGCCGGCTCGTGGCCTTACGTCGAGTCAAAATTAACAGTCTTAATCATCCTTGTACCAGCTACTACCAGCTACACGTGGGTGGTTTGTACAGGAATACCTAAAACTGCTGATTTTGTCTCGCCGTAAGGCAACCGGTCAAGGAATGTGACCAAGGTATTAATAATAATCGCTTATTGTTGTGTTAGAGGGAAGGATTCTGGGTCGAATCTAGCTTTCTTTATGTGATCTCAAAATGGCAGCAATGTATGAATAGTGAAAGTAGTTCATGTGGCATCTCAATGTTCATGGATATAAATCTTTGTACATGTCTTATCCTAAAGATGAAATGTTACTGCATTATTCTAGCAGTCATTTATGATATCAAAGATGTTCTATACTGTGCATAGTACAGCTCATACATAATAAAGGTATGTGAATATGCTTTTAACGTCTTTGCAAATTTGTGGGTTTTTTCACGCCTCTTTTCATTAGTCAAGATGTCAAAGTTGTTGTGCTGGATCACAGGAAATTCTTACAAACTACTACGCCTAACAAACCAGTGCAGGACGGTGTCGTGAGAAAATCGCACAGACTACTACAGGACAATACCATAGGATTGTCACAGGAAATCAACAAGAATACCCCTGCAGGATTACCACAGTAAAGTATCACAAGAAGGCTGCAGGATGAGACCAATAATGCCACAGAAGATATCAAAGATCAGTATCACAGGAATACCACAGGACAGTACTGCAGGAATTGTCCTGCGGTAAGGTCTCTTGGTATTCCTGCAGTACTGTCCTGTAGTACTGTTCTGTAGTACTTTCCTGTGATACTGGTCTGCGGAATTCCTAAAGTACTGTCCTGTCATACTGTCCTGTGATACTATTTATCACCACAGGACAGTACTACAGGAATACCAGACCAGTATCACAGGACAGTACTACAGGAATACCAGACCAGTATCACAGGACAGTACTACAGGAATACCAGACCAGTATCACAGGACAGTACTACAGGAATACCAGACCAGTATCACAGGACAGTACTACAGGAATACCAGACCAGTATCACAGGACAGTACTACAGGACACAGTACCAGAAGCCTGCGATACTCCTGTAGTACTGTCCTGCGATACTGTTCTGTAGTACTTCCCTGTGATACTGGTCTGCGGTATTCCTGTAGTACTGTCCTGTCATACTGTCCTGTCATACTATCCTGTCATACTGTCCTGTCATACTATCATGTGATACTATCCTGTGATACTGTCCTGTAGTACTAATAGTAGTGTGGTAGTGGTTGTAGCGGTTGTAGCGGTTGTGGTGATCGTGTCCTGTCATACTTCCTGCCATACTTATGCGGTTATTACCACAGGAAGTATCACAGGACACGGACCTGTTGTACTCCTGTTGTACATTTCTGTAGTACCGTCCCAAATTACGTGCACGTAATTCCTGCAGTACTTTCCTGCGATACTTCCTGCAGTACATATCACAGAGTACTACAGGAATTTTTTGTAAGGGATACTTATAATTCGCTATACTTGGTCGCAGTTTCATCCACGTATTATTACATTTATTCATAACTATACAATAATAATAAAGGTAGAATCCAGTTAGCCGAGTAGTGGGTTTCTACATGGGGAGCACATTTGTAATTTGTCTAAACATGTATGTAAGCAGAAGTAACACAATAATAATAAAGATATATCTAGCCGGCTAATAACAATGTAGACAATTGGATACTGCATAGGGTGCATATTTGTAATTACCCTTTGCGTGTGAACGGATATCCAAGTTCATGATGACAATAATGAGTAATAATTCAATATTCATATAGTGCCTTTCAAACTTTCTCAAAGCTCTTTACATCATACATCCTAACCTACTTATCAACTTAACTACAATCAGTTGTCAAAGTACAATAACAGAGATAATAGCCAATCAGCTATAAATGTAATATGACAAGAAAGATGTCAGTGCACTGGGCATGTGTACATGTGTAGAACATGTTACTTCCGGGAACTCTCATTTTTTTATTGCAGAGGGGACTGGAAACTGGATCTGGATTGTAGGGGATAGCCTGGTCAGAAGAGCAAAAGAACGAGCTTCACAACGCAACTATCAGCCATTTGGAGAGCGAGGTATCGTGGTCTGCTGGCATGGGCAAGGCGGCACCATGCTCCAGGATCTCCCCAGGATGGTCTCTAACCGGCTGAGATGCGGCACTCCTCCTGCATTAGCTATTGTCCACTTAGGATCAAATGACATCGGACAGTATGATGTCTGCCGGTGCAGGATGGCAATTGACACAGCCATCCAAGATCTACGCACGAGAATGCCGCACACCCATATCACCTGGTCTGGTATTTTACCGCGGCTCTTCTACTATGGTCGCAAGCAAGGCTCTAATTCACAGGAGGCCTTGGATGGAGTTCGTAAGTCTCTTAACAAATACGCTAGGAGGAAACTAGCCAGGATGTCGGATACCACCATCATCAAACATGAATTTGACCCCACAATCCACAGCCTCTTCAATAGAGATAGAGTGCACCTCTCTGATTCGGGTTCAGACATTCTCATTGACAGTTTCAGAACTGCAGCAAGGGAAGCAGGATTTGTTTAGATATGGAGAGGAGACGAGCTTGAGAAACATTTTGAGAACTCGAGGCTTCTGGCAAGGTTTTTTTTTCTTTTGTAATGTATCTTAGTGTTATTACGTTTATTGTTTCTAGTCGTTTATGTACATACTTCATTTTACGGGCTTTGTGAAGGGCACCGTCAACAGTACTACCTTGCTATTATCAATAATGATATGCACGTGTCTGGATTGAGGATAATAACACTTGGAAGTAAAAAGAAAGAAAGAACAACTGAATAGAATGAATAGATAGACGAACAATTCTTTTTTATTCTTCATATTTTAGGGGTGAGAAGCAGGGACTGCACGGGAGAGTGTATAGGTCAATTATGACAAACCAGTTCTTTCGAATGAATCAGCTTGGTAAAGCCTGTTTATTGTAGTTGTACAATACATTATTTACTCTTGGAATTGCTTAGTTGATCAGAAATCGCAAGACGGGGCTGTCCCTGTGGTGACGTGCATAAATTTGAGAACCGAAAACGAACTGGGAAAGAAAGGACGATAATTAAGACAGGAGAGCAAAATATACTGTTTTGTTTATACTCTTTGAAAGGATACTGATGGTCTTTGGAAGGTTTTGCTGTAAGGGCTACATGATAATGTTTGTAAATGGTGTGTAATGCCCTATCCAGGCCATTGTGCTCAGTATCCTCCATCTTATATGCATTTAGTCCTGAGATGATTATATCAACTAGAAGTTGCTTTAGTTTACCCTAGAAGGAACGTCCTTTTATAGGCATTTTGCATCCATTCATGTGAGGTTAAGTGTTTAATGCAGCTCCATGCCAATATATTAGGTAGCTTTATTTGCAAGCATGACAAGTTCATGTATGCTCCAGAATCATGCGACTTATGACGGGGCAAAAAAAAAAAAAAAAAAAAAAAAAAAAAAAAATTATTAATTGGGTGGAAGCTTTTTGTTCAGAAACAATTTGTTTGAAACCTGACAGATCACCAATATTGATATCAAAGTATATGCTCCAAAGATGTTGTTTACCAAGATTTAGGGAAACACCCGTGGGAACTACTATCCTGCGGGTGGGTCACGTGATCAACAGTCCCAGGGAGGAGTTACTACCCTTCCTGGCGATCACGTGACCATATCTTTCAGTAAGATTAATAGGATGCCACAGATGTAGTTTTTCGTTATGTCTTACGACATTGTTCAGACTGTTTTGAGGTTTATCACCTCTTATGTTATTTAGGCATATTGCCTCTGTGTTTTGATGCCTCGTACGGAATTAAACGGCGAGCAATGGCATATCATTTGTCCACGTGTTTTCTTCTCAAAAGGTAATGATCATTTTCAGTGATCAGTAAATTTTTGAGAGAAACAAGTGTTAGGTTCATAGAGGAATATAATGTGTAAAAGTCCAAATCGATACAGATTGTGCATGTGATCAATAACCGGATAACATGTGATCTAATCACAGCGGGAAACATGTGCGTTGTGGAATATACTAGTAACGTGTGCACGTAATAAAGCCATTGCAGTCTGAAATTCCTTCGAGGCAACAAATTTTTCCCCTCCACTCCCACCCAGGTACATTGGTAATATATTATCGGGATGGGAGGACCCGGCGTCAATACAGAATTTAGTCACGGGATCGTTAAGGGGGTTGCATATTTCTGAGGCAATGCAGTGTAGCGGTGACTTTAGCACATATGTTACCATACAAGCTGATATCTTAGTCCATGCGTAGAGCTGAATTACTGTTGAGAATTACCGTGTGTAGGAAATTTTGTGTATCACGATTTATGATATTCTTATTAAACATCTCATGGTTGGGAGGTTGGGCAGAGTTACGACAGTAGATCAGCATGGTTGGTAGGTTGGAAAGACATTGATTTCTGCATTAAGGCTGGGAGGTTGGGCAGAATTTAGACAATGAGTCATCATGGTTGGGAGGTTGGGCAGAGTTACGACAGTAGATCAGCATGGTTGGTAGGTTGGAAAGACATTGATTTCTGCATTAAGGCTGGGAGGTTGGGCAGAATTTAGACAGTCATTCATCATGGTTGGGAGGTTGGGAGAGATATTGAATTATTTTATGATTTTATGTTTTAGATTAGGAACAAGGACATCTGGAGGTAACTTTTTTGGCCTGCATAAGGTTGGAAGGTTGGGCAGGGCACTTACGAGTTTATCAAGAAGGCAGATCATTGTTGAATAGATGGCCATAGGATAGATGTATACTTTTATATGTCATACATATTATATTCTCAGGTTTAAAGAAGTCCACTGTCCAGATAGTCATATTAAAGTGACTAGGCCTACAATATGGCTGGGAGGTTGGGTAGGACTTAAGGACAGGCAGCATAGAGCATTATGTGGCTAATTATGACTTTTATATGTAAATGGTAAGGAGGAGCATGTCATGATACATTGCTTTAGAAGTGAAGAAGGTTTTTGTTCAGAAACAATTTGTTTGAAACCTGACAGATCACCAATATTGATATCAAAGTATATGCTCCAAAGATGTTGTTTACCAAGATTTAGGGAAACACCCGTGGGAACTACTATCCTGCGGGTGGGTCACGTGATCAACAGTCCCAGGGAGGAGTTACTACCCTTCCTGGCGATCACGTGACCATATCTTTCAGTAAGATTAATAGGATGCCACAGATGTAGTTTTTCGTTATGTCTTACGACATTGTTCAGACTGTTTTGAGGTTTATCACCTCTTATGTTATTTAGGCATATTGCCTCTGTGTTTTGATGCCTCGTTCGGAATTAAACGGCGAGCAATGGCATATCATTTGTCCACGTGTTTTCTTCTCAAAACTGTTTTTATCAAACTAAACAAAATTGCTCATGAAAAAATATGTTGTAAGAGTATATGAGAGTGCTTCCTTTTCTGTAGTAGCTCCATGCTTTTATCAATGGAATATTTCAATTTTACACTAACTATACAGACAGCCCTCTTCTTCTACAAAAATTTATGCCCGAATAAAATTTAATTTATTATGTTTATGAAATTTGCTGGTCGTGGGCAGTGGTATAAAGTTGATGTTTTTCGTAAACTTCAGGACAGCTATAGTGATTTACGTATATCAAAATCATATCTAATGACTATTTTCCCATACAGGTTCCACGCGCTCATCTACAAAACTGAACTTATATTATTGTTTCGGTGTGACGGATCCAGGGTTTCTGCTCTCAAGGGGAGGGGGAGCACGTTCCGGATGTGCACCCCTCCCCCCACTGGAGCCGCCACCGGCCGATACGGAGTTTTCTGGGCCTTCCTAATCTCTAAACTGCCACTGTTAAGAACAAATTACGCCCTTTTCTGCCCCCTAATTTTTGTACCTCACTGCACCGTTGGTAAGAACTATTGCAAGGTAATTTTACAACTTATACAAATTGTATAATTTGTTCGTTTCCTGTAATCATCTCAGTAGACGTCATCTACCCATAATAATTTGACGGAAATAGGTGACGGTATGTCCAACTGTCTACTAGACATGAAGGATTAATGGGCATGTCAATGTTTAATCAATTAACAGGGTTAATTGCGACATGGATACCTTACCCTCGCCTCGTTATGCTAATTCAAATTTACGATCTGTTTTTTATCTTTCCGCTGGTATATCCTCTGTTTTTATGTCATCGGGGATTCGAGCCTGGCCAGTTTACATAAGAACAGACTGCGCGGCCGTAAGAGTGCCATATTTTCGCAAGATTTAGATTTTTTTCAAACAAGAGTGGAAACGCCGGCAACACGAATTGCGAATGCCTCCTCTAAAAAATAAATTTGCATGCCACAGCGAATTCAACTCGAGTGATTCAGTCAGTCGGCAGGCCATACAAAACACGCCTATATAGTTTATTCTGGAGCACAGCACTGTGACTTTGGAATAACCTCTTCAACCGTGCGCGAGGATTGTTTGAAGAAGAAAACGACAAAACTCTATTTCGACGCCACTCAAACTTTTCCGGGAATGGTAGGAGAAGTTACAAGCAGGGGCGTGCCCTCGGTGACACTTTCGGGGTTGATTATTTCGTTAAATAATCTTCAGTTATGGGATTAAACATCTCGGCTGGGCGGACATTGCAAGAGGAAGGATCACTGGATGCCAGAAATGATGATAAGATTGTTAAATACATGAAGGATGTGATAAATGGGGACAATGTTCATGTATCCAGAGAGGTAAGCCCATTTTTTTATGTGCGTGTTTTTTTTTGGTAATTATTTTACAATAATAAATAGGCTTTCTTTAATATACCACTGATGCCATTTTCGACACCAATCAAGCCTCTCATAATGATTGTTCTTGTTCCCTTCGTTCGGATAGTGCATTGTTTAAAGGACAAGTCCATATCCCAATAAAAAAAATTGATTTCAATAAAAAAAAGAAAAATCCAACAAGCATAACACTAACAATTTCATCAAAATCGGATGTAAAATAAGAGAGACATTTTAAAGTTTTGCTTAATTTCACAAAACAGTTTATGCACATCCTGATCGGTATGCAAATGAGGAGACTGATGACCACTGACAATTCTGTGCACACACAGTAACAACATACTGATCCTCCATGGCCAAGTCCCGTGACAAAAGTGATTTGAACCCGATCCAGGATCCAAAGGCAGTATATTCGGACTTTTTAATATAGATGTATCAGAATAATTATGTTGAAGTTGAAGGTTATATAGCATTCAGCTGACTTAAAAACGATTGATCGTGGTTATTCATTGCATGCTCTCTCATTTCAGGTTCTTCAATTGCTCATGAAGAACCTCCAACCAATGTTCAATTTAATGCTATTTTGGATGTCGAACCTTAGCTGAGCATCTGTCTCATCAATTCAATTTTATTATCGTTTAGCACTAGACTATTTTCATCTGCGTTGCCATGCGAACATTTCACTTCCCCCAAATAAAAGAACAAACATGAGGAAAAGCGATTGGAAAAGAAAATCAGTGTGGAAAAGGGAAGGCATTTTCTCCATCTTCTCTATAATAAAGGAATAAAGACCAAAGCGGGGCGCCTTTTCTTTTTCTTGCGCTTCACGCAGAAAATAATGATAATAATGATAATAGTAATGTCTTTCCTATTGGCCCAGCGTCCTTTCCCTGCCCCGCTTCTCCTTCCTTCTAAAATAATAATAGTCTTCTTAATACCCCCTTTCCACTAGGGCCAGGACAGCGTCAGGACAAGGCGCGGAATGTAATAATTGCAATCCGCGAACCTTCCGCAACCTGTTCGAACATTCCTGGGAGTGTCCGCACGCTGTCCTAAACCCTTCCTGGTGTTCGGGAAATCAAAATTTGTCCGCATCTAAATTTTGGTCTCGACCAAAATTTCGACGCGGATATTGAATTCCTGACACCTTTGGGACCTTGTCCTAACGATGTCCTGATGATGTCCCGCCCTTCCTAAACCCTTCCGCGTCTTCCGGAAACCATCCGCGATCAGGTCAGCTTCAGGTAGCAAAGAAGAAGCCATGCGGAATGTTTCAGGAACTTGCGGATTGGAATAAGAAGGCAAGCGGACAGTTTCCGGAACGTGCGGACAGGAATAAGAAGGCAAGCGGACTGTTTCAGGAACGTTCGGATTGGAATAGGAAGGCAAGAGGAGTGATTCAGGAATGTGTGCATCCAATGTAATATTTATGGAACGAGTACACAAGTAGCAAAAGCCATTTGTGGTCGAAAAAAAAGGGACAGTATAGGCAGCGCTTGACTTTACGAATAGGACAAATATCATAACAAAATTAATAATACAGGTAAAGATTTCAAATTGAAATTCAAGTTTATATTCCTAATGCATTTTAAGCACTTTGTTTGATCGTGAATGAGATTTTATTGATAAGAAATAATAATAAATGATAGCAAGTTTATAAATATCGCTTTTCTCAGAACGGCTCAAAACGATTTACAGCATATTATTACCCCATGATTCATTTCAATCCCGCATAAAAAGTGCACAACTTCCACACCCTGGGAAGCATTCCTTGCATTCATCGCAGCCTCGAAGTGGCACTTGCAAATTCAAGCATACAATAACTTTCGCATCCAACCGGGTACCCATTTAGCACCTGGGTCGAGAGTGGCAAGGTGTGCAAAATACGTCTTGCCAAAGGACGGTATATAGACCGCGGTGGGAATCGAACATACGACTCTCCGTTTACAAGGCGGGAGTCAGAACCACTACACCACGACTCTTAAAAAAAGACCTTCCTGAAAAAAGTCGTGCACAGAACATGTTTCTCATAAACATAAAATATGAGCGCGAAGCGCGAACTTCTTTCAAACATCAAGGACGAAAAAGAAAAGACGAAAAGACCTAGGTATTTTTCGTAAAAATGAATAGCGTGCACAATCTTCTTGATTAAACTATTAAAAGCATGAAAAGCGAAATGAACCATTAATTTTTTACAAAATTGACCTAGCTGAAACACTGATATTCTCCCCGTCTGTCAATTTCTTCACTCTTCTTCCTCTTTTCCACTCTTCTTTGCATTTATTCAATTTTTCCTTTTTACGCAGCCAATAGGGCGTAGCGATCGCATTCGGTCTCCTGGAATTGCCCATTTACATTTTCTTTTTTAGTTTATATTTTAATTGGTACAAGAGGAGGCAAAGGCGATTAGACACTGGATTCACAATTTCGTCCAAAAATTAAAACTGATATTTCTAATCTTACACATTCACAATCTTGGCCAATTATTTTCTGTTCATTATCGCGATTTTTTTTCCTACTTGATTCTATTTCACCTCATTTCATTCATCTCCTTTGTTTATTCCTATTTCTTTTGTGCTGTTTGTATATCTCTTTAATACTGGGAGGGGTAAGCCAGCAGCAGGGAGAGGAGGGCCGTATTAGCACGGCATCCCCCCTTATTTTTCTTTTCCACCATATCATTTTTTAAGTTTCCCTTTCCATTTCACTTATATTTCTTCTGTTTGTACTTTTTTAAAGGGGGAAGCAAGACCACCTCGCCCCTTGGTCTGCATGTGCCTGTCTAACTTCCCGTTTTCTTCCTCTTTTGTAAGATATGTATTAATTTGTGGAAAAACTATTAGAAAGTAATGGTATAAAGGGAGCCTCGACTTTGCTATTAACATATGCAGTCTTTTTAAAGTTATCTTAGATCCGAGACAATTTATTGTCATGTATAAAAATGCACAAAATCTGCTTTCAAAAAGTGAATACTATTACACCGACAAACACAATTGTTTTTAGCCTACATATTTCAACAATCAAAAAATGTGAGCGCAAAGCGCGAGCTGAATATTTTTTACATTCCCAGCTAAATACAGGGCATTCTAAGCACCTTTTAAAATCACGAACAGGATAGGGCTATGACTATACACTTGATGTGAGCGCGAAGCGCGAGCCGAAACGAAACGAAATTCGACATCTCACGTTTTGTAAATCAGGAAAAGGATGGATAAGTGGATAACATTCCTACATTAATAATTTGATAATCTGATCTGAAACTGGAACAAGATTCGTATCAAAATAAACATGCGTGCGTGTGTTTAGATTCAAACCTAGAATCAGGACATTCTAATTACATTCTTTATCATAATATCAACAATAAGAGCGCGATGCGCGAGCTAAAGATATTTGATTTTCCGATCTAAAAAAAAGTTTAATTTAAGCGCAATTACGAATTGGATATGGGTCGCACTTAATAAATGATGCGAGTGCGACGCGCAAGTTGATATTTTTATCAATACATATATTTCCAGTTGCGACCGGGACATTTTAAGAACATTTTTGTTTTTGTCGAGAGATGAAACTTGTCGATATTCCGTTCTGAAAAAAAAAACTGACAACGATTATTAGGAAATAATGAAAATATTATTATCTCACTTATTAATCTAATAAGCCCAATGAGGTCGCGAAATTGATATCAGGGTCAGAAAACTGGACATTTTGTAATCATGAATAGGATGCATGGGTTAATATACTTTAAAAAATACTTTAAAAATAATGCGAGTGCAAATTGCGAGCCGAAACTTTTGATAAACTGTCATGAAAGAGGAATTAAAAATAATTTGTTACAATTGATATTGGTATACATAACTCCCCAATCAAAATGCAAGTGCGCAGCTTTAGCTAATACTATTCAGAATCAGACCAGCCTAAAAAGGGATATTTTTCCAAAAATTATGGAATACACGAAGAGAATAGTTACTAGACGAATTAAGGACGTTCCACAGTTATGTTTGTGCGCATCATGATCTGCGCTTATTTTACACTCTGCGCGCTGACGTCACAATGGATGAACTGGTGATTTAACCAGCTAGCTGTAGGTATTGTGAGCTGAGTTTTCTCCTTATCTGCACTAACTTCAGATCCGATGTGTTATTTTATGAAGCTAATAAACTAGAATGATTCCATGGACCATTTATTTTTATTCCTCTACAATTTCAAAATAGTTTCTCTGTAGTGCTGCAAAGTATGATGAATATGACCCCGAGTTTGAATAAATGGAAAAGTGGTTCGGAATTTTTCCTCACATAGATACAAAGCTTTTGGCGCGTTTTCGGGTGTTTTAAGAAGCAAATTTGCTCTAATAAGAGTGCTGATAGTTTGAAAACAAGCACATGAACCCATATTTTTTTTATGTTTGCACCTCTTTGGTATACCTTCCTCTACAACTTCACAAAGTTTGGTGAAAATGACATGGGTTTTGACTAAAATGCAGCATTTCTTTTACTTCTCAAGTTTGTTATTGAAATTTGAAATGTTTGACGTTGAGTATCTTTCCCGTAATTTCTGAGAACTAAGAGTGTTGTTAGACTTTAATGAGCAAACAATTGACAGCAATATAAATAAATTATCCATCTTACGGATACAATTGTTAATCATATTACAAAATTTGATGAAATCTTCATGGATTTTGACTGAGTAATATAGCTTTAAACTCATTGTTGTGATCTCGTGTGGTCTAAATATGCCAAATACTTTTGGATGCACAATTCTTAAGAACATCCATTTTGGGTTAGGCGTGTTGTCAAAAGTGTGCGTGCGTCTTTACCTTTATAATCTACGGCGAACCCGCTGAGCGTGCCATTGTCCATTTTTCTTTCCTACGGGTCAGTGCTCTTGCCATTCAAGACGCCAGCGTGCCCTTTTGCAGCGAAAACGGACGCGGCTCTTTTATCTTTTACAGTGACACCTCGATGAATCCTCTCAAGCAACTATCCGATTTGTTGTTTTTGCATGAGCGCCCTCTATGTTGACAATGCGAGGATCCATGCAAAGGCCGATAATAGTTCAGTGGCGTGTACGTTTAATTGTTATATTTTCCAAAAGCTACGCTTCTACAAATGTTTATACTTCCTGCTTTCAGGCTTCAGTAGTAACAAGTTCAACTAGATTTAGATTGTTTTGATAGATTAATTGAGCTTAATAGCATGAACATGTTGTTTTAGTTTCAAGAATAGACCGTGTTGACCGTCTAAAACTTAACCATAAAAGGACTGGGGGAGCATGATGCCCCCCTTCGACACTTCGCACGATATTTCTGAAACGCAAACAGATAGCCCCGCAAAATTTTATGACCTTTTTTTGAAGTCTCGCGCAACTTTTGAGACCGAATTTGTGACATACGGGTATAAGCATCGCGACGTCACTTGACTTTTTACGAGACAATGTCATGCCGAAAATGGCTCATTTTCATAATTTGTGTACAAAGTCTATGGGAGATGAAATATAATTATAAAAGCTAGGGTGAATATTTGTCGTTCTAATTGGTCTGCTTGATTAATTTAGGGTTTAATATAAATAAGGTTACAAATATGAGATCAGAAAAAAAGAAGAAACTTTGAAGTGAAATTGGGTGTAAAATATGCAAATAATGCTTTTCATGAATAAATTTGCATATCTTATTCATAATAAATAAAAAATAATTATTTTCAGAATTTTTTAATACTATCTTGTAGTTTATATGGCAAGGAATGTGCGTACCAAATTTCGGCGCGATCGTGTGAACAGCGGCCGATATGAGAAGGGGGGGGGGCATCATCCCCCCAGTCCTCAATACATCTCAAATAGCCCAGTCCTTTAAGGGTTAATGTTCAGGCGCGGGTAAGATTTTTTTTTTAAATCACACTGAGCCCGATCTTTTTTTCATCTTTTTTCATACAAAAACCCTGATAGACATGTGGTTAAATAAGCATTAACTGGATTCATGCTTTCGGCAAAATAACCTTTGTTCATGTTCATCGCGAGTAAGAACATTTAACTGTTCAGTGTTGGCATCACAGCGATGAAGGGGGGGGGGGGCGGGCGGAATTTTTTTATCCACAAAAGGCATGACCCGCGATCAGCCGCTCAAATCTGATTTTTTGTTTTGTTTGAAGGGGTAGTCCTATTGTCAATTCTAAGCTTTATTCTTATAAATCAAAATAAATCTAACATAGTCTCATAAGCCTTTTTTAAATAGTGCGAGCGCGAGGCGCGATATATTTCTTAAATTATTATTTCATGTATTTTGTCCTAAAGTGGCATTCTGGCAATGTTTGTCATCCTAAACGAGATGAATAAAATGAGTTTTGATCATTCTGATAAAAATGGAACTGTTAACGGCTGCTTGTAATATCCGTAAATGAAAACGTTACATATTTCAACAAGTTAATAATGTGAGCGCGAAGCGTGAGCTGAAAATCTTGACATTTCTACCTGAAGAATGAAAATTCTAAGCAATTTTTGTAATCATGAAAAATATAGTTATACAAATAAGCAACTGATGCGAAGCGGAAGCGGAAAATTCTAGATTTGTATGAAAATTGTGAGTGGATATGGATCACAGTTAAAAAAAGAGCTGATATGTTTGAATATTATTACCTTAAGTTTTGACATATGACCGAGACATTCCGCTTTAACTGCAGTGCATGGTATCATGCATCCAGAAATTGAATTAGGCGATGAATTCAAAACGTACGTATATAGCCGGGATGGCATGCAGTTCGGATGATACAGCACTCTAAAATTAGAATAATCTCGTATTACAAACATGACAAATTTCAATTTTTGCGAAAATGCACACAAACTCAAATTAAACTTGATAAACTATGGGGGATGATGACGTTGATATAAAAATCGCATCGACCTCGGTATGCAATCATGATTGATACTGCATCGGACTTGGCAACCAGCAAAAACTTTTCCATAATTAGATAAAGGCCATCCATTCTCCCTCTTCTTAATTTTGTTTGAAAACTGAAATATAATCTATGTATTTCAGGATCATGATATAAAAATCCTTTTATAACAAACATGATAAAGGAAAAATGTGTCTCATGTTATACATGGTTCATTATACCGCAAAATATACCAATCATCTTCATTTGTTATAATTTGATCATCAACATTTTCACTTATATTATTATTCGTATTATCATGTCCGTTAATATCACTTCATTGTTATTATTATCATTATCATCATCACTGTTATTATCATTATCATCATCATTCATTATCTATTTCCAATCGTTCTCCAATGTCAATTTTATATTTTCTATAATTATAAATATATGAAAGGTAATAGTAATGATTATGGTGATGCTGGTAATCATGAACATTAGACCCGTTTTGTCAGGTATTTTATGCGATTTTACGTGCTAATTGCTACTCGATGGTGGTGAAAGAAATCTTTTAAATAGCACAAAAGAAGTCGGGACGGTAGTTACTGTATATACGCACTTTAATACACTATAGTACAAAAGATTCCCCATCGGACCGGCCAACGGTCTTTTGAAGTAAGTTAATCTATTGAAATTACGACTATATAGTCCGGTCTGTTAGCGTCAAAAACACCCTACTTGTGGACACGGTGGACAAAAGCATGATTTTTTCTCCAGACCTTTGTTTATGTATGAGAATTAAAAATGGGGTATGCTCCAAAAAATCTGGCTGCAGGAACAGTGAAAAAAATGGGTGAAAATGTCAGAATTTATGAGTTTAGATTGGTCTGATATATAGACTAGCGCTAGTGCAAAACTCAATAGCAGTGCATTATTTTGCATTGGTTTAGTTCTTGAATTCAGACCCTTTTAGAACAGATATTCTGTTTGTCCTCACATCTCAATGCACCAAATATCTGAATGCAGATGCTAAACAAGCCGAAGGGTGGTGGTGGAGGGGGTTGAATGTTGGTGTGTATGTACATATTTTGGTCTTGGGGTAAAGATGTGCAATACACATTTTTTGCATGTGTTGGAAATTGTGTTGCCATGGTAACAGTGTATTATGGCAAAAATAAGGTACAAATCTTGCAGTTAGAACTACTTCCTCTGTTTTCATCAGATTCTCATGAAATTTGGCACACACATTGGTCTTGAGGTGAAGATGTCTAAGACACATTTTTGTGTGTCTAAGACACATTTTTGTGTGTCTTTCGGAAATTTTGTTGCCATGGTAACAACAAAACATTTGGTGAAAATTGGGAAGAAAACCTTACATTTCAAACTGCTTCATCAGTTTTCAATCAATTCACATGAAATTTGGCACACACAATGGTATTAAAGTAAAGATGTACAAGGCATTTTTTGTGTGTGTTTCAGAAATTGTGTTGCCATGGTAACAACATATTATATGACAAAATTTAGGTAAAAACCTTGCAATTTGAACTACTTCATCAGTTTCAAACCAATTATCATGCATGAAATATGGCTCACACATTGGCCTTGAGATAAAGATGTGCAAGAACCTTTTTTTTTTTTGCATTTGTCAGAGAGTGCATTGCCTTGATAAACACATATAGCCAGAAATGCAGGGAAAAGTCACCAATTGTGGATCAATCTACTTCTCTGTTTTCAGCCTGTGCTCAGAAAAGTTTACACAAATATTAATTTTGGGTAAAGATTCATATTCAGTGTTAAAGGGGAATCCAGCCTTGGTCATAAAATGTTGTGTGGAAAAGGAGAAAAATAAGAATGTTGAAAGTTTGAAAGCAATCGGATAAGCAAAATAAAGTTATGGCTGCTTTAAAATTAAGATCCCTAAGGCTACTAGTATGTAGATTTCAAATTGACAATGGGTAAGTAAATTATGACAAGGGGCGAGGCTGCAAGGACAACTTTCCCATTGGCCTTGTACTTTGATTTTTGGTTTTCTCCTAAATTTCATTGGGGCCGTAATATAAACCTGTTAGTATAATGTTTTATGTCCTCATGAAAGAAAGATACAATTTGAAGTAAAACTTTTGAAAAAGACATTTTAGTCCATTAATTATTTCTGTACATGGAAGAGTGGTCCTTCCCTTACATCATTATGACATCACATATGCGGCCAATTTGAAGTCTTCATGGGTATATAGTGATTACCAATGTTTACAACTTTTATATATTCACAACTTTCTTATGGTTTGTCCGATATTGTTCAAACTTTGACCTATTGTCTGATTTTTCCTTTTCCTCTAAAAACAAATGTTTATTTGGGTTGGATTCCCCTTTAACATCATAAGATAGCGCAGGGTATTCATGGTATTAATCACCTTCAATAATATTTATAGTTTTTTTTGGGGGGGCGGAGGAGGTCCTTAAGAAACTGACAACATAAAAATATAGAAGGTTAAAGGCCATGGCCATTAGGAACTTAAACACTCTTAAAGAAAGCACCCCTTCCATTTTTTTTTTTTTTTTTTTTTGGGGGGGGGCTTTAGAAAATTGCCACATAAAGAGTAAAAGGAAATAATTACAACTAGGAACTGACCCCCCCCCCAAAAAAAAAAAGGGGGGGGGAAGAAAAATCCTTTACACTTCAGCATATTAATTTAAAGCCTAAAACATTCTGGTTTTGATAAAAGATCATTTCCGGTGCCCAATTAATCAA
Organism: Lytechinus pictus; assembly: GCF_037042905.1. Classification (NCBI taxonomy): domain Eukaryota; kingdom Metazoa; phylum Echinodermata; class Echinoidea; order Temnopleuroida; family Toxopneustidae; genus Lytechinus; species Lytechinus pictus. Next base: position 12,551,446 of record NC_087261.1, on the reverse strand, counting down.
CGTTTTATTTATCTCCTACTCAGTATTTGTTCATTTCAGTTCTTACTCTGACTTTCTTACATCACTTTTTGCACTTCTTGCACTTTAGAGCTTTACCATACCTTCTTGTTTTGTTTCCTCTCCCCCCCCCCTCTTTTCTCCCTCTCTAAGTACATTTTTCTTTGCTATTTTAATTCATTATTATCTAGCAACAATTATTCCATTTTGAATGCTTACACCTACACTGAAATATAATACCATGACATTTATTCTTTTCTTCATAATCTTTTAAACTCTATTTTGGCTACACTCTGTCCTAAATAATACTATTAGCTATATATAATGTCTAGTTTAAAGAATTGAAGAAATGGCTGTCATGATATTATATTTTGGTAAAGGTGCATCAAATTCATAGTTGCAGCATGCAGAATGGAATAAATGTTGCTTTAAAAAAAAATGGATTTAGTTGTTTTCCGAAAATCCTCTGTGAAAATTTTAGTTATATCACTGAGTTTTCCCATTCCTGCAGTTACCACCATCTGAAAGGGATATGACTAGAATATATGTAGAGAAATAAAAGTAATAATTTGCTCAATGAACAGTGAATACGTTCGTCCTTACTCCAATGGAAAATTATTTGCATTTTTTGTGACAGTCAGATCTTGCATCCAACAATTTTGCTACTGAAATACAATATTCATTTTTTGACAATTGGAGATGTAGGATGTATAAAGCAGGGGCTGTCACAGAAATATACTGAAAAAATTAAATGAAAGAAAATAGAAGGCAAAAATGTATTGTGCACATATGCATATTTTTGATATGGTATGTTATTGAGTCATGGATTTGCAAGTGAATTTCTAAAACAAGTGCAGAGATTTTTGTATATATATATTTCTATAATTAGTTGCATGATTAAAGGTACACTTTATAATATGTTAGAGAAAATATACTTGGAGAGATAGAGGGTAAAAAAAGGAGAGAGGAAACATTAGATGGTATGGTGAAGCTCAAAATCAAGAGTAATGTGATATAGTTAAAAAGAAAGAGTAGGAATTGAATATGAATAAAAGACTGAGTAGGAGAATATAAATAAACAATGATTAATTGGCTACTGTAAACAATTTTTTACCAAAGCAGAATGCATTAAACATCAAATGAATGGTCTGAACTCTGAAGTGCAAATGACTCTTCTTACCTTTTAATGGGGGGGGGGGGGCATTTTTCTGCTCAAAAAATATATCAGCCCCCTATTTTTTCAGGGGGGGGGGTTAAGTTCCTAGTCATAATCCTTTAACTTTAACTTTTATGAGGTCATTTTCTAAAGACCCCCCCCCTTCCCCCCCCAAAAAAAAAGGGAGTAATGTCTCGCTTTAAAATACAAAGACCCCTGAGGGGCAAAGGCGTAGACTGGTTGAGCATGGGGAGATAGAAGTGGTATGGGGAGGGGTGCACATCTTGGGGAGGTGGAACTAAGGTTTGGAAAATTAGCCGTTGAAAGTAGAAGGGGTACACATTTTGTTTTGCTTGCAAGTGTTGGAACTCCTTTGCCACAGCGGAAGGTTTCACATTCACCCAGTGTACCCCCAGCCTATGCCCTTGAGGGGATGCTTATTTCAAGAGTGTTAATGGACACCGCCTTTAACCTTTATTTTGATGTCAGATTTTAAGGACCAATCCCGCTCCTCCCCCAAAACCTAGAAATATTACTGAAGGTGACTCATATATTTTAATGCAGTTTAGAATTTAATATGAATCTTTACACAAATATGAATATTTCTTCCAACTTTTATGAGCACTGACTAAAAAAAGGGGAAGTCGTTTGATCCACAATGAGTTTTCCTGCATTTCTGGCTATCATATGTGGTTACCATGGCAATATACTCTCTGACAAATGCACACAAAAAATGGTTCCTGCACATCTTTACTTCAAGGCAAATGTATGAGCCAAATTTCATGAGAAATGGTTCAAAACTGATGAAGTTGTTCAAATTGCAAGGTTTTTACCTAAATTTTGCCATATAATATGTTGTTACCATGGCAACACAATTTCTGAAACACATACAAAAAGTGCCTTGTACATCTTTACTCTAATACCAATGTGTGTGTCAAATTTCATGAGAATTGATTTAAAACTGATGAAGCAGTTTGAATTGTAATTTTTTCCCCAATTTTCACCAAATAATATGTTGTTACCATGGCAACAAGATTTTTGAAAGACACACAAAATGTGTCTTAGACATCTTCACCTCAAGACCAATGTGTGTGCCAAATATCATGAGAATCGGATGACAACAGAGGAAGTTGTTCTAACTGCAAGATTTGTACCTTATTTTTGCCATAATACACTGTTACCATGGCAACACAATTTCCAACACATGCAAAAAATGTGTCTTGCACATCTTTACCCCAAGACCAAAATATGTACATACACACCAACATTCAACCCCCTCCATCACCACCCTTCGGCTTGTTTAGCATCTGCATTCAGATATTTAGTGCATCGAGATGTGAGGAAAACAGAATATTTGTTCTAAAAGGGTCTGAATTCAAGAACTAAACCAATGCAAAATAATGCACTGCTATTGAGTTTTGCACTAGCGCTAGTCTATATATCAGACCAATCTAAACTCATAAATTTTGAAATTTTCACCCATTTTTTCACTGTTCCTGCAGACAGATTTTTTGGAGCATACCCCATTTTTAATTCTCATACATAAACAAAGGTCTGGAGAAAAAATCATGCTTTTGTCCACCGTGTCCACATAATTCCGCTAACAGACCAGACTATATAATCACGACAGCGGATATGGGGAACTAAAGTCTGTGCGCGTCTCTCCCATTGTTCTCTGTGGCGAACGCGCTGAGCATGCCATTGTCAATGATTCTCTACTATACGGGTCAGTGATCTTGCTTTTTCATGATCATAGGCCTGGGCAATGACTTAGAACAGTTCGATGAGTATAATGCCCAGCAATTAATCCTGAAAGGAAAATAATGTTCAATTCTCTTGATGGAGAAGACTATATCATGGCCCTATTTGCTTTTGCCGTTAGGCCATTAAGTGTACAAACTAATATAAATAATAAATATATAATAATTACATTTCATCTATTTTAGAGTAATGATCTAATTTTAATATTATTCTACATAATTATCTCCCTGCAGCTTACGGCCCCATATCTTCACCCGTGAAGTATTGAATTTTTAAGCTTGAATTATTGAACATCATGGCATCCTAAATAGTATTGCAATGATGTTTACCATCACTGCAATATAGATAAAAACAAAGTTAATTCTACTCACATTGATTTTACTTTAGAACAAATTCACACCCCCCTTCCCGCTACAACCTTTCTCTCATTTTTATTATTTCCTTACCAAAATGATCCTAATTTCAATAACTACGATAATGACATAGATGATTTGCTGTTGACTTGACTATAATGATCCTGCTGATGATAGTGATGATAATTAACACTGATGATGGTGGTGGCGGTGGTAGTGAATGTGGCAGCCTTGATGATTATAAAATGAAAATACTGAAAGTTACGAAGGTCACACATTCAATGAATAATACCAAGAAACATAATTTTTGATGATATAAAATTCACACACAATGTATGCTTCTTGTAGGCCTCCTATTTAATCTATTCTTATTACAAAAAACTGCAGTGTATCCGCTCATATTCCTTCTTTATGGTTTAAAGCTTTTAAGTTTATAATTATATTGGTAAATCCCGGTCAGAAAAGTTCATGTCACCATTCCATTCCCTATTACTGTATTATATGAGCATGGCCCTAAATGATTGTGATGTGATAGGTATGAAATCAAATGTGTTTTATTGGAAAATTTAGCCCTTTTCATTTTTTTTCCCAGCGATTTGGCGACCGACCAAAATGTCTGCGTATTTTTTTCTTGTAAACCATCTATCGGGACAGACTTCACGATCTGGGTCTGAATAACATTACAACATATACTTCGTTTGGTGCTCAAAAGATTATTTCTAAAATAGAACATCATCGAGAAATGGTGCTTGATTCGTGACATCTGAAAAAATCCGATGATCACTGCACTTTTGTAACAATTTAGAATGCTTGTTGATACTCGACAAAATTCTAAAGACAAAATTACGTATCATTTATCAAAGTTAATCGAAGAGTTTTAACATGACAATTAGAACAATGAATTAAACACTATACCCATGCAGAGAACGATCGAGATGAGAAAAAACTCGATCAGATGATGTAATATACTGATAAGCAAAGCTTGCTGATAAAACATTATTTTGACAATTAGATTAAAGACGGCACCGCCAGTGTTTTCAAAAGTATTGGGGCTAATGGGGGCAAAGAAAATTTTTGGGGTGGGGTGACAAAAATGGATTTAGGAAGAAATTATGAGCGTCAAAAAATTGGAAAAGATTGAGTAATTTGAAATAATCCCTCTTCAGGAAAGGGAATTCATTGAGTGGTATAAAATGCCAATCTTGGGCGGATCAGATTTTATATCAAAATAATTTAGCCTTATTAATAATCTTTAACTCGCAAAACAGAGTAGAAAACATGTGCATATGCAGAAAAAAACATTCCTTTCTGCAAGTAATGTTTGATCTCTGAATTTTTCAAAATTATTCTGAAACCTTAACCTGCTATAATTAATCAGATTTTTCTTAGATTAGAAAACTCCATCACGAAGGGAAAAAAGTTATAATGGAAAGGCCGAGGTGATGTACAAGGAAAGGACAGAAACATCTGTGTTTTATCGTTATTATTTTTATTTTGTTATTTTATTTATTTATTTATTTATTTATTTATTTATTTATTTTCAGAAAGGGGCATTCATTGAGTAGTATAAAAATGTAAATTAATATAAAAAGTTATGTAAATTTTTAAGTATCCGGTTTATATATTATTATAGTGAAATAAATTAAATATTATATGTATGCATTAATTCATAATCGATAGTCTACGTGTATGATCAATATTAGGTCTAATAAAAACAAAGTAGAAAAGTTCCATGTTTATATTCCAACGTAATTTATTTGATCTGATCTATACCTGAATCGAAAGAAGATAGAGCATCGTCGAATATTTGTATAGCACCCTGTATTAATATATAGGCCCTATATATTTATATACTACCTATTCTATTGTACAAAATCAGTTCCAGAAGGAACATTAAATATAGAAAATATTATCACCCCCACTACGTTTTGTTTTTACTTGCATTATACTTCTAAGTAGTAAAAATGAATTTTGTATCGCTTGCTTCTGCATCTATCGATCATGGGGATCAACGGTATACTGGTCCGGTCGCGTGCTACCCTCGGCATCACACTTATTGTTCTTTAAGGATTATTATAAACGCACTATCCTGATTGGTTTATTCAGCTCATTTATCGATTAGCAGGTATAGCATCCGGGAAGATTTATGCAAATTACCCAAGAAAGCGATCCTCCCTGAAACGTTTAAATACCGCCGTATTTTATGGGCTTTCTCATATCCACTTGATGATCAGTCATGGACAACTCAACCAACGAAGCGAATTCTACAAGCGACGATCTGCACTTGATGCTATCAGAGTCGGAAGAAGAAGAACACTGGGATGACGACGACATCGCCGCAACTTCCAGCCAGGTTGGCGATAGAGATGCACGAATTGCTGCCATTGAAGAAAGGATGGTCCGAATGGAGAATCTCCTCCTTGAGCTTCATGCAGTTGTTATGAGTCGGTCTCGCCCACAACAACGGACGGCACCCCTCTTCGAAGATGTGGAAGAAGATGAGACTCTGGTAAAGATCGGAAACTGCGAGCATTCGGTGATGGTCGACAAGCAGCGATTCCAGCGGGCTGTCTCTCTCGTTACAACAGGTCGACAGTTGCTCCTCAAGTTAATGGGCATGGTATTCAACCCCGGAGAACTCGCCACCTTCAGCTTCAACGGAGATCGCAATGCCTTTCCAGAGCTTGCACCACTGGTCTCCGATAACCGCTTTCAGGCTATTCGCGGCCAGGTCGCAAAATCATATCCAGGATTCGACTCGCCAAAGAATCTGCGACGTATGAGAGAGGCCGTCAACGGCAAATGCCGGAAAGTGCGTATGAGGAGGAGAAACTCTTCCTCTTCATCCTCATCTTCATCTTGAAGATTGAGTATAAACCAAACGGCCCTTTTCAGGGCCACCAAAACTCCAAGAAAGAATACAATGTACTTATGTAGTACACTTATGAATAACAATAAAAACAAAACCCCAACCCCTTAATTTCACTACATGTCTTTTCAATCTTTTCTTTCTAGTTTATTTTACACTTTCCCTTTTCATAAAATCATAGCGGTTGCATATAAAGAGTTTATTTGCAAGGGGTTAGGACAATTTGTCATTAAATTTTGTTACCTAGCTCTAGATGATACCAATGAAAATTTGAAACTCTTTATATGAAAATAACAATTTAATCATATAAAATAATTCCAAAAGTGAGTAAAAATCGATTTATTAGTCAACTGATTTTCTTCTGTATTAAGAAATTTTAAAAAAAAATCAAAAATAATACTGTTTGTAAAAAATCAATACACGATAACAAATTAAGATAAACATGACAAAGAGGTCAGATTTGTATGGCTGATGTAATAATGAATACATTTTATTATTTACTTATCTATTACGAACTCATTATAGAGCACTCAGCCCGGCTTTAGATTCGAAAAATAAACATCATCGTCTGCATGTAGGGTTCTACTTTTTTTTTCTTTTTCTGGGGGGGGGGGGTCATGTGTTAACAACTGTCGTCTTGAGTCGACATCATGGCCAGGGCAGCACACAACTCACTTCGCTTTTGTGTATATTTTGGGTATTCAGCATTTAAAAAATAGTAATAACGCGAATAAGCCCACAACGAAGCGTGTCTGCTATAAAGAGAAATAATAATAAAAAACCGGGCTCTGCGCTTCTCTATCAACACCATACCCTAACCTTTAGGAAAGTGTAAACAAGTTGAAAAATATAATGTGACCGTGGCATGATGCGCACAACATTGTATAGACATACATGTATATATAAAAAGAAAAAAAAAAGCTTTCTCGTGGCAACATGACAATCAAACGATCCCTTTGATGCTTATTTAAATTCCCCGCAAGCCGGATGTTGAAAATGACCCAGGCCAGCGCGCTGATGTACTCAGCTGACCCCATTGTCAAGATTTTAATAGGGAGAATACCCTATATTGTTCATGGGAGAGATGGCCCTATTCTTGAATATTTAGGAGGTGGTCCGACTGGTGGGGGATTGGTGATTGTCGGAATACTTTGATGTGTCCTCTATTTGTACTCCCCAAATCATCCCAATTTTTCGTATGGGACTACTTGGTATCAAAATAATGAAAGTCTATAACTCCACCTCTTTAATAGATTTCGTTTGAAATTTGAGAGTCATGTGACTTGAAGATGGGATGTATACAACATGATTATATCTAAACAGAAATGCGAGCACCACGCGATAAACATATGGGAAAATACTTAAGCAAATTAGGTTTCATAAAGTTATGATGAAAATATTCCCAATGTAAATATGTAAACACAGGGGCCGCGGAACGGTTTTCAAAGTGGAGGGGGGGGGGGGTATGGTTGACCATGCAAAAAAATCACAATCATTATAGTCCTTTTTACGTATTTGTACATTGTTTTGGAAAAAAGTGGGGCCGGGGGGGGGGGAAGGGGGGCTGAAGCTCCCCCGCCCGCCCTCCCCGCTTCCGAGGCCTCTGTAGCATAATTATATAATATAAAATGATTTCTTCTCCTCCCATACATGTCCCTTGCTCTCTCCCTCTATATTCCATCTTTTCTCTTTTTTTTTTTTTTTGTAATATAAATTAACAATAATTTCTTATTTCCCACTACATTTTGTCTTCCTAGGCGCCCCCTCCACACTTTTTTTTTGCCAGCCGATTGTCCTCTCGTAGTTAAGCCACTGTTAAATATGTATGGGGAGGGGGTCAATTAAAAAAAAGATACACAAGTGATTTTGCATATAAAAACATCTCTAAGCATGTGATCGTGTGCGCTATACGGCAGACACACATCGTGCATGGTCATTGAAGCGTACGTATACACAGCGGTATGTGTATGTCGCGATCGATACGTCATCCACGCACGCGCGCACATGCTGCACGCAGTATAATTACGAGTGCTTTTCTGTACGTACCGGTATTCATTCCGTTTGTTTTCAATAGTACGAGTATCATATCGAATCAACATTATAATTTGTCTATATACGCTACGTTCGAAATACAAGGATAAGCCACTTTGGTGTTTGCTTTTGCAAAGATGGTTGATGGACTTGGTGATCAAGAATATGACCTTCATTGGCTGTTGGGAGCTCGAGATGATGGAGACTCTGACATCGAACAACCCCTGCTACATGCAGAGAGGCCACGACCAGTACGGAAACACACGTGCCACAAACGGTATGGACGCCCCAGCGTGGATCTGGTGTTCCCGACAGTGATTGACACGGCGAGGGCTTTTGTCGAAAGCAACGGCTTTGATGCACATCGCCGTCGTCATTTGACAACCGGCAACTGTGGCGTCAGCCTTCAGCAGATAAGAGACCATTTGTTTGCTTCCGTCCCTGGACTCAAAGATCGTTTCCCTCAACTTGGTAAGGAGTACAGCCTAGGTTCTAAGTTAGCTAGTTCAACCCTTACATACCTTAAGCCTAAGTTAAGGAAATTCCACAGCACAGTAGCCTAGTAGAATAAAATCCATTTTCACAAAAAAAAAAAAAAAAAATCAGGGTTGGGCTCAATTACTTTCTTCTATACTTCAGAATTGTACACAGAAGATGGTCATTGTTGGAGAAATCACTCATAAAGCTAATAATGCTAATCTTTATAAAGTTCAATAACTTTGTTATTTGTCATCTGATTATAATGAAATTTTCAACAGTTCTGTAAATTTTATTCTGTTTTTTTATATTTTTTTTATAGATATGACCATCTTCAGGCTGCAGGAGTGCAGCATCCCTAGTGAAAATTAAGAATGTCATAACTTTCTGATTTTACATCATATTTTGCTGAAATTTTCAGTGTTTGTTTGATTTTCTCATTTTATTCAAATCAACTTTTTTGTTGGGGTGGATTTTTTCCCCACCTGGGCTGTAATAAAAAAAATGAAGGTTATTGCTCTCAAATGACATGAAAAGACTCGTAAATTTCTTGATTCAATTATTGATCATCCTTTTCTCCTGCTCTTGCCCATTAGTCTCTTTTCTTCTCCCCCCCCCCCCTCTTCTTTTTCTTCTGTTTCTCCGTCGTTATTCTTTTCCACCTTATTCTTCCCATCCTTCGCCCCCTTCATCTAATTTTCTTGCTCCTTCTCCTTTTGTCTTCTTCATATCCTTTGTCGTCTTTCATTATTCTTTTTCTCCACCTCATCCTTTTCTGTTGCTCCTTCATTTTCCTTCCCCTCCCTTTTCTACGTCTCCTCTCTTCTTCTTGTTCTTCTGCCCACCTGCCCTTATACGTCTCCTACTGCTTTTCCTTCGTTATTCTTCTTTTTCATTTTCTTCTTGTCCTCATTCTCTCTTTTCGTGTTCTTCTTGCATCTCCTTTTTCTTTATCTTCCATTTTCCTCTTCGTATCCTTCCTCATCATTATTATTCTCATCCCTTTTTACTGCTCCCCCATTCTACATGTACGTCTGCTCGTCCTTCGTAATTCTTCTCCTCCTCCCACCTCATCGATTTATGAAGATAAAATTATAAGGAAATGATAGAAATGCTAACGAAGATAATACTTATAATAGAGAAATGAAGTAAATTCAGTAAATAAAATCATATCCTACACTTTTCCTTTGCTTTTCTTTCCTCCGTTTTTTGTTCTTATTTATAGAACTTTTGGGAGTCATGGCCCCATCCTTCCATACACAGTGCTGAGCGGTTGGGGTCCGGGGCGGAGCCCCCGAAACTTCTTGATATCAAAGTCATTTAAACCTCGCAGATTGCCGCTATTTTAATAAATGTTGTATGCAGTCCATCTTTTTTCCGCTCTTTAATTTCAATTATCGGTAGCCCGGTCGTTTTTTTTTCTTGTCCTTTTTCTTCGTTTTCCAATTAAGCTTTTTATTAATTAAATTTTACCTTCGTTTCCCGCTATTGTTACCATTTTGTCATCTTTTCATTTATTTCCCACCGTGCTTTTGCATTACATCGGCCTAGTTCGGAATGATTTGTTCTTTCTCAAATGTTCTTCTTTCGTACATTTTCCCGCTTTCCTTCCTTTTCCATTAAAAATGTTTTTTTCTTCGTTTTCTTTTCCCTTTCCCTTTCCTTTTCCTCCTTTCCTTCCCCTTTCTTTCTACCTCCCTTTTTTCTTTTTCCCGTTTTTCTTTTATTTTCCCGGTGAAATCCGCCAGGGGGGAGGGGGCAACTTGCCCCCCCCTGCCCCCCCCCCCCCCGCCTGTTACGCCACTGGCTACGGCATGGTCTTCTGATTCATGTTAAATTAAATCGACGGGTTGGTTCCCCCACAGTCATTCCAATCGGGCGGAACGGGTAATTATCATAGGTCCAAGAACTCATGGGCAATGACAGAGCTAGGGAAGCGATCTGCAGATGTAAGAGGGTTTCCTGTTTGCAATTCTCCCACTCCATTTTTGTCACTTGTATTTCTTATTAATCGTTTTACCTCCTCATTTCTTTATCCCTTCCCCTTGTCATGTTTCCTTGCATTAATTCTTCTTCCTTTTATCTTTGAATCTTTAATCCATTTTTTCCGTCGCCGCAAATAGGAGCCCGCTTCAACCCCTATAATCATGTTGCTTTTGTTATCTTTCCTATCCTGATAATTACTGATGTGGTATAAGTGCTTTAGGTTCCTACATTAGCAATTCGATAACTATATTTCTTCGGTACACGATTTTCTCTTTCTCTTTCTCATGTTTTTCTTAAATCTTAGTATAGTTATTTTTTTTTCTTCTCTCAATTTCCTTTGACTCATTTTCCTTTTTTATTCACTTATTTTGCTCTGTATATCTTTTCATGAAATATTGCTAGAAGGGGTTCGCAATCAGATTAAAGTTGCGGCCAATTTAAATCCGAGCTTTTAGGCTTCATTTTTCTTCATTCTCTTCTTGTTAGCTGAATGAATAAAGAACCGTTTCAGCATGGCCACTCCATGTCTAATTTCCCTCTGTTCCCCTTTCACTCTCTCCCTTCCCCCCTTTATTTCTCCCCCATCGTCCACCAGCTCTCTCTACTTCTTTCCCCTTATTTTCTGTCTCTATCCATTTCAATATTATTTTGTCCCCCCTCTCCCGTTGATTCTCGATCCTAAATTTCTTCCCCTCTCAAATTTCCTTTTTTTTCTCTTTCAACTGTTTTCCTTCCTATTTTTGTTGACCCTTCCTCTTCTTCCATCCCAATATTATTTTCCTATTTCTCTCTGTTTCCCCTTCCTTTTCTTTCCCTATGACTTGTTAGTTTTCTTCTTCATCTTTTCACCTTCCCTTTTGGTCCCGCTTCTTTAAAACAAGGAGATAAAGAAATTATCCTGGGGAAATGGTTGCCCGTCCAAAAATTGAACAAACTATTAACAACAGTTTCTAATAAATCTTTGATATATCTATGCGTAATAGTGTCAAGCTGTTCCGGTCATATTTATTTTATCATTCTATTTCCTTCTGTCTTTTTTTTTGTTTGTTTTTGTTTGGGGGGGGGGGGCTCCCGACATTTGTTTCAGATGCGAGTTATAATGAACATTACAAATTGACGTGAATTCTACGAATGGCTTGGGCCTACGAAACGAAAATGTGCGAAATCTTATTTTCCCACCTAAAACATCATGAATTGACTTTCTTCCAATTGCAAAAAAAAAAGAGGTTTTCATGGTTATTGCAGCAAATTCGAAAGATCCATAACGATTTATGAAACGTGCGTGATTTTTTATTAAGCTACCGTGGCTTTATAAATGCACCCGAACTTCCATTACAGACATGATAGATGCGAACCACAGTTCAGAACAGTGACCCGAACTCTCCGATCCGACAGTCAATATGAAGGCACGCATTTGTTTTGGTCGTAGAGGGAGCTATTTAGAATAGATTCTTCGATATTTCGACAGAAATTAAGACTTGCAGGAAAGACGAACAAAAGAACGGTGGCATCAATGGGCCTTTGATGGCGGCCGTTCCTTTGAAGAGAAGGGAACGTTGGGCAGGAAAGCCGAAGCGAAAACCCGGATGCAGTAAAGACGGTATAGAACGGTGCATGGACTTTTGACAAGCTCCCTTAACTTTGAAGCTCTATAGCAAAAAATCAAGCACATGGACCCATGTTAATTTTTGTATATTTGGAATATTCAGGTGCTAAAGTATCTTTGTGCAAAGTATGATGAAAATGACATGGATTTTCAATGTTTGGGAGCAAGACTGCGGAACTACTCGCATTTTAGACGGTATATCAACAGACTTTTGCTTGTTTTCAACGCATTTTGGGCTGTTTCAAGCCAACTCGCAATATTTTGGACACTGATAATTTGAAAACGAGCACATGGACCCCATAATTTAAATGTCTTAACTTCTTCAGAATATAATCTTCTACAAATCTAGAGAGTATGATGAAAATGACATGGATTTTGAATGTTTGGGAGCAGAACTACGGAACCATTCGTATGTTAGACATTTTGGACGGTATCATCAGACTTTTACTTGTTTTCGGCGCATTTTGGGCTGTTTCAAGCCGACTCGCAACATTTTGGACACTGATAGTTTAAAAACGAGCACATGGACCTCATAATTATTTTTAATATTTCAACGTCTTCAGAATATATTCCTCTACAAATCTAGAGAGTATGATGAAAATGACATGGATTTTGAATGTTTGGGAGCAGAACTACGGAACCATTCGTATTTTAGACATTTTGGACGGTATTATCAGACTTTTACTTGTTTTCGGCGCATTTTGGGCTGCTTCAAGCCAACTCGCAACAGTTTAGACACTAATAGCTTAAAAACGAGCACATGGACCCCATGTTTTTAATATTTTAACGTCATCAGAATATATTCTTCTGTAAATCTAGAGAGTATGATGAAAATGACATAGATTTCTAATGTTTGGGAGCAAAACTAAGGAACTATTCGCATTTTAGACGGTACTATTACTAGACTTTTGCACGTTTTCGGCGCATTTTAGGTGGATGTCAATATTTTCAAGCCAACTCGCAACACTTTGGACACTGATAGTTTAAAAACGAGCACATGGACCCTATATTTTTAATATTTTAACGGCTTTAGAATATATTCCTCTACAAATTTAGAGAGTATGATGAAAATGACATGGATTTTGAATGTTTGGGAGCGAACTACGGAACCATTCGCATTTTAGACGGTATTATTAGACTTTTGCACGTTTTCGGCGCATTTTAGGCGATTTTCAAGCCAACTCGCATCACTTTGGACTCTCATAGTTAAAAAACGAGCTCATAGACCCCATATTTTTAACTTCCCTACACCTTTGATATGCATTCCTCTACAATTTAGCAGAATTTGATGAAAATGACATGGATTTTGAAAAAAGTGCAGCTTACAAAATACTTTTTTAAATTTTTGAATAGATTCACGTCTTTGAAGATTTGTTTTTTCCGAGTTTTTGCACCATTTTTGCCAATTGAGGGCGCTGCTGACTCCAAATAGATATAGTTTTACCAATTAAAAGACTTTTTCTTACTTTGGTATCTACTAAGTTACATATTCTGAAAGTTTGATGAAGTTTGATGCGTTATCCACTGAGTAAAGATGACTTAAACTCATTTGGTGAATTCGTGAGGTCTAAGAGAGGCATAATTCTCTTGATTGCGCAACATTTCATATCATTCAAATACGGCGACTTTGAAGACCCGTATAAAAAAAATAAGCACATGAACCTATATTATTTTTTGCATTTTCATAATTTATAGATACCAAAGTAACTCTCTGCAAAATTTGGTGAAACTGACATGGACTTCATTTTAACTGTGGAACGTCCTTAAATAATGCTAGTGCGCAGTGCGAGCGGAAAATGTTGATATTTAGACCATAAAATATAGTCATTTACAGAAAACTATAAAATATATTTGTAAATCAAACATTTTAAGCTCAATATAAGCCTATTGAGCAAGTTATGTATCTCATAGATTAGGCAATGCGAGCACAAAGCGAGCAAAAATTTAAAATAGTGACATGAAATCCCCCCCCCCCCCTCATCTTATTTTATTCACTCGTCTTACTCCTCTTATTTTCCCTTTTCATTTTCTATTCTCTTTTCTCTTCCTTTTCCTCTCTTTCCATTTTTTCTTGTTTGTTCGTTCCAAAAAGTGAGGGGGGGCGGGCATTTGATATCAAATGCCCCCCCCCCCCTTTCCAAAAAGTGAGGGGAAGCATTTGCCTGTCCCCCTGGGATTTCCATCAATGTATGCAATCTGATTTGAAATAAAAGAAAATCCTATATAGTCTTTGTAGTCGAAATTATTTTTTAGATAGCGTACTTTCATGACGAATTACTTCATTCTCGCCTGCTCCTAAATCGGATTTAATAACAAAATTAATGTTTCTTAAAAAAAAAACGCACCCCAAACCCCAAATAACACCCCTAAATTTAAAAAAAAAAGAACACGATACTTTTCTTGGAGTATTCGCAATTTGTCCGAAAATTATTCTTATTGTCCTCGTCCTTGAATTTACCACTCGTGACGTTGTCCTAAATGTCTCCGGTTCTGTCCTAATACGATCTGCATGCTGTCCGCGCCGAACGGCGGTAAATTTATTTAGATAATCTTGTCCCAGGACAGTCCTAGGACCGTCCTACGACAATACGCAGACAGTCCTGGTCGTGTCCTAGGACAAGATCATTTGCATAATCTTTTACGGAATTTGGTTGCGGACAGCATGCCGAAATGACAGTTTTCCACTAGGGCGCGGACAAGACCAGGAAGGGTTGCGGAAGCAACTTTTGTCATTTCGGCATGCTGTCCGCAACCAAATTCCGTAAAAGATTATGCAAATGATCTTGTCCTAGGACACGACCAGGGCTGTCCGCGTTTTGTCCTACGACATTCATGGGACTGTCCTGGGACAAGATTATCTAAATAAATTTGTCGGCGTTCGGCGCGGACAGCATGCAGATCGTATTAGGACAGAACCGGAGACATTTAGGACAACGTCAGGAGTGGTAAATTCAAGGACTAGGGCAATCAGGATAATTTTCGGACAACTTGCGAATACTCCAAGAAAATTTTCGTTCATATATGTTTTTATGAATTTAGGGGTGTTATTTGGGGTTTGGGGTGCGGTTTTTTCAAGAAACCTTGATTTGGTTATTAAATCCGATATGGGAGCAGGCGAGAATAAAATAATTTGTCATGAAAGTACGCTATTTTTAAACATTTTTCGACTACAAAGACTATATAGGATTTTCTTTTGATATCAAATGCCCCCCCCCCCCACTTCTTGGAACGAGCAAAAAGAAAAAAATGAAAAGAGAGGAAAAAGAAAAAGAAGGGAAAAGAGAAGAGAAGAGAAAATGAAGAGGAAAAATAAGAGGAAAAAGACGAGTGAATAAAATAATATGGGGTGGGGGGAATTTCATGTCACTATGTTAAATTTTCGCTCACGCTTTTTGCTCGCATTGCCTAATCTATGAGATACATAACTTGCTCAATAGACTTATATTGAACTTAAAATATCAAGTTTTGAAGTTAATAAACAAAACATTTCTCGGACATTGAGTTTTCAATTTGTTTGATTTACAAATAGATTTTATAGTTTTCTGTAAAATGACTATATTTTATGGTCTAAATATCAAAATTTTTCGCTCGCGCTGCGCACTAGCATTATTTGATTTGTCAAGTAAATATTCTCTTTGTGTATTCCATATTTTTTTTTTTAATATCCCTTGTTAGGCTGGTCTGATTGTGAATAGTATCAGCTAAAGCTGCGCGCTTGCATTTTGATTGGGGAGTTATGTATACCTATATCAATTGTAACGAATTATTTTAAATTCCTCTTTCATGACAGTTTATCAGAATTTTCTGCTCGCAATTTGCGCTCGCATTATTTTTGTTAAAAATATATTAACACATGCATCCTATTCATGATTACAAAATGTCCAGTTTTTCTGACCTTAATATCAATCTCGCTCCCTCATTTGGGCTTCTTAGTATATAAGTAAGATAGTAATATTTTCATGATTTCCTAATAATCATTGTCCGTTTTTTCAGAATGGAATATCGACAAGTTTCATCTCTCGGTTAGTAAGATCATAGTCATATGAAGACAAAAATGTCCTTAAAATGTCCCGGTCGCAACTCAAAATATATGTAATGATAAAAATATCAACTTGCACTTCGCACTCGCATCATTTATTAAGCGTGATCCATATCCAATTCGTAATTGCGCTTAAATTAATTTTTTTTAGATCTGAAAATCAAACATTTTTAGCTCGCGCTTCGCGCTCTTATTATTGATATTATAATTAAGAATGTAATTAGAATGTCCAGATTCTAGGTCTGAATCTAAACACACGCACGCATGTTTATCTAGATACGAATCTTGTTCTAGTTTCAGATCAGATTATCAAATTATTAATGTAGGAATATTATCCATTTATCCAATTATCCTTCCTTTTCCTGATTTACAAAACATGAGATGTCGAATTTCGTTTCGGCTCGCGCTTACATCAAGTGTATAGTCATACCCCTATGCTGTTCATGATTTTAAAAGGTGCTTAGAATGCTCAGTATTTAGGTCGGAATGTAAAAAAATGTTCAGCTTGCGCTTCGCGCTCGCATTATTTGATCGTTGAAATATGTAGGCTAAAGGAAAGTGTGTTTGTCGGTGTAATATAGTATTCACTTTTTGAAAGCAGATTTTGTGCATTTTTTAAGCCCTGAATGATGTGAACAAAGACCACGCATTCATTGACACCCCCCTCAAATCTCTAAAATTTTAGCTTCCCCCACTCCCCCCCCCCCCCTCTACCCCTCTCTCTCTCTCAATTCCTCTTACTAGACATCTGCAATGTTCCATAAATGATCTTTCTGTTTGATCTCAGGATGACGAAGACCCTTTCTTTGTCTTAGATCTGAAGGATGTGGAGAAGAAGCACCACCTATGGAAGCAGGAGTTTCCAAATGTGCAACCATTCTATGGTAAGTCTGAGCCACACCGACGAAAATTACTGCCTCCAGTCCGACCAAAGTTATTACGTTAATATTATTATGTTTTTGATAACATATTTCGAAAGATCTTGATGAAATACCTCTACAAGTAAAATTTTGTTAGAATCGGTCCCTGAGACCCCAAGATATGATCTCATAAATACATAATCAGCCCAATAAAAGTCAATGTACATGTATTATTGGCCTGTTTCCTTACAAATGTTAAAACCAGGCCAATGATACATTGATTTCAATGGGGCTAATTATGTATTCATGAGGTCATGGTTTTTTTTAGACTTTCGCAAGGCCTTCGATTCCGTAGACCATGAACTTCTGATGCAAAAATTATCTAAATACGGAATACGAGGCACTGAGCTTACCTGGTTTACTAACTACCTAGCCAATCGCAAACAGAGAACAATTGTAAGGGATGCCGAGTCCACATGGGGTACTAAAGTAACTTGGGTACCGCAGGGATCAATACTCGGACCCCTCCTATTCTCGATTATGGTGAACGACCTTCCTAAAGTTACCTAAAAAAGTATTGTGATGATGTACGCTGACGATACTATTATCTTTTACAGTGCAAAGAAAATTGAAGATCTCGAAACTGTACTTAATAAAGATTTGAAACACATCAGTAACTGGGTTAATAATAATGGACTAAGGTTAAACCCCACTAAGACACAATTTATGATTTTTGGAACACCCCAGAAATTAGCAAGTACGAACAGACCCCTTTCATTACATTTGGACAATCATGTAGTACTGCAAGTAGACAGCTACAAATACTTAGGTGTAATCTTAGATCCTGCCCTAAATTGGAAGGATCACTTACAACATGTTAGTAAAAAAAATTGGACCTAGATTAGCTCTATTGAGAAGATTGAAACAATTTTTACCACTAGATAGTATCAAGATGCTAGCAAATGCTCTTGTATTGCCATTGTTCGACTACTCCAGCACTGCTTGGTCAAACTGTGCAATTGCGACCAAAGAGTCGCTTGTGAAACAACATAAAAGAATGCCACGAATTGTCCTTGGAGTTGGTACACGTACTTCCACAGATTATGTTTTGAGTCAGTTGAACTGGACATCAATTGAAAATCGGTGGAAAAGGCAAAGATGTAAGCTGGTATACAACGCTATAAATGGACAGGCACCAAAACACCTGACCAATTTATTTGACAAAGCGAATTCTATTCATGGTTACAGAACCAGAGCTGCAATAACTGATGGACTTTTGATACCAAAAGCAAGGAAAAATTCTGGCAAACAAGCTTTTTCCCATGTTGGTGCAGTGGAGTGGAATCGTTTACCGCATGATGTAAGGCAGGCACCCTCTAAACACACATTTACTGAAAGATTCTGGAAAGTGACCCAAAACTAGGTAACGCCCCTCATGAAATTCCTTTAGTAAATGACTAACTCACCTGATACAGTAAAATATATCTTACATATCTATATTTCAAACCAATTTTAGTATACCAATAAACAATTTCACGTGCCTGACACCATGTGGTTGCTGATTCCACTCCACTGAACTAAATGTAGATGACAATAGGTGTTATGTGCATGTTCTGTAATTGTTTTCTAATGTATTTTTTGTTATTGTATTCCAGGGCCTCTAAGTATAACAGTGTTTGTACCACTGACAGAGTTACCCTGGTAAAATAAGACGTAATAAATAAAATAAATAAATATCTAAGGCTCCCATGGACCGATTCCCAACAAATTTGATTTGTGGAGGTATTTCATCATGATCTTTCGAAATATGTTATAAAAAATGCTCAAATGCAAAAAAAAAAACATTGTGATGTCATCACTTCTATACTCTATAACTTATTGTGTACGTTAAAACGTTTCTTTCAGCTGTTAAATGCAACTCCAACAGAAGATTACTAGAAATGTTAGCTATACTTGGAGCTGGTTTTGATTGTGCGAGCAAGGTAGGCATGAACGGTAATAAATATGTGTGTTCATTCTCTATTCATTTGGGATTGTTGTGTTGCTACGAGAAAACACTGGGATGTGTTGGTATTCCATTTCTTCATCACATCTTTCAATTTCAGGGATCGAAGCCCCTGCCCAGCCAACATTATATATATATATATGTAAAGCAGGCATCTGGCTTGAATGGGACTACCCTGCTTTTATTAAAAAAAAAACATGAATAAATAAATAAATATATGTGTGCGTGTGTTTGTGTGTGCTATCATCGTGAATATTTCAGCTACAGTGTACATGTATATAACATTCGGTGGGTCATTCACTTTTAATACTTATTCTTCTGACAGAAGCAGTTGTCAAATAGCTCGAATATTCATAATCTTGGTATATATTTCATTTCTCTTCTTATGATCTGTGCATCCTTGTCATGCTAATATTTCATTTCATGGAAATGTTTCAACATTTGAAATTGACGTATTCTTCGTTTAATTTTCCTTTCTATTTCTTTTTTTTAATATGTTAATATAATTCTTTCCTCTATGACAACTGATGTTTGCTATGATAAAAGACAATTACTAAAAAATAATTATTTACTTGTAAGCGGGAAATAATGTCACTAATACCACGATTAAACAATCAAAGCGTTAACCGATACTTACCCCGATCTAAGACGAACACTTGGCCTCATTACGATTTATGATTTTCGCAATAAACCTGAAAATATGCGTCACCCCACGCCCATAAATCTGGATGATAACTGGTTGATCATTGGTTGACTCCGGTCTCAGCAATATAAGAAAACTTGTAATTTTGTTGCCACTGCTCTGTTAATTAACCAAACACGATCTATTGAATATTATTGATTTTAACCTTCTATTTACACAGTAAAATACTGTATGAAATTTCATACAACGCTATTTACCATGTTTACTATATGAATCTTACAGTAGTTGCTTGAATTATTGAGAGTTCAATACTTAGAATCAAACTTTGTTGTTCAAGAAATTAAACACGTGTTTGAACTGTTTAAGAATTACTGTGAGATTCATATAGTGAACAGCATTGCATAATTTTTATACAACGTTTTTACTGTGTAGAATATTACTTACATGCAATATAGTTTAGTAATTCTCTCAGAAAATTTATTTATTTTCTTTGAGACTAGAAAATGTTGTTAAAAGTTTTTCCCTATTCAAATGCTATTTCCATTCTCTCGTACTGAACAAATCCCATGGAACGACTATTATTTCTTTTCATTTCATTTTATTTATGTTTATGTTTCTCGTTTGACATTTTGTTTCACGTTAAAAGAAAGCAACAACGATAATACAAAATATAAAATTATAGACAATTGGAAAATATATAAGCAACATGATTAATCAGTTATTGATTTACGTGTAAGTCAAAGAAATATGATGGGACCTACATAAAAGCAAGCTTCTATAACTGAGGGTCCGATGAATAATTTGTATGTAATACAGACAGACATATAAAATCTAATGACATTAAAACGGATAGAAATTAATGTAATGACATTAAAGTGTAAATGCACCCTGACAAAAAAAGAGATTATTGTAAAAATAGCAGAAAAAATACTGGTAAAGGTTTGAGGAAATTCTATCAAAGATTTTTTTTTTAAGTTATTCAATTTATATTTTTTATTTGTGACGTCATATGCGAGCAACCTCCCATGTATCGTAAATTAAATGGGTTTTATTGTATCTTTAGTATACCAACAGACAAATTCATTCAAATCCGCTCCTGAAAAAAAGTCATCACGAGCCATTTAAAAAATAATTTATTCATTTTATGTTACACAACAAAATAGGGCAGCTGCTCGTATATGACGTCACAAATCAAATCTTAAAAATCAAGTAGCTTTCTAAATCTTTAATGGATTTTTCCTCAAACGTTCACCAATGTTGTTCATTATATTTTCTGCTATTTTTTAATAAACTTTTCGTCAGACTGTCTTTCCCTTTATACCAGTTTGATGTTCGTTTAAATACAGAATTTGAAAACAGGAGGAGGCTCAACATGCATGAAATCACATTTTGATGGCAATTTTTACGTTTTTGGACACCATTGCCATGTGAAAGGAGGGATAATTAGGGATAAAGCACTTTCAACCAGGTTCCACGGCCCCTGTGGAACAGGAACATTACTATACATGCATATTGTTGAAAATGATCTCTATAATCGTATGGGCTGTGTTTTACTGTTTATCACCATGCGGGTACTTATCATTTTTCATGAAGATCATACATCTATTTGCTTGTCTGTCTTTACTCTTTTTATGTTTTTATTATTTTACCGCATCATCATTATTGATGACATCGCGAGGAAGGCCTACATATTCACCAGTACATGCATGACATGTGGAATGAATGAAATAAAAAAGAATTAAGATACCATCCCTTTAGGGTAAAATGTTTACCACCACGAGGGTAAATATGTGTCCAATCAATTTTGGGCTGTATTTTACCCAAATGTGGGAAGCATATTGCCCAGTAAGGTATAAAAAAAAAGAAGCAGAAATTACTTTTGAATGGGCAAAATTTTCATCACACTGGAAAAATAAAAATGCCTAAAAGAAATGCCCAATGTTGCTTGGACACATAGTTACCCTCATAGAGCACTTTTACCCAATATTTTTAGAGAGCACTTCTATTATCAATATAACTAATATAATATATATCATCATTTTGTTATTATCGATATTATCTCTACTGTTATTGTCATGTTTGTTAAAATAATCTTCATCTTGATCATCATTATCATTTATTATCCATATTATCACAATTGTTATTATTATTACACTCTTAAAATAGTTGGGCAAAAAAATGCCCAACTTTTAACCAACCCTGGACAACATACTGTCCACACAACTATAAGTTAAAATCTGCCCAAATTTGGTGATAAAAACTGATAATTGGGTAACAGATTTGCTCAATTGGATAATAATTGCTCAGAATATATAAATTTTTGCCAACATACATAACGCAATACAGTGGACAGTATGTTGCCCAACATTTTAAGTGTGTACCATTATTATTGTTATTATTATCATTATTATTTAAATTATTGTTCTTATCATTAAGTATTCTTATAATAACTATTATTATTACTATTTTTATTATGTATTTTGTTATTGTTGTTATCATTGCTTTCATTATCATTATCATTAGGATAGAAGTAATAGAAGTAGTAGTAGTAGTAGTAGTAGTAGTAGTAGTAGTAGTAGTAGTAGTAGTAGTAGTAGTATAGGTATTATTATTAAGTATTATTGTAATTAGTATTGTTATGATTATTATTATGATCATCAAATAATTGATATTGAGGCTTCTTAGAGTGTCAGTGAGAAAAAATACAAGTCCTACAATCACTGACTTTTCACTCTTTCTATTTCTCCCCCCCCCCCTTCTTCTTCTTCTCTCTCTCTCTCTCCCTCTCTCTTTCTTTCCAAAATGTTACCTTCATTTTTTAACCCCCCCCCCTTCCAGGCGGAGTTACAGCAGGTGCTTGATCTAGGCGTTCAGCCTAATAGGATCATATATGCACACCCATGCAAAGCCAAATCACACCTCATGTTCGCCAAGGAGAACGATGTCCGACTCATGACGTTCGACAACGAGGACGAGCTCGTCAAAATAAAGGAAGTCTTTCAAAATGCGAGGTTAGATCGACAAAAGATGTTACGTTATCACATTTAGGTGCACTTCTTTCAGGTTTTTTTTTTCAAACTTGCTTCTTAGTTTTCATTTTGAAAAGGAAAATTCCTTTTTGTTTGTTTCGAATTACCACCATTTAATATACCTGCCATATGCTGTTATACTAACTACCACCATGATTACGGCCATGACAAGGCAGATTTGTAAAATAAGGAGGACAATAAACTGATAAACATTTATTGACAGATCTTCTCTTGGTCTTACTGGTGGTTTCAGAAATCTGCTGGCAAGATGACATCATTTTAATCTGTTAAAAGAAATGCCTTACATCTAAGTATTATTTGCACTTGTTAATTGACAAGAGTTCAAATCAATCAAGAAAGTTCATGTAAATTTCAACAAAACTGGATGAATATTGACGAGGAATGGTGGTAATGGAATAATTATAGTAATTATTTTCAGGGACTCATGGGAAATGACGTCATCCGTTTTCTCATTGCTAATCCATGATGGGGTATTACATCGAGGGTCCCCGATCCCGATTTTTTTCTTTAAAAAATGTATTTTCTTTTATCTGACTGTATACCTACGTCAAAGGAGGACTTTCCAATTAGCCTACAATGTACGCTAATTCTTCAGAATATTTTTTAACGGTTTTTTTGTGTGAGATTTTTTTAAGGGTTTATCAAGTGTACTAAACAAGTTGATTTAGTACCGTACAGATGCTGATAATAAATAATGGTGATAAATGTGTTCGGATGTTTATAAAGCAATCTATAGCAATTCATTCATAATTAGTGTTCGTATTCATACTCAAGTTTACTTTTTAAATTTACAAGCAGGCCTATCCCACTCACATGACCTGTATATAGATTAGCTGTTTGAATTACAATGCCGGGATCATATGTCAATGAAATTCAGTATATATTATATATGTATATATATATATTGTGAAAGAAATGGATGAAGAGAAAAATGGTAGGCGTAGCTTAAATCAAAGATCCCCAGAGCTATCTGCCCTTTGGAAAAATTGGTAATGCCGAAAAAATGTCTCTGCCGGGAATCGAACCCGGGCCCCCAGCTTTGAACGCCGGTGCCTTAACCACTAGACCACAGAGACGGGTTAGTGGCTAGGCCGACCCCGATCCGATTGACCGTCAGATAGACAATTTTCGACACTATACCAATTATAATTTTCTTTGTCGGGAGTAGGTGGGTTTTGAACAATGACAAGCCGCCATGCCTTATCTGGATCAAAGCTATTGCTTTGATACAGTACACGCACTAGCGTACCTACGGGGGGGGGGGGGGGGCAGGGGGGGCACTCTGCCCCCCCCCCCTGACGAGTCACAACCCATGCAAAAACGTATCTTTGCCCCCCCTGACGGGCTTGAAAAACCTTTTTTGCCCCCCTGACGAGCTTTAAGACCTTCAATGCCCCCCTGACGAGCTTGAAGACCTTTTTTTTTTTTTTTTTTTTTTTTTTTTTTTGCTTGTCAATTTTTTTCTGGTACGAAATCCTTTATTTGTGATCGAAGACCTTTTTTTTTTTTTTTTTTTTTTTTTTGCTTGTCAAATTTTTTGGCGGACGGTTTTGCCCCCCCTGTGGAAAATCCTAGGTACGCCACTGAGTACACGTATGGGAGAAAGTATACAAATGTGTGAAATTGTACATGTACAACAGCTTTGGCAACTCTTTTTTATTTTAAATATTGTGAAAGAAAATTATAATTGGTATAGTGTCGGAAATCTGTCTATCTGACGGTCAATCGGATCGGGGTCGGCCTAGCCACTAACCCGTCTAGCCGCAGCGTTCAAAGCTGGGGGCCCGGGTTCGATTCCCGGCAGAGACATTTTTTCGGCATTACCAATTTTTCCAAAGGGCAGATAGCTTTGGGGAACCTTGATTTAAGCCACGCCTACCATTATTCTCTTCATCCATTTCTTTCACAATATATATATATATATATATAGTATAGTAATAGGGTGGAGCGAGTTGCTTAGATTTTAGTTGTACAGACTGTTTCCCCCTGAGGGTTCATCAGCATGCTAAATCAAATTTAATGTTGAACTACAAGAAAAGTACAGCTAAAGAGAACAATAACTCTAGTGCAGTCAAGCAAACAAACAAAAGACACAATGTAAGGGGGATAGATGACTACAGTGAACAGATAATAGCTATTCTTTAAACTGAGTAAGGAGAATTGGGGGTAATGGGGTAATGTTGAGGTGGAGTGGGTTTGACACATAAGGGGGGGGGGTGTTTTATGGTTAACAATAACCTGAAAGGAAAAATTTCTTCTTGTGTTTACAATTTGAAATGAGTTCTGTTCTTGAGTTTATCATTGCTGCTTTCTTGGCCGTGATTATGTGGTACTTCTCCCACAGACACAGGTTGCACCTCTTTGTTTTGGGTGAGTAGGGCTGCGCATGCCTTACGATTCTCCATTTTACTGAGTAGGGCGTTCCTTCATCCTTCAGTCTCCATATGTGCTTGCTGAGCTCAGTTTGGTGCCGTTTCCCCCGATTGGTGATGCTTGATTTGTGGTTTGCGTACCTTGTCTTGAATGGAGTTGATGTGAGCCCGATGTACACTTTCCTGTCCCTAGATGTCACTACCTCGGCTTCATAGATGACATTGGTGGCCATGCATTTTCCAGGGATCGGGCAGTCTTCTTTCTTTCTGCAGTTACAGGAGTCATTGGCTTTGTCTTTGCTAGTGTCTGTAATCTTGTTGTTATCGAGCCTTTATTGCTGTGGCCATATTGTCCATGCAGCTATAGCTGACTTTCAGCGTGTTTTTGTTGCAGATCTTGTGGAGCTGGTGTTCTTTTGGGAAGTGCTGCTCCACAAGGGCTATGAACTTTCTGCCGATGTTCGTCCTAACATGCTTGCTGTAGGGTGGGTTGAACCATGTTATGTTTCGTTTTCTTTGACGTTGGGTTTCTTTACTGCCACTTGTTGAATGTCTCGGTGAGTATACCAGCTTGGGCTTGTGTCCAGCATCTTGAAGTGCTTTCTCGTAGTCTGGTTTGGCACTGTTGAAGATATTTTCGCTACTGGAAATGTTGGACAGGCGGGTTTGGATAGACTGCGGTATTCTCTTGGTGACTTCCGGCGGGTGATTCGATTCGGCATGTACATATAGGTGCATGGGAGTCTCCTGGTTTTGAATAAGGTCTGAACTCTTTCTTGGAGAGGTCGAATGTCACATCAAGAAAGTCGACAATGGTTGCATTAGCATTGGCTGTGATCGAAAGTCCGAACTCCTACTTTATGTTCTCGGCTGCTCTAGGGGATGCATGGACAATCGCCAGGCCATCGTCTCGGTATAGGCCAATGTTTGTTTTGGGGATTATGTTGCTGATTTCCGCCAGTATGTATATATGCGCCTACCAGTTCGCATGTCTCGGCACCGTCATACGAGCCCATGGTGACGTCGAAGAGGCCCATGCATGCCCTAGAGCAGCCGGATGTTCTCTTCATCCATTTCTTTACAATATTTAAATAAAAGAGTTGCCAAAGCTGTTGTACATGTATAACTTTACTCATTTATATATATATATATATATTTATTTATATATAGGCGTAAATAATCAAGCATTAACGCTAGACGTAGCTTCCAAGTATCTCTTTTATGGCGAGCTTTCGGCCAGTGGGGCCTTCATCAGGCCTATAATGCATTGAAACAAACAAAATAGAACAAAACCATACAAATAAAATCGTAATAACAACAAAGTAAATAATGTCTAACAAAGGGTACAGAACAGAAGGATTACACTAAGATAACAAAAAATAACAGAGGGGGTTGAGTACAGAACAGAAGGGTTACAGTACGATAACAAAAAATAACAACAATTTGTATATATATAGTCTAAAAAACAATTCAAAAGAGTTCAAATTGGTGAAGCTTTTTTCAGTACTTTTTATTCAATGTTTATACTTTACATATTTCAATAAAAAGGAAAAAAAAAACAAGAATAGCACCGCGAATAGTATATTTAAAGGTATTGTTTAACTTTGTGAGCAGCCGATTTAAAAAATTCTCAAACCAAGATGAAACATGTGTACAAGTGCATGTATTAGAACTAATAAACCCTGAAAACAACCATTATTGAGAATGAAAAGCTAAAACTACAAGGCAAACCCCGATTTTGTAAATAGGCGTCTTATAGACGCCTAAATAGTACACATAAGTGTATGGGATGAAATCAAGATGGTGTTTTCGGTCACTTTATATTTCAATTTTTGAAGCACTAAATAATTATTTTCAAACGCAGTTTTTTCTGGGCTTCATTTTTGTAACATAATCACAGACACAGGTGACAAGTGTGACCTTCTAGCTCAGATTTTTTTAAAGTCAAACCAATGTTAACCAATCACTTTAAGCAAAAAAGCGCCATGGGAATAAAGTGAAAGTAAAGAAAATTAACAGTTGAATGAATTATCAAAGAGAAAATACGAGAAAATGAAAATATAAAGGAAGTTAAAAGAAAACAATCGTGTTTGTATCTTTATATATATGTAATGTACATGTAAGTATCCTTGTTTGGCGTCACCTATGCCACGTGGAAGTCGAAAAACAATATCCTTGATGACGGTTAAGTAGTTCATCTAGCAAATTTATTGATCTTCATCAAGACCATGAAAAATAAAAAAAATGAAAGTGATCCTTTTTACGGTGTCTTCATTCCGAAGATACAAGTCACTTTTGATTGAAATTTGAAATTGCTCAAACTAGGCAAACTGCATGATCGAATGGCATATTGGCCAACACATCACCAGCATGAAATCATAATTTAACGATTTTCTTTTAAAAAAAACGGTTACAACTTTGTATCAATAAACACAGAATTTACTTCCGCGTATTTATTTTTTTCGAATTGCCCCCCCAAAAAAAAAAAAAAAAAAATACGCGAATATAATATATTTTGTTTATTATGTTATTGAATACTAATTGCGCAGTAACGACAGATTTCAATACTTAAAAATAAAATTTATTCTCCATCGCCATGCTTTCTCGTAGTTATTCAAAGTCATTCAATATGCTCAATAAATTGTATACATTATTGTATACCATGTTCATGATGTTATAGATATAACTACTAATTTTCCATCTAAAGCATACTTATAAAAAAGCTACGCTCCTTTGCATGCAAATGATCATCGAGGATCGCGGAATCGCAATAAATTGTATAGTTCATGTGTATCATGTTTATGATTTTAAGTATTTTGCTTTGTTTCATTGTTCCTTTTGAATGAGTATTTATCATTAGAAGACAGGAATGGTACCGATTTGTATGTTTGTTCTAACATCAGTTTATACTCGTACCAAATGAACAAGTGAGGGTCTTTAAACCGAAAGAAATTCATTTCAACATTTCTTAATGTCTTACGCTGTTTGGGAGTAATCCCACTACCCCCCCCCCCCCCCCCCCCGCGCCGGTGTACCGGTAGCCTCTTGTCGAGGCCCTGGCGGCTGCTTCCCGAGCGAAGCGAGGGCTTTCCTAATTCGCTTCGCGAATTAGGCCTGGCGCGAGCCAGGGCCTCTTGACATCTGAACTGAATTATATATTCATGAGGAACGTCTTCCTAATGAATATACATGAGTCATGATATTACCGGTCACCGAGTAAACCAATGAAATGTCAGAGCTGTTTCGTCTTGGGTTCGGAATACTGTATAGTAGTCCACTATTCTGCAGGGGATTCATTTAATTGCGGGACACTAAAGGGGATATAACCTGCAAAATGCTACAAGTAGTGGTACTACTACTACTACTACTATTACTACTGGCCGTAACAGACCCATCACCGCCCCGAAACTTCCCGGGAGATACTGCTCAGCGCCTCAGCCGCTGGTCAGACTCGAGTCAACTCCCAGCAACTCCACCCCAGCTTCCCTCACTGCACTGCACAGCGGAGATCGATAATCGACGCCCCGGATCGACCGGTGGAATCGCATGAAATATTACATTTTTTCCATATCCTGTGGGTAGATTTACAAAGACATCTCGTCCTTTCAGTGCAGAGTTAATTTCATCGACTTGCAAATCCTTAAATTGGTCAATATTCAGCATTTTAGAGGCATATATTCAGTGCTCTTTGATATTTCGTCGTCACTCTTTTCCAAGAATCCAAGGGTCGCCATTCAAGATGAGCTCATGAATATTTAGTATGACGTCATAGCAGCTCGCGCTCTCATTGGATGATTTTCACCGACCAGTTTTTGGTCGGTGAATTGGTAAAAACAATAAAAAACAAAAGAAAGTCGGTGAAATTCGGTACAGATGTCAAGAGGCCCTGTCTCGCGGCGCTCTGCTTCGCTCCCGTGCTTTGCCATGTTCGCTCGGAAAGCAGCCGACAGGGCCTCGACAAGAGGCTAGTGTACCGGCGGATCCTGCGCCTGGCAGATACTGTTCTAGGCACCAAATCCGCCGGCGGATCGTGTTCTACTCTGGCGGATTCAGTACCACTCTCTTCGGAAGATATCGTTCTTGCGCTATCGCGATATCCTTCATTCACATACGTCACGTGGTACGAGAAAACTAGTCAAAAGCGGTAGATTTCATCAATTAAAGCTTGCAGAAAAAGATATTTATGTTATCTCTATGTGATATGAGTGAAAAAATAAAATGCGTAATCTGAAAGGGGAAAATAACGCATTTTCTTGTTACAACTCTATGGAATTACACCACTTCTAACACTGCGAGGCCGGTGAAAGCATTTTCGAAACCCGATATATTCAGCTGTAAGCGATGACTGCATGAAACTTGCATTTCTGTTTTTAGTTTAAATTAATAGCTTTCGATTTGTCTGATTTATCAATTAAATTTTGGGGTCTGGTCTGGGTCTTTAAATAGTCCACACTAAGTCTTCATTCAACTGTCAATGTCTGCTGCACTACTAGTATACAAAGAATTTTCCCCCAAGATAATGCTTGTATTCAAATAACATGCATTTGTTAATTTATTTCATACCTATTAATTTATTGCAGTATGAAAAATCCTTCTTATCACAATTTTAGGGATAAATTGGGCACAATATGCATCGATTAATACACTGAGTATTAAATGAAGGCAAACAATGGCAGTTTCGATAATTAAAATCAGTATTTTGTATTAAAGGGATGGTCCGGGCTGAAAATATTCATATCTTAATACATAGAGTAGAATTCACTGAGCAAAATGCTGAAAATTTCATCAAAATCGGATAACAAATAATAAAGTTATTGAAGTTTAAAGTTTAGCAATATTTTGTGAAAACAGTCGTCATGAATATTCATTAGATGGGCTGATGATGTCACATCTCCACTTTCCGTTTTCTTAAGTTATTACATAAAATCATATTTTTTTCATTATTTCATACTTGTGTGAACGATATGTCTCTTTTATAATGAAATAAGTTGCAGCAATAAATATCTAATGCACTAAATCAATTGTCAATTCAATTTTTCTAGTTCTTAGAGGAAAAAATTTGAATAAACCTAATTTCATATAATAAAATACAAAATAACAAGTGGAGATGTGACATCATCAGCCCACCTAATGAATATTCATGACGACTGTTTTCACAAAATATTGCTAAACTTTAAAATTCAATAACTTTGTTATTTGTTATCCGATTTTGATGAAATTTTCGGCATTTTGCTCAATGAATTCTACTCTATTTGTTAAGCTATAAATACTTTCAGCCCGGACCATCCCTTTAAGCTTTCTAAAGGGAAGTATAAATAATGATCACTGCAAATGAAATTCTTGATTTACGAAATTCCAATGTATTACTATTATTTCCTCCACATTTTCTCGTATATTTTTTTATTATTTTCTCTCCCTCCCCTTCCTCTTTCTGTTTCTTCTTTTTGGTGCTATATTACCCACGCGTATACGCCCCAGATATATTATTCATAATGTGCCAGGAAGGTTACGAAACTGGAAAAGAGGCAAAAGGGGCGAAATGAGCAGGGATAGAAAGAAAGGCAAAACAAATAAAGAAATGAAAACCAGGAGGGTATAGTGAAAAACAAAAGATATAAAGGAGAAATTATATTTCACTAAAGATCCCATATTGATCTTAAAATTAGATGACTGAGAGGTAAATTAGGGAGCACCAAACGGTACGTGGCGTATCTAACTTTTGTCCGGGTGAACTTCCGGTCCCCTTTAATTAATTCAGATTCCTTAACATTGAAAAAAAAGAATGTTTTTTTTTAATTCTTTTTTTAGATACATGAAAAATTAAAAATAGGCTTACAATTAACTACATAAGAAGTTGATCACGTTTTGACATTCTTTTTTGATGTTTGTTAGAAATATCAAATTTATGTTTTTACCAAAAATTAGCATTCTACAAGCAATAATATTATGAGCAAACAGCAAAACATAATTGTTTTCATACATAATTTGCATCATTTATTTTGAAATATGAAGTTTTAACTTGTTGAAATTTTTCTAAACATTTGTAGTTTAAAAAACCTACAGGCCTATATGGGGTGCAAATTTTCGCCAAACAGTCTGGCAAACTGACACTAAACATGGTGTGAAAAAGCACAGTTAAAGAGGTCGATGCATACTGCGGACTGAAAAAAGGAATAAAAATTCACAAAATAGAATGATGAAAATGTCATCAAAATCTTATAATAAATAGCATAGTTTTGGCGTATGTGCCAGGTCTATGTAATACATGAAATATCGAGACATCATTTCTCCTATTAATCCTCATCCCCATCGAGCCCTTTGTCAAAAGCTGTATGGATCCGCCCCTGAATAAGAATTCACTAAAGGCGGACGAAACCCCCCCCCCCCCCCCCCATCGCGATCGAGCTGCAGAGCCGCGCATGCGCGCGCTGCCAAGGTTTTCTGTCCAAATCAACATTAAACGTATAGTCAATAGAACCAAATCCGCCGAGGAACCAAATCTGCAAACATCAAGCCGCGTCAAACCCGGCGGATATGGTTCCGATTAAAAACGATATCGGCCATTTAGAACCATATCTGCCGGCGGATACGGTATCCGCCGGTGGAACCAAATCCGCCGCTACACCGGCGGCGCGTTTCCGTTTTACACCCTGGCGAAGGCAATCTCCGCAAAAATAGCTACAAAGCGACTAGTGAAGAGTCTAAAGTTTGTTTACATTATCAGCTGGGCGCGCGATGCAAAAGTCCGCATCGAAGATATCTGCAGAACATGTGCAAATGCAGCTAAGCTTATTACTATTGTAAAGATGGAAAGGGATAACGATGGTAGATACCTTACATTCGACTGTGAATTATATGGAGTTAGAATGATATTAGGAAATGTTTATTTCCAACTAGGAACAAGGCAAATGAGCAAATAGAAGAGTCCTGCAAAAGATCAATATCATTATAAATAAAAATTCTCTCAGTCATGTTATTATATTAGGTGGTGATTTTAATATGATATTAGATGATAAATTAGATGATAAGGGGTCAACCATACAGGTGAAATCTAGATTTAATACAGAATTTTTGGAGTTCATGGACAAATTTCAATTAATAGATATTTGGAGGAAAATATATCCAGGAAAACAACAGTTTACTTTAAGACAGAAGACACTACCTATTCAAAGTAGGCTAGATTATTGGATAATATCAAAAGAAGTTGAAACATTGGTGCTGGAATATGACATTTTACCGTAACTCCAGACCATTCTGGAATCTTGCTTACCTGTAGTAGTGGAAAAAAAGAAGTGAAGCGAGGTCCTTCATATTGGAAATTCAATTATTATGATAAAGAATATATGTTCTGCTATGAAAAATGAGATTCTTAGTTCAGTGGAAAAAGCAACACAGAAATGTCTTTTCTAATTACTCATTGCTTTGGGGCTTTATTAGATTAAAGATTAGAGAGTGTACTCGAAAATATTCTAAAGAAAAGGCACGAGAAAGAAATAAGCTGATTTTAGAGTCCAAAGTGAAAGACTTATGGGGCGTTGCAAGAAAGTTATGTTGCAATTGATTGCAAATCGACTGCAACTTTGCAGCCGATTCCGATCGACTGCAACTAGCAATCAATCGCCAATTTGCGTTGCAAGAAAAAGGCTTGCGATTGAACGCAAGTTGCAGCTGACCTGCAGATGCAGACGATTTGCAGCTGTAAACAGGGTCTGCAGCACAAGACTAGCCGAACAAGCAAAATAATGGCTTGCAACAATCCTGTTTGTGGAAGAGAGTAAAGTAGAAAATATTCATTTTTCAGACAATTCTTTCTCCATTATGTATGTTTTTAGAGAATTTATATATTTTAGACCTATGCCAGGGAAAAAAATTATTCTGAAAAAAGTGAAAATGTATCTTTATCGCCGGTCGAAATTTCACCTTCAACAAATTTTCTACCGTACAATTTCAATCCCAGTCCCACACTTGACTTTTTGTGTCGGTAATGCACGGTTGTATCAACAACACGGCAGGTCTTGTATTGTACATATGTTTATTATCATCATGTTTGATTCTTGTTACCTTGGTATTTTTTTCTTATGCCTATTATTGCCATTGTTGTAAGTTGTTATATTTCTTCTATGCCCCCAGGAGGGGCCGTCAAAGAAATAAAATCATTGCCATTGTCATTGTCATTGTCATTGCCGGTGCAGTGCTGTTAAAAATCACCCAGAAGCAAGTAAATGTGTAGGCTCTAATTATGTATGAAACATCGAAAATGACCTTTAAAGATTATTTTTGTTCCTATTTGAAATGATTTTTAAAGTTATATATCGGTTTCAACGGCGAATAGCCATCCAGTAAATATAAATTAAAGACTTCCATTACACTCTAGACATTTCCCCAAAAAAAGATTCCTCTCCATTTGACTCTCTTTTTTTAAGAGTCTGTCTAACGTTACCTCGAGCGAAGTTCGTGCAGGCCCTACTCCACTTCACTACTGCTACACTACGCTCCACCTACCCGAACTTCGAGACTGAACTCTATCTGATATTCCGAGTGACAAAGGTGGGATTTAATGGGGGGGGGGGGGAATATAAAATTCATGCAACATCACTATCTTTAAAAACAATTAAAACTAATATTCTTACTTTTCACCAAGTTTCACTTCTTTTCCATGCTTCTATCAGTCTAAAAATGAGTGATTTAGAGCCAACATGAAGTTCCTCACACAAATAACTAATTCGCTATTATCGCACGTGCATGCAATGTTTTGAAATCGGCAGCAAATTATTAATACGTGTGAGGAACTTCATGTTGGCTCTAAATCACCCATTTTTAGACTGATAGAAGCATGTAAAAGAAGTGAAACTTGGTGTAAAGTAAGAATATTAAATTTAATTGTTTTTAAAGATCGTGATGTTGCATGAATTTTATATTTCCCCCCCCCCCATAAAATCCCACCTTTGTCACTCGGAATATCAGATAGAGTTCACGGTCTCGAAGTTCGGGTAGGTGGAGCGTAGTGTAGCGGTAGTGAAGTGGAGTGGAGCCTGCACGAACTTCGCTCGAGGTAGTCTACCGTTAACCTCCCTTTTTATGACTTTCCTTGGCCTGGCCTGGGATAAAGTGAAAATTTTGCTGTGTCGACTTTTGTCTTTGGAGGATAAAAAAAAATATATTTATTATTATTTTTTTTCTATTTGGGGGGGGGGGGGTTCTCCAGACTCCGTATATCTCGCCAGACAAGAAAAAAAAACAAAGGTATAGGGGGTCTACATGTATTGGGCTACTTTTCAGAATCTATTGGCCACATCTGCCACATTCTTGGGGAAGTTTTAACATTGAATAGGATGTTGCCCGCCCAGGGCTCTTTTTTTAATATTCTTACGGGCAGATTGCACAAGAGGTTCTTAGCAAGGACAGTCTATTTGTGTCGTTGATTTGTAATGATGTGCCGTATGAGTCACATTTTTAATATCCATCTCATATAAATATAAAAAGATATACATGTAAATACATTTATTTTTTTGATTCAATATGTAGATCTACTATGCCGGGGGGGGGGGGGAGGTACTTAGATTTGGTTTGGACAAAGGTGTACGGCTGTAAGTTCGAAACCCGTACCCATATTTACAGGTCATTTTGGCTAAAAAGGTACCCATTATTAGGGATTCATTACAGGGGCGGATCCAGGATTTCCAAAAGGGGGGGCACATTTTCGCCTGGAAAACTTGACAAGCAAAAAAAAAAAAAGATTATCGCCCAAAATGTAAGGTCATTTTGGATTTGCACCTAAGACATTGGAGTAGAATATGGACCCATGTTTAAGGACATTATCTAAAAATTGGGCCATGCTTAGGGATTTTCCAGCATAAAACCATACGCCATGTTTAGGGATTTCTTCAAAAAAGGCGACCCATTCCTGCGGCATATCCCCATATGCCTTATCTCGTGAGTACCCCCCCCCCCCGGGCTACTATGTAGCTGACTCTTGGTTTTTATGCAAGCACATGAGGTGCTATATAGATGACATATTTTTTTCACTTTAAATTGTTTAATGGATGATTACAGTGCTTTTCCAGGTGCTTTCAGTTAAAGGGTGTCTCATTATTAATATTGAATGCATAATCATGATTTTTTTTTTACATCTTTCCACATCAAGCACAATACTCGGGGGTGGGGGGGGGGGCATATGGCATATGGTCCCCCTTGACATTTTTCAGAATAAATCTGCCACTCAAAATTTTATTTCCGCACCGCTGACTGACGTTTTACTTTCAAGTCTCACACAACTTTTGATACTAAATTTGCCTTTCCCAGGTACAGGGTCAGGAAATTTTGCAACATTATGTTTGTTTAAGTACATGTCAGACAGAAATATGATTACATCTAAAAAGTCAATATTCATAACTGGGTAATTTTTTTTTATTGACAATAGTAATTTAATGTCACTGATGAACTTTGTCTTGAAAATAATATAAAAAAAATTTAAGAAGTTAAGAAAAAATATTTATAAAAAAACATGAATAGAAAGGAATTTATTTTGATACCAGATTTTTTAAAGTAAAGTTGTTAGGATTGCTCTAGAAAAGAATATGTACACCAAAGTTTGGCATTCTATTACGAGCTTTTTTTTTGTAAATTAAAGCAAAAGGTAGGATTTCATAATTTTTTTAATTGCGCCGCCAATGGCTGAGGAACCATAGTGCCCCTCCCCAGGCCAGAAGTGACTTTAATCAAAACACCCTTGGACTACTATTATGATTAACACACTGGCAACTGAGCTTAACTTGTATATTAATTTCATGAATATGTTTTATCTCTTTGCTTTTTGCTTTTAATTGCTTACTACAGTTATGACAAAGAAGTCTGGAACCTCAGAACCACCATAACTGTGTCTGCTACAATGTTTGTTCTTGCAACCAGCTGATTGATTCATTTTATCAACTCTTGAATGGTAGGTTACATGTAAACTGTATTATTATTAATAATTCACCATGATCGTAATGGGGATGAGGGTGAAATCTGTACACATTGACCCAAGGATAATGCAAAATGAAAAAAGGCTAACACAAATTTCTATCTTGACTGGACTTCTCAGCAATGAAGACATCCCATTGATGGGGGGAGGGGAGGGGGTGGTTGTGCTCATCCAAGGTGTACTGTATGAAAGTGTGTATTTTGCTTTCATTGATTTAATTTATTGCATATTTTAATTTCCATGATTCTTTTATTTGGGGAAAAACAATCAGTTCACACTTTTTTAGATTATGGCAAATTGCCAATTACTATGATCTCAGGAGTAAGCCACTATCCCTCTATCATATCATCATTTGGGTGCAAACAACGCCCTTACCAGCAGACATAGGGGCATTTCTGCACCGATGGGTGCACACAAATGTTTTGCTAAGGGCGTTCATGCACTGAAAGGACAAAATTTGAACTAACCCAAGCTATGTATAGTTATGGGCTTGCATTATTTCCCATATTATTATTTTTTTATGAACAGGTTGATTATCAGAACTGAATTCAGAGCTGCTCCTGTCTGTAGCAGGGGCCGCGGAACCGGGGGGGGGGGGCTGGGGGGCTTCAGCCCCCCCCCCCCACTTTTTTCCAAAACCGTGTACAAAAACATAAAAATGACCATATGATTGTGATTTTTAGCATGGTCAGCCCCCCCCCCCACTTTTGGCTCAGCCCCCCCACTTTGAAAACCGTTCCGCGGCCCCTGTGTAGTAACATCATTATAAGAGTGGACTACAGAATGAGGGCGTTGCTTGTTTAAAAACTTCACTCCATGGAGCTCTCCAAATTCATCTCAAATTAGACTGCTTCTGGAAACCAGATTTGTTCCTTCAAGCAGAGACGCTTGTGGCTTTCCTGACTGGACTTCTATGGATTCTTCATGCCAACCTTAAGAACTGTGGTCTTCTGCATGATACACATCAATTTCAAACAAGACATTCTGTGGTGAAACACTTGATGTAGATGATATGAAATTTAACTGAATATAACTGAATCTCAGAAGTAATTCCTCGGGAGCAAGAAACATTGAAACATGAAAATAAAAGGTCCATCAATAATGAATGTCTTGAGCAGTGTTCTTTTTTGTGCACAGATCAATGGATCTTTTCAAGTCCAAGCAGGGATGTAGTCAATGCTGACCTCGAGGCAATATTTTGCTGGCCTTGGTCCGAGTCACTGTACAGAATCTATGGGAAGTTCTCTCAAGCTGCCTCATGACTCGGAAGAATCAGCCTCGACCTCATCCCTGTATGCAAGTGTGATATATATCTACGATGCAATCTCATGATTAAAGAGAGAGAAACAAGAGAGCTTCAGATTTTGAAGTGTAGCAATCTCCTGAAATGCATGTTTTATTTGAAAATCAAACTAAAATAACTTAATTGGGCATGTTATTCATTATGATATGTATGAATGAAAGCATTTAAGCAATTTAGTGCTCTTGCAAAACATATTCTGAGTTGTATTTACTGCAAACGCTCAGAAATATTGATAAGCATTTGCCAGTGCATGAAGTGTTTTAATAAAGAGTGGCTTTTGTGCCTATGGAGAGTTATTATTTTTTCAACATTTCTTCATACAAATTATTTCAGAAATCACAATTTGAATATTCCATGACCTCTGATAACAAGAGCAGAATATTTTTGGTGATTGACACACTTTAAAATGATATTAGGAGAGAATGTACTGAAATTGTGTGAAAATAATGGCATGATTGCTGAAGAGGCCTATACAGATTGAAAATAACATTATTTCAAGTTTTTCTTGAAAAAAAACCCATGGAAAATTGAAAATGGCATAATTTACACAAGTTTTCAAAACAAAATACAAAAAAAAAAATTTGCAGAATTTTTAGTACACAAGCCTATGGACAATCAATTGAACGTAAATCGAACGCAAATTTTGCGCATCCTCCAAAATCTTACATAAGTTACGTTCGATTTGCAGTCAATTGCAAAGCTTGCGCTTGATCTACGTTTAATTGATCAAACGCAACTTCTTCTTGCAACAGGATTGAACGTAACTTGCGTTCAATTGCAGATTTGCGTTTAATCGGAGGACTTACGCTCAATTTTGGGAGTTGCGTTCGATTTGCGTTCAATCGCAAGTTTCTTGCAACACCCCATTAGAACAGCAAATTGCTGTGAATAACTGATGTTTTGCGGAAGAATTTGGAGGAAAAAAGAGAACTCCTTAAGAAGTTATCTGACTTTGGCCTTGATGGTCTCAAAGTAAGGTCACGCGGGGCCTGGAGTGAAAAAGGGGGAAAGAATTTTGCATTTTTGAACAACTTGTGTTATCAAACAAACGTAAATCTGAGATTCATAAATTAATAGGTGAAGATAATCAGATACATAGCGACAAAGATGAAATTCTAAGAATCATCAAATTATTCT
This sequence comes from Lytechinus pictus, assembly GCF_037042905.1. NCBI lineage: Eukaryota > Metazoa > Echinodermata > Echinoidea > Temnopleuroida > Toxopneustidae > Lytechinus > Lytechinus pictus. Next base: position 12,512,838 of record NC_087261.1, on the reverse strand, counting down.
ACAGTTCCTTATATTCTTGTAAGAGTTTGCAATGATGTTGAAAATTTACTGAAAAAATCCCTTTCATCCAAGGTATTACTTAATTATCAGAAGACAATAAAAAATAGATGTGAAGGTAAATTAAGCAAAAGTGAATGTTTTGAGGCTTTGAAAAGCATGCAACTTAATGAATCCCCAAACAGAATTCTACTCCACGTTTTGGTGTGTAATTGATGACCTATTGGTTGATTGTTTAAATGAAACTTTTGAAAAAGGTGAGTTGTCTGCATCACAGAAATGGAGAAATCACTCTAATTGAAAAAGTAGGTAATTAAAAAACTATAGTTCTTGCCAAAAGAATTAAAGAGATTCTCCCCGAAATTATACAGGTTGACCAGGTTTATGGATACATTAATAATCGAAATATAGGCGAAGCAGTTCGTCTTTATATTGATGATATTTTGTTTCAGGCTTTGAATAACAATATAAAAAGCTCTTTATTAGCGGTGGATTTTGAAAAAGCATTTGACTCTGTATCGCATGAGTTTATACGAAATGTATTAGAAATGTTTGGATTTGGTGTATCTTTTAGACAGTGGATCAAAACTTTGTATAGTGGAGCATGTAGTTGTGTTATGAATGGTGGCTTCACAACTGGTTATTTTGATATACAGAGGGAAGTAAGACAGGGAGATCCCCTCTCGCCTTACATTTTTATTTTATCTATTGAATTACTTGCAAATGTTATAACAAATTATACAGGGGTTAGGGGTATTTTATTGGCTCAGAATGAAGTTAAACAAGTGCTGTATGCTGATGATGTGTCGATTTTTGTACGAGATGAACGGTCCTTAGAAAGACTTGAATTACTTTTTGATGTTTTTGGTAAATTAAGTGGTCTCATATTAAACAAGGATAAAAGAAATGTAATGAGATTAGGAATTAACCAGTACAAACCAGGACTCTGTCCCAAAAGGATGGAGTATGGTTAAAGAAGTGAAGATTTTGGGAATATATTTTACCATGGATGTGAAGTTCAAAGAAGAAATGAACTACAAAGAAATATTAAGCAAAATAAAATAGCTATTGAGTTTGTGGAAGCAAAGAGATTTGACCATATTAGGGAAAATTCATCTTCTAAAAACGTATGCACTTTCAAAACTGATTTATGTCTCATCTTTGATTGTGGCCCCGAAGTGGGTTTATGTGGAAATAGAAAGAATCACATTCTAATTCATTTGGAATGGACAAGATAAAATAAAAAAGAAGCACAATGTATCAAAACTATGAAAATGGAGGTTTACGAGTAACAAATTTTGAAGTTTTTATTTAAGTACAACGTGTAATGTGGATGAAAAGATTAACATATTGTAACAATCAGATGAAATGGAAAACGCTGTTCAATAGTTTATGTAAATCAATTGGTGGTGATCATTTTTCAATGTAATTATAATACCGCCAAGATCAGAGCAAAGTTACCAACATTCTATGTTGAAATGTTAAGAGTTTGGCAATGAATGGAAGAATGTAGGACAAAGGAGAAGGATTGTGTTTCAAACACTATAAAATTTAATAACAAACATGTATTTATTGATAGCAAAATGGTATTTGATATAAAACTCTATACTCATAACATATTTAAACTTATTTATTTGATTGATGGAAACGGCCACTTAAGGCCAGTATCTTACTTTTCAAACCGCGGTTTGGACTCTAATGATATTTTAAAAATATCATGGTATTATGATGCTCTGCCAATTGGATGGTAACGTTCATTCAGGATTAATCCATTACAAAGTAATCAGTCCCATGACGACCATATCTCTTTACAACAGTACTATTGGGAAAAATGTATCTCTAGACAAGATTAGTTCAAAACAAATATATATATATATATTATTAACGGTTTAAAAAAGACGGATGACATGCATAAATCAATCGTATTTTTTCAAGTTTAAACGTAAATCAAATTCGGCATATTTTCATGAGACCGCGTTTTTCTACAGTGCATTGTAAATTTAGGAAATTTCAGTTTAAACAGCTGCACGGGGTTATTTACACAAATGATAAACTTCATACAATAGGTTATATTTCATCTAACAAATGTTCGTTTTGTTACCAAGAAGTTGAAACTCTTGATCACTTATTTAAAAGTTGCCCGAATGTTCAAGCACTTTGGAAAAATATTGGACATAAATTAAGGTTAAAAGAATTGGAGAATCTCTCCATGGAATACACTTTGTTAGGGACTCAAGTTCAAATAGGATAAAATGTTTAAATACAGTAATTTTAATAGTTAAAAAAAAGATATTTATTCTGCAAGGCAGGAAGCTGTTTTGCCAGCTGTTGGAATCATAATAAAACATTGTAGAAAATATAAGGTAGAGGAATATAGGATTGCACAAGAGAGGAATACCTTGGCAATTCATCTCCAGAAATGGGAACAGGTTGATTTAGAGTAACGAATGGATGCGTATATTTCATTTTTATTATTACTTTTTTTCTTTTCCAAGTATGTACATGTATTAAACAATGTTTTGTCATATTAGTCTTATGTTATGTAATTTTCAGTAAGTGTGATCAAAATAATGTTACCTTCAATAATTATTTGCAATATTTATTTCGTCTTGTAATGTTTTGTAATACATGTATGATATGTTTGATTATGAATATATTGAAATTAAAAAAATTGTTTCAAAACAAAAAACTATACAGGTTCAACACGAATGTCATGGAAGAAGAGGATGACATTCCGTCACCGTTGTTGGTCGCCGTCGTCGTCGTAGTAGTAGTCGTCATAGCCATGTAGTAGTTAATGTAGTTATATATACATTTATTATTGTTATTGCTATTTTTATTATTATCATATTTTTATCATGATGATTAGTAGTAGTAGTAGTATACTATATCATTAGCATATCATTTTGAAACTTTTATAAGATTGTTAATCATAATTTGCATAGTTTGTTATCAATATTATTTTCATTACTATTATTATTGTAACTATTATTACTATTATTATCATTATTATTATTGATAGCGTCATTGTTATGAACAGTAGTAGTAGTAGTAGCAGTAGTAGTAGTAGTGGTAGTAGTAGTAGTAGTAGTAGTAGTAGTTATAGTATTATTAATCATTTAAGTATTATATTTTTTGTTCTTCTCATTCGGTCTTCTTCTTCATCTTTTTCTTCTTCTTATCATCATCACTAGTATCAATATTACATTATTATTATTAGTGAGTAGTATATAGTAGTAGTAGTAGTAGTAGTAGTAGTAGTAGTAGTAGTAGTAGTTGTTGTTGTAGTAGTATCGGTGGTAGTAGGAGTAGTAGCTAGAACTAGTATATTTTAATTCATCGTTTAGAATCATTTTGAAACAATTATGAGTGGAAACAACTGGACTTCTAGATGATGTAGATTCTCCTTCGTTTTGTATTATTTTCTTGTCTTATAATTATTATTACCGCTAACTAAATTAATTTTGGCTATTGCCCGAATTCTAGGTTTTTCACCTCCTTGTGTATGACGCCACTGTAAAACATGTTCGTATATATAATTTGTACGACTGCTCTCTAGCTAGCTCTGTACATGAACATGATGAAGGGTATACGTAGCCACTGAACAGTGGCTGTAGTTTGCATGCGGTGGTGGGCCGTGGGTATGGGCGGCCATAAGGGCCAAAATTAACGTCATCTTAAACAAACAAAACACAGTAAAAACAGACAAAGGACATAAACAAACAAACAAAACTTCGTACGGTGAAAGGTCTATGTCAAACAAACAAAGGACGATCACAAACGAACAAAGGACGATTACAAACGAACAAAGGACGATCACAAACGAATAAAGGACGATTACAAACGAACACAGGATGATTACAAACGAACAAAGGACGATCACAGATAAACAAAGGACAATTAAAAACAAACAAAGGATACTTGCAAACAAACAAACAAAGGATGATTAAAAACAAACAAAGGACGACCAAAAACAAACGAGAAACAAGTTAAAACAAAGGACGATTGGGCCGGGCAATCAAAGCACAATCACAAAGAATTTATCAATACTGATTCCAAATAAAGAAAGGATGTTTCGAAAATCGTATAAGGATGATGAGAAATGAACAAAGGACGTTTAGAAAAGGACGAAGGACGATCAGAAAAGAACTGGACATAATAGGACAGTAGAGGGTGTCCTACTCGACACCATACAGCTTATATAGCGCTAGCTGCAGATATGAGCGCTGTATTTCTGTTAAGTGTTTTCGATTGTTAATGCCAATGAAGCCAATCCAGTGGAATAAAAATGAGAATCGAGCTTAGTCTTTTCTCCAGACCCAGTTAATTAAAACTGGTGGAATATATGTCTTTGTTGTTGTTTTAACTTATGCGGTGCTTATTGTGAATATATGCCCTAAGAGTAAATTGAGAATCAAAGGTAGTCTTTTCTCCAGACCCGGCTTCTTATAACTAAAAACTAAAACCTTATTCATATAGCACAAAAGTGCAAAGTCTTTTTTCCAGACCCAGTTAATTCAAAGATTATAATATAAGTCCAAAGTCTTTTTTCAGACCCGGTTGTTTCAAAAATTATAATATAAGTCCAAAGTTATTTTTCCAGACCCGGTTGTTTCAAAAGTTATAATATAAGTCCAAAGTCTTTTTTTCCAGATCCGGTTGTTTCAAAAATTATAATTTAATTCCAAAGTCTTTTTTTTTCCAGACCCGGTTATTAAAAAATTATAGGTCCAAACTAAGATACCATAATGATAATCCAGTGGAATAAAAATGAAAATCGAGCTTAGTCTTTTCTCCAAACCCTTTATTCAAAAATTATAAATAACAATACAACAACAACAAAACAGTATAGAGACCCCATAATCGTATTAATGGTGGATAACATGGACATATAGCGTAGCCTTTCAGCCAATTATTTTTTTTTCTCAAAATAACACATTTATAGTATTAATTAAAAAAAATCAAAATCTAAGACCAAACAATCCTTCAACCTAAGAACCTGTTTTAAAAAGAGGTGTAGAGCGTTGTCTTTATTCCAGACCTAATCATTAAAAAAAATACAAAAAAACTTCTAATGTAAGACCCTATCATATTCTTTTTCTTGTGGAATAACACGGGTTTTAAAACGTACTCTTTCCTCTAGACCCGGTTATTTAAAAGAATGAATCTAAAAAAATTCAAATCTAAGACCAATCTTCAAAAGTAACACCCAGTAAAAAAAAAATGTTTTTACCCCACACCCATTTTTTTTTAAAAATAATACTGAGATCCCTTCAAAACATTGTAATAATGCATGGGTAAAGCAAACATCCTTTCTCCAGACTCGGTTATTATTTGAAAAAAAAAATAGTTTTTACAAATATTCTAAAACGAATACCCAATAATCTCATTACCGTGGAATAACATGAAGATCGACTGTAGACTTTCCTCCAGACACAGTTATTTCAAGAATAAAAAAGCAATAAAACCCAACCCCAACAACGAATCTAAAGGCGACCGCACACCTTACGACTGGTCTGCGACCCGATTTTAGAATAAAATGTAGTGGAATTTGATGCTAATACTGAGACTTGGAATATCTTACTCTGTAATTTTCTAAATCATCTTACGAATACCTATGATCAAATTTGTGACTATATTATCATTCTTCTTAGAATAAAAGCGAATTTAATATCTAGTCGTAATGACGTCATAGCAGTCGTACGATTGGCTACGATTTGAAACTAATTTGGACTTTACTCCAAAACAAGGGCTTGTAATCTTTCAAAATGGCTATAATATTAATATTTCAATTAATTTTAACCTCAAATAAAATTATATGTTCCATTCACATCTTCAGAAAATGAGCAAAAAGCGATTTTTTCCAAAATCGGGTCGCAGACCAGTCGTAAGGTGTGCGGTCGCCTTTAGAACCAACAATCATCCAAATTAAGACCATGTAGAAAAGCACATGTTAAGAACGTTGTCTTTATCGAGACCCAGTCATTTAAAAAATGATTTAAACAATCTTAAAAACATTAGTCTTTGTCATATTCTTATTCCTGTGGAATAACATGAGTATTATTGTTAGTCTTTTGTCTAGACCCGGTTATTTAAAAGATAAACAAAAAATGAAAAAAAATCAAAGCTAAGATCAATCTTTAAAATTAAACCCAGTTAAAATGGTTGGGTTTAGAGTGTTGTCTTTACCCCACACCCAGTTCTCTTAAAAATACAAATTACGCGAAACAATTAATCTTAAAACTTGGACCCCAGCATCTTCCAAACTACAAAAACCCTGTGATAACGTGTACCACAAGAAGCGAAAAAATAATGATAGGCGTAATTATTCATATTTGAAGGAAACGTGCTTTATAACCCAAGATAATTCAACATCGTTATTCTACATCAAGGATAATCTGGGTCTTTGTCAATATTGTCTGTTTGTTCTTTTTGTTTCCTATAATTTCCTTCTTTGAAATAACTGGGTCTGGTGGAAAGATTACACCATATTTCCATGTCATTCAACATGAATAAGATTGTGGGCCTTTGTTTTACTATTAATATATATCTTTTTCATGATTTGTTTTTTTTTAAATAACTGGGTCTTGAAGAAAGACTACGCTATGTTTTCAAGTTATTCAACATCAATGAGATTGTTGGGTCTTTGTTAATACTGTTCTTTATGATTTTCTATTTTAAAATATCGGGGCTGGAACAAAGACTACACCATATTTCGATGCTATTCCATGTTGAAAAGATTGCGGTGTCTGTTCTTGGTTGTTGTTGTTTTGATTTTGAATGATTTTTTTTTAAACTGGGTCTGGTGGAAAGTTTATGCTATATTTACATTTTGTTCAACATTAATAAGATCGTATATTGTAATTTTTAACCGGGTCTGGAAAAACGACTTTGCACTTTTGTTATAATTTTTTTAACAACCGGGTCTCGAAAAAAAACTTTGGACTTATATTATAATTTTTGAAATAAACGGGTCGACTTATATTATAAGTTTGGAATTAACAGGGTCTGGAAAAATATACTTTGGACTTATATTATAATTTTTGAATTAACCGGGTCTGGAAAAAAGACTTTGGACTTGTATTATATTTTTTGAACAACCGGGTCTGGAAAAAAGACTTTTAACTTTTGTGCCATATGAACGCATTACTATAGGGTTTTTAGTTTTTAGTTTTAAGTAACTGGATCTGGAGAAAAGACTACGCTTGATTCTCAATTTACTTTTAGCGCATATATTCACAATAAGCACCGTATAAGTTAAAACAACAACAAAGACATTTATTCTACCAGTTTTAATTATCCGGGTCTGGAAAAAAGACTTTGGACTTATATTGTCATCTATATCTCTGCCATCTTGTAAAGCTGAAATAAGTCTGGCAGTACGTTTTCTATAATGTTGCTTGTGATGATGGCCTCCATTGGCATTAACAATCGAAAACACTTAACAGAATACAGCGCTCATATCTGCAGCTAGCGCTTATCGTGTAGGACACCCTCTACTGTCCTAATATGTCCAGTTCTTTTCTGATCGTCCTTTGTCCTTTTCTCAACGTCCTTTGTTCATTTCTCATCATCCTTATTCGATGTTTCGAAACATCCTTTCTTTATTTGGAATCGGTATATTCTTTGTTGCCCGGCCCAATCGTCGTTTTTTTCAAACTTGTTTCTCGTTTCTTTTTGGTCGTCCTTTGTTTGTTTTTAATCATCATTTGTTTGTTTGTTTGCAAGTATCGGTTGTTTGTTTTTAATTGTCCTTTGTTTGTCTGTGATCGTCCTTTGTTCGTTTGTAATCGTCCTTTGTTCGTTTGTAATCGTCCTTTGTTCGTTTGTGATCGTCCTTTGTTCGTTTGTAATCGTCCTTTGTTCGTTTGTGATCGTCCTTTGTTTGTTTGACATAGACCTTTCACCATACGAAGTTTTTGTTTGTTTGTTTATGTCCTTTGTAAGTTTTTACTGTGTTTTGTTTGTTTAAGATGAGGTTAATTTTGGCCCTTATGGCCGCCCATACAACATGGCCAAAGTTTGTTGATCCTAAATGACCTTTGACCTTAATCATGTGACGTGAAACTCAGGCAGGATATTTAGTGATACAGTAGCTTTGTACACAATTAGTCGTCCATGGATAATGATTCAATTTATTATACATCAATTTATTCCATCAATTTTACTTGCTAGAACTTACAAAGATAATCAAATTAACAATAGATAGTGAACTTCAATGATAAAATCTTAAACTACTTATTCAATCACTTACTGTCTGTATTGTGCATTAAACATCAATGAAATATTATTGGAAAATGTACATATCATGAGAGGTTACGTCCATTTTTTTTATGGATACTGACGGTTATGCAAGTTTGTTTTTATCTCTCTCTCTCTCTCTTTTATTCGGGACAACCAGTTATTGACCTGAATGCGTTTGACTTGGTCTTAAAGAAATACCTTTTGGACTTCCTTGAGGGCATAGAGCAAAAAGATGGGGACTACATCAGGGCCCCGTTTCATAAAGGACTTGCAACTGTTGTAACTTTGCCGCTATGACAATTTACCATGGAACCCTTGATTCTGATTGGCTGCTGAGCCCTGTTACCATGGTAGTTGCCATAATGGCAAAGTTACAACAGTTGCAAGTCCTTTATGAAACGGGCCCCTGGTGGCCGTTTCATAAAACAGTTGAATGACAGGTGATCCTTTCTTGAGGTAAATGATATTCACCATTAAAAATGTTTAATTGTGATTATTTTGCGCGTAAAAATAGTTCACCAGTCGTAAGCCGCTCAGCTTATGAAACACGCCCACCCGGTAACCTCTGGTATTATTTGAACACATTAAGAAAAATCAGACAAACAAAACACTGACAATTTGATCAAATCTGACAAGGAATAACAAAGTTATGGCATTTTAAAGATATGCATTATTCCGGTGAAAGCGTTCTGGGCATGTCTTTATGAATATTCATTCAAATTTTTCGTACAAGACCCAAAAAATATTGGAATGACAAATGATTAGGTGCATAGCCTAAGTTTCTTTCAAAGTACAAAGCCACTAAGAAACTTAACAAGTGATAGAACTTCATAAAAGATAAGAAATTGTAATATTGAAAAGGATTATTTGAATCAGAGTAAGATCAGATACTCACTACAGAGTTAAAGGGTTTTTTTATAATAAAATGTAGGAATTTTTAGGACAGCACAATATTCTTTGTTTCAAATTTCTCCCCAAAGAAATTCACAACTTTCAAAATGGTTGGTAGTAGTTTTACATGCGAAATTTCAAATTGTACGTGTGTGAGTATGCAAAAGGCGGCGTCATGATTTCTTGGTCGGGGGCGAGGGACGACCAATTTTGTCTCAATTGAATAATAGGGGTAATACAAAGTAACAGTACACGATCTTTGTCTGACTACTTGATAGTACTTAGTCTTTATTCTTTCTTTTCCTCTTTAATTTCTTAGCATGTTCTCCTCTATTATTTAATTCATTAATTTAACGAGCAAAGGGAGACGATATGGCTAAGCCAGAGTCTCAAATTCTATGACGTCATGAGAAAATTGCAACGTCACGCAACTTTGTCGCGAACGTAACAGCTGCTCCGCGGTAAAAAAGTCTACGCGTTTTATGTGTTAAAGCAAACATCGTGTATCAAGATGGAGGCTGAGAAAAAAGCTAAGGCAAATTTCACTGAAGGCATAGAAGGAGAGAAAGTTACGCTAATAGCAGAAATAGGAGACTCACGCTTAATTCACGTATCACGTTTCAGGATAAAGAAAACTGTCTTGAAGTTAGGGCAAAAATCTTAGCCATGTTGTATTTATGGAATACAGACTCTGCAGTTTTATGAAAAGTTGCTTAGCCATTCGATTCATCCTATATCAGTCTCGGTCGCGCAAAAATTAATTATTAGCCAATTCTTTATGGAATACGCGTTTTGGCTAAGAATTTTGGCTTAGACAGAAAATAAGACAAAATGATTAGATTTTTTTACTTAAGCATGCTTATTTCGTTTATAGAATACGGGCCCTGGTATACATGTGTGTGTTTCCTAACGCTGTCTTCTTAAAGCCATGCGCAATGCAACGGGCTTGCAAAAGTTGGGATGAGATTAACATGCTTTATCCGCGGTCATGTTACCGCACATTTTGGTAAATTGCATATTTGGTAATCACTTGTATAATTTCTTGGTAGCTTTGTTTTTTGAAAGACTAGGAAAACAATTGACCGGCTAAAGCTATTAGCTAGCTTACGCACCACTAACCTGGTCGTTTAACTTTGGACCTCACGGCTGCCCATAAAAATTACCCGAAACTCACGCGCAACTATACAAGGCCTTTTATAACAAGACATTATTTGTGACTATTGTGAGGAAAAGTGATATTCAAGGAATATGAATATTGAAAAGCAAAAAGGAAAATGAACAGCATTAAACTTAACTGGATAAAATGTACACATGACTCAACGTTGCTCTGTGAATGTTAGAAAAATATGCGAGTTACTTACAATAAGTATATAGTAATTAAATCCATGAAACAGTAAATTCAGTAAACGAACTATCAATAAACATAATAAACATAAAGTATTGATTAATTTCAAGGAAAATCATTTTAAAATGATAAAATGTGAACATTTTAAGCGCAGTGCATAATCAAAACCAGAAGCATCATTTGGTATAGCATTTAGTAAACCAGATTGTTTTAATCTTTTATACAGTTCAATTTACAAGTTAGCATAAATTATATGTATAGATTCGATCGGTGCCTCCCAATAAATAAAACAGCGCGAATATTTTGCAATAACGTAGACAAAAAAAACACAGAATTTTCACTTGAGTAACTGTTTATTGTTGCTCTTTTGCTTCAACAAAGAAGTCAAACATGAACTATTTTACAACATCCTAAGCTAAAACAATATTAAACACACACACATTCAAATTTACCAAAACACATCTACATGTATAATCTTCTTGCTATTAATGAATATTCATGTACTGCATGAATGAGGCGTTTACAAAAAGGTATGTTTTACGATAACCGTTTTCCCCCATTTACTGTGCACTATCCTAATGAGTGCCAAACTTGCGCGAAAAGAAATTAATAATTTCTCCCGTCAAAATTAGCTATTCATATCTAATGCATGAATGTAGACATGGTAGACCACATTTTACACCAGAGTTCATCCGGGCTATAAGGTCTCGAACCTGAGTAGACCTAACCTATTTATTTATTTATTTATTTTATTTATTTATTTATTTATTCATTTCCTTTTTTAAGGGTGGCCCAATCAGCACAAACTCTGATTTTCGTTGGGACCCTTTTAAATACAAAGTAGATGTACACACAAATATATATATACACTGTAATAAATGAAGTGCTGACTTAGCACTTACAGTGCTTGTTTAGTGATTGCACTACGAGTGCTGATTTTCTAGTTTAAAGTAGTACTAGAAAATCAGCACTTCATTTTTACAGTGTATATATTTATGCATATGCACACACACACACTTTTTTTTGTTTTGAATACTGTTTTTATTCTGATTTCATGAACAAATAGTTACATAACATTTCAATTTAACATTTCAAATCACATATAATACTTTACATTTCATATTTTCACTTTTTTCACTAACTTAATATAATCATAAATCATATATCTTAAAAGAAATCAGCTATTATAAAAATGCTTAAACACCAAACTTCCCCCTCCCTCCCCCACCCCACCCCGCCCCAACACACACCCCCACACACACTTACATACACACCCTCACACACACACATATATATATATATATATATATATATATATATATATAAAGCAAACTTAAAACTACAAACTTATGTATTTATGTATACATAGACTAATTGAAAATGTTACTGAATAAAATACAAAGTTTGATAATACACGTTTACAGCCTAATCAAATTAATATTTTATTCTCTAACGAGTGTGCTATGCTTGATCTTACTGTTTACATGAATATAAGCATGGTAAGTGATTAGCCGCATCAGTGCTTTTGTATAAGATTTGGAGTTGAAAAGGAAAGAATTTGTAAAATTATTTTTTATCGTCGTCATCTTAAGGCCACCGCACACCTTACGACTGTTCGCGATCCAATTTTGGAACGAATCGCATTTTGCTTATTTTCTGAAAATGTGAATGGAACATATCATTTTATTTGAGGTTGAAATCAATTGAAAGAATACTAATATAACCATTTTGAAAGATTGCAAGCTTTTATTTTTTAGTAAAGGCCAGATTAGTTTCAAATCGTAGTCAATCGTACGACTGCTATGACGTCATTACGACTAGATATTGAATTCGCTTTTATTCTAAGGAGGATGATGGCATAGTCACAGATTTGAACATAGGTATTCGTACGATGATTTAGAACATTACACAGTAAGATATTCCAAGTCTCAATATTAGCATCAAATTCTACTACATTTTATTCTGAAATCGAGTCGCCGACCAGTCGTAAGGTGTGCGGTCGCCTTTAAACATGTCCATACGTGGTATCGTTTACGAATGGGACGCAGCTTTCCTTTTCAGGTATTCATGAAGGTTTTACATTTTTAATTGAATCTTGCAAATGTGGGTATATCGCCAACCGCATTGCGTGTCCATCCTCCATGTCGTCAGACTCGGTAAGATACGCATGTGTACACACGAAATACCCTCAATATACCACTTATCTGGGTAGTTTTCAGCCCATGCGGTGAAATTGACTGACGTCCCATCGGACCAAAAAAATGGTCCATCTTTATCGGGTCTGTACAGACCGATCCATGCCTTGCAGATCCACGAATCCTTTTATAAAACGAAATAATATCGGCTGATAAGTGAAAATTTAAATAGCCGTAAGATTAACGAGATGGCAAGGCATTTTGTTTTACCATTAGTCGTCTAAACAGCTGTAGACTTATTAAAACTGTAAATAGATATGGTGGCGCATGTTGCCATGTTGACTTTAAAAAAAACATTCATATGGCATGATGGTAACTTAAGGACCCTTCCCAATTCAGATTCTAAAGGAATGTTTAGTTACCATGGCAACATTAATTATTTTCCCAGGTCGATTTACCATGACATTTCGATTTGTCGGACTTGGTGTGATTTAACATTAGAGAGTCGCCGCGCAAGATACCTTATGTCTCCGTGCTCCGTGACCATGGTGACGACATAGTCATAGAACTTTCCAGGTCTGGAGACGAATTGGATAATACTTTATAGTACTGGGGGTGTTTCACAAAGATTCAATCATGACGTAGAGTCGCACTTAAATGCCTAGTTGCATGTATTACAAAATGCATGGCCGTATTGGTGAGATCATGCAAAGAGGACGCATACTACTGCGTATCGTTCAATAAGATTGCGCGTTTCATATCGTGTACGCGTCGACATTTAAGTGCGACTCTAAGGGGGTGTTGCAAGAAAATATTTGCAATCAATCGCAAATATTCTGTTGCAATTTTACAGTTGATTGATCACTTTTAACCATAGCAATTCAGATTAAACTCCTTGTTCAAAAAGCAGACCAGCAATCAATCACAAATTTACAATTGCAAGATATATGAATGATTTAGGGACTGAAAATAGACTTGCAATTGACCGCAAGTTTCTTGCAACGGCCCATAAGTCTTCCCCCCAGAAGCCAGCGGTGTTTGCCTAGCTAAAGGCTCCCTCACACCTAACCGAATTGCCTGAAATATGCCTTGTGATGGCTGGCGAAAGGCATATTTTTAAAATCGTTTTCAATGGTAACTGAAAGTAAATTATATTTACCCTTCGTGTTTGGGTTCGTACACCTTCTGAACTAACAGCTGCGATTATTCAAATTCGCGCGGAAATTTTGAACATGTTAAAAATTTCCCGACGAATTGAAAAATCGTTGGTCATCTATTTGAATTCGCATCTCTTATTTAATCATTCGTTTATCGTTCGTGTGTTATTGTCGCGCGTAGTCCCTCATCGCACTTTTGCCAAAGTGGACCGATGTCTTAACGAAGCAACACGATGACACAAACGTACATAAACACCCAATCTATTCCCTCGTCTTCGTTTCTAATCGCACGCCATATCAAACCATTGCTCACTGTTCGTTCGTCTTATTGGTTTATATTAACCCTTCGCTCGCCTTCGGCTGCAATTTACTCAAAGAGGTGAACCGAAAAATCGATATCTTTCGCATGTCATATTTATCCTTCGCCTACTGTTCGTTGATAAGATTTGACAATAGTTACTGATCGCATGATTTGACGGAAATTTTATTTGAATTCGTTGACAATTCGTGCATTTTTCCCATTCGTCACCCTTCGTCCGCCTACATTCGGTCAGGTGTGAGGGGGCTTTAAATAGGTTATTAATTTTCATCTTCATTGCAATATAGTAGGGATACCCCGTAGTAAAGAAATGGGCGTCTGGCTGGTCGTTAGTGGTGGGTGTGATCAGGAGGGCGTTGAAAAGGACCCCAAAATTAGGCTGGCCTTGCTGAAAAAAAAACCTCATGAACTCGCTGGGATATCGATATTGTCTTGCTTATTGTCAGGGTCATTAAAAATATGATGCTAGATATTTTGGTGGTGGGGATTAGCGGCCACACGCAACCAAAAAAAATAGCGGAATGCATTAGTCAAATAGCAATGTATTGGGTCAGATGCATAAAAAGTAGCAATTGCTTGCCAGCAATTACTTCAAGCACAAGCAATAGCAATAACCCTAACCCTAACTTTTACATGTGTACAAGCAAAATATCATGCTTCAGCAATTGCTTTATTTCATATGCATAACCCCTTGCTGGTGCTTGGACCCTTTTCTTGCCTTCAGGAAGCAATTGCTTGCGGTTTGAACAAAAGAGACGTCACGCTGGTGCAAACACGACTAACAGAAAAGGCAGGACTCGGACACAAGAGTGTGGCAGTGCAAATTACTGCTTCTTTCCTATAATATCTTTTCCTCAGACGTGGTGTCAAACTAACTCGTTTCTTTTTGATAAATTTATAAATGTGGCATTTGGTTTGCACTTATTAAGAAGAAAACAAGGACATGTGCGTTACGGTACACCTTCGGGTTCTCTCTCAAGTGTAAAAACATGATTTTTTTTTAAAACGCGAATACCCTGATCAAGCAAACGCTCAAGCTGCTCCGACAGAGCTTGAAAAAACCCCAGTGAGTGCCTAAACGCACAAGCGAAATGCTGGCTGTATGCATACGCTCTTTAGCAGGAATTGCTAGCAGTCAGTCAGCGATTAATGTAGCAAAATAATTTGCTCGCTCATTTTTATGCATACAGAATCAAGCAAAAGCCAAGCAAGAGCTTAGCAAAAGCAATTTCTACTTTCTATGCATCTGACCCGTGATCTCCAAGTGTTTAGTGTCACACTTAGACCCTTAATATTTTGTTTGTGCCGAAACCCTGATGCACACAGACGTCTGCATGCAGTTGCAGAAATGGGCTAATGGTTGGTGGTTGGGTGGGGGTGTTGGAGGGGGAAGGGTCGGGGAGGAAGAACACATTGGGGAAATGGTATATCTAGCTTGGGGGAGGTTGGGGTTCCTTAAAAAATGACCAATATAATGCCCTACCCCCTAAAAAGGGGAGAAAAGTCTGAAAGATCGTCACATTTAGGAAACAAACCCCCGAAATTGTGCAAAGCCCTAAGCGAGGTTCTAGAATAGAACTTTTGGTGGGGGCTTCTGCCGGGGGCTTGAGATTTTGGATTGGGGTAATTAATACACACTGGTCATATCAATACAATGGAAATGGCCTATATCTTGGGCAGCAGGAGGGTACTATACCGACCATGCAGCTGATCTATTTTATCATCCCGTCTCCACTGTCCCCTGCAAAAAAACCTATTTGTTTTTTTGTTTGCGAGTGATCGTTGCGACCGAGCGAAAAAAAATGTGCAAATTAATGGTACTTGGAATTTTTTTTTTTTCAGAACCATTTCGTTTGTGAAGTCTTAATTCAAACCCTTTTCAGCAGATATCTATTTTGTGCTGAAACCTTGATCTGATTGCAGATCGCATAAGCATTGATAAAGGGGGGAATGGTTGTGGTGGGGGTGATGTGGGTGTACTTTTAAGAGTGATTTTACTAATTTTCTACTGTTGTCATCGTTGCGTACTGTGTAGACATCTATCATTATCAAGGAACTGTATACCGATCATCTTGATTTAGCTTCCGCGGGTCTCTTACCCTCCCCCTTTTTATGTTATGATAATCTCCTTGTCCATGTTGACTCAGCCACCCGGCCACAATGATCTTACATTCAGCCCTTGTTCAAACCTAGATATGAACCTTCCTGGGTGGTATCCCGATGAGGAGGACAGTTATCAGAGGCATGTCAATTTATGGAAGGTCTGGAAAAGATGTGGAGACATTTCCAAGGAGCACAGTTATTTTATTTGAAGTTCGGCATAATGTTAGGAATAAAAAAAAATAATAATTTTGCTTTCCGGTAAGCCCTGTGTTCGGAGTTAAGTCCAATTCGGCTTTAAGTCGCATGCGATAGAGACTTCATTCCGATTTGGAATTGATTTTGATTTTATACCTACAGGGAGGCTCGAACTTGACTGAATTATGATTTCAGTAATCCCATCACAATTATGAATTCTGATTACTAAAATTATATTGGTTGAAATGTTCATATATATCAAGTGTCATTGCAATTTCTTTGAAAGTTCGATCGCAACGAATCGCAGTGTGCGCAGGGCTATAAGTTAGCATCATCTTGGCCGTAAGACCGACAGCCTATGTCAGAGTCCTATAGCGGTCTCTATGATCAATCGCATAATATTGAAACGAAAACAAATAGGTTTTAGCAGGGGGTCAAGGGAGAAAAATACAGATACCAAATCCCAGCTGCATGATCAGTGTAGTACCCCCTTGTTGACAAAAAGATTAGGCCCTTTCCATTGTATATGACCAACGTAGGGGGTTAATTTCCTAATGGTGTTAGTTTTTTTTTTGGCTTTTGTCATTTTTAAGGACCCCCTCCCTCCATCAAGCTAGATATACCATGGGTGACCCGACAATTGCTCCGCCGACATCTGCTCCGCCAACAATTGCTACGCAAAATACGACAACTGCTCCGCCGACAATTGCTCCGGACAGTTGCTCCGCCGACAGTTGCTCCGTCGACACTTGCTCCGCTGATATTTGCTCCGTCGACACTTGCTCCGCCGATATTTGCTCCGTCGACATCTGCTCCGCCGAAAATTGCTCCGCCGACATCTGCTCTGATTATACGACAATTGCTCCGCCGATATTTGCTCCACCGCCGATATCTGCTCCGCCAAAATCTGCTCCGTCAATATTTGCTCCACCGACATCTGCTCCGCCGAAAATGGCTCCGCCGTAAATTGCTCCGATAATGCGACGACTATTTATTTATTTATTTATTCGTACTTTCATGCGCATAACAATTGTAGCACAGGCTGAAGACGTCAATTTCCATTTTTGTATATTATAATATATTGCAAAGTAAATTTAAACAATGCTTGCATGACATACACAGGGGCCGCGGAACGGTTTTCAAAATGGGGGGCTGACCATGCTAAAAATCACAATCATATGATCTTTTTTACGTTTTTGTACACGGTTTTGGAAAAAAAAAATGGGGGGCTTCGGCCTCTGATACATAACATAGAAAGAAATAGAATAAGAGGGATAAGCACAAAGGAGGGATAGATATTCTTATTCATGGGAGTGGCATTTTGTGTATATAAGTGTTATTACGTGACTGGTGATTAAAATGAAAAAAAATACGCGTGCTCATGTAATAATTATGACAGTACAACAAAACTTAGATATACCCCATTCTTAGCGTCAAAATCGCTCTGGCTAAATATGCTCCGGAGTGGAGATATTTGCTCCAGGTGAAATTCAACGGTACCCCAACTTATTTGTCGAAAACCTGTACTGTAGTCATGCAAAATGTTTACTGTCGGCAAATTTTGTCCCTCACAAACATGACCAAGACATTCAGTAAGTAAAAATTAATATTCACGAAAATACCAACTTGTGAAAGGCTACATGTCGTGTCACCTTCTCGACTCACCCCTCCACTCTGGTTTCCATATCTTCTCGTATACACAGTGCTCTGGTCTCCACATCCACATCATGTCATATACACCGTAGTTTTTTAGATAAATATGATAATATATATAATAGTGAGTTGATTTTGTGTTTTATGTTGATCATGATTGTATTCTTCACTGATAGAAAAAGGATAATTAAAATATTCAATTAGCGCATCGCACTCTCATTTCTTTTACGAGATCCCCCCCCCCGAGGTATGCTTCATGTTTACAATTTTAAAAAATGCGTATAAATCTCCCCTTTCTATTTCTACGCATTTTTTTATTGTAAACATGAAGCATACCTGGGGGGAGATATCTCGTAAAAGAAATGAGAGCATGATGCGCTAATTGAATACTTTGGATATATTTACCAGAAAAGGGACAATAGCGACAATATGAATATATTTTAATAAATGGATATATGTATGTATCTCTCTCATAACGTCTAAACAAATAATGTTGTTTTTAAAATACAATAATATATATTACTGGTATATATATTATTGTCTTTTAAAAACAACTTTATTTGTTTAGACGTTATGAGAGAGATACATACATATATTCATTTATCAAAATATATTTATATTGTCGCTATTGCACAGAATAGAACAAAATACAACCGAAGTCTAATTTTATAGTGACTCACCAGTAGCGTAATGAGCCAACAACAAAAAATGGAGGTGGCCAGACAAGGATGACATTTATTTTCCTTTCCTTTATTCGTTTTTTCCATTGATAGGGAGAATGGGGGATCCGTGACCCCTAGAACGCCCCTCCCCCATCTGTACGCCAGTGATGATCATTGAAACGAATTGAAAGAAAAAAGGTGCAAGGGTAGATAAGGCCCAAGACGTAATAAAAATATTGATAAAAATTATAATGCTGATAATGAAAATAAATGGCGTGAAAGAACAAAACGAGAGAGAGGAGAGGGGAGCCCGCACGAATGTATGGTGTATAAGTTGCTGGAAAGCAGAAGAGATATTGTGTCCAGCACCCCCCCCCCCCCCACATTCTCTCCCCGCTCAAGACCGGAGTGAAACCAATGATAATAATATATGAACAAAAATCCAGATTCACAATCTGCGTTACAATTTGTCAAGTGTCAAGGCAGGGAGAACAATTTGTTTTTTTTTAAGCAGAAAGCTGTGATGATGGGGGGAGAATGAAATAAATAAATAAATAAAAAATTAACGAATAATAAGAACAGAACAATTTGTAAGATGTTCGTGCAATTTTGTTATCTGAGCACATGACGGCGGAGCAATTGTCGTATAATCGGAGCAGATGTCGGCGGAGCAATTATCGGCGGAGCAGATGTCGACGGAGCAAATATCGGCGGAGCAAGTGTCGACGGAGCAAATATCGGCGGAGCAAGTGTCGACGGAGCAACTGTCGGCGGAGCAACTGTCCGGAGCAATTGTCGGCGGAGCAGTTGTCGTATTTTGCGTAGCAATTGTCGGCGGAGCAACTGTCCGGAGCAATTGTCGGCGGAGCAGTTGTCGTATTTTGCGTAGCAATTGTCGGCGGAGCAAATGTCGGCGGAGCAATTGTCATGGAACCATACCATGTCCCTTATGTTCTTCCATCCCCGACCCTTCCCCCTCAACCCCTGCCCTCTAACATTCTCACCCAAACCCAATCAGCAGCCCATTTCTGCATCTGCATGCAGAAGTTTTGGTGCATCGGGTTCTCAACACAAACACAATATTAAGCCGGGTCTGAAGTGTGACACTAAACACATGTAGATAATACATCGCTGTTTGACTTTTGCATTACGCTAGTATAAAGGTCCCTTAAGATTGATAAACTTTTCAGTTATGTCTGGCATTATTTTTCAATGACCCTAATAATAAGCAAGACAATGTCCCACCGATTTCATGATGTTTCTTTTTCAGCTAGGCTAGCCTATTTTTTTTT
The DNA here is from genome assembly GCF_037042905.1 of Lytechinus pictus. Classification (NCBI taxonomy): domain Eukaryota; kingdom Metazoa; phylum Echinodermata; class Echinoidea; order Temnopleuroida; family Toxopneustidae; genus Lytechinus; species Lytechinus pictus. The sequence continues at coordinate 12,492,845 of NC_087261.1, read as the reverse complement.
CTTTTTCTTTTTCAACGCCCTCCTGACCACACCCACCACTAACGACCAGCCAGACGTGCGTTTCCTTACTAAGGGAATACATACTTTATTGCTATATGAAGATAAAAATTGGCTCCCGGACTAATGGTGGTTCTAATAGCAATGAAATTTATAATGATTATGATACTGATAATAACTTCATATGATATAAAGAATATCGGGGGTTTTCCCCACCTTGAAACCTGGGAGATGATTGCACACCGCATCCCCCTCTCAGAAAATTGGGGATGCACTCCCACCCCCGCTGTCTACGATATGAATCATGTTTATGATTACAAACAGTCCTTAATCCCGTTAATTGTCCCCTTTTCAGGTCAGTATAAATAATTTCAGCTTGCTTTTTGCGCTTGCATCAATCGATTCCCTTTAATACGAGGTGGCAAAGTGCCGTGGCAGATGTCTAAGGCACCTGACTACATCATGAAAGTCCGGGGTTCGATTCCCTGTATGGCCCTTGACCGAGGCATTTTCTTCCCAATCACTCTTTTATCTTGCATCAAATAAGTTAAAATGTTTTATGCGTTATTGATACCAACATTTTTCAGGTCACTATACAGAAAATTTCGGCTGACGCTGATGGATAAGCACCATGCTCATGATTAAAAAAAAGGAATGTTCCCTTTTTTCAGGTCTAATAGCGCTTTGCGCTTGTACCATCTTTTAGTCCTTATGAAATACATAATTTTGTAAACATAAAGCTAACAGCTCTTCTTCGAACAGCCGATCGCGGAAAGTGTTGAGGAAATGTTTCACTATCCTTCCACCTAATGGACCATGCTTGATCTGCATCCGAGTTATGAAACTTTCTAGTAGTCGACTTGGCAAACTATCTTATGTCACCATGACGACAAAGTCATTGTACTTCTAAGAAGTGGACATAAACTTAAAGGTTATTGGATCATATTCCGGGGGCACTTGTATTGACGAGTGGATACCATGCGTGACCCAAAAAAAAACACGTAAAAAGGATGTCCTTTTCAAGACAGGGCACGTTACGTACGTAACGTGGTGTCAAAAACACTACAATAATGAAAAGGGGTATCTATTTAGCTCGGAAAGCTACGTGTTTATGGTCAAATTTTTCGAGGGTATAAAAAAGACTAAAATCTTTAATAAAGGATGTACTTTTGCCCAACAGTCAATACTACGTGTTTAGAGTCCGATTTGCACGAGGTATGGGAGGTGGGGCCGTACTAAACCCAATGATGTAGCTAAAGGTGAAACCCACGACCGAAGTCCGTGACATGTAACAATTAAAATATCGCTGTACTTGTTTCCCGGGGGGGGGGGGCACTTCCATTCACGAGTGGATACCATGCGCGACCATGAGATCTAAAAAAGCACCCTAAACACGTATTTTCCATATTCTGAAATTGCACCCTTAAAGGTATAGTGTATGATTGGTTGATCTCAGACAAGGTCAGTGAATCAATTGTAAAGATATTATTTTCATTAAATATCTATATCAATGCTCTACTTTATCACTCAAAAGAAATTGGTATAACTCTTCTGTTTTCATGATATTGAGGGGTGAAATATATATTATAATATATCGTTTAACCGATATATTTTGTTTCCGCCCTCTCGAGTTAACAAATAAATTGATATTAGAACATCGTTCGAATCATGCATATTCATTACAACCTCATGCATATTGATGAAATACGTCATGGCGCATGCGCTGTATCAAGAAATCCCCGTATCAACAAAGTGCAGCGCTGTGTGCAGAAGTAGCTGAGTAGAAGCAAACACCGAACGTTGCGTGCAAGCTCAATGAGCCGATGCTAGCCGGCTAGCGATTAGTCCACGTCCTGGACGATTTTTATTGATTGGGCAAACCAGGGGCAAACCATACTACCGTACCGGTACCCCCACGCGCACATGCACACAACCAACACACACACGCCCTCCACTGATTCACTTACCCCCAGTGATTCACCTAACCCACTGATTCACTTTCCCCGAAAAAAAATGTTGTTTCGTGTGACTATTCAGGGGGTGTGTGTATGCGTGTTATGGGGATGTAGTGTGTTGTGTTTGGTAGTCGTATCGTACAAAATACCAACAGTCCAGGCGGTGGACTAGCTAGCGATATGCTTGCGCTCTGCATACACGTTCACTTTAGACATAATCCACTATTAGCGATAGCACACACTGGACAAGCACATTATATGGAGCTATAGCTCCATGATTGTATCGTACGTGAATAAGGATTCAGACACTTGGATTATCGAACGTGAATGACGAAGCAAAGGATTGCCCAATACGGCTTACTTTCGGAATCTAATGTCATGAATCTGAAAGTACTCCAAGACTAAAAGAGATACGAGAATCCCAAAGAAGGGCAAGGGCCGAGTTTGATTTGACGGCCACCTCGCTCTTTGCGCTCGCATCAATATTGTTAGGTAGATGACAATCAGAGATATCTATGAGTATGATGACAATACTGTTCATGATTACCAAAAGTGCTTAGAATGTCAGAATTTTAGTTCAGAATATCAATCACTTTTTAAGCCCAAGTGATTGATATTCTGACCTAAAATTTTGACATTCTAAGCACATGTGGTAATCATGAACAGGATTGTCATCTAATCTTAACTAAACAATATTGAAGCGAGCGCAAAGAGCGAGATGAAAAATTTTCATATGTATATATATATATAGACGGCCATCCCCATTCTGTCTAGGGCCGAGTATGAAGAAAGGGAAGGGCGAAGAGAAACACGATAATTTTCAGGGCGGGATACAAAATACTAAAACATAAAAGGAAGATAAAAGTTTATGGGACCATGGAGGACACACAGTATTGACATGAAAGTAGGATTATTCTTCGTTGTTTAGACTGAACTTGCGAGGTCAAAAGGTGAGCTGAGAAACCTGTTGATGCGAAGTATGTAGCGTAGTCTACATCGTGTAGACCGTGACAGTGTGTGTATGCGACCATAATGCATCAAATTGCAAATTATAGAATAGTGTTATTTGGTCAATCTTTACAAGCAGAGCAGAGGCGTCATGAGCGAAAGCAAAAAAAATTTGGGGGGGTAGACGTAAGGGGCAAGATTTCTCAGAAAACTCATATTCTTGCAGCCACACAAGAAAGCTTGTAGCTAGATGTGGAGTAATGAGAAGTTGAGTATATTCAATATTGCGCGGCGCTATGGTCTATGGTAGAACCGTTGCGCTCTAGGTATGCAGAGGGGTGAATTTCGGAGCCGACCCCGGGGGCCGACCGGCATGTTTTACAACAGAACTTTACAAGTCATGCCGTTTGAAACAGGGCAACGAAGTACGTGAAAGAAGACTAAGCAAACTTGGAGAAGCAACGTCCGAGGGGATAGTAATTTACGTCTGCTTTGAAACGTGTATCAATAAGGATTTCCAGAGAATGGGTCGCAGAGTATTTCTCCAGTATGGGGAGGGTGGGGGTAGCCTATAGGCCTAATCAATCCATCAGTGGATGGATGGATGGATGACTGAAATAATGAATAGATGGATGAATAGGCATATATATGAATGGATCATCCGATTAATGTATAGGCCTAACCCCAAGAATGGATGGACAAAGACAAATGGATACCAATGACGAATAATAGATAGGGGCGCCCCATGGGAGCTGTTTTTGAATGGGCTACCCCTTATTAAATAAACAATAAACAATTAAAAATAGATGGAAAGATGAACTTTCATTGCAACAAATGAGAGGAAGATAGGCCTCCGGGATACACGCATACAGTGTGTGCACGAGCAGTTCAACTGTTGAAAAAATGTGAATGGTGCGTGGCGACGGGAGCAGGACAAAGACATCACTCACATCTTGATTGGCATAACGTAGACTTATTTAGCAATGAAAGTGGAACCGGGAATTGGGACTCCCATTTTCCTGCTATAAATATAGGAAAAATGAATGATAAGTGTTGTTTTATAGCCGAGGAAATGTATTCTTCATATTGAGATTGGGACCAAGGAGATCCCGGCGTGTCAAAATTTCACAACTCATGGGGAAAATAATATAATAATCATTTTTGATGATTGAAAAAAAATGTGCTCAGTTCACACTGTCACGATTTTTTTTTTGGTGGGGTTACCTGCAGAAAAAAATTTGACAAAGCAAAAGAAAAACATCGTTGGTCATTCCATACATTTCTCAAATTTGACACCTATCAGAATTCCAGGGGGTGCTGCCCATGGAAAATAATACATGCCGCATCCCCAGCCGGTATAGATAAGGAGGTACAATGTTGGAAACGATGCCCAACGGACATGCGCGTATCCAGGATCCATGATTGAGCCCGACTATTTTGGCGCCCCTGTGAACTTTTCGGAAAATGGCACCCCGACCCGCCCAGCACGGCAATCATAGGTGCCTTAAATGCAGTTTGAATTATCGTATTTCATAATCACGTGAAAAAGGCATCGAAGACCACTTTTTAATGTGTTCATGAAAAAAAACATCCATGAATATGTTTTAACCACCTTTTGAAAAAAATAAATGCGACCAGAAAGCACAGAATTTTAAGCATTTTTGGGTTTCAATTTAGTTCAACTTCTCATCAGAGTGGTAGACCATACTAAAATTATGTGCGGGAGCTGTAATTTCTTAACCGGGGGCGGATCCAGCTTTCGCCAATAGGGGAGGGGATATTTTCATCTCTTTTCCGATCAAACATTCTGAGTTTTATTGCAACCGTGAACATGATGGGTATATATGTATTATCTAAACAATATTGATGCGAGCGAAAAGAGCGATATGAAAATTGTTCATATTCTTACCTAGAATTTGGAAAAATCTATGAGCACTTTTGGTAATCAAGAACAGGGTGGGTATCTATCAACATTTTATGCGATCGCGAAGTGGAAGCTGACAATTTTTGAATTTCCAACCCAACACTGGACATTATAAGCACTTTTCACATTTGTTTTATAATCATGAACAGGATGGGTATCTAACTAAATAATTAATGCGAGCGCGAAGCGCGAGTTGAAAATTTTTGATTTTCTGACATAAAATTTGGACATTCTAAGCACTATTGGGTAATCATGAACAGGATGGGTATCTAACAAATCATCTAATACGAGCGCGAGGCGCGAGCTTAATTTTTTTGATATTCCAACACAAAACTGGACATTCTAATTTGTAATCATGGAAAGGATGGGTATCTATTTAAACAATTGTTTGTGCGAGCGCGAGCTTAAAAGTGATTGATATTCTGAACTAAAATTTTGACATTGACTAAGCACTTTTGGTAATCATGAACAGGATTGTCATCTAACTAAACAATATTGATGCGAGCGCAAAGAGCGAGATGAAAATTTTTCATATTCTTACCTAAAATTTTGAAAAATCTATGAGCACTTTTGGTAATCAAGAACAGGGTGGGTATCTGTCAACATTTTATGCGATCGCGAAGTGCGAGCTGACAATTTTTGAATTTCCAACCCAACACTGGACATGATAAGCACTTTTTATAACCATGAACAGGATAGGTATCTAGCTAAATAATTAATGCGAGCGCGAAGTGTGCGTTAAATTTTTTTTGATATTCTGACCTAAAATTTGGACATTCTAAGCATTATTGGGTAATCATGAAAAGGATGGGTATCTAACAAATCATTTAATGCGAGCGAGAGGCGCGAGGGTAAAATTTTTGGTATTCCGACCCAAAACTGGAAATTCTAAGCATATTTTATAGCCATGGAAAGGATGGGTATCTATTTAAACAATTGTGCGAGCGCGGAGCGCGAGCTTAAAAAGTTATTGATATTCTGGCCTTAAATTTTGACATCGACTAAGCACTTTCGGTAATCGTGAACAGGGTTGTCATCTAAATAAACAATATTGATGCGAGCGCAAAGAGCGAGATGAAAATTTTTCATATTCTTAACTAATATTTGGACATTCGAGTAAGCATTTTCGATTATCATGAACAAGATGAGCACTAACAAAACAGTTTATGCGAGCGTGAAGCGCGAGCTGATTTTTTTTTTATATTTCGATCCAAAGTCGGACATTCTAAGCACTTATCTAACCATGAACAGGATCGTCACCTTACTAAACAATTAATGCGAGAACGTAGAGTAGGATGATTTTTTTTTTTTATTCTGATCTAAAATTATAGGCACTTTTGATAATCATGAACAGGATGAATATTTGATGCGAGCAAACATGAATTTGGCGCCCACCCCCTTCCCTTGGTTAATTGAACCTGAATTTGGCGCACCGGGACAAACATAAAATAGGCGCCCTCGTGTGGTGAACATCCATTAGGCACTCCCTAGGTTGAACATCAATTCGGCACCCCCCTATGTCAAACATCGATTCGGCAACCCTATGAAAAATATCAATTCGGCGCCCCAGCCACTAGGTTGAACATCAATTCGGCGCCCCCTCGGTGCCCCTATGTCGAACTTCAATGCGGCCCCCTCTTATGTCGAACATCTATACGGCGCCCTGAGGTAAAACATTAATTCGCCCCCCCCCCCCTCCACCTAGGTTGAACATCAATTTGCCACCCCCTATGTTGAACATCAATTCGGCGCCCCCCTATGTCAACCATCAATTCGGCAACACTATGGAAAATATCGATTCGGCGCCCCAGCCCCTAGTTTGAACATCAATTCGGCGCCCCCTCGGTGCCCCTATGCCGAACTTCAATGCAGCCCCTCCTATGTGGAACATCTATACGGCGCCCCGAGGTAAAACATTAATTCGCCCCCCCCCCCCACCTAGGCTGAACATCAATTGGCACCCCCTAGGTCGAACATCAATTCGGCGCCTCCCTAATTCGGACATCAAGTCGATGCCCCCAATGTCAAACATCAATTCGGCTCCCCTATCTATGTTGGACTTAAATTCGGCGCCCCTATAGGTCGATTATCAATTGGGCGCCCCCCTCCCTAGGGCGAACATCAATTCGGCGCTCCCCTTTCCCTCTTTTGTTTTCCTCCTCTCTTTCTTTCCCCCTTTTCTCTTTCTATTGTTCTTTCCCTCATTTTTTCTCCCCTTTTCTCCCTATTTTTGGCGCCCCTTTTTCGCCTACCCGGGGGGGGGGGGGCGTGCCCCGAGGGCCCTCGAATACGCGCATGGTGGAGCTACGGATATAGAGAAATAAGGACAAAGATGTAATGAAAATATAAGAACTCTTGAAATATTTACATTTTCTAGGCAAACAAGAATCCAAAGCGTATAAATAATGCCCGGCTGAATAGACCTCCATTTGCATCCTGTTTGATATGCTCGCGTTTAAATAAAATTTCCTGCAAGTTCCATTGCAGGCTAAATAAAGGGCAAAAGTATAAGTTTTTTCTTTGAGAGGGGGGAATGACGATAAATAAAAATACCAGCAAGTGCGATGGGTGATAATCAGGGGCGGCGGAACGTATTTTCATTTGGGGGGCAAAAGAGGGCATTAATATGTCATTTTTATGCAATTGAAATTTTCACCATGAGATTATCATCTGCGATAAGTAGTTGTGCGTTTTATACTAATTAAGTTGAGCAAAGCCTTTTTGAAGTCTTTTCTGATTGATTAAATATGTAATCAGGCTTTATTTTTCCGGGAGCGAGCGTAACAAGCAAGCGGTTTGGAAACATTTTTAAATCTGAAGTTGTGAAACTCGCTTTTTTGTCAATTATTACCGCGCAAATTATTGTTAAAAGAGCATCCTTGCGAGATGCTGTGAGCGCAAATCGCGGGCTCAAAATTTTGGACATTGCATGTACTAATAAGACCTGAAAATCAAGCATTCCGAGCTATTGTTTTTGTTGTCATGAAAAAGATGTGTATCTAACTGAATAATGGACGCGAGTGCGATATTCCAACCTGAAAACTGGACAATCTAAGCACTTTTTGAAACCAATAAATAATAATTGATGCGAGCACGAGCCGAAAATTTGTAATATTTCAACCTGATGGACATTCTAAGTTTTGAAACCAAGAATAAACAATAATTGATGCAAGCGGAAAGCGCGAGCTGAAAATTTGTGATATTCAAACTTGAAAATTGAACATTGTAAGCAGAAGTTGTAACCAAAACACTTGCACCCCTCTCCCAAAAAAAATCCCAGTAGGGAAAAAATGGAAAGTGCCCTTCTTTCAAAATGATGTGAGTGCGAAGCACGAACCAAAAATTTTTGTGATTTTCTAACCTAAAATGTATTGTTTGACTTCAAGAAAAGGTATTTTATTATGAAAAGGGGCACACATCATTTTGAAAGAAGGGCACTTTCCATTTTGAAAAAAAAGATTTTTTTCCTACTGAGATTTTTTTTTGGGGGGTGCAAGTGCTCTCTGCCCCCCCCCCCCTCCCCCCCCCCCCGGTGCTAATATGGCCTCGGGTTATAATCTTTAATGTAAGTTGTAACTGGTATTAACAAAACATGTTGGTTTGACTGCACCTTTAAAATATATATTTTTTACCATTTCGATCCATGACATGTTATGCATTTATTTTGTTATTGTCCGTTGACATGCCCAGCGCTTAGAAGTCGTGCCAAAACGTGATTTTGCATAGAGCACATTCGCTGAACCATCATCGGAACTTCGGAATAACAAAGAAATGGAAGACCCCTTCCCCAAATAATTCCGCCTAGCTGTATGTCCTCGATATATCTCTCCATGATACGTACGCAATTTTATTCGCCAAGCCCAGAGGACCAAGGAGGAGTGGGGTCAAGGGGGAGGCACACAGGAGACGTCATCATCAATTTCACTGAGAAAACCGTACTAAAGTTTTGGTCACAAAGTTGGACAAAGTCAAACGTGATACTTGTTTAGTATATACTACCATAACAAGTTGAAAAGAAAAATACAAAGAGAAACTTTCGGGGGGGGGGGTTAATCGATGTTACATAAACATCAATTGCTTATAATATACAGGCCTGACGTACCGGTATCATAGGCGGATCCAGGAGGCCAACGGGGCGCCCCCACCCTATTGGCGGTGCATAATAGGGGGAAAGAAAGGGAAACAAGTAATAGAATGGAAAGCAGAGGGTGGGGGGAGAAGAAAAAATATAAGGAGGAAGAATGAATAAAATAAGGTGAGGGTAATTCAGACTTGGGGGGGGGGGGACCATGTCACTGCATAAAACAATTTAGCCCGCGCTTCGTGTTCGCATTGCCTCAGGTTCGATGGAATATCTATTTATCAATACCAATTAATTTATTTATTCATTCAGTCATATTTAAAAAGGTTCACAAGATCAGAGTTGTAATTACTGTTTTTTTCATCTTGGTCCTTGTATAATAAAACATAGTAAAATAGCGATTACAATAAAAAGGTATTATTCATATCAAATTAAAGAAATATCAGCTAATCGATATAAACAAAAACAGGCCTTAGTAAAACAAACAAGGGAACTACCATTTACTAATTCAAATGCTTGAGCGTAGTTAGCCCAGCTAAAGCCGGGGTATTAGCATGGCCCGCTGGGAGAACAGTTTACGGAACTGAAGTCGCTACCCGGTGCACCATAGGCCCTACGTACCGTTATGATTATTTTGTTTTATTATGATTAATCTTCAGAGGCAGATCTAGGATTTTTCAAAGGGGGTGGGGGGACATTTTCCCGAGGAAAATTTGACAAGCAAAAAAAAAATGATTATATCGATAGATTTTTACATAAGAAATATTGATTGTGCCTCTGAAGGGGGGGGGGGGCACAGCCGGCCCGTGCTGCATGGATCCGTCAATTTTCAGGACACAATACACGATTTCCGAAAATTTTACCTCGCGCTCGCATTTTTTATAGGGCTTATGAGTAACTGTTACGACTATATAGATACCAAAAAAAATAGCTTTGAGCTGCGGATCGATCGGGGAAAATATTTTTCAACCCCCCTCCCTTTTTATTAGTGAAAGCTGGATCCGCCCCTGGATATTGTAAAAAAAAAACACTAGGCCACGCGGTATTTGTCCAATTTAATTGATAAATACGTTGAGGCAGTATATTGACGAATTCAGTGGTGGAGAGCTATAGGACACACAAAGCCAATAACGAAATTGGCGGCCAAGCTAGTTCAATACAAAATGATTTCTAATTTTTCCTTTAAAAAAATGTAGCATAGGCCTATTATTTAAACAATTAAGAAATTACAACGTATATTACTACACGTGATAATAATGAACACATCAAAATACAGAACCTGAAGAAAATGATAACAATTCAGTGAATCGGAAACAAAACAAAAATACATATAAAGAACTAGAAAAAATATAATAAATAAGAATATAGCCCTTTCTCTCCCTTTCACAAGCACCTTTCTCCCTCCCTCCCTCCCTCCCTCCATACCCTGGAGAAATAGAGAAACAATACAGATCAACGAAGCAAAGATGAAAGCAAGGAAAAAGCCGTCAGACTTTGTTTTCAATGTACACGCTTTCTACGAAATGCAATAGAAACCGGGAAAGAAACCCGTGCATTCACGGTGTACAGACTCCGTACCCGCGCCCATGCGTCCGGACCGTGCATCGGCACTTGATTGAGACTCGCGCAGAGGCGAGAGCTAGAGATATGAATATTCATGAGCAGGTATTGATGTCATTTGGTCTCAAGGTGGCGCTCTTCATTTTTTATGTTAGTTTTAAAAATAAATCAAAAAAAGCTCACTCGGCAAATCTTCTCATCTTTATATATTTTCTTAAGAATAAAAACAGTTCTTTCTGGCCAATGCAATACATTGTATGGACTCAGAACTTGTTTATGAATATCGTGGAAAGCAAAGAGTGAAATTTAAAAGAAAGTTTTGAAATAAACCAATGACACAATTTACCTTTAAAGGTCAAGTCCACCTCAGAAAAATGTTGATTTGAATCAATAGAGAAAAATCAGACAAGCACAATGCTGAAAATTTTATCAAAATTGGATGTAAAATAAGAAAGTTATGACATTTCAAAGTTTCGCTTATTTTTAACAAAATAGTTATATGAACGAGCCAGTTACATCAAAATGAGAGAGTCAATGATGTCACTCACTCACTATTTCTTTTGTTTTTTATTGTTTGAATTATACAATATTTCAATTTTTACGAATTTGACGATTAGGACCTCCTTGCCTGAAGCACAATATGTTAAAATAATGGAATTCCACGTGTTCAGGGAGGAATGAAACTTCATTTCACATGACAATGACGAGAAAATCAAAATATTTCATATTTCATATAATAAAATACAAAAGAAATAGTGAGTGAGTGATGTCATCAGTTCCCTCATTTGCATACCGACTGAGATGTGCATATAACTGTTTTGTGAAATGAAGCGAAAATTTAAAATGTCATAACTTTCTTATTTTACATCCGATTTTGATGAAATTTTCAGTGTTATGCTTGTTGAATTTTTCTCTTTTTATTCAAATCAAGTTTTTGTTGGGGTGGACTTGTCCTTTAACAAGTATTGGCGTGCGAAACCCTACCCTTAACAAGTATTGGAAACAATGCGATACTATTGGGAAGTATTCCCTGATTTGAACCCATAAACAAGTACAGCGGTATGTCACGGACGTCGGTCGTCGGTTTTACCTTTACCTACATCATTGGGTTTAGAACAGCCCAACTCGCGCAAATCATATACTCTAAACACGTAGTATTGACTCCTGCAGCAAAGAGTACATCCTTTATAAAACATTTTAGTCTTGATTTTTATACCCTCGCAAATTCTAAACACGTAGCTTTCCTGGCGAAATAGATACCCTTTTTCCATTATAATGTTTTTGACACCGTTATTATCTTGAAAAAGACATATTTTTACGTGTCTTTTTGGTCGCGCATGGTATCCACTCGTCAATGTAAGTGCCCCCCCCCCCCGGGACTTGTTTAGGGGTTCAATTCAGAGAATACTTGCCAAGGGTATCGTTTTGCTTCCAAAACTTATTAAGGGTAGGGTTTCATACGCCAATACTTGTTAAGGGGTGCATTTTCATGGAAAATACTTGTTTAATCTAGGGTGCTTTTCGAGACCCCATGGTCGCGCATGGTATCCACTCGTCAATGGAAGTGCCCCCCTATCATGTAAAGTTACCTCTGTACAGAGACTGGCAACGAAGTTCATTTCCTCGTCGCTGTGGATAGATACGAGATCAGGTTGGCCTTTGGACTTGTCAGTGTTCCTGCAATTCGTCACGGCTTGAGTAAAGCTGACGCGCTCCCCATGATAATAACGATAACAATTACCCTGGAAAAACACCCAAGGCCTAGGACATAGGAAGGTTATCTTGCAAACGTAGGCCATAGTAGCGGAACATTCGTTATCGTTCCACTTTCCTGGTCCTATATATTGCTTCGTGAATTTTACAGCGGAGTCGTTCAAGGATTTGGGCTCACTAGAAGAAGTGAGATATTTCTTCTTCCAAATATAAGCACAGTCTTCTGAAGAATTTGGGAGATGAGGGATGTTATTATCCGGTTGCAAAGGAAACCATGCAGTGTAGTTCACCTCCGTTCCATCCGACCATTCAAAGGCACCTTCTGGGGTTGGTTGATAAAGTCCTATCCATTGATTCTGATTTTGGCAAGCCTATATATAGAAGAAATTTGCATTGACGTAGGCCTACAAAATGTCGGATTCGAGATTGCGTAGGGAAGGCGGCCAACAGACTCACCAATTTACTCTTCAAGCATAAATTTTTTTATCTTTTTAAGAAAGAAATAATGATCAGGACTCCCATCACACCTAGCCTTTCTTCAAGCAAATTCAGATGAGCAACAAAAAAGGGGATTAACACAACGCTTTTCTTGTTCAATTTCTGATCACTTTTTCTGAGCCGAGGCATTGAAAACGCATATTGATTTACACACTCTATGACAAATGCATCATAACAGAACATTCATAATTTTACATTAGAAAAAACGCAATGTGATATCATTTCGATTTTGCATACTCTGTATACCCTAGGCATCTGTTGTGTGTTTCATAAAGTTGTTCGTAGGTTACTAGCGACTTAACGACGACTGGGGGTCCTTTCTTGTGGTACGTGATACAACACAAGATTTCCCTTGGAGTTGATTTGCTACTTATTTTATTTTATTTATTTTGTTATATTTAATTGATATATTCATATTCCACAAATCCTCAAAGTACATTTCGTAATAAATCATTTTTACAATGAAATGAAAAAAGTGGAGGGGCCTACTGAAAAGCAAAGCTTGTAAGATGTAGACCCCCTATCAAAATCTTATACACGGGTAATATGATATAAGTAGAGTAAAATAATCAGCAAAATCCTATAAATTTATAAAGATATAAACACTGTAACACAAATGTATATACACTATATACAAAATTAAATATTGACTTTTAAATAATCAACACTACCGTGGATAAGTATGAAGTTCACAAAATATTCTTAAAGGTCAAGTCCACCCCAAAAAAATTGTTGATTTGAGTCGATAGAGAAAAATCAAACAAACATATGCTGCAAATTTCATCGAAATCGGATGTAAAATAAGAAAGTTATGACATTTTTAAGTTTTGCTTATATTTCACAAAACAGTTAAATGCACAACTCAGCAATATGCAAATGAGAGAGTCGATGATGTCCATCACTCACTATTTTTTTTTTTGAATTATACAATATTTCAATTTTTACACAGATTTGACAAGAAAGGACCAACTTAACTTAACCATAAACTGTTAAAATAATGGTAATTCTACATGTTCAGGGAGAAATAAAACTTTGTTTCACTTGACAAGGAGGAGAAAATAAGAATATTTCATATTTCATTTAATAAAATACAAAAGAAATAGTGAGTGGATGACGTCATCAGTCTGCCAATTTGCATACCTACGAGGATGTGCATATAACTGTTTTGTGAAATTAAGCGAAACTTTGAAATGTCATAACTTTCTTATTTTACATCCAATTTTGATGAAGTTTTCAGTGTTTTGCTTATTGGATTTTTCTCCTTTTTTTCAAATCAACTTTTTGTTGGGGTGGACTTGTCCTTTAAGAAAGGATCACCCGTAGTTCTTAAAGTCACTCGAAACTTAAACCTAGCTTTGTGAAACACCCACGCACCATTGGCACGTTGCAGAAGAATTGCAATCTAACACAACTCCTAAAACGAATCGCAGCGGGATTATCAACCAATCAGACGGGCACATTTTTAACGTGCGTTTGTTTGTTGTTGTTGGGGGTGCCTCAAGCGCAAATTTTGCGTCCGAAGGGTGCTATGGGACTGGTTGATGGTCAATGCACACCATACGCATTTTTAACTTGCATTTGTTTGTTGTTGTTTGGGGCAGGGGCCGCGGAACGGTTTTCAAAGTGGGGGGGGGGCTGAGCCAAAAGTGGGGGGGGGGAGCTGATCATGCAAAAAATCACAATCCTATGGTCATTTTTACGTTTTTGTACACGGTTTTGGAAAAAAGTGGGAGAGGGGGGGCTGAAGCCCCCCCCCCCCCCCCCCCGCTTCCGCGTCCGCGTCAAACGCAATATCTTCCGGAGGGTGCGACGGAATTGGTTGATGGACAATGCACACTATGCGCTTTTGTAACTTGCGTTTGTTTGTCGTTGTTTTGGGGGTGCGTCAAACGCAATTGCTTCCGGAGGGTGCTACGGAATTGGTTGATGGTCAATGCACACTATGCGCATTTGTAACTGGCGTTTGTTTGTTATTTTGGGAGTGCGTCAAACGCAATTGCTTCAGGAGGGTGCTATGGAATTGGTTGATGGTCAATGCACACCATGATACGCATTTGTAACTTGCGTTTGTTTGTTGTTGTTTTGGGGGTGTGGCAAACGTAATTGCTTCAGGAGGGTGCTACGGAATTGGTTGATGGTCAATGCACACTATGCGCATTTGTAACTGGCGATTGTTTGTTGTTGTTTTGGGAGTGCTTTCAAACGCAATTACTTCCAAAGGGCCATACAGGATTGGTTGATGGTCAATGCACACCATACGCATTTGTCACTTGCGTTTGTATGTTGTTGTTTTGGGTGTGTGTCAAACGCCATTGCTTCAGGAGGGTGCTACGGAATTGGTTGATGGTCAATGCACACTATGCGCATTTGTAACTTGCGTTTTTTGTTGTTGTTTTGGGGGTGCGTCAAACGGAATTACTTCCAAAGGGCCATACGGGATTGGTTGATGGTAAGTGCACACCATACGCATTTGTAACTTGCGTTTGTTTGTTGTTGTTTTGGGGGTGCGTCAAACGCAATTGCTTCCGGAGGGTGCTACGCCATTGGTTGATGGTCAATGCACACTATGCGCATTTGTAACTGGCGATCGTTTGTTGTTTTGGGAGTGCGTCAAACGCAATTACTTCCAAAGGGCCATACAGGATTGGTTGATGGTCAATGCACACCATACGCATTTGTCATTTGCGTTTGTATGTTGTTGTTTTGGGGGTGTGTCAAACGCCATTGCTTCAGGAGGGTGCTACGGAATTGGTTGATGGTCAATGCACACTATGCGCATTTGTAACTGGCGAGTGTTTGTTGTTTTGGGAGTGCGTCAAACGCAATTACTTCCAAAGGGCCATACAGTATTGGTTGATGGTCAGTGCACACCATACGCATTTGTAACTTGCGTTTGTTTGTTGTTGTTTTGGGGGTGCGTCAAACGGAATTACTTCCAAAGGGCCATACGGGATTGGTTGATGGTCAATGCAGACCATACACATTTGTAACTTGCGTTTGTTTGTTGTTGTTTGGGCCGCAGGGGCCGCGGAACGGTTTTCAAAGTGGGGGGCTGAGCCAAAAGTGGGGGGCTGATCATGCAAAAAATCACAATCCTATGGTCATTTTTACGTTTTTGTACACGGTTTTGGAAAAAAAAGTTGGGGGGGCTGAAGCCCCCCCAGCCCCCCGCTTCCGCGGCCCCTGTGGGGGTGCGTCAAACGCAATTGCTTCCGGAGGGTGCTACGGGATTGGTTGATGGTCAATACACACCACAAACTTAGACTTTGTTTAAAAATACGAATGGAAATCTAATGAATTCAATTCAAATTTTTCTATCAATATGATTAAACGTTACGACCCCCGAATACACATGAGATAGACAGGAAATACATACAAATATAATAATAATGATAATATGCATTTTGTATAGCGCCATCTATCTATCTATTCTTACTATTACTGTTAGTATTGTTACTATTATTATTACACCGGATTTAGTTCGAGCTGCCTTTCAGTGCTCGTGCATTCAATGAATTAATCCTGCCGGGGACCCATTCACCTCGCAAGGGTCGATTGGAGCATAGTGTCTTGCTGAAGGAAAACACGCCATGGCTAGGATTCGAACCCACGACCCTCTGTTTGAAAGGCTAGAGTCAGAACCACTCGACCACGGCGCGCCCACAATTCAAATTATCTTGAAATGAGCCTAACAATTATTTCAGGGGCGTATTGTACTTACTTTTCCTTTGCACAAGTCCAAAATAATGTTCGTCTCCCCATCACTGTGAATGGACACTAGATCGGAAAAACCAGGAGAATGATCGTCTTCCTGATCTTTCCAGTTGATGTTCCGACAGTTCGTCAGTGCTCGAGAAAAGTTGACTCTCTCATCAAAGTAACAATAAAGATTGCCTTCATACCATCCGAAAATATCTTGACAGCTCGAATTATCTGCTGTACCTGGAAAAAAAAATCGAAGGAAACCCCACATTAATTCCTGTCATCAAATGTTTCGGTCACTGACGGATCCAGGGGGGAGGGGGCACATCCGGCTCGTGCCCCCCCCCCTTGAAAGTCACAGCATATATTTTTAATTGCAATATGTCCTTCATACACAAGTGTTGCCTTTTTCTTTGTTTCTTGTCAAATTTTCTTCGGGTAAATGCTTTGAAAAATCCTGGATCCGCCCCTGGTGGCTGTTTCATAAAGCCGTTCGTAAAGTTACGAACGATTTTACGCACGACTTGAACATGTTCTTAGGTCATAGCTCAATTACATATAGGGATATCACATAGCACAAGAAAGGATCACCAGTCGTGCGTAAAGTCATTCGTATCTTAAGCCCCTTTCACAATTGACGTACGACCTGATTACGACCACCTGCAACAGTTTTTTCTTGTTGTTGCACGATCGATCCCTTGGTGTCTTGCGAGCACTCGCAGTCGTTATAGACGATCGCACAAACTCGAGGTGGTCGGAGGTGATCGTGACTGGTCGCATCTGAACTTTGAACATGTTCAAAATCCAAACGCGATCAAATACGATTGATTCACTCGCAACAGGTCGTACCATCGGTCGGGCGATCATCGTGTGAGTGTTGTTCAACGTTGTACGACTTGGTGCGAGAGGTGGCACAACTAAGTATAGTCGCATTTAGTCGCCTGGAGGTCGTACAACACTTGCACATGTGCTGGAGACCTACAGAGACCAGTCTTGCGACTGGGTGCGATAATATGAGACTGTTGCCAGACCGATCGAAATTACGGCTTACTACATTCCACTACCGTTGCATTCGCATGTATGCGACCGTTCAGCCCCTTTCACAATTGACGTCCGACCAGTTTACGACCGCCTGCAACAGTTTTTTCTTGTTGTTGCACGATCGATCTCTTGGTGTCTTGCGAGCACTCGCAGTCGTTGTAGACGGTCGCACGAACTCGAGGTGGTCGTGACTGGTCACATCTGAACTTTGAACATGTTCAAAATCCGAACGCGATCAAATACGATCGATTCACTCGCATCAGGCCGTACCTGGGGTCGTACCATCGGTCGGGCGATCATCGTGCAAGTGTTGTTCAACGTTGTACGACTTGGTGCGAGAGGTGGCACAACTAAGTAGTCGCATTTACTTGACTGGAGGTCGTGCAACACTTGCACATGTGCAAGCGACCTACATGTACAGAGACCTGTCTTGCGACTGGTTGCGATAATAATATGGGCCATAAGACTGTTGCAAGACCGATCGCAACGGCTTACAACATTGCACTACCGTTTCATTCGCATGTATGCGACCGTTCCACTCGCAATCCCTCGTGCAACACTCGCATGTGATCGCACGAGCACAATAAGAGCATATGCGACTTTCTCGTGCAACGGGGTTCACTGGTTGTTTTTGTTGTACGACAGCTGTTGCAACTGTGAAAGCCTCTGTGCGATCTTATGAGATGACTAGCGATTGATGCCTGTTGCAGCCTGTCGCACGACCAAAAGGTCGCAAATGGTCGTACGTCAATTGTGAAAGGGGCTTTACGAACAGCTTTATTGAACACCCCCCCCCCCAGGTTATGGTTACCAGCCATCTTGTCTCTTGATAGATCAGTAATAGGCCTACATAAACTCTTATATTTGCCACACCCACACAAGCACAACCTCACGTCCACTGGCTCACTTACAATTAAAATGGCTAAAATAATGTTTGTACTGCATGTGCAAGTGCGTTTGTCTGTGAAGGTGAGAGTATGGGTGTGTGTTTTTGCATACGTGTTTGTTGGGTCGTTCATGTGAATGTTTGTGTGTCTTGACGATTCGTTTTATAAAACGAGAACCCCAGGGATCATGCACAATTAGAAGACAATGATTTTTTTCAACAAATACTGAACTAATAATGGATTAATTTGGCATAGGTCATTCAATTGCAATTAACGTAAATGTCTCTAAAATACTAAAAAGTTCAACCAATTGTAAAGAGATTCTTTGCTTATCTAAATTTTGAGGGATTGTGGGAATGGAGCATATTGACATTGTTAGCTTGAATGTTTTAAAGCTGTGCAAATACGGGTACGGATAATTGATTTTCCTGAATGGTGTTATGATTAGCAATGCAACTTGGAATTACTACCAAGGGTGTTTCATACCCCAAAAAAAATGTCCGTAAAGTTTTCGTGCTTTTTTTTGTCATTGTTTTGCGAGCCAACGTAATACTAGTAATACGGCAAGCATTAATTTATGGTGCGGCATGATTCGTACTTTGTAGATTACTCGATCTTCGTGTTGCTACTTTGTATCATAAATGCCTGTTGTACTATTTTATTCATGTATATTCATCTTGTATCATGCGAAGTAATTCATGCCCGTTCTTCTTCTTCTACTTCATGCTCGCTTCTATAGCTCTTTTCTTCCCCTCTCTTCTATTTCTTTACCTTCTATGTATTAGCCCTTTCTTTTTGTATTTGTTGTTTAGTTGTATATTTTTACAGGCGTAGGCCTATCCCGGCACAGTCAAGCACCTGCTGCCTTCTGCGTTTTTTTACACCTCCTTCCATGTACATAGAAACTTAATTACATACATTGTTATATTACTATACAGTAGTATTGATTTATTTCATAATATGAAATTGGATGTAACCTGCGTAATGTCAATCGGAAGAAATAAATGTTTAATTGAATTGAAATAGAATTTTTCCTCACGTTCATTGCAATGGGTCCCGTGGAATCCAGCAAAACAGTAACATTTGTAGCTCTCCATAGTCTCCAAACACCAGCCGTTCTCACATAAATATTCTATACAACCTAAGATAATAAATATACGCCATAAGAAAGTTAAAATAATGACTACATATTATCCTTACATAAGTATTTACATAAAGAATTTATTTAGGCCTAGAATGACACAAAAAATATAATTCTTGATATGAACTTCCCACTTTCTCGGTTGGAGTTTAAGTTTGATCTATCACAACACTCTATATGACGGGAACCGGATCTCATTTGAAGGCCTCGATCTTCTAAAACTATGACGTTTTCATCTCACCGGATGGACTTTCAAGGGATTCCGCTAGATGTGTTGTCCTTGAGGGCGTATCAGTGGTCACCAGGTCTGCTGTGCTCGTTTCTCCCGTCTTTGTCATCATCATTTCGTCAGTCAATAGTGATTCTGCAGCTAGAAATATGAACAAAAAATTACAATCACGATATATTATTATTTGTCCTGACATGACTTTTTTTTTATTTTGACAACGAAATTATATGACTAAGCACGTTAGTTTTTCAGTGATCATTGATTTTAAATCAATTACGCTAAACATCACTTTATGTAAAAAAAAATATGTGAAATATATTAGAATTCGTTGAATCAGTTTTATATTTTCTCACGTTCATTGCAGAGGGGTCCTTGAAATCCAGCAAAGCAGATGCATTTGTAACTTTTCATAGTCTCCAAACACCAGCCGTTTTCACAGAGATCTTCATCACAATCTGAATCAAAACCAAAATTAGCCGAAGTGATTGATATTCGTTTTCAATGCAAACGATTCAGATAGTCATGACAAAATTATCATCTCTCTCCATTATGTTATGTACTTCCACACGAGAGTAGATTTTAGAATATGTCGAGGACAGTTAACAGACCATCTTGATCACCGTTCTGGACAGGAATACTGTGGAGGCTATCGTTTGATGTAAACAGTCCGCAGCGGGTGTAGTACGGTATTCTACGGCTATATTGCGACAGACATACGGTCCACAACGGTCACTTAGTCTTCATTGCAATTGCAGAGGGGCACTAGCGTACCTACGGGGGGGGGGGGGCAGAGGGTGCAGACTGCCCCCCCCCCTGACGAGTCACAACCCATGCAAGGGACATATCCTTGCCCCCTAACGAGTCTTGAAGACCTTTTTTTTTTTTGGCTTGTCAATTTTTTTTCTGGTACGAAATTCTTTATTTGTGGTTGAAGACCTTTTTTTTTTATGCTTGTCAATTTTTTTGGCGGACGAATTTGCCCCCCCCCCCCCACCCTGTGAAAAATCCTAGGTACGCCACTGCAGAGGGGTCTTTGAAATCCAGCAAAGCAGATGCATTTGTAACTTTTCATAGTCTCCAAACACCAGCCGTTTTCACAGAGATCTTCATCACAATCTGAATCAAAACCAAAATTAGAATGAAGTGATTGATATTCGTTTTCAATGCAAACGATTCAGATAGTCAGGACAAAATTATCATCTCTCTCCATTATGTTATGTACTTTCACATGAGAGTAGATTTCAGAATATGTCGAGGACAGTTAACAGACCATCTTGACCGTTCTGGACAGGAATACTGTGGAGGCTATCGTTTGATGTAAACAGTCCGCAGCGGGTGCAGTACGGTATTCTACGGCTATATTGCGACAGACATACGGTCCACAACGGTCACTTAGTCAAGCTAGGCTGACGCAGGCGACCACCTAGTGTGCGAACACCTTTCGTGGATATCTTCCATAATAATTTTTTGCAAGCTTTACTATTTCCCTAACCGAGGATCGAACCGCGGACTCTCATGTGTCTAGTCATGCACCTTGGACCACTCGGCAATGCCACCTCCGCTTGAAAAAAAGAATAGAAATCAAAGGCACCCGCTTTGTTGAGTACCTTTTCGCTTTCAAAAGAGGAATTTCTCGGCCTGTTTGTGGAGACACCCACATCATGCCAGTCGTTTGCCACCAATGAATACGGAGCTTTCTACCCGCACACCGAACATTAGCTACTACGAGTTAACTGGTGCGTATCGAGGTTGTGCAGACCTCATTCGTTCTCTCGCAGAAGCGCTTTCGATTTTCACTACGGGGCCCCACTGAACTAGAAATACGTATTTCTAGTTCAGTGCGGGGCCCTCGGCGATATCACGTGACTAAGTGTTCAGATCAGGTGACCAAATTTACATCGTATACGCTGAATCCATCCGAAATGGCGAACATTAGGCGCCGGCGCAGGCTAAACTGACACACAGCTAGATATATTTCTTAAAAATACTAACTTTTGTTAGGCCTAAGTAAGTTCAAGTAGTTCTTCTTCTTCTTCCTGTTACTGCAGGCAAGGCAAACTCCTCAATCGGGATATAATTGCTGCAGGCTAAGAAAATACTAAGCCTACAGTGCCAAGTATTTTCTTTAAAATACCCATAAACACATAATTCAATCTTAACAGTGTTCATAAACGAAATACCTGCGTTGCACCGATAGCTAAAAGTATATTGGCTATAGGCTACTCAGCCGACGTGCTGCCCGGCAGCCACGGCGGCCAGCCTCGTCGATTTCCGCAGGGAAACGTGACTTACGCTATCATGGAAATGAAAACTTTCACTTCAATTTACATGATCTAAGAAACGATTTCATGAGAAATATGATCGCATGGTGATTGATTCATATCTAGAGCCCTCCCAACAAAATATTTTATGATGCAAAAAGTAGAAAAAAACAAAATAAACCAACCTAATCCGATTGTTTGGACAAGTAAAGATCGAAGAAATTGGACTCACGTTGTCGTTTTCACCGCAACGTGGAATCAGGGAAATTTCCCCCAACTCCCGTTGTCAGAATCGGGGGACGACGTGAGAGCAAGCTTTCGGGCATGCGCAGTGGCAAAATATGACGTCACTCGTAGTAGCTTGACGTTCGGTCTGGCGATAGAAAGCTCCCTAATACTGCAACATGACGCACAGAGCTATACTTAGATGTAAAATATTCCATATTTGGAAGGTTTAGTGGTCCAAATGTTTTAATACAGGAAGTAATCGTTTATTCGTAGGATTCGAAAACACAATAAGCCTTATTATTCTGCAAGTTTGATAATCCGATACGTATACGATAAATACGTATGATCTTAGTGAATTCCTACAAACAAGCCTTAAAATGCCCCTCTTCAGGTCTGAATTTCCTAAATTTTCAGCTCGCGCTTCCCGCTCGCAATATTTGATTAGTGAGATGCGTATGTTAATCATGATTACAATGACTACAAGTGCTTCATGTGTAAGTCTAACAAATTTAGCAAGCGCTTGGCACTCGCATTAGATGACTATGGTGAGATATGTATTCTCTTAATGGATTCCTAAAATAGAGTCCTTAAAATCTCCCTGTTTAGGGGTCAACATAAACAAAAATGTCAGCTAGTGCTTCGCGCTCGCATCATTTGGTTAGTGAAATACGTATGGTCTTAGTGAATTCTACAAATAAGCCTTAAAATGCCCCTCTTCATGTCTGAATTTCATAGATTTTCAGCTCGCGCTCGCAATATTTCATTAGTGACATGCGTACGTTAATCATAATTACAATGACTACAAGTGCTTCATGCGTTTAGATGTAATTCTAACAAATTTAGCAAGCGCTTGGCACTCGCATTAGATTACTGGTGAGATATGTATAATGCTAATGGATTCCTAAAATATAGTACTTAAAATCTCCGTTTTGGGTCAATATATACAACAATTTTAGCTAGCGCTGCGTGCTCGCAATGTTTAATGAGACATGCACGTATCATGATATAACAAAATGGTTATAATGTCCCTTTTTAGGTCTGAATACCAAGAATTTTCATCTCGCGCTTCGCGCTTGCATTATTTGATCAGTGAGATACATATCCGTTTAATGGCACTGTCCTTAGACTGTCTCTATTAGTGCATTCCTGGCACCTGAGCGCGCTTCGCGTGCTCACTAAGTGACTCAAATTTTTTGCAGGTGCCCCCCCCCCCCATGCCGTGACCCACGGTACGCCACTGAACGGAAGTTTGCCGATTTTGCTTATGATTGTCGATTTTCAAAAGTTTTTGCTTTGAGGGTTTTGTTTTCAAGACGTTGATTGTGTTGCTTCATTGGTTTGAACTACTAATGTAAATGAAATAACTGTTTGTGCTTATTACCATGACCACTAGGCAAATCGATCAATTATTTGATTCTAAAGTACTTTAACCCCTTTTCCATAAAGGGGTTTTGATAAACGGAATCCATATTTGATACGAAATACGTGACATTTTGTGGCATTTTGTGGCAACTGAGAGCGCTTTGCGCGCTCACTAAGTGACTCAAAATGTTTGCAGGTGCCCCCCCCCCCCCATGCCGTGACCCACGGTACGCCACTGAACGGGAGTTTGCCGATTTGGCTTATGATTGTCGATTTTCAAAAGTTTTTGCTTTGAGGGTTTTGTTTTCAAGACGTTGATCGTGTTGCTTCATTGGTTTGAACTACTAATGTAAATGAAATAACTGTTTGTGCTTATCACCATGACCACTAGGCAAATCATTCAATTATTTGATTCTAAAGTACTTTAACCCTTTTTCCATAATGGGGTTTTGGTAAACGGAATCCATATTTGATACGAAATACGTGACATTTTGCGGCATTTTGTGGCAACTGAGAGCGCTTTGCGCGCTCACTAAGTGACTAAAAAATGTTGCAGGTGCCCCCCCCCCCATGCCGTGACCCACGGTACGCCACTGAACGGGAGTTTGCCGATTTGGCTTATGATTGTCGATTTTCAAAAGTTTTTGCTTTGAGGGTTTTGTTTTCAAGACGTTGATCGTGCTGCTTCATTGGTTTGAACTACTAATGTAAATGAAATAACTGTTTGTGCATGACCACTAGGCAAATCGATAATTATTTGATTCTAAAGTACTTTAACCCTTTTTCCATAATGGGGTTTTGGTAAACGGAATCCATATTTGATACAAAATACGTGACATTTTGTGGCAGATAGGTCCATTCATTACATGTAGGCCTATTCGCATCGCAGATACGTATGTATACAATGATAATGGAGTCAATACTGTATAATGAAATTAAACACTGCAAACATCACAAGGCCTATACTGTACGCGACATAATACCCTTAATGATCTGTTGGGGAAAATGAAATATATTCCGATGAATGTGACTGGTGAATTTCATTCCACACATTACATAAAATTGGTCATTCTCATGAAATAAATACACCGGAAATGAATTGTAAAAACACAAATTATGATTACATCTTCCTAGATCATTGTGCTCCCTTTCACATACCTAGTCCTCTAAGAAGTAAGTGCCGATAACCAAGGAAAGAAGATGTAAATAAAGTCTTATAATTTACAACAAAAAAAAAGTCAATTCAGAGGTAAATTGGATGTGGATTTCTTCGAAGGGAAGCTGAAAATCGATGACAGATGCATGCACATCGCTGAAGAAATAGTAGTTTAACATATTATCTGAAATCAATGCAGGAATGCGGTTATTTGCTTTATATTCCACTTTGGAAACGATTTCATTTATACTGTGTAAATCCAATGAGCATGATGAGGGAGAGCAATAATTACACCTCAATGAACGTCTGAAATTATTTCATTTTCGGTATAACAATCCTTCGGATAAACGAACATTATGATGTATCTTACACTGTTAGAAAAGCAAAAGACAAATTAAAAAACAGATTTTACAAAAAAAAATAACAAAATCTTTATGTAAATCTTTATAACAGGAAAGACTTTTTTTTAATTTTTCTACAATTTTACAAAACAGGTCTGTTTAAAAAAAAAGGGGGGGGGAACAGTTTTAATACAATATTTTTTTTAATTAACATACACCAAATGCCAGTTTTCTGTAATTTTACACATATACATGTAAGATTACATGTGTTCTCGAGACTCTGCTGCAGGATTTTTTTTTTTAAGTACAAATTTTCTATGTAAGTATCTTATTAATATCAAATACTTGACTTTCTTTATCCACTTTCTAGTCTCCTAACGTTAAAAAAACGACTGATATTTCCATGTTACACTCTGAGTACGATTCCTACTACGAAGATTATTGTAACAAGTATAATTAGACATTAACTTTCCCTCTTAACATATTTTACTTTCTCTATCCAAATAAAATTAGAGGCTGGTTTATATTTCCAAAGCTAGCTCAAAGACATGTTTTAAAGGGCGCACGAACCAACAGCCCTAATAGCCCCACCTCAATTCCTCAATGACTCCGATCTGGCAAGGTTCATTACCCACAATCCATCATTCTGAGCAATGTGGTCTCAAAATATAGCCCTACTTGAACGACAACACACCGATTTACTTCTCAATGCATTCATGTCGCAATAGATATGTTCCCAAGTAGCTTAACAAAGTAATTTTCCTCTCTAAACACTTCGGGGTTTCTCTACAAATAAAACTATAGGACAATTTATCCTCTTAATTTTTCAAAGTTATCTCGAATTGTATTTTTACGCATATTGCTGCTTTTTGTGAACCCTCGTCTTCACTGCTGTATTCCGTTCAACATAGTACCTACTACCTGAACATGGCGTCATACACTGTAAAGGCCACGGACATACGTGGGCCTCAAAGTCTGTTTCGTGTTCTCAGAAAATTGAATGACATAAATGCTGTTACAATAATTTTGCAAGATACATAAACAGTGAAGATGAGGTATCAAACGATGATACTAGTCTCTATTCAGACGTAGTGCTTAAAAAATATAGGTTCCAGCCTCCCAATAGTAAATTGCCAATTCGTCCACTGCCAACTCGTCCACTCACCGTTATGCTCATCAACCTTCATTGAGTCTAATGCCATTTCGTCTAACAACCATTCAGTCCAGTAACCGTTTGCTCCAATCATCACGTCATCTAATCACCAGTTCGCCTATGACCATTTCGTCTAATAACCAGTTGGTCTAGTACCCATTTTCTTTTCATTCTTTTCGCCCAATTAACACTTTTCCAATTAGACCAAATGATTTACTGACTAAATGGCTATTGGACCAACTGGTTATCAGACGAAATGGCAATTAGACCATGTGGATAGTGGACGAATTGATGATTGACCAAATGTTAGTAGACGAGTTGGTAATTAGACCAATTGGCATTAGACCTATTGGAAATAAACCCTCCAAAATTAATGCTTTTTTGACAAATTTCCGAGGTTCAGAAACCGATTTTACAACTAATTAATGCAAATAAAAACCACTCTGTCCTTTAAAGCCCCCTCACACCTGACCGAATGTAGGCGGACGAAGGGTGACGAATGGTAAAATGAACGAAATGCACGCGAATTCAACGAAATTCAAATAAAATTTCCTTCAGATCATGCGATCAGTAACTGTTGACAAATTTTATCAACGAACGGTAAGCCAAGGAGAAATATGACATTCAAAGGATATCGATTTTTCGGTTCACCTCTTTGAGAAAATTGCTTCCGAAGGCGAGCGAAGTGTTGATATATCCCAATAAGACGAAGGAATAGTCACCAATGGTTTGATATGGCGTGCGATTAGAAACGAAGACGAGGGAATAGATCAGGCAAATTTGTTCGTTGTGTCATCGTGTTGCTTCGTTACGGGTTCTTTCGAGATCGGTCCACTTTGGCAAAAGCGCGAAGAGGGACTATGCGCGACAAAAACACACGAACGATAAACGAACGATTACCGCAGACTAAATAAGAGATGCGAATTCAAACAGATGACCAACGATTTTTCAATTCGTCGGGAAATTTTAAACATGTTCAAAATTTCCGCGCGAATTTGAATAATCGCAGCTGTTAGTTCAGAAGATGTACGAACCCAAACATGAAGGGTAAATATGATTTACCATTAGATACCATTGAAAACGATTTTGTAAAAAATGCCTTTCGCCAGCCATCGCAAGGCATATTTCAGGCAATTCGGTTAGACTTAAGTAAAAAGTTCGAGTTACATTTTGGTGCGCAGTTAAACGAATTCCTTGCCCAGTGGACTCAGCTCCGTTAAAATCATAAGCCCGTTTACTGAAATCTGGTTAAACTTGGACTGTGGTCTAACCATGTGCTAAATTTATGGGAAGCAAAAAATGCTATTGTAAAATTAAAATGTTTGCTGTGCTCATATGTTTCACGTTACTGCTGAAGGAAACAATTTTGGTTACTACTACTTGATAGCTCTGAATTATTTGAGTGTCAATTGAGCTGATAGATTAAAGCTGTACTGATAGACCAGGGGCACGTCTTACAAAGAGTTACGATTGATCTGATTAACCCGAACTGTAGGGTAATAATTGTTGATTGATGTCATAATTGTTTGTACAAGATCTTTGCACAATGTACTTTGTAAAAAATTACAAATAGAAGACCGTGCACTGAATTTTCAAGAAATCAATGAGTGTATATGAGTTTACAGCATATCTAGACAAATATTTCGAGCAAACATGCAATAGGTGTTGATGTTGCCGGTTTTCCATAGATATGACTGATCAGATCAACGGGGTCTAGTGTATAACTTAAACCTGAGCTCAGAATATGAGCCATGGGGTCGAAAGGGGACCAGCTTACCTGGAAATCTACAAACTCGGTGACCAAAGGTTTGTGAGTTATCATTCCTGGTGGGACACGAGTCCTCAGTAGATGAAACGCGAATGATCTTTGGAATAGTCTGCACCATACTTCCATTGGGATGAAGTTTCTTCCGGCATTCAAGAAACATTGGTAAGGTGTAATTCAGACCTAAGCCATCTGGACACGCAGTTGATCCATTCGATGAACCAAGTATAACTGAAATAATTAGTTGAAAATAAATTCAACGTATTGCCGATACCGTCGGATTTTAATGTAATGTCTACTAGTATATTGTATTCAACCTGAATTTTACATTTTTTAAAACTTCGTTATTTAGCTGGGATTAACTCTGATTCGAGATAAAGTACCTGGAAATCTTAATTCATGTCACTCAGAATATGTTGCATTCGGGCTGATGATTGAGCCAATTCGATTCCAGTTACTCAAAACGGTAGGATAAAAGTGACATTGATTAGCATGAAGTTGACACGACATTTGCTCCTGCGACAATTTATCCGGGTTGGGGTTGCAATATGGTTATATGTTGGGGTTAGGTTTAGGGTAGGGTATAATGTTAAACCCAGGGTTTAAAGGGATGGTCCGGGCTGAAAGTATGTATAGCTTAATAAATAGAGTAGAATTCACTAAGCAAAATGCCGAAAATTTTATCAAAATCGGATAACAAATAACAAAGTTATTGAATTTTAAAGTTAAGCAATATTTTGTGAAAACAGTCGTCATGAATATTCATTAGGTGGGCTGATGATGTCACATCCCCACTTGTTCTTTTGTATTTTATTATATGAAATGAGGTTTATTCAAATTTTTTCCTCCAAGAATTAGAAAAATTGGATTGACAACTGATTTAGTGCATTATATATTTATTGCTGCAACTTATTTCATTATAAGGGAGACATATTATTTACACAAGTATGAAATAATGAAAAAAATTATGATTTCATGTAATAACATAAGAAAACGGAAAGTGGAGATGTGACATCATCAGCCCACCTAATGAATATTCATGACGACTGTTTCCACAAAATATTGCTAAACTTTAAACTTCAATAACTTTATTATTTGTTATCCGATTTTGATGAAATTTTCGGCATTTTGTTCAGTGACTGTATTAAGATATAAATTTTTATTCAGCCCGGACCATCCCTTTAAGTTCGTCATTCGATCAGTGTTTGGGATTTAAAGCGGACTAATTGTCGCCGGAGTAAATGTCATGGAACCCTAGCCGAACAAACCATGTAATGTGCATAGTACAGTCCCCGTCACGAGTTCAATGCTTAGATGATTTTAACTTGGGAGGAATCAAACTGGGACACACAATATATGCATAACGGACATTTCAATTAATCTATCTATCTACATGTCTTCCCGAATACAACGTGTGTAATATTATAAGGGAGGATTCATCATTCATACCAAAGTTCCGTCATTGGGTTTCGAGCCAGTTATTCATGTTCCACAGTCTTGCATTTTCATCACATATTTATAAAACGAAGCAGGCCTATTTGTCATGAAATTAATTCAAGTGTTAATACTTAGCTCAAGAAAAATTCTTTTTCACTAGATTCCTTCATAAAGATCATACAAGAATCGACATAATATGTTTGAAAAGCCTACCTGGTAACAAACATGCTGCGAGTCCGTACTTAAATAGCGAGCACATAATCTGTTAAAATTCGATATAAAACGACGAGAGTAAAAGTAAAATATTGTGACGTGCCAATCTCATCAGCCTTATAGTCAATATCAACGTAGGAATCTCCCGTTTCATACACCATCAATGGTTATATCATATCATTTTCACGACCAAGTGGGGCCTGACCGCCGGTATGACCACCTCCAACATGTCAAATGTCATCATTCAGTTTGATAATCATCATGAAGATCATCTCAATTACCTCATCATCATCACCATCAGCATCACTATCATCATCACCATGGATACCACCATCACCATCAACATAATTATATACGCTCCTTTTTTTTTACTTTGATGTTCTTATTTGTTTTTTCTCAGGCAGTGTATAATGGTCAATAATTTGGTATACACAATCATAATTTGACTTTATAACTAAATTGAATTCAATCACAGAGGTACTTATTATTTCAAGCTCTGTTTCTTTCCAGAGCCTAATTTTGATGTTGTCTACATCATGTGTAAACACGCTATAGATTTTGTAAAATTATGCATCAAAGTTTTATTGCCAATATAACTCGATCCTTGTGTAATTTTTATATATATTTTGTATGGTTACAGACAACGTTTAACTGTCCTTTTTACACATGAAAAGTAAACGCTTGAATTTGAAACGTCTTTCAAAGTTACCATCAAAATTCAATATAGATCGTTAAGTCCAATTATCATAGTCATTTGATCTTAGAAGGGTAATAATTCTTGCAGAAATAGATTAAATGTACGATTGTGACATAAAAGCTTTATGCAAAAATGGGTGACGCTACATGATCAAAAAGTCATGCTTGGGTATGAGAATCTTAACCATAATTATCAACTGGCATTATTTATTTATTATTTATTTATTTATTTTGTTTTATTTATTTTATACTGCAGGGTAGGCCTGTTCAGTTCTTAAAACTGCTTTACAAAGGCGCCCTGCAGTTTAAAATACATGTCAAGATAACTATGAACAACAACAACAAACAACATCAAAAATACAAAATACAAAATATCTAACATCAGAAACAATTAACACCAAAATATAGAGTGGGAAGTGACAATTTAAACATACATAGCATTGTAAATCAAAGGAATATCATTTCGCTCTTTATCAATTCGTATGAAAGGCATACGAAGGCATTATGTCTACATTCTCCGAGTAGGTCTTAGAGTATACTTGCCATTTTTGTAGATCTAGCGGCAACCGAATGTTGAGACAAATATGTGAGATTGGCAATATTTTGCTAAAGTAGGACTAAAGGTTCATCGCGTGAGCAAAACTTTCTGATGATTTAAGGGGAGGTATTTTGTAATAACGTTCTGCACAGAAGTTACCAAGCCCGCTCGCTGATGTAGTTATAGAGCATGCAGAGTGAAAAAAAATGCAACGTTTTTCGACGACGGATTCTGATTGGCCTTTTTGTCTTTTGACAAACTTCTGGCATGTGGCGCCTAGCTGTATGCGTGATTGTGAGAAATATGGGATCGAAATGGCTACATAAAGGTGGAGGTCTCCTTTCTTTGATCTCTGCTGATTGGCTGGCGAACACCAAGGCGGTATCGACACAACCAATGAAAATGGTGGAAGTTATGGCTCCGGTGTCTTGGATGTCGAGAAGCGAAAGCATATCCCATTAACCCAGTACATATCCTCCATAAGTGTGGTGGAGAAAATAATGATTTATGAGTTTACATTTTCATACATGGAATCATTCTGACAGAATCATTCTAATCAATGTTTTTATTGTCTTTTTTTTTAAATATCATAATGTGTGTTTGCGAGGGTGGGAGGGCACGTGCGCGTGTATGATTTGTACACACTGTCGAAATGATTAATGCTTTCATTCTTCGTTGACAATCTTGTGTGAAGAGGGAAAGGAAAAGTAAAGAAAAGGCAGACACATGACTGGTAGAATAGGAGTAAAGTCGGAAAAGGGAGGAAAGGAAGGACATAACAAAAAAAAGAAGGGGAAAGCGGAAGGAAAGGGGACGAAAATGAAGAAAAGAACAGGTGATAAAGATTATTGTTCCGAAATACTAATAAATGAGTGAGATAGATGACATAGATTAAGAGATGGCAAATTGGAACTCGATTTTATGGCGGGAAATAGAAAAAGGCAAAAAGAATTGGAAAATGAGGTAGAATGAAACTGGCTAAAAAGCTAAAGGGGAAAAGTTGAATTATGAAGAAAAAAGAAAATGAAAAAGACAAGAATTTAGGTACACACTCGGGCTGCCGAGGTTTGAAAATAAAGAAGGGGAAGAAAGAATAGGATGGCGTATAAAGCCCAAAAAAGCTTACTAAATTTCAAGCAATAACATTCCCAATCAGGAAATTATCAAACTTTGAGAGGTTCCTGACCTACCGCCCAAGAATTGCGCAAGGCTACACATGCCCTGTAATTATATTTTTAAAATTCACAACAACGATTTTCTCGTTCGCTTCGCTCGCTCGTGCCGCTTCCCCCCCCCCCCTCATTTCCCATGTTGTGCCCTCTCTGAAGTAATATGTTTTGTAATTATATACCCGCGATTTCATTGAAAATAACGGCAAGTTTTGATAATGGCTGAATGAATCTCGAGAGGTAATGAGAGAGGCTCCGCCCCGGACTCCACATACGTGGCACTGGCGTACAAATGGAATGGTTTTGGGCCCTGGCCCCCAAAAGTTCTACGACCAAGAACCAAAAAGAAGATAAAGGGACTGGGAAAATGTAAGGTATAAGGTTATTTTCTGAATATCATTTTAATTAATGCTCTGAAAAGAGGAAAGCTCATTCTTGCTGCTCATCTCTTTCAAAAATTTACAATTTGAAGTCGAATTTGGACGTATTTTTTCTACTTTCTAGTTTCACAGAATAATAATGATAATAATAATAATAGGCATTTATATAGCGCCATCTATCTAGAAACATTCTATTCCGAAGCGTTGTGGCGTGCGCCTGTAATCCAAGCTATGCGGGGAAGTTACAAATTGATGCAGAGGTTCGAGCCCTGGTCACGTCTTTCGGATGGTGACGTTAAAGGTCGGTCCCAGACGTAAATAATCATATCTGATTGATACACGTCTGACAAAACTCAAATACACACACACACACACACGCCATGGGCGGAAATCCCAGGGGGGACGTGTTTCAACAGGACAATGCAAGCCCCCACACAGCACGGTTCATCACCAACTTCCTTCAGGAGCAGGACATTGACGTCATCCCATGGTGTGCATGCTCTCCTGACCTCAATCCCATTGAGCATCTGTGGGATGAACTTGGCAGACGGGTGAGGTCATCTACTATTTGTGGTCTTTTATGATGGTAAGAAATACATCATTGAAAAACGAAATAAAACATGTATTTTAGGACGAGATGACCTTACTTTTGGGATGATAACCCTTTTTTTTTTTTTTTTTCCTTGTCAAATTTTTCCAGCCCCTTGTCCCCCCCTACCTTTTGGGAGAGATTTCCGCCCCTGCGAGGCGCACAAGAAAAGAAAGAATAAGAAAGTTTGGATGGGTGTCAAAGTGCCATTCTATCCAGGAGTAAAATGCCTTGATTTCTCAGAAATTGCAATTTTCAGCATTTCAATACCCTCTTTTTCTTGTTGAAATATAATTTCAGAGTACAATAATGATAACTGCATATCTTTAGCCAAGTCATCAATACAGGATTGTTTTAGCATGCTTTATCCAAATCCTGACATTAATAATTGGCCTGCTTCTATTCCACTCCACTTCCTGACATGGTAATGTATTGTTTTTATTTTCCATCAATCAAAATGATAACAATGATAAATATATATATTGACCATAACAAAGATGATCAGTAAAAAGACGGAGGGATTGCCCTACTCAGCAATGATAACATACCAACGCTGTTTTACAAAGGGTCCCTTATAGAGATGCACGTGTAAACATATAAAGCAGAAAAGGAAAAACTTAGTTGACTTGCGTTAACAAAATGTAAAAAAAAAATCAGGGATCTGAACAGAAAGTTACAAAAAGTCTGGGGAAATGACTTAAAGGCTTTCCATCAAATGTGTCAGTCCATCTGGGTATCAACGTTGATATTGCAATGTATACTATGAAAAACAAAAGATGGCAAAGTTGAGATACTTGTGATAGATCCGGGTACATATACCGGCAGACATCCAGAATGGTTTAAATCTCAATAACTAAGGATAATGCAGGTAAAAAAAGGCATGAAAGGAGGGAGTGGCGGACCCTGACCCGGAGGAGACAAAGCATTGGAGGGGCACTATTTGTGAACAATGCTGTGCCCCTCCAATGCTTTGTCTCCTCTGCATGGGTCACGAAATGTATCTAACACCATGAACACCACATGAAATCATTTACAAGGCATGCTTTGGAGAAGAGGCTGGAATTTATTTGCCCTCTCTTTTTTTTTTTTTACATACCGTTGTTTTCCTTCGATGACGTCGACATTGATAAGCAACTTGATAACAGTGGTTTGTATTAGAAATTTTCTTCATTTCTGATTATTCAAACTGCACTTTTATTTATCTTAATTTACTTTACATTTTGATGTTACTTGCTTTATTGCACCTTCCTTCTCGTCATTTCACTCCATTTTACTTTTCTTCACATTAGATTGATTTAATTTACCATGTTTACTGACTTTGTGTCACTTTCTTTACTCCTAACTTTACTCCTCATCACTTCTAATCTGCAGGCACAGACCCTTGTCTTTCACAATACGCACAGTGCAGAGTCTGAAGTAGGGAGACTAGATTAACTGTGTTCTAGATTAACTATGTACTCTATACACATACAGAGTCTTCGGGTTCTAGTCTTTACTCTAGACCGGTTATTGGTTAAAGTGTCATATATGAGTCTGTTCTTGCAGACTACTTCACTCTCATTTAAAGGAGAATGAAACCCTTGAAACCAACTGAGGCCATATCAAAGAGAAAAATCAAAGAAACATATTGTTGAAAGTTTGAGGAAGATTGAATGAATAATAAGAAAGTTATGAGCATTTTAATATTGAGATCACTAATGCCATGTAGTTCCTCCCATTAGGCGGTGCTGCACCATCCCGAGTTTGCTCAATCTCGAGATTTTAGCCCGATCAGCCCTCTTCGCGATTAATCTCGAGATTCATGAAACCCCGTCTGCACCATCCCACGAGGAGCTATATCTGCTCGAGCGAGGCAACAAGCCCGATATTCCGGGCATGCGCACTTTCGGATCTTGGAGTTTCAACGGCCCGCGCTTTTGAATAACTTCCCGCGATATGCAAGCAATGAACTCCTTTCATTAGTACTTTCGCCGAATTCAACCGGTGTTATGCAACAATCCTTTCAGCTCAGCGAGTGAAGAAGTGATGTATTCTTCGTGAAATATGATGGCGGAGTAGGAGGCAACGACAGAGAGAGAGAGAGAGGGGGAGAAGGAGGAAAGAAATGCTATTTGCTCACATTTTGCGAAGGAATAAGACAACACTGCTGTCAGTGTTGTTATTGAATATGACCATCGTCGATGCGATGAGCGCCTCCCCCTTCGGTCTGGTCTCTCCCGGGGTCTCTCCCAAAATCCATTCACTGGTGGGGACACCATCGTTGCTTATGAACGCTATTCGCATGTATAAAGTTGACTTTCGCACGTGTTTATGTTTTGACCAAGGCGGAAGTGGAACGCGAATTGCATTATGGACTGACGTCATGAATAAATTACCCCGAGTCCAATCTCGAGTGCGTCTGCACCGACGAATTAGCGGGATAATTCGTAAAATAGCGCGCTATTTTGCAAATAAACCCGAGTTGACTTGGGATTGCAATCTCGAGATTAATCCTACGAACTAGCGCGATAATTGCGTCTGCACCGCCAACTATCTCGAGATTTTTCAGATCGGGATAATTTGCCGGATCAGAAATAGCGCGCTAATTTGAAACTTCGGGATGGTGCAGACGGCCCTATTGGCAATGCGACCAAGATCTGTGATGTCACACACGTACAACTCCCTCATTACTTTAGTACTTATTTCCCTTATATTCTCACTTTTATAGAGTCTATCACAAGGTGAGGTGTTCTCTTTATGAGAGGACAAGTACAGAGGTTTCACAACATTATATCATTGATGAATCGTTTTTCATATGATTAGAATGAGCAAAAAGAGATGTTTTGGGGTATATTTTCAGTGTCCAAAAGGGGAGAGTTGTTCATCTGTGACATCATAGATCTTGGTCGCATTGCCAACGGGAGGATCTCCATAGCATTAGTGATCTCGACATTCAAATGCTCATAACTCTTCTATTGCTTGTCCTATTTTACTCAAACTTTTGTTGATCTTATTCTTTGATTTTTCTGCTTTCACAAAAGCTAACTTGCTCCAAGGGTTTCATTCTCCTTTAAGTTCACTGCAATTCGCTTCACTACACTTTAGTTCACTCCAATTAACCGCATTTCATAATACCTTGTACTTTCCTTTACACTTCTTTATACACACTTCATTTTGATTAATATTAAAGTATGTTACTTCAAATCACTAACTTCAATTCGCCATGCTCAGTTCACTTCACTATGCTTCACTCATTTTTACTTTTACTGGACTTTTACTTAACTTCACTTACCTCAACCTTACTTCACGTCACCTCACTTGGCTTTACTTCAGTTTTATTTTACGTCGCTTTATCTTACTTCACTTTACTTTCTTCACTTCGCTTCAGTTAGATTCACTTTACTTTACTTTACTTCATTTCACTTCATCTAGCTTCACATAACTTCACTTCACAGCTTCACTCAACTTTACTCTGATTTACTTAACTTTACATAATTTTACTTGGCTTTGCTTTACTTCAGTCATGTCGGTGATTAACAATCCATGATTATTATTCAACAAAAAAAATACCACCTGTCTGAATTCCCTTTTCAAATCACTTCACTTCTTCTCATTTTACTCTTTACTCTGAGTCACTTTACTTTAATACACTATTTTTAATTTTATTTACTTTACTCTCCCCACTAAATATCTAAACTTTCATACTTTCTATTTCGTGACATCATTTTATCGAATTATATTTATAACCTATTACGGTTCCCATGTTGCCCTCCCTCATGGCTGCTATTGTTTCAAGCAATTACCTGCTTATAGCTGGCCCTGCATTTTCACCCACCGTACTATTTTACATGCTTCATTTATGTAGTTTTCAGTCTTATACATTATTTATCTTTTAGATTGTCATGCAAATATGTACTAATTTATGTCATTGTCATTTTATCATTTTTTTTAATTTGTTATTGATTTATGAATAAAATGCAGAAACTCCTGCAAAAAAAAAAATTACGTTGCTATACTTCCATGTCGCACTGTCCATGCCATTTGAGAAAATACCCACTTGTCTTCATCCTTATCTCACGTTATACTTTACTTTATATTCCTTTACTTTACTTAAATTTGATTTAATTTACGTTCATGGTACACGATCCACGAAGTTTTTAAATGTTCAGTAAGTATATCAAATGATTTAATCAAGATACAAATGGAGACACATGTATTCTGAGAATAGGGTAAAAATTCGCAAACACCAACTCTCGATGAATATGCCTTTGAATGGGGATTTGTTTATAATCAGCAGTTGGAAGGTTTGTATTTTCGAAGGTCACATCAACATTAACAAGATCATTTGAACAAACGGCTGAACGTAAAACAGGCAATTTGATCGCGATTATAGGTTACAACAATGATAATGACATATGTTCTTCAAACACATTGAGAAAAACATTTGAATATTTCCTACATCATATATAAAAAAAACATTTATTGTATAATAGTGTGTGATTGACCCATTTACATTATCGCCTTTATTTTGCATATAACTGTTTTTATCAAACTAAACAAAATTGCTCATGAGAAAATATGTTGTAAGAGTATATGAGAGTGCTTCCTTTTCTGTAGTAGCTCCATGCTTTTATCAATGGAATATTTCAATTTTACACTAACTATACAGACAGCCCTCTTCTTCTACAAAAATTTATGCCCGAATAAAATTTAATTCATTATGTTTATGAAATTTGCTGGTCGTGGGCAGTGGTATAAAGTTGATGTTTTTCGTAAACTTCAGGACAGCTATAGTGATTTACGTATATCAAAATCATATCTAATGACTATTTTCCCATTTAGGTTCCACGCGCTCATCTACAAAACCTAACATATATTATTGTTTCGGTGTGACGGATCCAGGGTTTCTGCTCTCAAGGGGAGGGGGAGCACGTTCCGGATGTGCACCCCTCCCCCCACTGGATCCGCCACCGGCCGATACGGAGTTTTCTGGGCCTTCCTAATCTCTAAACTGCCACTGTTAAGAACAAATTACGCCCTTTTCTGCCCCCTAATTTTTGTACCTCACTGCACCGTTGGTAAGAACTATTGCAAGGTAATTTTACAACTTATACAAATTGTATGATTTGTTCGTTTCCTGTAATCATCTCAGTAGACATCATCTACCCATAATAATTTGACGGAAATAGGTGACGGTATGTCCAACTGTCTACTAGACATGAAGGATTAATGGGCATGTCAATGTTTAATCAATTAACAGGGTTAATTGCGACATGGATACCTTACCCTCGCCTCGTCCTCATTTATGTCAATTCAAATTTACGATCTGTTTTTTATCTTTCCGCTGGTATATCCTCTGTTTTTATGTCATCGGGGATTCGAGCCTGGCCAGTTTACATAAGAACAGACTGCGCGGCCGTAAGAGTGTCATATTTTCGCAAGATTTAGATTTTTTTCAAACAAGAGTGGAAACGCCGGCAACACGAATTGCGAATGCCTCCTCTAAAAAATAAATTTGCATGCCACAGCGAGTTCAACTCGAGTGATTCAGTCAGTCGGCAGGCCATACAAAACACGCCTATATAGTTTATTCTGGAGCACAGCACTGTGACTTTGGAATAACCTCTTCAACCGTGCGCGAGGATTGTTTGGAGAAGAAAACGACAAAACTCTATTTCGACACCACTCAAACTTTTCCGGGAATGGTAGGAGAAGTTACAAGCAGGGGCGTGCCCTCGGTGACACTTTCGGGGTTGATTATTTCGTTAAATAATCTTCAGTTATGGGATTAAACATCTCGGCTGGGCGGACATTGCAAGAGGAAGGATCACTGGATGCCAGAAATGATGATAAGATTGTTAAATACATGAAGGATGTGATAAATGGGGACAATGTTCATGTATCCAGAGAGGTAAGCCCATTTTTTTTATGTGCGTGTTTTTTTTTGGTAATGATTTTACAATAATAAATAGGCTTTCTTTAATATACCACTGACGTCATTTTCGACACCAAGCAAGCCTCTCATAATGATTGTTCTTGTTCCCTTCGTTCGGATAGTGCATTGTTTAAAGGACAAGTCCATATCCCAATAAAAAAAAATTGATTTGAATAAAAATAAGAAAAATCCAACAAGCATAACACTAACAATTTCATCAAAATCGGATGTAAAATAAGAAAGACATTTTAAAGTTTTGCTTAATTTCACAAAACAGTTTATGCACATCCTGATCGGTATGCAAATGAGGAGACTGATGACCACTGACAATCCTGTGCACACACAGTAACAACATACTGATCCTCCATGGTCAAGTCCCGTGACAAAAGTGATTTGAACCCGATCCGGGATCCCAGGCAGTATATTCGGACTTTTTAATATAGATGTATCAGAATAATTATGTTGAAGTTGAAGGTTATATAGCATTAAGCTGACTTAAAAACAAACGATTGATCGTGGTTATTCATTGCATGCTCTCTCATTTCAGGTTCTTCAATTGCTCATGAAGAACCTCCAACCAATGTACAATTTAATGCTATTTTGGATGTCGAACCTTAGCTGAGCATCTGTCTCATCAATTCGATTTTATTATCGTTTAGCACTAGACTATTTTCATCTGCGTTGCCATGCGAACATTTCACTTCCCCCAAATAAAAGAACAAACATGAGGAAAAGCGATTGGAAAAGAAAATCAGTGTGGAATAGGGAAGGCATTTTCTCCATCTTCTCTATAATAAAGGAATAAAGACCAAAGCGGGGCGCCTTTTCTTTTTCTTGCGCTTCACGCAGGAAATAATGATAATAATGATAATAGTAATGTCTTTCCTATTGGCCTAGCGTCCTTTCCCTGCCCCGGTTCTCCTTCTAAAATAATAATAGTCTTCTTACCAAAATATACATTCGGGAATAAAATGGAATGTCTTTTGTTTCTTGCTGATTTTTGACATCATACTTTCGCGCTTTTGGTCGGAGCGGGGCTAAATCTGCCCTCCTTGCATGACTCTTTCTACCCCCCCCCCACCCCACTTTTCCAATTAGTACTTACCACTTGATAGGCCCTGAATGATGTGAACAAAGACCACGCATTCATTGACACCCCCCTCAAATCTCTAAGATTTTAGCTTCCCCCACTCCCCTCTTCCCCCCACCCCCCCCCCTCTCCCTCTCTCTCTCTCTCTCTCACTCTCTCTCTCAATTCCTCTTTCTAGACATCTGCAATGTTCCATAAATGATCTTTCTGTTTGATTTCAGGATGACGAAGACCCTTACTTTGTGTTAGATCTGAAGGATGTGGAGAAGAAGCACCAACTATGGAAGCAGGAGTTTCCAAATGTGCAACCATTCTATGGTAAGTCTGAGCCACACCAACGAAAATTACTGCCTCCAGTCCGACCAAAGTTATTACGTTATTATTATTAAGTTTTTTTTTTTTTTTTTTAGCACACCTAGTTACCTATAATGCAAATAGCATTTCCATTTATTTGAAAGCGATAAAAGAGCATTG
Organism: Lytechinus pictus; assembly: GCF_037042905.1. Classification (NCBI taxonomy): domain Eukaryota; kingdom Metazoa; phylum Echinodermata; class Echinoidea; order Temnopleuroida; family Toxopneustidae; genus Lytechinus; species Lytechinus pictus. Next base: position 12,452,403 of record NC_087261.1, on the reverse strand, counting down.
TAGATTAAATGCCTTTGCTCACGGGCATATAGGTGCCGCGGCCGGGGATCGAACCCCGGACTTTCCATGTATAGCCAGGCGCCTTAGACCACTCGGCCTCGACACCTAATTTTCAGTGACATAATCATAGGTCGGTTTGGATCGGATTCGTGGGTATGGCTCTAGCATAACTTGGAAATAATTACATCTTATTAAATAAAGTATACAGCAACAGTCACTTTTTGAATCTCTGCGGCGACCCTGTAATCGATGTAGATATTCTAGAATCCACGGCGGCCACGGCAAGTATGACTGAGGCATCAATCACCAAAAGATGTATAATGAAAATTTACCGGGGAAAAATCGTGAGGGATGTTTTTAAACATATACCATCTCTGACCCTGTAACCATGGTGTAACAAAAATGACAAAATTTGCTCTTTCCACCCTCACTTCTCCCGGGGATAGTGATAACCAATTTTTTATTTTAGAGCCCCCCCCCCCTCACAGTCTTTGCTATCAGCACTCCGATGCATGTGCGGTACCGTAGTGAAAATGTCTCGGTGTTTATAGTGAGAAAAAAGTCAGGGCAAGCTATGTAGAGTACCGAAGTGTGACGTCATCAATTTTCTTTTTTTTTTTTTTTTTGCATTTTAGCATGTTTGATAACATATTTCGAAAGATCGTGATGAAATACCTCTACAACTAAAATTTTGTTAGAATCGGTCCCTGTGACCCCAAGATATGATCTCATGAATACATACTCAGCCCAATAAAAGTCAATTTACATGTATTATTGGCCTGTTTCCTTACAAATGTTAGAACCAGGCCAATGATACATTGATTTCAATGGGGCTAATTATGTATTCATGAGGTCATGGTTTTTTAAGACTTTCGCAAGGCCTTCGATTCCGTAGACCATGAACTTCTGATGCAAAAATTATCTAAATAGGGAATACGAGGCAATGAGCTTACCTGGTTTACTAACTACCTTGCCAATCGCAAACAGAGAACAATTGTAAGGGATGCCGAGTCCACATGGGGTACTATAGTAACTGGGGTACCGCAGGGATCAATACTCGGACCCCTCCTATTCTCGATTATGGTGAACGACCTTCCTAAAGTTACCTCAAAAAGTAGTGTGATGATGTACGCTGACGATACTATTATCTTTTACAGTGCAAAGAAAATTGAAGATCTCGAAACTGTACTTAATGAATATTTGAAACACATCAGTAACTGGGTTAATAATAATGGACTAAGGTTAAACCCCACTAAGACACAATTTATGATTTTTGGAACACCCCAGAAATTAGCAAGTACGAACAGGCCCCTTTCATTACATTTGGACAATCATGTAGTACTGCAAGTAGACAGCTACAAATACTTAGGTGTAATCTTAGATCCTGCCCTAAATTGGAAGGATCACTTATAACATGTTAGTAAAAAAATTGGACCTAGATTAGCTCTATTGAGAAGATTAAAACAATTTTTACCACTAGATAGTATCAAGATGCTAGCAAATGCTCTGGTATTGCCATTGTTCGACTGCTCCAGCACTGCTTGGTCAAATTGTGCAATTGCGACCAAAGAGTCGCTTGTGAAACAACATAAAAGAATGCCACGAATTGTCTTTGGAGTTGGTACACGTACTTCCACAGATTATGTTTTGAGTCAGTTGAACTGGACATCAATTGAAAATCGGTGGAAAATGCAAAGATGTAAGCTGGTATACAAAGCTATAAATGGACAGGCACCAAAATACCTGACCAATTTATTTGACAAAGCGAATTCTATTCATGGTTACAGAACCAGAGCTGCAATAACTGATGGACTTTTGATACCAAAAGCAAGGAAAAATTCTGGCAAACAAGCTTTTTCCCATGTTGGTGCAGTGGACTGGAATCGTTTACCGCATGATGTAAGGCAGGCACCCTCTAAACACACATTTACTGAAAGATTCTGGAAAGTGACCCAAAACTAGGTAACGCCCCTCATGAAATTCCTTTAGTAAATGACTAACTCACCTAATGCAGTAAGATATAATTATCTTACATATCTACATTTCTAACCAATTTTAGTATACCAATAAACAATTTCACGTGCCTGACACCATGTGGTTGCTGATTCCACTCCACTGAACTATATGTAGATGACAATAAGTTTTATGTGCATGTTCTGTAATTGTTTTCTAATGTATTTTTTGTTATTGTATTCCAGTTTTTGTATTCAGTGTTTGAACCACTGACAAAGTCACCCTGGTAAAATAAGACGTAATAAATAAAATAAATAAATATCTAAGGCTCCCATGGACCGATTCCCAACAAATTTGATTTGTGGTGGTGGTGGTGGTGATTTTTTTACCTGATTGCTAAGAAAGCATGAATGCTTGTAAGCAAGCAACCAGAGGACCGACGGCTTAAGGTCCCCTCCGAAGGACCTGGTACTGAGGATTAATGCCTTACCAAAGGGCACTAGCGCACCAAGTGGGAATCGAACCCGGGTCACCGGAATACGAGTCCCCCGCTCTACCGACTGAGCTATCGCGCCTCCTCCTTGTGGAGGTATTTCATCATGATCTTTCGAAATATGTTATCAAAAATGCTCAAATGCAAAAAAAAAACATTGTGATGTCATCACTTCTATACTCTATAACTTATTGTGTACGTTAAAACGTTTCTTTCAGCTGTTAAATGCAACTCCAACAGAAGAGTACTAGAAATGTTAGCTATACTTGGAGCTGGTTTTGATTGTGCGAGCAAGGTAGGCATGAACGGTAATAAATATGTGTGTTCATTCTCTATTCATTTGGGATTGTTGTGTTGCTACGAGAAAACACTGGGTTGTGTTGGTATTCCATTTCTTCATCACATCTTTCAATTTCAGGGATCGAAGCCCCAGCCCAGCCAACATTATATATATATGTAAAGCAGGCATCTGGCTTGAATGGGACTACCCTGTTTTTATAAAGAAAACATGAATAAATAAATAAATAAATATGTGTGCGTGTGTTTGTGTGTGCTATCATCGTGAATATTTCAGCTACAGTGTACATGTATATATCATTCGGTGGGTCATTCACTTTTAATACTTATTCTTCTGAAGCAGTTGTCAAATAGCTCGAATATTCATAATCTTGGTATATATTTCATTTCTCTTCTTATGATCTGTGCATCCTTGTCATGCTAATATTTCATTTCATGGAAATGTTTCAACATTTGAAATTGACGTATTCTTCGTTTAATTTTCCTTTCTATTTCTTTTTTTTAATATGTTAATATAATTCTTTCCTCTATGACAACTGATGTTTGCTATGATATAGGACAATTACTAAAAAATAATTATTTACTTGTAAGCGGGAAATAATGTCACTAATACCACGATTAAACAATCAAAGCGTTAACCGATACTTACCCCGATCTAAAACGAACACTTGGCCTCATTACGATTTATGATTTTCGCAATAAACCTGAAAATATGCGTCATCCCACGCCCATAAATCTGGATGATAACTGGTTGATTATTGGTTGTCTCCGGTCTCAGTAATATAAGAAAACTTGTAATTTTGTTGCCACTGCTCTGTTAATTAAGCAAACACGATCTATTGAATATTATTGATTTTAACCTTCTATTTACACAGTAAAATACTGTATGAAATTTCATACAACGCTATTTACCATGTTTACTATATGAATCTTACAGTAGTTGCTTGAATTATTGAGAGTTCAATACTTAGAATCAAACTTTGTTGTTCAAGAATTTAAACACTTGTTTGAACTGTTTAAGAATTACTGTGAGATTCATATAGTGAACAGAATTGCATAATTTTTATACAACGTTTTTACTGTGTAGAATATTAGTTACATGCAATATAGTTTAGTAGTTCTCTCAGAAAATTAATTTATTTTCTTTGAGACTAGAAAATGTTGTTAAAAGTTTTTCCCTATTCAAATGCTATTTCCATTCTCTCGTACTGAACAAATCCCATGGAACGACTATTATTTCTTTTCATTTCATTTTATTTATTTTTATGTTTCTCGTTTGACATTTTGTTTCACGTTAAAAGAAAGCAACAACGATAATACAAACTATAAAATTATAGACAATTGGAAAATATATAAGCAACATGATTAATCAGTTATTGATTTACGTGTAAGTCAAAGAAATATGATGGGACCTACATAAAAGCAAGCTTCTATAACTAAGGGTCCGATGAATAATTTGTATGTAATACAGACAGACATATAAAATCTAATGACATTAAAACGGATAGAAATTAATGTGATGACATTAAAGTGTAAATGCACCCTGACAAAAAAAGAGATTATTGTAAAAATAGCAGAAAAAATAACAAAAAATACTGGTAAAGGTTTGAGGAAATTCTATCAAAGATTTTTTTTTTTAGTTATTCAATTTATATTTTTTATTTGTGACGTCATATGCGAGCAACCTCCCATGTATCGTAAATTAAATTGGTTTTATTGTATCTTTAGTATACCAACAGACAAATTCATTCAAATCCGCTCCTGAAAAAAGTCATCACGAGCCATTAAAAAAATAATTTATTCATTTTATGTTACACAACATAATAGGGCAGCTGCTCGTATATGACGTCACAAATCAAATCTTAAAAATCAAGTAGCTTTCTCAATCTTTAATGGATTTTTCCTCGAACGTTCACCAATGTTGTTCATTATATTTTCTGCTATTTTTTAATAAACTTTTCGTCAGACTGTCTTTCCCTTTATACCAGTTTGATGTTCGTTTAAATACAGAATTTGAAAACAGGAGGAGGCTCAACATGCATGAAATCACATTTTGATGGCAATTTTTACGTTTTTGGACACCATTGCCATGTGAAAGGAGGGATAATTAGGGTTAAAGCACTTTCAACCAGGTTCCACGGCCCCTGTGGAATAGGAACATTACTATACATGCATATTGTTGAAAATGATCTCTATAATCGTATGGGCTGTGTAGGTCCATGGTTTTACTGTTTATCACCATGCGGGTACTTATCATTTTTCATGAAGATCATACATCTATTTGCTTGTAGTATAGGTATTATTATTAAGTATTATTGTAATTATTATTGTTATGATCATTATTATGATCATCAAATAATTGATTTTGAGGCCTCTTGGAGTGTCAGTGACGGACAATACAAGTCCTACAATTACTGACTTTTCACTCTCCTTCTCTCTCTCTCTCTCTTTCTTTCTTTCTTTCTTTCTAAAATGTTACCTTCATTTTTCACCCCCCCCCTTCCAGGCGGAGTTACAGCAGGTGCTTGATCTAGGCGTTCAGCCTAATAGGATCATATATGCACACCCATGCAAAGCCAAATCACACCTCATGTTCGCCAAGGAGAACGATGTCCGACTCATGACGTTCGACAACGAGGACGAGCTCGTCAAAATAAAGGAAGTCTTTCCAAATGCGAGGTTAGATCGATAAAAGATGTTACGTTATCACATTTAGGTGCACTTCTTTCAGGTTTTTTTTTTTCAAACTTGCTTCTTAGTTTTCATTTTGAAAAGGAAAATTCCTTTTTGTTTGTTTCGAATTACCACCATTTAATATACCTGCCATATGCTGTTATACTAACTACCACCATGATTACGGCCATGACAAGGCAGATTTGTAAAATAAGGAGGACAATAAACTGATAAACATTTATTGACAGATCTTCTCTTGGTCTTACTGGTGGTTTCAGAAATATGCTGGCAAGATGACATCATTTTAATCTGTTAAAAGAAATGCCTTACATCTAAGTTTCATTTGCACTTGTCAATTGATAAGAGTTCAAATCAATCAAATTAGGTTCATGTAAATTTTCAACAAAACTGGATGAATATTTACGAGGAATGGTGGTATTGGAATAATTATAGTACTTATTTTCAAGGGACTCATGGGAGATGACGTCATCCGTTTTCTCATTGCTAATCCATGATGGCGTATATCATATCATCGGGGTCCCCGATCCCGATTTTTTTCTTTAAAAATGTATTTTCTTTTATCTGACTGTATACCTACGTCAATTGAGGACTTTCCAATTAGCCTACAATATACGATAATTCTTCGGAATATTTTTTAACGTTTTTTGTGTAAGATTTTTTTTGGGTTTATCAAGTGTGCTAAACAAGTTGATTTAGTACCGTACAGATGCTGATAATAAATAATGGTGATAAATGTGTTCAGATGTTTATAAAGCAATCTATAGCAATTCATTCATAATTAGTGTTCGTATTCATACTCAAGTTTACTTTTTAAATTTACAAGTAGGCTTATCCCACTCACATGACCTGTATATAGATTAGCTGTTTGAATTATAATGCCGGGATCATATGTCAATGAAATTCAGTATATATTATATATATATATATATATTGTGAAAGAAATGGACGAAGAGAAAAATGGTAGGCGTAGCTTAAATCAAGGATCCCCAGAGCTATCTGCCCTTTGGAAAATTGGTAATGCCGAAAAAATGTCTCTGCCGGGAATCGAACCCGGGTCCCCAGCTTTGAACGCCGGTGCCTTAACCACTAGACCACAGAGACGGGTTAATGGCTAGGCGACCCCGATCCGATTGACCGGCAGATAGACAGATTTTCGACACTATACCAATTATAATTTTCTTTGTCGGGAGTAGGTGGGTTTTGAACAATGACAAGCCGCCATGCCTCAGCTGGATCAAAGCTATTCCTTTGATACAGTACACGTATGGGAGAAAGTATACAAATGTGTGAAGTTATACATCATGGTACAACAGCTTTGGCAACTCTTTTTTTATTTTAAATATTGTGAAAGAAAATTATAATTGGTATAGTGTCGAAAATCTGTCTATCTGACGGTCAATCGGATCGGGGTCGGCCTAGCCACTAACCCGTCTAGCCGCGGCGTTCAAAGCTGGGGGCCCGGGTTCGATTCCCGGCAGAGACATTTTTTCGGCATTACCAATTTTTCCAAAAGGCAGATAGCTTTGGGGAACCTTGATATAAGCAACGCCAACCATTGTTCACTTCATCCATTTCTTTCACAATATATATATATATATAACCAAAAAAACAATTCAAAATAGTTCAAATTGGTGAAGCTTTTTTCAGTACTTTTTATTCAATGTTAATTATACTTTACATATTTCAATAAAAAGAAAAAAAACAAGAATAGCACCGCGAAAAGTACATTTAAGCAAAATAGCGCCATGGAAATAAAGTGAAAGTAAAGAAAATTAACAGTTGAATGAAATATCAAAGAGAAAATACGAGAAAATGAAAATATAAAGGAAGTTAAAAGAAAACAATAGTGTTTGTATCTTTATACATGTAATATACATGTAATAAGTATCCTTGTTTGGCGTCACCTATGCCACGTGGAAGACGAAAAACAATATCCTTGATGACGGTTTAGTAGTTCATCTGGCAATTTTTTTTATCTTCATCAAGACCATGAAAAATAAAAAAATGAAAGTGATCCTTTTTACAGTGTCTTCATTCCGAAGATACAAGTCACATTTTGATTGAAATTTGAAATTGCTCAAACTAGGCAAACTACATGATTGAATGGCATATTGGCCTGCACATCACCAGCATAAAATCATAATTTAACAATTTTCTTTAAAAAAAAAACGGTTACAACTTTGTATCAATAAACACAGAATTTACTTCCGCGTATTAATTTTTTTTCGAATTGCCCCCCCCAAAAAAAAAAAAAAAAAAAAATACGCGAATATAATAAATTTAGTTTGTTATGTTATTGAATACTAATTGCGCAGTAACGACAGATTTCAATACTTAAAAATGCAATTTATTCTCCATCGCCATGCTTTCTCGTAAATAGGAAGGTATTTTCAGCAGCAAAGTTATTCAAAGTCATTCAATATGCTCAATAAAATTGTATACATGATTGTATACCATGTTCATGATGTTATAGATATAACTACTAATTTTCCATCTAAAGCATACTTATAAAAAAGCTACGCTCCTTTGCATGCAAATGATCATCGAGGATCGCGGAATCGCAATAAATTGTATAGTTCATGTGTATCATGTTCATGATTTTAAGTATTTTGCTTTGTTTCATTGTTCCTTTTGAATGAGTATTTATCATTAGAAGACAGGAATGGTACCGATTTGTATGTCTGTTCTAACATCAGTTTATACTCGTACCAAATGAACAAGTGAGGGTCTTTAAACCGAAAGAAATTCATTTCAACATTTCTTAATGTCTTACGCTGTTTGGGAGTAATCCCACTACCCCCCCCTGTTGCACCCACAAATGTAATAACGCCCACAAATGTAATAACGCCCACAAATGTAATAACACTTTACCCACAAATGTAATAACGCCCACAAATGTAATAACACTTTACCCACAAATGTAATAATTTCACCCACAAATGTAATAATGCACTTTACCCACAAATGTAATAATTTTTGATCGCCCACAAATGTAATAATGACTTTACCCACAAATGTAATAAATTTGAAGGGATTTTTGGCGAGTCCGTTATAAACTAAAATCCTATAGTAATGCGTTCATATAGCACAAAAGTGCAAAGTCTTTTTTTCCAAACCCGGTTAATTAAACATTATAGTACAAGTCCAAAGTCTTTTTCCAGACCCGGTTGTTTCAAAATTATAATATAGGTCCAAAGTCTTTTTTCAGACCCGGTTAATTCAAAAATTATAATGCAAGTCCAAAGTCTTTTTTTCAGACCCGGTTGTTTTAAAAATTAGAATATAAGTCCAAAGTCTTTTTTCCAGACCCGGTTGTTTCAAAAATTATAATATACGTCCAAAGTCTTATTTCCAAACCAGGTTCTTTCAAAAATTGTAATATAAATCCAAAGTCTTTTTTCCAGACCCGGTTGTTTCAAAAATTATAATATAAGTCCAAAGTCTTTTTTCCAGACCCGGTTGTTTCAAAAACTATAATATACTTCCAAAGTCTTTTTTCCAGACCCAGTTTTTTCAAAAATTATAATATAAGTCCAAAGTCTTTTTTCAGACCCGGTTAATTCAAAAATTATACTGCAAGTCCAAAGTCTTTTTTTCAGACCCGTTTATTTAAAAAATTATAATATAAGTCCATACTAAGATACAATAATGATATTCCAGTGGAATAAAAATGAGAATCGAGCTTAGTCTTTTCTCCAGACCCAGTTGATTAAAACTAGTGGAATTAATGTCTTTGTTGTTTTTTCAACTTATACGGCGTATATTTTGAATATATGCGCTAAGAGAATCAAGCGTAGTCTTTTCTCCAGACCCGGTTACTTAAAACTAAAAACTAAACCCTATAGAAATGCGTTCATATAGCACAAAAGTGCAAAGTCTTTTTTCCAGACCCGGGTATTAAAAAATGAATTTAAAAAACTTCAAATCTAAGACCAATTTTCCAAAGTTTCACCCAGTAAAGAAGTATGTCTTTACCCCACACCCAGTTTTTTTAATAATACTACGACCCCTACAAAACATTGTAATAATGCATGGGTAAAGCAAACATCCTTTCTCCAGACTTGGTTATTATTTGAAAAAACAAAATAGTTTTTACAAATATTCTAAAACGAATACCCAATAATCTAATTACTGTGGAATTACATGAAGACCAATTGTCGAAGATCGACTTTCCTCCAGACGCAATTATTTCAAGAATAAAAAATCAATAAAACCCAACCCCCAAAACGAATCTTAGAACCAACAATCCTCCAAATTAAGACCATGCATGTAGAAAAGCACATGTTTAGAGCGTTGTCTTTATTCCAGACCCAGTAGTTTAAAAATGATTTAAACAATCTTAAAAACAAAAGACTTTGTCATATTCTCATTCTTGTGGAATAACACGAGTATTATGCTTAGTCTTTCGTCTAGACCCAGTTATTTAAAAGATAAACAAATATTGAAAAAAAATCACAGCTAAGACCAATCTTCAAAATTAAACCCACTTAAAATGCTTGGGCTTAGAGTGTTGTCTTTACCCCTCACCCAGTTCTCTTTAAAATACAAATTAAGCGAAACATTAATCTTAAAACTTAGACCCCTGCATCTTCCAAACTATAAAACCCTTGTGATAACGCATACTTAATTTGACCAGACCAGTTTATTAAAAAAAAACAGAACAAAAAAAATTAACCCTCTTCCAGCCTAACATCCTGTAATAAATGATGTAATTAAACATTCATTTTGTCTTTCAGGCAAAGAAATTTAATATAAAAAAACAACATCAAAACTTAGAGCCCGGGGAGCATTTCATGAAAGGAGTTGTCTGACGTTTTATCCGACACTGGTAGCACTGCTTCTTAGCCAATCAACATCAAGAACAGTTGTCAGATCTGACAACTTGTCGGACATAAATGTTGATGAAATACTCCCCCAATCATCTTATTCATGTTGAACAGGCACAAGAATATGATTGAGTCTTAGTTATGAGGATTTCATTTATCTTATTTTTAAAATGACAAGGTCTGGAATAAAGAAAACTCTCTAAACTTTTATCTATTGAAGGTTCTTAGTTTGAAGGATAGTTGGGCCTTAGATTCTGTTATTCTTTTTTAATGATTTTGGTTATTTTGAAATAATTGGGTCTGGAGGAAAGACTACATCATATTTCCATTTTATTTCAACATAAATAGGATCGTGGGTCCTTGTTTGCTTTTTTTATTATTACTAATTTATTATTATTATTATTCATTTGTTATTTGAAAGATTTGGGTCTGGATGAAAGACTACGCTATATTTCCATGTTATTTAATATTCACAAGAGAGTTGGGGTCTTTGTTACTTTTCCACCAGTTCTAATTAACTGGTCTGGAGAAAAGACTATGCTATATTTCCATGTTATTTAATATTTACAAGAGAGTTGGGGACTTCGTTACTTATCTACCAGTTTTAATTAACTGGGTATGGAGAAAAGACTAAGCTCGATTCTCATTTTATTCCACTAGAATATCATTATCGTATCTTAGTTTGGACTTATAATAATTATGAAACTACCAGGTCTGGAAAAAAGACTTTGGACGTATTTTATAATTTTTGAAACAACCGGGTCTGGAAAAAAGACTTTGGACGTATATTATAACTTTTTTAACAACCGGGTCTGGAAAAAAGACTTTGGACTTGCATTATAATTTTTTAATTAACCCGGTCTGAAAAAAAGACTTTGGACGTATATTATAATTTTTGAAACAACCAGGTCTGGAAAAAAGACTTTGGACTTGCATTATAATTTTTTAAACAACCGGGTCTGAAAAAAGACTTTGGACGTATATTATAATTTTTGAAACAACCGGGTCTGGAAAAAAGACTTTGGACGTATATTATAATTTTTGAAACAACCGGGTCTGGAAAAAAGACTTTGGACTTATATTTTATTGTTTGAAACGACCGGGTCTGAAAAAAAAGACTTTGGACTCGCATTATAATATTTGAAACAACCGGGTCTGGAAAAAAGACTTTAGACGTATATTATAATTTTTTAATTAACCGGGTCTGGAAAAAAGACTTTGGACGTATATTATAATTTTTTTAATTAACCGGGTCTGGAAAAAAGACTTTGGACGTATATTATAATTTTTGAAACAACCGGGTCTGGAATAAAGACTTTGGACTTCTATTATAATGTTTGAAACGACCGGGTCTGAAAAAAAAGACTTTGGACATATATTATAATTTTTGAAACAACCGGGTCTGGAAAAAAGACTTTGGACTTGCATTATAATTTTTGAATTAGCCGGGTCTGGAAAAAAGACTTTGGACGTATATTATAATTTTGAAACAACCGGGTCTGGAAAAAGACTTTGGAATTGTACTATAATGTTTTATTAACCGGGTCTGGAAAAAAGACTTTGCACTTTTGTGCTATATGAACGCATTACTATAGGATTTTAGTTTAGAACAGATTCGCCAAAAATCCCTTCAAATTTATTACATTTGTGGGTAAAGTCATTATTACATTTGTGGGCGATCAAAAATTATTACATTTGTGGGTAAAGTGCATTATTACATTTGTGGGTGAAATTATTACATTTGTGGGTAAAGTGTTATTACATTTGTGGGCGTTATTACATTTGTGGGTAAAGTGTTATTACATTTGTGGGCGTTATTACATTTGTGGGCGATTATTACATTTGTGGGTGTAACACCCCCCCCCCCCCCATCGCGATCGAGCTGCAGAGCCGCGCATGCGCGCGCTGCCAAGGTTGTCTGTCCAAATTAACATTAAACGTATAGTCAATAGAACCAAATCCGCCGAGGAACCAAATCTGCAAACATCAAGCCGCGTCAAACCCGGCAGATATGGTTCCGATTAAAAACGATATCGGCCATTTAGAACCATATCTGCCGGCGGATACGGTATCCGCCGGTGGAACCAAATCCGCCGCTACACCGGCGGCGCGTTTCCGTTTTACACCCTGGCGAAGGCAATCTCCGCAAAAATAGCTACAAAGCGACTAGTGAAGAGTCTAAAGTTTGTTTACATTATCAGCTGGGCGCGCGATGCAAAAGTCCGCATCGAAGATATCTGCAGAACATGTGCAAATGCAGCTAAGCTTATTACTATTGTAAAGATGGAAAGGGATAACGATGGTAGATACCTTACATTCGACTGTGAATTAGATGGAGTTAGAATGATATTAGGAAATGTTTATTTCCAACTAGGAACAAGGCAAATGAGCAAATAGAAGAGTCCTGCAAAAGATCAATATCATTATAAATAAAAATTCTCTCAGTCATGTTATTATATTAGGTGGTGATTTTAATATGATATTAGATGATAAATTAGATGATAAGGGGTCAACCATACAGGTGAAATCTAGATTTAATACAGAATTTTTGGAGTTCATGGACAAATTTCAATTAATAGATATTTGGAGGAAAATATATTCAGGAAAACAACAGTTTACTTTAAGACAGAAGACACTACCTATTCAAAGTAGGCTAGATTATTGGATAATATCAAAAGAAGTTGAAACATTGGTGCTGGAATATGACATTTTACCGTAACTCCAGACCATTCTGGAATCTTGCTTACCTGTAGTAGTGGAAAAAAAGAAGTGAAGCGAGGTCCTTCATATTGGAAATTCAATTATTATGATAAAGAATATATGTTCTGCTATGAAAAATGAGATTCTTAGTTCAGTGGAAAAAGCAACACAGAAATGTCTTTTCTAATTACTCATTGCTTTGGGGCTTTATTAGATTAAAGATTAGAGAGTGTACTCGAAAATATTCTAAAGAAAAGGCACGAGAAAGAAATAAGCTGATTTTAGAGTCCAAAGTGAAAGACTTAAGGGGCGTTGCAAGAAAGTTATGTTGCAATTGATTGCAAATCGACTGCAACTTTGCAGCCGATTCCGATCGACTGCAACTAGCAATCAATCGCCAATTTGCGTTGCAAGAAAAAGGCTTGCGATTGAACGCAAGTTGCAGCTGACCTGCAGACGATTTGCAGCTGTAAACAGGGTCTGCAGCACAAGACTAGCCGAAAAAGCAAAATAATGGCTTGCAACAATCCTGTTTGCGGAAGAGAGTAAGTAGAAAATATTCATTTTTCAGACAATTCTTTCTCCATTATGTATGTTTTTAGAGAATTTATATATTTTAGACCTATGCCAGGGAAAAAAATTATTCTGAAAAAAGTGAAAATGTATCTTTATCGCCGGTCGAAATTTCACCTTCAACAAATTTTCTACCGTACAATTTCAATCCCAGTCCCACACTTGACTTTTTGTGTCGGTAATGCACGGTTGTATCAACAACACGGCAGGTCTTGTATTGTACATATGTTTATTATCATCATGTTTGATTCTTGTTACCTTGGTATTTTTTTCTTATGCCTATTATTGCCATTGTTGTAAGTTGTTATATTTCTTCTATGCCCCCAGGAGGGGCCGTCAAAGAAATAAAATCATTGTCATTGTCATTGTCATTGTCATTGCCGGTGCAGTGCTGTTAAAAATCACCCAGAAGCAAGTAAATGTGTAGGCTCTAATTATGTATGAAACATCGAAAATGACCTTTAAAGATTATTTTTGTTCCTATTTGAAATGATTTTTAAAGTTATATATCGGTTTCAACGGCGAATAGCCATCCAGTAAATATAAATTAAAGACTTCCATTACACTCTAGACATTTCCCCAAAAAAAATTCCTCTCCATTTGACTCTCTTTTTTTAAGAGTCTGTCTAACGTTACCTCGAGCGAAGTTCGTGCAGGCCCTACTCCACTTCACTACTGCTACACTACGCTCCACCGGCTTATTATATTCACTCGCGTTCGTAATCACTCGCGTCGGGTTGGTAATCACACGCGTTTTTGATTTTTGGCGATTTTTTTTTTTTCGGTGCGATTTTTTTTCTAACGGTGTCTTCAATGGGACAAACGTACTGGAAAAATAAAATGAAATTGAAATTCGAGTTTCGTTTTATTTTAAGCTGGTAAGTGCCTTAAATAAAACGTTCTCGACCACTGTTTTAAGATAACAAGCAAATTTTGACTACTGTTTTAACATAATCACATTCCACATCTTAAATCTTAGAGCCATAGGCGGCGGAAGCGGGGGGGGGGCTCCCCCTAAAAAAAGAGAGAGGGGGGAGAAAGGAAGGGAAAGAGGGAGAAAAGAGAAAGAAAAAAAAAGACAGACAGAAAGAAAGAAGCAAGGAAAAAAGGAGAAAGAAAGGAGAAAAGGAATAAAGAAGAAAAAGGAGGAAAGGCTACTCTCGATTTAGCTTTGCCTTTGGAGGATTTTCCTGAAGTCTGTGGTATTCTTTATAAAGCATAGTGAGGTGCTACAATTTCATAATATCACTATTTATTTGCTTCTCCCTTTCTTTGTGAATTATTCTACACTAACGTAAAAATCAGGGAGGAAAAAAAGTGCTGAAGAAGAAAAGCAAGAAGGAAGGAGGAGGAGAAGTAGAAGAAGAAAAAAGAAGATGGAGGACATAAGGGGGTAAAAATGAAACTAAAAAGAGAAAATTGAGGGGAGGATGTAGAAGAAGAGAAAGAGAAGATAAAATAAGGGGAAGACTGAGAAGAGAGAAGGAAGAAGTGAGAAGGGAGATGAACAATAAGGAGAAAGGGAAGAAATTGAGAAGTAGAAGAACAGGGAGAAGAATAAGATGACATAATAATGGGAATAAAAAGAAGACTGAGAAGAAAGAGAAGTAGGAGGGGGAGTAAAGTGCACTCTGGTTATAAAGAAGTCCGAGGGACCAACAAAATTAGTTTTTTTTTTTTTATATATAATGATGGTGCACTGAACAAAATTTAAAAATGGTAAAATGGATTTTCATTAATCTTGCAGGACGTTGCAGGGTGAAAAATATGAAAAAATTTGGGGGTTATCAAGGACAAGAAATCTACACTGTATTGTAATTTGTATTGTAATGTATTTACAAGTGTACATTTGTTGTTGATCACAATGTTTTATTTATGTTTATGTATCCAGCCTACTGCAAGTAGTTACTGGCAAAAGTAAACCACCTATCATATCACACATATGAACATTGCAATGGATAAACAAGACTAGATATTCATCATTAGAGAAATTTAATGATTTCTTGAAAACATTTTTTTTTTATATCTTATAACTTTTGTTAAAATCTGAGAGCACACACGTTAATAACAAAGCTTATCGCATTCAGGCAAGTTACATTAAATTCAAGGTATGAAATACATGTACTTTGGGGGACTTTCCACTAGAAACAGTACAAAGCATACAGATGGGGGATGAGTTGTACAATCATCAAATACAGAGAAAAAAAAAATTAAAATGTTTGAAAAGAACTCCTCGAAACAGACTGCTGCCAGCTGTCTGGGGCGGATCAAGCTTGTTTTCTATTCTTGGTACTTAGAACAGTAGTCGAGTACATTTTATTCTAAGGCACTTAATTGCCGGCTTAAAACGAAACTCAAATTTCCCTGCATGTCTGTCCCATTGAAGACACCGTTAAAAAAAAATCGCACCGAAATAAAAAAAAATCGCCAAAAATTCAAAACGCGAGTGATTACGAACCAGAACGCGACGCGAGTGATTATAAACTGCCGCTCCACCTACCCGAACTTCGAGACTGAACTCTATCTGATATTCCGAGTGACAAAGGTGGGATTTAATGGGGGGGGAAATATAAAATTTATGCAACATCACTATCTTTAAAAACAATTAAAACTAATATTCTTACTTTTCACCAAGTTTCACTTCTTTTCCATGCTTCTATCAGTCTAAAAATGAGTGATTTAGAGCCAACATGAAGTTCCTCACACAAATAACTAATTCGCTAGTATTATCGCACGTGCATGCAATGTTTTGAAATCGGCAGCAAATTATTTATACGTGTGAGGAACTTCATGTTGGCTCTAAATCACCCATTTTTAGACTGATAGAAGCATGGAAAAGAAGTGAAACTTGGTGTAAAGTAAGAATATTAAATTTAATTGTTTTTAAAGATCGTGATGTTGCATGAATTTTATATTCCCCCCCCCCCATAAAATCCCACCTTTGTCACTCGGAATATCAGATAGAGTTCACGGTCTCGAAGTTCGGGTAGGTGGAGCGTAGTGTAGCGGTAGTGGTAGTGAAGTGGAGTGGAGCCTGCACGAACTTCGCTCGAGGTAGTCTACCGTTAACCTCCCTTTTTATGACTTTCCTTGGCCTGGCCTGGGATAAAGTGAAAATTTTGCTGTGTCGACTTTTGTCTTTGGAGGATAAAAAAAAATATATTTATTTTTTTTTTCTATTTGGGGGGGGGGGGGGGGGGGGTTCTCCAGACTCCGTATATCTCGCCAGACAAGAAAAAAAAACAAAGGTATAGGGGGTCTACATGTATTGGGCTACTTTTCAGAATCTATTGGCCACATCTGCCACATTCTTGGGGAAGTTTTAACATTGAATAGGATGTTGCCCGCCCAGGGCTCTTTTTTTAATATTCTTACGGGCAGATTGCACAAGAGGTTCTTAGCAAGGACAGTCTATTTGTGTCGTTGATTTGTAATGATGTGCCGTATGAGTCACATTTTTAATATCCATCTCATATAAATATAAAAAGATATACATGTAAATACATTTATTTTTTTGATTCAATATGTAGATCTACTATGCCGGGGGGGGGGTACTTAGATTTGGTTTGGACAAAGGTGTACGGCTGTAAGTTCGAAACCCGTACCCATATTTACAGGTCATTTTGGCTAAAAAGGTACCCATTATTAGGGATTCATTACAGGGGCGGATCCAGGATTTCCAAAAGGGGGGGGGGCACATTTTCGCCTGGAAAAACTTGACAAGCAAAAAAAAAAAAAAAAAGGTTATCGCCAAAAATGTAAGGTCATTTTGTATTTGCACCTAAGACATTGGAGTAGAATATGGACCCATATTTAAGGACATTATCTAAAAATTGGGCCATGCTTAGGGATTTTCCAGCATAAAACCATACGCCATGTTTAGGGATTTCTTCAAAAAAGGCGACACATTCCTGCGGCATATCCCCATATGCCTTATCTCGTGAGTACCCCCCCCCCCCCGGGCTACTATGTAGCTGACTCTTGATTTTTATGCAAGCACATGAGGTGCTATATAGATGACATATTTTTTTTTCACTTTAAATTGTTAAATGAATGATTACAATGCTTTTCCAGGTGCTTTCAGTAAAAGGGTGTCTCATATGGTGCATCATTATTAATATTGAATGCATAATCATGATTTTTTTTTTACATCCTTTTACATCAAGCACAATACTCGGGGGGGGGGGGGCATATGGCATATGGTCCCCCTTGACATTTTTCAGAATAAATCTGCCACTCAAATTTTTATTCCCGCACCGCTGACTGACGTTTTACTTTCACACAACTTTTGATACTAAATTTGCCATTCCCAGGTACAGGGTCAGGAAATTTTGCAACATTATGTTTGTTTAAGTACATGTCAGACAAAAACATGATTACATGTAAAAAGTCAATATTCATAACTGGGTAATTTTTTTTTATTGACAATAGTAATTTAATGTCACTGATGAACTTTGTCTTGAAAATAACAATTAAAAAAAAAATTACGAAGTTAATAAAAAATATTTAAAAAAAAACATGAATTGAAAGGAATTGATTTTGATACCAGATTTTTTAAAGTAAATTTGTTAGGATTGCTCTAGAAAGGAATATGTACACCAAAGTTTGGCATTCTATTACGAGCTTTTTTAGTAAATTAAAGCAAAAGGTATGGTTTCATAATTTTCTTAATTGCGCCGCCCATGGCTGAGGAACCATAGTGCCCCTCCCCAGGCCAGAAGTGACTTTAATCAAAACACCCTTGGACTACTATAATGATTAACACACTGGCAACTGAGCTTGTATATTAATTTCATGAATATGTTTTATCTCTTTGCTTTTTGCTTTTAATTGCTTACTACAGTTATGACAAAGAAGTCTGGAACCTCAGAACCACCATAACTGTGTCTGCTACAATGTGTGTTCTTGCAACCAGCTGATTGATTCATTTTATCAACTCTTGAATGGTAGGTTACATGTAAACTGTATTATTAATAATTCACCATGATCGTAATGCGGATGGGGGTGAAATCTGTACACATTGACCCAAGGATAATGCAAAATGAAAAAGACTAACACAAATCTCTATCTTGACTGGACTTCTCAGCAATGAAGACATCGTATTGATGGGGGGAGGGGAGGGGGTGGTTGTGCTCATCCAAGGTGTACTGTATGAAAGTGTGTATTTTGCTTTCATTGATTTAATTTATTGCATATTTTAATTTCCATGATTCTTTTATTTGGGGAAAAACAATCAGTTCACACTTTTTTAGATTACATCATGGCAAATTGCCAATTACTATGGTCTCAGGAGTAAGCCACTATCCCTCTATCATATCATCATTTGGGTGCAAACAACGCCCTTACCAGCAGACATAGGGGCATTTCTGCACCGATGGGTGCACAAAAATGTTTTGCTAAGGGCGTTCTTGCACTGAAAGGACAAAATTTGAACTAACCCAAGCTATGTATAGTTATGGGCTTGCATTATTTCCCATATTATTATTTTTTTATGAACAGGTTGATTATCAGAACTGAATTCAGAGCTGCTCCTGTCTGTAGTAACATCATTATAAGAGTGGACTCCAGAATGAGGGCGTTGCTTGTTTAAAAACTTCACTCCATGGAGCTCTCCAAATTTATCTCAAATTAGACTGCTTCTGGAAACCAGATTTGTTCCTTCAAGCAGAGACGATTGTGGCTTTCCTGACTGGACTTCTATGGATTCTTCATGCCAACCTTAAGGACTGTGGTCTTCTGCATGATACACATCAATTTCAAACAAGACATTCTGTGGTGAAACACTTGACGTAGATGATATGAAATTTTATTTCATATAACAATCTCAGAAGTAATTCCTCGGGAGCAAGAAACATTGAAAAATGAAAATAAAAGGTCCATCAATAATGAATGTCTTGAGCAGTGTTCTTTTTTGTGCACAGATCAATGGATCTTTTCAAGTCCAAGCAGGGATGTAGTCAATGCTGACCTCGAGGCAACATTTTGCTGGCCTTGGTCCGAGTCACTGTACAGAATCTATGGGAAGTTCTCTCAAGCTGCCTCATGACTCGGAAGAATCAGCCTCGACCTCATCCCTGTATGCAAGTGTGATATATATCTACGATGCAATCTCATGATTAAAGAGAGAGAAACAAGAGAGCTTCAGATTTTGAAGTGTAGCAATCTCCTGAAATGTATGTTTTATTTGAAAATCAAACTAAAATAACTTAATTGGGCATGTTATTCATTATGATATGTATGAATGAAAGCATTTAAGCAATTTAGTGCTCTTGCAAAACATATTCTGAGTTGTATTTACTGCAAACGCTCAGAAATATTGATAAGCATTTGCCAGTGCATGAAGTGTTTTTAATAAAGAGTGGCTTTTCTGCCTATGGAGAGTTATTATTTCTTCAACATTTCTTCATACAAATTATTTCAGAAATCACAATTTGAATATTCCATGACCTCTGATAACAAGAGCAGAATATTTATGGTTATTGACACACTTTAAAATGATATTAGGAGAGAATGTACTGAAATTGTTTGAAAATAATGGCATAATTGCTGAAGAGGCCTATAAAGATTGAAAATAACATTATTTCAAGTTTTTCTTGAAAAAAACCCATGGAAAATTGAAAATGGCATAATTTACACAAGTTTTCAAAACAAAATACAAAAAAAAAATATTTTGCAGAATTTTTAGTACACAAGCCTATGGACAATCAATTGAACGTAAATCGAACGCAAATTTTGCGCATCCTCCAAAATCTTACATAAGTTACGTTCGATTTGCAATCAATTGCAAAGCTTGCGCTTGATCTACGTTCAATTGATCAAACGCAACTTCTTCTTGCAACAGGATTGAACGTAACTTGCGTTCAATTGCAGATTTGCGTTTAATCGGAGGACTTACGCTCAATTTTGGGAGTTGCGTTCGATTTGCGTTCAATCGCAAGTTTCTTGCAACACCCCATTGGACTACTATTATGATTAACACACTGGCAACTGAGCTTAACTTGTATATTAATTTCATGAATATGTTTTATCTCTTTGCTTTTTGCTTTTAATTGCTTACTACAGTTATGACAAAGAAGTCTGGAACCTCAGAACCACCATAACTGTGTCTGCTACAATGTGTGTTCTTGCAACCAGCTGATTGATTCATTTTATCAACTCTTGAATGGTAGGTTACATGTAAACTGTATTATTATTAATAATTCACCATGATCGTAATGGGGATGAGGGTGAAATCTGTACACATTGACCCAAGGATAATGCAAAATGAAAAAGGCTAACACAAATCTTTATCTTGACTGGACTTCTCAGCAATGAAGACATCCCATTGATGGGGGGAGGGGAGGGGGTGGTTGTGCTCATCCAAGGTGTACTGTATGAAAGTGTGTATTTTGCTTTCATTGATTTAATTTATTGCATATTTTAATTTCCATGATTCTTTTATTTGGGGAAAAACAATCAGTTCACACTTTTTTAGATTACTTCATGGCAAATTGCCAATTACTATGGTCTCAGGAGTAAGCCACTATCCCTCTATCATATCATCATTTGGGTGCAAACAACGCCCTTACCAGCAGACATAGGGGCATTTCTGCACCGATGGGTGCACACAAATGTTTTGCTAAGGGCGTTCTTGCACTGAAAGGACAAAATTTGAACTAACCCAAGCTATGTATAGTTATGGGCTTGCATTATTTCCCATATTATTATTTTTTTATGAACAGGTTGATTATCAGAACTGAATTCAGAGCTGCTCCTGTCTGTAGCAGGGGCCGCGGAACCGGGGGGGGGGGGCTGGGGGGCTTCAACCCCCCCACCCCCCACTTTTTTCCAAAACCGTGTACAAAAACATAAAAATGACCATATGATTGTGATTTTTAGCATGGTCAGCCCCCCCCCCCCCCCACTTTTGGCTCAGCCCCCCCACTTTGAAAACCGTTCCGCGGCCCCTGTGTAGTAACATCATTATAAGAGTGGACTACAGAATGAGGGCGTTGCTTGTTTAAAAACTTCACTCCATGGAGCTCTCCAAATTCATCTCAAATTAGACTGCTTCTGGAAACCAGATTTGTTCCTTCAAGCAGAGACGCTTGTGGCTTTCTTGACTGGACTTCTATGGATTCTTCATGCCAACCTTAAGAACTGTGGTCTTCTGCATGATACACATCAATTTCAAACAAGACATTCTGTGGTGAAACACTTGATGTAGATGATATGAAATTTAACTGAATATAACTGAATCTCAGAAGTAATTCCTCGGGAGCAAGAAACATTGAAAAATGAAAATAAAAGGTCCATCAATAATGAATGTCTTGAGCAGTGTTCTTTTTTGTGCACAGATCAATGGATCTTTTCAAGTCCAAGCAGGGATGTAGTCAATGCTGACCTCGAGGCAACATTTTGCTGGCCTTGGTCCGAGTCACTGTACAGAATCTATGGGAAGTTCTCTCAAGCTGCCTCATGACTCGGAAGAATCAGCCTCGACCTCATCTCTGTATGCAAGTGTGATATATATCTACGATGCAATCTCATGATTAAAGAGAGAGAAACAAGAGAGCTTCAGATTTTGAAGTGTAGCAATCTCCTGAAATGCATGTTTTATTTGAAAATCAAACTAAAATAACTTAATTGGGCATGTTATTCATTATGATATGTATGAATGAAAGCATTTAAGCAATTTAGTGCTCTTGCAAAACATATTCTGAGTTGTATTTACTGCAAACGCTCAGAAATATTGATAAGCATTTGCCAGTGCATGAAGTGTTTTAATAAAGAGTGGCTTTTGTGCCTATGGAGAGTTATTATTTTTTCAACATTTCTTCATACAAATTATTTCAGAAATCACAATTTGAATATTCCATGACCTCTGATAACAAGAGCAGAATATTTTTGGTGATTGACACACTTTAAAATGATATTAGGAGAGAATGTACTGAAATTGTGTGAAAATAATGGCATGATTGCTGAAGAGGCCTATAAAGATTGAAAATAACATTATTTCAAGTTTTTCTTGAAAAAAAAACCCATGGAAAATTGAAAATGGCATAATTTTCAAAACAAAATACAAAAAAAAAAAATTTTTGCAGAATTTTTTAATAGTACACAAGCCTATGGACAATCAATTGAACGTAAATCGAACGCAAATTTTGCGCATCCTCCAAAATCTTACATAAGTTACGTTCGATTTGCAATCAATTGCAAAGCTTGCGCTTGATCTACGTTTAATTGATCAAACGCAACTTCTTCTTGCAACAGGATTGAACGTAACTTGCGTTCAATTGCAGATTTGCGTTTAATCGGAGGACTTACGCTCAATTTTGGGAGTTGCGTTCGATTTGCGTTCAACCGCAAGTTTCTTGCAACACCCCATTAGAACAGCAAATTGCTGTGAATAACTGATGTTTTGCGGAAGAATTTGGAGGAAAAAAGAGAACTCCTTAAGAAGTTATCTGACTTTGGCCTTGATGGTCTCAAAGTAAGGTCACGCGGGGCCTGGAGTGAAAAAGGGGGAAAGAATTTTGCATTTTTGAACAACTTGTGTTATCAAACAAACGTAAATCTGAGATTCATAAATTAATAGGTGAAGATAATCAGATACATAGCGACAAAGATGAAATTCTAAGAATCATCAAATTATTCTACAGTTCCTTATATTCTTGTAAGAGTTTGCAATGATGTTGAAAATTTACTGAAAAAATCCCTTTCATCCAAGGTATTACTTAATTATCAGAAGACAATAAAAAATAGATGTGAAGGTAAATTAAGCAAAAGTGAATGTTTTGAGGCTTTGAAAAGCATGCAACTTAATGAATCCCCAAACAGAATTCTACTCCACGTTTTGGTGTGTAATTGATGACCTATTGGTTGATTGTTTAAATGAAACTTTTGAAAAAGGTGAGTTGTCTGCATCACAGAAATGGAGAAATCACTCTAATTGAAAAAGTAGGTAATTAAAAAACTATAGTTCTTGCCAAAAGAATTAAAGAGATTCTCCCCGAAATTATACAGGTTGACCAGGTTTATGGATACATTAATAATCGAAATATAGGCGAAGCAGTTCGTCTTTATATTGATGATATTTTGTTTCAGGCTTTGAATAACAATATAAAAAGATCTTTATTAGCGGTGGATTTTGAAAAAGCATTTGACTCTGTATCGCATGAGTTTATACGAAATGTATTAGAAATGTTTGGATTTGGTGTATCTTTTAGACAGTGGATCAAAACTTTGTATAGTGGAGCATGTAGTTGTGTTATGAATGGTGGCTTCACAACTGGTTATTTTGATAAACAGAGGGAAGTAAGACAGGGAGATCCCATCTCGCCTTACATTTTTATTTTATATATTGAATTACTTGCAAATGTTATAACAAATTATACAGGGGTTAGGGGTATTTTATTGGCTCAGAATGAAGTTAAACAAGTGCTGTATGCTGATGATGTGTCGATTTTTGTACGAGATGAACGGTCCTTAGAAAGACTTGAATTACTTTTTGATGTTTTTGGTAAATTAAGTGGTCTCATATTAAACAAGGATAAAAGAAATGTAATGAGATTAGGAATTAACCAGTACAAACCAGGACTCTGTCCCAAAAGGATGGAGTATGGTTAAAGAAGTGAAGATTTTGGGAATATATTTTACCATGGATGTGAAGGTCAAAGAAGAAATGAACTACAAAGAAATATTAAGCAAAATAAAATAGCTATTGAGTTTGTGGAAGCAAAGAGATTTGACCATATTAGGGAAAATTCATCTTCTAAAAACGTATGCACTTTCAAAACTGATTTATGTCTCATCTTTGATTGTGGCCCCGAAGTGGGTTTATGTGGAAATAGAAAGAATCACATTCTAATTCATTTGGAATGGACAAGATAAAATAAAAAAAGAAGCACAATGTATCAAAACTATGAAAATGGAGGTTTACGAATAACAAATTTTTATTTAAGTACAACGTGTAATGTGGATGAAAAGATTAACATATTGTAACAATCAGATGAAATGGAAAACGCTGTTCAATAGTTTATGTAAATCAATTGGTGGTGATCATTTTTCAATGTAATTATAATACCGCCAAGATCAGAGCAAAGTTACCAACATTCTATCTTGAAATGTTAAGAGTTTGGCAATGAATGGAAGAATGTAGGACAAAGGAGAAGGATTGTGTTTCAAACACTATAAAATTTAATAACAAACATGTATTTATTGATAGCAAAATGGTATTTGATATAAAACTCTATACTCATAACATATTTAAACTTATTTATTTGATTGATGGAAACGGCCACTTAAGGCCAGTATCTTACTTTTCAAACCGCGGTTTGGACTCTAATGATATTTTAAAAATATCATGGTATTATGATGCTCTGCCAATTGGATGGTAACGTTCATTCAGGATTAATCCATTACAAAGTAATCAGTCCCATGACGACCATATCTCTTTACAACAGTACTATTGGGAAAAATGTATCTCTAGACAAGATTAGTTCAAAACAAATATATATATATATATTATTAACGGTTTAAAAAAGACGGATGACATGCATAAATCAATCGTATTTTTTCAAGTTTAAACGTAAATCAAATTCGGCATATTTTCATGAGACCGCGTTTTTCTACAGTGCATTGTAAATTTAGGAAATTTCAGTTTAAACAGCTGCACGGGGTTATTTACACAAATGATAAACTTCATACAATAGGTTATATTTCATCTAACAAATGTTCGTTTTGTTACCAAGAAGTTGAAACTCTTGATCACTTATTTAAAAGTTGCCCGAATGTTCAAGCACTTTGGAAAAATATTGGACATAAATTAAGGTTAAAAGAATTGGAGAATCTCTCCATGGAATACACTTTGTTAGGGACTCAAGTTCAAATAGGATAAAATGTTTAAATACAGTAATTTTAATAGTTAAAAAAAAGATATTTATTCTGCAAGGCAGGAAGCTGTTTTGCCAGCTGTTGGAATCATAATAAAACATTGTAGAAAATATAAGGTAGAGGAATATAGGATTGCACAAGAGAGGAATACCTTGGCAATTCATCTCCAGAAATGGGAACAGGTTGATTTAGAGTAACGAATGGATGCGTATATTTCATTTTTATTATTACTTTTTTTCTTTTCCAAGTATGTACATGTATTAAACAATGTTTTGTCATATTAGTCTTATGTTATGTAATTTTCAGTAAGTGTGATCAAAATAATGTTACCTTCAATAATTATTTGCAATATTTATTTCGTCTTGTAATGTTTTGTAATACATGTATGATATGTTTGATTATGAATATATTGAAATTAAAAAAATTGTTTCAAAACAAAAAACTATACAGGTTCAACACGAATGTCATGGAAGAAGAGGATGACATTCCGTCACCGTTGTTGGTCGCCGTCGTCGTCGTAGTAGTAGTCGTCATAGCCATGTAGTAGTTAATGTAGTTATATTTACATTTATTATTGTTATTGCTATTTTTATTATTATCATATTTTTATCATGATGATTAGTAGTAGTAGTAGTATACTATATCATTAGCATATCATTTTGAAACTTTTATAAGATTGTTAATCATAATTTGCATAGTTTGTTATCAATATTATTTTCATTACTATTATTATTGTAACTATTATTACTATTATTATCATTATTATTATTGATAGCGTCATTGTTATGAACAGTAGTAGTAGTAGTAGCAGTAGTAGTAGTAGTGGTAGTAGTAGTAGTAGTAGTAGTAGTAGTTATAGTATTATTAACCATTTAAGTATTATATTTTTTGTTCTTCTCATTCGGTCTTCTTCTTCATCTTTTTCTTCTTCTTATCATCATCACTAGTATCAATATTACATTATTATTATTAGTGAGTAGTATATAGTAGTAGTAGTAGTAGTAGTAGTAGTAGTAGTAGTAGTAGTTGTTGTTGTAGTAGTATCGGTGGTAGTAGGAGTAGTAGCTAGAACTAGTATATTTTAATTCATCGTTTAGAATCATTTTGAAACAATTATGAGTGGAAACAACTGGACTTCTAGATGATGTAGATTCTCCTTCGTTTTGTATTATTTTCTTGTCTTATAATTATTATTACCGCTAACTAAATTAATTTTGGCTATTGCCCGAATTCTAGGTTTTTCACCTCCTTGTGTATGACGCCACTGTAAAACATGTTCGTATATATAATTTGTACGACTGCTCTCTAGCTAGCTCTGTACATGAACATGATGAAGGGTATACGTAGCCACTGAACAGTGGCTGTAGTTTGCATGCGGTGGTGGGCCGTGGGTATGGGCGGCCATAAGGGCCAAAATTAACGTCATCTTAAACAAGCAAAACACAGTAAAAACAGACAAAGGACATAAACAAACAAACAAAACTTCGTACGGTGAAAGGTCTATGTCAAACAAACAAAGGACGATCACAAACGAACAAAGGACGATTACAAACGAACAAAGGACGATCACAAACGAATAAAGGACGATTACAAACGAACAAAGGACGATCACAGATAAACAAAGGACAATTAAAAACAAACAAAGGATACTTGCAAACAAACAAACAAACAAACAAAGGATGATTAAAAACAAACAAAGGACGACCAAAAACAAACGAGAAACAAGTTAAAACAAAGGACGATTGGGCCGGGCAATCAAAGCACAATCACAAAGAATTTATCAATACTGATTCCAAATAAAGAAAGGATGTTTCGAAAATCGTATAAGGATGATGAGAAATGAACAAAGGACGTTTAGAAAAGGACGAAGGACGATCAGAAAAGAACTGGACATAATAGGACAGTAGAGGGTGTCCTACTCGACACCATACAGCTTATATAGCGCTAGCTGCAGATATGAGCGCTGTATTTCTGTTAAGTGTTTTCGATTGTTAATGCCAATGAAGCCAATCCAGTGGAATAAAAATGAGAATCGAGCTTAGTCTTTTCTCCAGACCCAGTTAATTAAAACTGGTGGAATATATGTCTTTGTTGTTGTTTTAACTTATGCGGTGCTTATTGTGAATATATGCCCTAAGAGTAAATTGAGAATCAAAGGTAGTCTTTTCTCCAGACCCGGCTTCTTATAACTAAAAACTAAAACCTTATTCATATAGCACAAAAGTGCAAAGTCTTTTTTCCAGACCCAGTTAATTCAAAGATTATAATATAAGTCCAAAGTCTTTTTTCAGACCCGGTTGTTTCAAAAATTATAATATAAGTCCAAAGTTATTTTTCCAGACCCGGTTGTTTCAAAAGTTATAATATAAGTCCAAAGTCTTTTTTTCCAGATCCGGTTGTTTCAAAAATTATAATTTAATTCCAAAGTCTTTTTTTTTCCAGACCCGGTTATTAAAAAATTATAGGTCCAAACTAAGATACCATAATGATAATCCAGTGGAATAAAAATGAAAATCGAGCTTAGTCTTTTCTCCAAACCCTTTATTCAAAAATTATAAATAACAATACAACAACAACAAAACAGTATAGAGACCCCATAATCGTATTAATGGTGGATAACATGGACATATAGCGTAGCCTTTCAGCCAATTATTTTTTTTTCTCAAAATAACACATTTATAGTATTAATTAAAAAAAATCAAAATCTAAGACCAAACAATCCTTCAACCTAAGAACCTGTTTTAAAAAGAGGTGTAGAGCGTTGTCTTTATTCCAGACCTAATCATTAAAAAAAATACAAAAAAACTTCTAATGTAAGACCCTATCATATTCTTTTTCTTGTGGAATAACACGGGTTTTAAAACGTACTCTTTCCTCTAGACCCGGTTATTTAAAAGAATGAATCTAAAAAAATTCAAATCTAAGACCAATCTTCAAAAGTAACACCCAGTAAAAAAAAAATGTTTTTACCCCACACCCATTTTTTTTTTAAAATAATACTGAGATCCCTTCAAAACATTGTAATA
Organism: Lytechinus pictus; assembly: GCF_037042905.1. Lineage (NCBI taxonomy): Eukaryota > Metazoa > Echinodermata > Echinoidea > Temnopleuroida > Toxopneustidae > Lytechinus > Lytechinus pictus. Next base: position 12,423,967 of record NC_087261.1, on the reverse strand, counting down.
ATGCATGGGTAAAGCAAACATCCTTTCTCCAGACTCGGTTATTATTTGAAAAAAAAAATAGTTTTTACAAATATTCTAAAACGAATACCCAATAATCTCATTACCGTGGAATAACATGAAGATCGACTGTAGACTTTCCTCCAGACACAGTTATTTCAAGAATAAAAAAGCAATAAAACCCAACCCCAACAACGAATCTAAAGGCGACCGCACACCTTACGACTGGTCTGCGACCCGATTTTAGAATAAAATGTAGTGGAATTTGATGCTAATACTGAGACTTGGAATATCTTACTCTGTAATGTTCTAAATCATCTTACGAATACCTATGATCAAATTTGTGACTATATTATCATTCTTCTTAGAATAAAAGCGAATTTAATATCTAGTCGTAATGACGTCATAGCAGTCGTACGATTGGCTACGATTTGAAACTAATTTGGACTTTACTCCAAAACAAGGGCTTGTAATCTTTCAAAATGGCTATAATATTAATATTTCAATTAATTTTAACCTCAAATAAAATTACATGTTCCATTCACATCTTCAGAAAATGAGCAAAAAGCGATTTTTTCCAAAATCGGGTCGCAGACCAGTCGTAAGGTGTGCGGTCGCCTTTAGAACCAACAATCATCCAAATTAAGACCATGTAGAAAAGCACATGTTAAGAACGTTGTCTTTATCGAGACCCAGTCATTTAAAAAATAATTTAAACAATCTTAAAAACATTAGTATTTGTCATATTCTTATTCCTGTGGAATAACATGAGTATTATTGTTAGTCTTTTGTCTAGACCCGGTTATTTAAAAGATAAACAAAAAATGAAAAAAAATCAAAGCTAAGATCAATCTTTAAAATTAAACCCAGTTAAAATGGTTGGGTTTAGAGTGTTGTCTTTACCCCACACCCAGTTCTCTTAAAAATACAAATTACGCGAAACAATTAATCTTAAAACTTGGACCCCAGCATCTTCCAAACTACAAAAACCCTGTGATAACGTGTACCACAAAAAGCGAAAAAATAATGATAGGCGTAATTATTCATATTTGAAGGAAACGTGCTTTATAACCCAAGATAATTCAACATCGTTATTCTACATCAAGGATAATCTGGGTCTTTATCAATATTGTCTGTTTGTTCTTTTTGTTTCCTATAATTTCCTTCTTTGAAATAACTGGGTCTGGTGGAAAGATTACACCATATTTCCATGTCATTCAACATGAATAAGATTGTGGGCCTTTGTTTTACTATTAATATATATCTTTTTCATGATTTGTTGTTTTTAAATAACTGGGTCTTGAAGAAAGACTACGCTATATTTTCAAGTTATTCAACATCAATGAGATTGTTGGGTCTTTGTTAATACTGTTCTTTATGATTTTCTATTTTAAAATATCGGGGCTGAAACAAAGACTACACCATATTTCGATGCTATTCAATGTTGAAAAGATTGCGGTGTCTGTTCTTGGTTGTTGTTGTTTTGATTTTGAATGAATTTTTTTTAAACTGGGTCTGGTGGAAAGTTTATGCTATATTTACATTTTGTTCAACATTAATAAGATCGTATATTATAATTTTTAACCGGGTCTGGAAAAACGACTTTGCACTTTTGTTATAATTTTTTAAACAACCGGGTCTCGAAAAAAAACTTTGGACTTGTATTATATTTTTTGAAATAAACGGGTCGACTTATATTATAAGTTTGGAATTAACAGGGTCTGGAAAAATATACTTTGGACTTATATTATAATTTTTGAATTAACCGGGTCTGGAAAAAAGACTTTGGACTTGTATTATATTTTTTGAACAACCGGGTCTGGAAAAAAGACTTTTAACTTTTGTGCCATATGAACGCATTACTATAGGGTTTTTAGTTTTTAGTTTTAAGTAACTGGATCTGGAGAAAAGACTACGCTTGATTCTCAATTTACTTTTAGCGCATATATTCACAATAAGCACCGTATAAGTTAAAACAACAACAAAGACATTTATTCTACCAGTTTTAATTATCCGGGTCTGGAAAAAAGACTTTGGACTTATATTGTCATCTATATCTCTGCCATCTTGTAAAGCTGAAATAAGTCTGGCAGTACGTTTTCTATAATGTTGCTTGTGATGATGGCCTCCATTGGCATTAACAATCGAAAACACTTAACAGAATACAGCGCTCATATCTGCAGCTAGCGCTTATCGTGTAGGACACCCTCTACTGTCCTAATATGTCCAGTTCTTTTCTGATCGTCCTTTGTCCTTTTCTCAACGTCCTTTGTTCATTTCTCATCATCCTTATTCGATGTTTCGAAACATCCTTTCTTTATTTGGAATCGGTATATTCTTTGTTGCCCGGCCCAATCGTCGTTTTTTTCAAACTTGTTTCTCGTTTCTTTTTGGTCGTCCTTTGTTTGTTTTTAATCATCATTTTTTTGTTTGTTTGCAAGTATCGGTTGTTTGTTTTTAATTGTCCTTTGTTTGTCTGTGATCGTCCTTTGTTCGTTTGTAATCGTCCTTTGTTCGTTTGTAATCGTCCTTTGTTCGTTTGTGATCGTCCTTTGTTCGTTTGTAATCGTCCTTTGTTCGTTTGTGATCGTCCTTTGTTTGTTTGACATAGACCTTTCACCATACGAAGTTTTTGTTTGTTTGTTTATGTCCTTTGTAAGTTTTTACTGTGTTTTATTTGTTTAAGATGACGTTAATTTTGGCCCTTATGGCCGCCCATACAACATGGCCAAAGTTTGTTGATCCTAAATGACCTTTGACCTTAATCATGTGACGTGAAACTCAGGCAGGATATTTAGTGATACAGTAGCTTTGTACACAATTAGTCGTCCATGGATAATGATTCAATTTATTATACATCAATTTATTCCATCAATTTTACTTGCTAGAACTTACAAAGATAATCAAATTAACAATAGATAGTGAACTTCAATGATAAAATCTTAAACTACTTATTCAATCACTTACTGTCTGTATTGTGCATTAAACATTAATGAAATATTATTGGAAAATGTACATATCATGAGAGGTTACGTCCATTTTTTTAATGGATACTGACGGTTATGCAAGTTTGTTTTTATCTCTCTCTCTCTCTCTTTTATTCGGGACAACCAGTTATTGACCTGAATGCGTTTGACTTGGTCTTAAAGAAATACCTTTTGGACTTCCTTGAGGGCATAGAGCAAAAAGATGGGGACTACATCAGGGCCCCGTTTCATAAAGGACTTGAAACTGTTGTAACTTTGCCGCTATGACAATTTACCATGGAACCCTTGATTCTGATTGGCTGCTGAGCCCTGTTACCATGGTAGTTGCCATAATGGCAAAGTTACAACAGTTGCAAGTCCTTTATGAAACGGGCCCCTGGTGGCCGTTTCATAAAACAGTTGAATGACAGGTGATCCTTTCTTGAGGTAAATGTTATTCACCATTAAAAATGTTTAATGGTGATTATTTTGCGCGTAAAAATAGTTCACCAGTCGTAAGCCGCTCAGCTTATGAAACACGCCCACCCGGTAACCTCTGGTATTATTTGAACACATTAAGAAAAATCAGACAAACAAAACACTGACAATTTGATCAAATCTGACAAGGAATAACAAAGTTATGGCATTTTAAAGATATGCATTATTCCGGTGAAAGCGTTCTGGGCATGTCTTTATGAATATTCATTCAAATTTTTCGTACAAGACCCAAAAAATATTGGAATGACAAATGATTAGGTGCATAGCCTAAGTTTCTTTCAAAGTACAAAGCCACTAAGAAACTTAACAAGTGATAGAACTTCATAAAAGATAAGAAATTGTAATATTGAAAAGGATTATTTGAATCAGAGTAAGATCAGATACTCACTACAGAGTTAAAGGGTTTTTTTTATAATAAAATGTAGGAATTTTTAGGACAGCACAATATTCTTTGTTTCAAATTTCTCCCCAAAGAAATTCACAACTTTCAAAATGGTTGGTAGTAGTTTTACATGCGAAATTTCAAATTGTACGTGTGTGAGTATGCAAAAGGCGGCGTCATGATTTCTTGGTCGGGGGCGAGGGACGACCAATTTTGTCTCAATTGAATAATAGGGGTAATCCAAAGTAACAGTACACGATCTTTGTCTGACTACTTGATAGTACTTAGTCTTTATTCTTTCTTTTCCTCTTTAATTTTTTAGCATGTTCTCCTCTATTATTTAATTCATTAATTTAACGAGCAAAGGGAGACGATATGGCTAAGCCAGAGTCTCAAATTATATGACGTCATGAGAAAATTGCAACGTCACGCAACTTTGTCGCGAACGTAACAGCTGCTCCGCGGTAAAAAAGTCTATGCGTTTTATGTGTTAAAGCAAAAATCGCGTATCAAGATGGAGGCTGAGAAAAAAGCTAAGGCAAATTTCACTGAAGGCATAGAAGGAGAGAAAGTTACGCTAATAGCAGAAATAGGAGACTCACGCTTAATTCACGTTTCAGGATAAAGAAAACTGTCTTGAAGTTAGGGCAAAAATCTTAGCCATGTTGTATTTATGGAATACAGACTCTGCAGTTTTATGAAAAGTTGCTTATAGCCATTCATCCTATATCAGTATATCTGTCTCGGTCGCGCAAAATTATTAGCCAATTCTTTATGGAATACGCGTTTTGGCTAAGAATTTTGGCTTAGACAGAAAATAAGACAAAATGATTAGATTTTTTACTTAAGCATGCTTATTTCGTTTATAGAATACGGGCCCTGGTATACATGTGTGTCTTTCCTATAACGCTGTCTTCTTAAAGCCATGCGCAATGCAACGGGTTTGCAAAAGTTGGGATGAGATTAACATGCTTTATCCGCGGTAATGTTACCGCACATTTTGGTAAATTGCATATTTGGTATTCACTTGTATAATTTCTTGGTAGCTTTGTTTTTTGAAAGACTAGGAAAACAATTGACCGGCTAAAGCTATTAGCTAGCTTACGCACCACTAACCTGGTCGTTTAACTTTGGACCTCACGGCTGCCCATAAAAATTACCCGAAACTCACGCGCAACTATACAAGGCCTTTTATAACAAGACATTATTTGTGACTATTGTGAGGAAAAGTGATATTCAAGGAATATGAATATTGAAAAGCAAAAAGGAAAATGAACAGCATTAAACTTAACTGGATAAAATGTACACATGATTCAACGTTGCTCTGTGAATGTTAGAAAAATATGCGAGTTACTTACAATAAGTATATAGTAATTAAATCCATGAAACAGTAAATTCAGTAAACGAACTATCAATAAACATAATAAACATAAAGTATTGATTAATTTCAAGGAAAATCATTTTAAAATGATAAAATGTGAACATTTTAAGCGCAGTGCATAATCAAAACCAGAAGCATCATTTGGTATAGCATTTAGTAAACCAGATTGGTTTAATCTTTTATACAGTTCAATTTACAAGTTAGCATAAATTATATGTATAGATTCGATCGGTGCCTCCCAATAAATAAAACAGCGCGAATGTTTTGCAATAACGTAGGCAAAAAAACCACAGAATTTTCACTTGAGTAATTGTTTATTGTTGCTCTTTTGCTTCAACAAAGAAGTCAAACATGAACTATTTTACAACATCCTAAGCTAAAACAATATTAAACACACACACATTCAAATTTACCAAAACACATCTACAGGTATAATCTTCTTGCTATTAATGAATATTCATGTACTGCATGAATGAGGCGTTTTTTACAAAAAGGTATGTTTTACGATAACCGTTTTCCCCCATTTACTGTGCACTATCCTAATGAGTGCCAAACTTGCGCGAAAAGAAATTAATAATTTCTCCCGTCAAAATTAGCTATTCATATCTAATGCATGAGTGTAGACATGGTAGACCACAGTTTACACCAGAGTTCATCCGGGCTATAAGGTCTCGAACCTGAGTAGACCTAACCTATTTATTTATTTATTTATTTTATTTATTTATTTATTTATTCATTTCCTTTTTTAAGGGTGGCCCAATCAGCACAAACTCTGATTTTCGTTGGGACCCTTTTAAATACAAAGTAGATGTACACACAAATATATATATACACTGTAATAAATGAAGTGCTGATTTAGCACTTACAGTGCTTGTTTAGTGATTGCACTACGAGTGCTGATTTTCTAGTTTAAAGTAGTACTAGAAAATCAGCACTTAATTTTTACAGTGTATATATTTATGTATATGCACACACACACACTTTTTTTTGTTTTGAATACTGTTTTTATTCTGATTTCATGAACAAATAGTTACATAACATTTCAATTTAACATTTCAAATCACATATAATACTTTACATTTCATATTTTCACTTTTTTCACTAACTTAATATAATCATGAATCATATATATCTTAAAACACACACCCTCAAGAACCCACATACACACACACACACACTTTTTTTTATACTGTTTTTATTCTGATTTCATGAACAAATAGGTACATAACATTTCAATTTTACATTTCAAATCACATATAATACTTTACATTTCATATTTTCACTTTTTTCACTAACTTAATATAATCATAAATCATATATATCTTAAAAGAAAACAATGAAATCAGCTATTATAAAAATGCTTAAACACCAAACTTCCCCCTCCCTCTCCCACCCCACCCCGCCCCAACACACACCCCCACACACACTTACATACACACCCTCACACACACACACATATATATATATATATATATATATATATATAAAGCAAACTTAAAACTACAAACTTATGTATTTATGTATAAATAGACTAATTGAAAATGTTACTGAATGAAATACAAAGTTTGATAATACACGTTTACAGCCTAATCAAATTAATATTTTATTCTCGAACGAGTGTGCTATGCTTGATCTTACTGTTTACATGAATATAAGCATGGTAAGTGATTAGCCGCATCAGTGCTTTTGTATAATATTTGGAGTTGAAAAGGAAAGAATTTGTAAAATTATTTTTTATCGTCGTCATCTTAAGGCCACCGCACACCTTACGACTGTTCGCGATCCGATTTTGGAACGAATCGCATTTTGCTTATTTTCTGAAAATGTGAATGGAACATATCATTTTATTTGAGGTTGAAATCAATTGAAAGAATACTAATATAACCATTTTGAAAGATTGCAAGCTTTTATTTTTGAGTAAAGGCCAGATTGGTTTCAAATCGTAGTCAATCGTACGACTGCTATGACGTCATTACGACTAGATATTGAATTCGCTTTTATTCTAAGGAGGATGATAGCATAGTCACAGATTTGAACATAGGTATTCGTACGATGATTTAGAACATTACACAGTAAGATATTCCAAGTCTCAATATTAGCATCAAATTCTACTACATTTTATTCTGAAATCGAGTCGCCGACCAGTCGTAAGGTGTGTGGTCGCCTTTAAACATGCCCATACGTGGTATCGTTTACGAATGGGACGCAGCTTTCCTTTTCAGGTATTCATGAAGGTTTTACATTTTTAATTGAATCTTGCAAATGTGGGTATATCGCAAACCGCATTGCGTGTCCCCCCAGTTACTCACGTCCTCCTCCCAGCTACTCACGTCAATCCTCGATGTCGTCATTCTCAGGAGTACACACGAAATGCCTTCAGTATACCACTTATGTGGGTAGTTTTCAGCCCATGCGGTGAAGTTGACTGACGTCCCATCGGACCAAAGAAATGGTCCATCTTTATCGGGTCTGTACAGACCGATCCATGCCCTGCAGCCCCACCAATCCTTTTATAAAACGAAATAATATCGGCTGATAAGTGAAAATTTAAATAGCCGTAAGATTAACGAGATGGCAAGGCATTTTGTTTTACCATTAGTCGTCTAAACAGCTGTAGACTTGTTAAAACTGTAAATAGATATGGTGGCGCATGTTGCCATGTTGACATGTAAAAAAAACATTCATATGGCATGATGGTAACTTAAGGACCCTTCCCAATTCAGATTCTAAAGGAATGTTTAGTTACCATGGCAACATTAATTGTTTTCCCAGGTCGATTTACCATGACATTTCGATTTGTCGGACTTGGTGTGATTTAACATTAGAGAGTCGCCGCGCAAGATACCTTATGTCTCCGTGCTCCGTGACCATGGTGACGACATAGTCATAGAACTTTCCAGGTCTGGAGACGAATTGGATAATACTTTATAGTACTGGGGGTGTTTCACAAAGATTCAATCATGACGTAGAGTCGCACTTAAATGCCTAGTTGCATGTATTACAAAATGCATGGCCGTATTGGTGAGATCATGCGAAGAGGACGCCTACTACTGCGTATCGTTCAATAAGATTGCGCGTTTCATATCGTGTACGCGTCGACATTTGAGTGCGACTCTAAGGGGGTGTTGCAAGAAAATATTTGCAATCAATCGCAAATATTCTGTTGCAATTTTACAGTTGATTGATCGCTTTTAACCATAGCAATTCAGATTAAACTCCTTGTTCAAAAAGCAGACCAGCAATCAATCACAAATTTACAATTGCAAGATATATGAATGATTTAGGGACTGAAAATAGACTTGCAATTGACCGCAAGTTTCTTGCAACGGCCCATAAGTCTTCCCCCGAGAAGCCAGCGGTGTTTGCCTAGCTAAAGACTCCCTCACACCATGGACCTATTACTAGTAGGTCCATGCTCACACCTAACCGAATCGCCTGAAATATGCCTTGTGATGGCTGGCGAAAGGCATATTTTTAAAAATCGTTTTCAATGGTAACTGAAAGTAAATTATATTTACCCTTCGTGTTTGGGTTCGTACACCTTCTGAACTAACAGCTGCGATTATTCAAATTCGCGCGGAAATTTTGAACATGTTAAAAATTTCCCGACGAATTGAAAAATCGTTGGTCATCTATTTGAATTCGCATCTCTTATTTAATCATTCGTTTATCGTTCGTGTGTTATTGTCGCGCGTAGTCCCTCATCGCACTTTTGCCAAAGTGGACCGATCTCGAAAGAACCCTTAACGAAGCAACACGATGACACAAACGTACATAAACACCCAATCTATTCCCTCGTCTTCGTTTCTAATCGCACGCCATATCAAACCATTGCTCACTGTTCGTTCGTCTTATTGGGTTATATTAACCCTTCGCTCGCCTTCGGCTGCAATTTACTCAAAGAGGTGAACCGAAAAATCGATATCTTTCGCATGTCATATTTATCCTTCGCCTACTGTTCGTTAATAAGATTTGACAATAGTTACTGATCGCATGATTTGACGGAAATTTTATTTGAATTCGTTGACAATTCGTGCATTTTTCCCATTCGTCACCCTTCGTCCGCCTACATTCGGTCAGGTGTGAGGGGGCTTTAAATAGGTTATTAATTTTCATCTTCATTGCAATATAGTAGGGATACCCCGTAGTAAAGAAATGGGCGTCTGGATGGTCGTTAGTGGTGGGTGTGGTCAGGAGGGCGTTGAAAAGGACCCCAAAATTAGGCTGGCCTTGCTGAAAAAGAAACCTCATGAACTCGCTGGGATATCGATATTGTCTTGCTTATTGTCAGGGTCATTAAAAATATGATGCTAGATATTTTGGTGGTGGGGATTAGCGGCCACACGCAACCAAAAAAATTAGCGGAATGCATTAGTCAAATAGCAATGTATTGGGTCAGATGCATAAAAAGTAGCAATTGCTTGCCAGCAATTACTTCAAGCACAAGCAATAGCAATAACCCTAACCCTAACTTTTACATGTGTACAAGCAAAATATCATGCTTCAGCAATTGCTTTATTTCATATGCATAACCCCTTGCTAGTGCTTGGACCCTTTTCTTGCCTTCAGGAAGCAATTGCTTGCGGTTTGAACAAAAGAGACGTCACGCTGGTGCAAACACGACTCACAGAAAAGGCAGGACTCGGACACAAGAGTGTGGCAGTGCAAATTACTGCTTCTTTCCTATAATATCTTTTCCTCAGACGTGGTGTCAAACTAACTCGTTTCTTTTTGATAAATTTATAAATGTGGCATTTGGTTTGCACTTATTAAGAAGAAAACAAGGACATGTGCGTTACGGTACACCTTCGGGTTCTCTCTCAAGTGTAAAAACATGATTTTTTTTAAAAACGCGAATACCCTGATCAAGCAAACGCTCAAGCTGCTCCGACAGAGCTTGAAAAAACCCCAGTGAGTGCCTAAACGCACAAGCGAAATGCTGGCTGTATGCATACGCTCTTTAGCAAAAGCTTAACGGCAGGAATTGCTAGCAGTCAGTCAGCGATTAATGTAGCAAAATAATTTGCTCGCTCATTTTTATGCATACAGAATCAAGCAAAAGCCAAGCAAGAGCTTAGCAAAAGCAATTTCTACTTTCTATGCATCTGACCCGTGATCTCCAAGTGTTTAGTGTCACACTTAGACCCTTAATATTTTGTTTGTGCCGAAACCCTGATGCACACAGACGTCTGCATGCAGTTGCAGAAATGGGCTAATGGTTGGTGGTTGGGTGGGGGTGTTGGAGGGGGAAGGGTCGGGGAGGAAGAACACACTGGGGAAATGGTATACCTAGCTTGAGGGAGGTTGGGGTTCCTTAAAACATGACCAATATAATGCCCTACCCCCTAAAAGGGGGAGAAAAGTCTGAAAGATCGTCACATTTAGGAAATAAACCCCCGAAATTGTGCAAAGCCCTAAGCGAGGTTCTAGAATAGAACTTTTGGTGGGGGCTTCTGCCGGGGGCTTGAGATTTTGGATTGGGGTAATAGTCTGGTAGGGAGGTAGGGTTCCCATGCACCTGAATGTTATATTTTTCTAACCTACATTTTTGTAATCCTTAAGATGTTTACTGAATGAATTTTGATGTTACAAAAAACGAAATATTGTCCCATGGGGCTCTAATTCAAGATGGCGTCCAAAATGGCCGCCATATTTATGGGATTTGGATTTTCGTACATAGATTCCGACACAAACATTCATTTGCCCAAAATTAGTGTCATATAAAAGATAAATAAATTTTCTACAAGTTGATACTATTCATGGGTGATGAAATGGTAATTCGGCTGAGATTTTAATGAGAAAAGTACAATTTTGAGAATTTTTTCCAAAAAAATGAAAATTTGTGAAATACATGATTTAACATAGATCTGAAGGGAAATAAAAGAATCGCCTCGACAATTTCTAGAAAACTTTCCTAATATACAATTATTAAGTGGACGAAATTCCAAATTGATATCCTTATTAGTCACAAACTTATTATGTCTCCAACTTGAAAATTCAATTTTCAGAAATTTAGCTTTTTTTACTGCATATCGGAGACTTGGATATATTAATGTATATTGTCACATTTTCAACCCAGAAAATGGAAAAAGGCCTTCATAAAATGCGAAATTATCTATTATTTTGTTGGTAGAATTTACTACAATCCCTTTATTCTTCGATTTCAAGTCGGTTGATATAGTTTTTAAAAGAATTAAGACTTTTGGCCAAAATTTGTATGTTTTTGGTAAAAAAAATTGCACATGCACTGTTATTGATCAGATTTATTATAAATATCAGTAATAAATGCACAATCTCAACATTCGATATGAAATATGATGTATCAACGAGAATATTGGCAGGCTTCATGCCACCATGAGTATCTTCATTTGCTTCAGATAGAAGGAAAATATGCTGAATGTATTAAGCGATTTTGCGCTAAAGTGAGGCCAAAAAGCAACCTCGGTGTGGCAGTCACACCTATGAAAACGATTGCAAAGTGATGAATGGTATGCCATTCAAATAATACAATAGCTCTGATCAGCCTTTCGCATCGATTGGGTTGGTATGACTAACACATCGTAATGTACAGTATAGAATGTGCATGGTAATAGAAATGTATCTGATTCAGAAGGATGTAAAGGGAAAAAATGTGTTTCTGTTACATCATAAAGAAATGTATTTATTGAAGTCTTTTGGAAACATTTATAAGATACACTAGCACTGCAGGTAATAGAGATGAAGTTCTGACATATCAATGCATAACTGAAAGGAACATGTCAAAGCTACCCCCATGCACCTTATCTGTATTTTGAATCTATGGCCTGTATTCCAAAATCAGGTTTATTTTCCAACACGTTCTAACTCTTTTCTAAATTTATGAACAGCCAATATTCTGTTTATTGTATATCTCTTATGTTTACAACTCTGTTCTGTTTGCTTTCATAATGAAGGAAAAAACCTCAATTATCATTCTCAGACAACTATGAACCATTTGGGGGTCAATATTAATGGAATTTGCTCTCCACAGTAAAAATCATTGGGGGTAATTCTGTCGTCAGTCAAAAAGTGATCATAGTTGAAAACCATAACGTAGTTCAGATGACCAAAGATCTGACATGGTATGTGATGGTCGTTTACCAAAACAAAAGAAATCACGATCAAAATCAAAACGTCGAAAGAACTAACCAATCAGCGAAATGGACACAGCACACGATACTATCACAGATCCTGATCATTATCAGTCTAAAGGCAGTCTATCCAACTTTGCATAATTTGACATAATACATACCAATGGACCACACACAGTTGGAAATTCAGAAGGCACAGTAGCATTTGCTAACATTTACATATGCCCACAGAGCCGGTCAACATAAGCTCTACCTAAGAGTTGACTCAAGTGCAAGTACTAACCCTATCATAGTCCGTACGCCAAGGAAATATAAAGTTCAAAGTGGGAATCATTAGTGAAACAAACACCAGTAAAACTTGAAGCTTATGGTGAGATTCCAATGAAATGTAAAGGTACACTAATTTGACATAAAATGTTACAGTAAAAAATGGTCAACATAGACATTCTATGCACCAGATGTCAAGGTTTCAGCTATCCTTGGGTTGTTAGGTTGCACTGACCTTGGAATTATCACAATTTACTCAATGTACAATTATGACACACCAACACCAAACCCTAAACCTGAACAAATACTTATCACAAGTGATGAGGATCTCGAACAAGCATTTCCAGAGCAGTTCGATGCTATTGGTAGTTTCAAAGGAAAAAACGATGCTTCATGTCAAGGACATCGCTAAACCTACCATAGCCGCACCACGCAAGTGCAGCACATTAATTGAAGGACAAGATCAACGTGGAGGAACACGACAAGAATCTACGGAAGCTTAAAAGTGCCACCGAGATGACGAGATAATTCCTCGTCTTCTCGACTTTTTGGGTCCGATAAAGCGAGAAGGCGTGATCCGGTATCTCGTCTTCTCAGCCTTTTTTGTCCAATAAGGCGAGACGGTGAAATTCCAAATCTCGTCTTCTCGACTTCTCGGATACGAGAAGGCGATAAAGCAAGATTCCAAACATCGTCTTCCCGACTTCTCGGGTATGTGAAGATGAGAAGGCGAGATTCCAAATCTCGTCTTCTCGACTTCTCGGGTATGAGAAGATGAGAAAGCGAGATTCCAAATCTCGTCTTCTCGACGTCTCGGGTATGTGAAGGTGAGAAAGCGAGATTCTAAATCTCGTCTTCTCGACTTCTCGGGTATGTGAAGGTGAGAAAGCGAGATTCTAAATCTCGTCTTCTCGACTTCTCGGGTATGTGAAGATGAGAAAGCGAGATTCCAAATCTCGTCTTCTCGACTTCGCGGGTATGTGAAGATGAGAAGGCGAGATTCCAAATCTCGTCTTCTCCACTTCTCGGGTATGTGAAGATGAGAAAGCGAGATTCCAAATCTCGTCTTCCCGTCTTCTCGGGTATGTGAATGTGAGAAAGCGAGATTCCGAATCTCGTCTTCTCGACTTCTCGGGTATGTGAAGATGAGAAAGCGAGATTCCGAATCTCGTCTTCTCGACTTCTAGGGTATGAGAAGGTGAGAAAGCGAGATTCTAAATCTCGTCTTCTCGACTTCTCGGGTATGTGAAGATGAGAAAGCGAGATTCCAAACTTCGTCTTCTCGACTTCTCGGGTATGAGAAGGTGAGAAAGCGAGATTCTAAATCTCGTATTCTCGACTTCTCGGGTATGAGAAGATGAGAAAGCGAGATTTCAAATCTCGTCTTCTCGACTTCTCGGGTATGTGAAGATGAGAAAGCGAGATTCCAAACTTCGTCTTCTCGACTTCTCGGGTATGAGAAGGTGAGAAAGCGAGATTCTAAATCTCGTATTCTCGACTTCTCGGGTATGAGAAGATGAGAAAGCGAGATTTCAAATCTCGTCTTCTCGGGTATGAGAAGGTGAGAAGGCGAGATTCCAAATCTCGTCTTCTCGACTTTTTCGGTATTAAAAGGCGAAATGACAGGACAGCGCGATCAACGAGGAGCCATTTTTACAGAGGCGAGAGGGCTCGTGTTCTGGGGACATCCCGATAGACCGCGGGTCCGTTAGACCGCGGGTCCGATAGACCGCGGGTCCGATAGTCCGCAGTGTGTGTAAAATTATGATCAGATATATCAAATGTCATCGAGAGGTCCAAAGGTCAAATGATACGAGGCCATGGGGTTCTATCAGGTGCGGATCCATGGGGGGGGGCCGAGGGGAAACTGCCTCACCCCCCCCCCCCACCCCCAGCTCAAAAAAAGAGGGGGGAAGAGGGGAAAAGATAGAGAATAAAAAAAGAGAGAGGAAGATGGGAAAAGAAGAGAATAGAAAAGAGAGTAAGAAGGAGAAAGTAAGAGAAGAAGAGAAGAAAAAGGGGAAAGGAAAGACAAAGAAAAAAAGGGAGAAGAAAAGGGGAAAGAAGAGGAAAAAAAGAGGAGGGAAAAAGAAAAGAAGAAAAGAAAGGAGGAAGGAAAAGGAGGAAAAAGAAGAAAAAAGAGGAAGGAAGAGAAGAATATTTAAATAGAGAAAGATGGGAAGAAAGATAAGAAAAGAGAGAGAGAGGAAGAAGGGAAAAGAAGAGAAGAAAGAGGGAAGGGGAGGGAGAAAAAAAAATTAAAAGAGAAAAAAGGGGAAAGGAAAGAAAAAGAAAGGGAAAAGTAAAGGGGGAAAGAGAAAAAAGTGGAAGAGGGAAAAGAAAGAAAAGAAAAGAATAACGAAAAGGGGGGAAAGAAGAAGAAAAAAAGAGGAAGGAAGAGAATAATATTTAAAGAGAGAGGAAGATGGGAAGAAAGATAACAAAAGAGAGAGAGGAAGAGAGGAAAAGAGAAGAAATAAAGAGAGAGTAAGGGGGGAAGAGAGGAAAAACGAGAAAAGAGAGAGGAAAAGAGGGAAAGAAAAGACAGAAAAAGAGAAGAAAAGGGGAAAAGAAAAGATGGGGGAAAAGAGAAGAAAAGGGGGAAAAGAAGAGGGGGAAAGAAAGAGAGAAAGAAAGAGAAAGGAAGGAAGGGGAATGAGGATAAGAGAAAGAACAAAGAAAGAAAGGGAGATGGGAAACGGAAGAGGGAGATGTTGACCTCGGGAGCGTTTCATCGTTATTCTTTTCTTTTCTTTCTTTTCCCTCTTCCACTTTTTTCTCTTTCCCCCTTTACTTTTCCCTTTCTTTTTCTTTCCTTTCCCCTTTTTTTCTCTTTTAATTTTTTTTTCTCCCTCCCCTTCCCTCTTTCTTCTCTTCTTTTCCCCTCTTCCTCTCTCTCTCTTTTCTTATCTTTCTTCCCATCTTTCTCTATTTAAATATTCTTCTCTTCCTTCCTCTTTTTTTCTTCTTTTTCCTCCTTTTCCTTTCTCCTTTCTTTTCTTCTCTTCTTTTTCCCTCCTCTTTTTTTCCTCTTCTTTCCCCTTTTCTTCTCCCTTTTTTTCTTTGTCTTTCCTTTCCCCTTTTTCTTCTCTTCTTCTCTTACTTTCTCCTTCTTACTCTCTTATCTATTCTCTTCTTTTCCCATCTTCCTTTTTTTTTTATTATCTCTCTTTTCCCCTCTTCCTCCCTCTTTTTTTGAGCTCGGGGTGGGGGGGGGTGAGGCAGTTCCCCCTCGCCCCCCCCCCATGGATCCGCACCTGATAGAACCCCATGGCCTCGTATCATTTGACCTTTGGACCTCTCGATGACATTTGATATATCTGATCATAATTTTACACACACTGCGGACTATCGGACCCGCGGTCAATCGGACCCGCGGTCTAAAGGACCCGCGGTCTATCGGACCCGCGGTCTAACGGACCCGCGGTCTATCGGACCCGCGGTCTATCGGGATGTCCCCAGAACACGAGCCCTCTCGCCTCTGTAAAAATGGCTCCTCGTTGATCGTGCTGTCCTGTCATTTCGCCTTTTAATACCGAAAAAGTCGAGAAGACGAGATTTGGAATCTCGCCTTCTCACCTTCTCATACCCGAGAAGTCGAGAAGACGAGATTTGAAATCTCGCTTTCTCATCTTCTCATACCCGAGAAGTCGAGAATACGAGATTTAGAATCTCGCTTTCTCACCTTCTCATACCCTAGGAGTCGAGAAGGACAAAGTTTGGAATCTCGCTTTCTCATCTTCACATACCCGAGAAGTCGAGAAGACGAGATTTAGAATCTCGCTTTCTCACCTTCTCATACCCTAGAAGTCGAGAAGACGAGATTCGGAATCTCGCTTTCTCATCTTCACATACCCGAGAAGTCGAGAAGACGAGATTCGGAATCTCGCTTTCTCACATTCACATACCCGAGAAGACGGGAAGACGAGATTTGGAATCTCGCTTTCTCATCTTCACATACCCGAGAAGTGGAGAAGACGAGATTTGGAATCTTGCCTTCTCATCTTCACATACCCGAGAAGTCGAGAAGACGAGATTTGGAATCTCGCTTTCTCATCTTCACATACCCGAGAAGTCGAGAATACGAGATTTAGAATTTCGCTTTCTCACCTTCACATACCCGAGAAGTCGAGAAGACGAGATTTGGAATCTCGCTTTCTCATTTTCTCATACCCGAGAAGTCGAGAAGACGAGATTTGGAATCTCGCCTTCTCATCTTCACATACCCGAGAAGTCGGGAAGACGAGGTTTGGAATCTCGCTTTATCGCCTTCTCGTATCCGAGAAGTCGAGAAGACGAGATTTGGAATTTCACCGTCTCGCCTTATTGGACAAAAAAGGCTGAGAAGACGAGATACCGGATCACGCCTTTTCGCTTTATCGGACCCAAAAAGTCGAGAAGACGAGGAATTATCTCGTCATCTCGGTGGCACTTTTAAGCTTCCGTAAGAATCGGTACTTGTTCATGGAGACGGCAAAGCAAGAAGGCTCAGTGTTCAACAGCTCCAAGTGCACAATCAAGAAAGAAGCTATCAACTTCTTTGGCTCCAAGTGCACTAGATCAGATATCTACTCAGATCCTAGCAAGGTAGAAGCCAACACATTACCCAAGTACTATTACCCAAGGACGAAGAGGATGATGTTCAGAAATGCCTAATATTGTTCAAATACCTAGCAGCATATATTCCTAATTTGTGGGAAAAGTCAGCACCACTTCGATAACTTCTCCACAAGGAAGTACCGTTCATCTGGGACGATGATCATGAACATTCCTTGAACAGCCTGAAATGTGCAATATCATCAGGTGCATGCCTATAGTTCTATGACCCAGAGAGAGAGGCCTGTCGATATGGATACATCAATGAAAGATCTAGGAGCATGCCTTGCTTCAGGATGGTACCCTGCTGCGTTTGCATCCAAAGTCTTTCCACTGCACAGTCCAACTACTCAAACATAGAGGGAAATTTTAGTCATAATGTTTGGTATCAAACGCTTCTATAATATCAGTTCGAGAAGGAATTCACAGTCATAATCAATCACAGACCACTGGAAATTATATGGAAAAAACTCTTACAAATGCACTGCCGCATCTACAGCGATCGCTTATAATCAAAGTCCAAGGAAACAGGTTTCAAGTCAATTACCGACCTAGAAACAACATGATTCTTTCCGATTCATTGAGTTGACTTTGTAATCCCAAGGAAGCATGCGATGTACCGTTAGGTGTCAGAGTTAAATCCATCTGCTCTTCGCATATGCGATCGACTTATTACTCTTCGGAAAACACAAGAGGACAGAACTTCAGAGAGAAACAGCTAATGATCCAATACCTAGATCATTATGGCAGATAGTTACTAAGAGTTGGCCTGAAACAATCCAAGAGTTATTGAAATCCCTTATGCAGTATTGGTCGCATAGAGATAACATCGGATTATCACATGGGATACTCTTCACGGGAAGTCAAGTCATCGTACCGAAGTCACTGAGGAATGATATCCTTGGACAGCTTCACCTAGGACACATGGGAATCGAAAGTACCAGCTGACTTGCTCGTGAGACAGAGTTCTTGTCAAACATCAACGAGGACATCGACCAGTGGATAAAGCAGTGTGAAACATGCCAGAAACATCAAGCAAGGCAGCAGAAAAAAAAGAAGTGGAATATCAAGCACATTACTTCTTCTCCACACTATCCAAGATCAAACGGATTAGCTCAGAGGATGGTTCGTACAGTCAAGAATCTGTTGACAAAATGTTCTCAGACTGGCCAAGACAGTCAACTAGCAATGATGAACCTGAGAGCAACACCAGTCGAAAGTTACTTTAGATCACCAGCAGAAATGTTAATTGGTAGACCCATCAGAACCACATTATCAAGTCACTATTTCTCGAGAGATTCTACTGCCACTGATTTTCTCTTGAATAGGCAAGGCAAGGTGAAGGAAGTGCATTATCGACATGCAAGTTCTGATCTACCACCTCTGCATGTATGACAGCCAGTGAGAGTTATACATCCAAGATAACACACTTGGATACCAGCTAAAGCATCCAAAGTCTGTGAGGAACCCAGGTCTTACGAAGTATCAAAGCCAAACGGAGGAATCTTGAGAAGGAACGGATCACACGTAAGGGAAATTCCATCCACCATCCCCACTCCAAAGCAGGAATCGAAATTAGCGGTCGCCCGGGTGACGTTGGCAACCAAAACTGCCATCATGGTTGCCCGGATGGCAACCAAGAAAATTCCATGTTTTTTTTTTCTCAAAGAGAATAAAATTCTCTTGAATTTTGCAGCAAGCAAAATTGCTTTTCCAGTCCAAAGTTTACAACTTCTGGATCAGGAATATATCTTTCAAGATCACATTGGCACAAAGTTTTAGCCCAAAAAGATCGCCCAAAATGTAGCACATGAGCCTGCCAATGACTTCTAAGATTGACTGCCTGTTTGTCAAAGTCATCCCTAAGAACCATAAAGCTTGCATTTTGACATGATATAAGTTAATTGTTGGAAGTTGTAAAATGCAATTTACAGGAGGCCTTTTCCGTGGTACTGATTCGTCACCACATTTTCTACTTTTGAAAATATTAAATAGATTAATAACACAGCCATACACATCTCAATGTTCCAAAAATGCCTTCTCCTTCTTTACATTGGTCAACAGAAAGAGGTTTTTGTCATTTTTGGCACTTTAATGTATCAGAATTGTTTGATTTAAATTGTAAAGAATAAAGATAACCCACTAAATTAATTACTCATACTCAGAATACCCTCAAAATATTTGTAAGAGTTCTTTTGTCAGAATCCAAGATGGCCGTCAAAGTGGCGGCCAAGGGACAATATTCAAGTTTTCAGAACATCAAAAATAAATTCATTCAGTATACGACTCCAGGATTGAAAAGGTGAAGGTTAGAAAAACTTATCAATGTGGTGAAAAGGGGTGGTAAAGATAATAACAATATAGTAATTTAAGTCTGTAAAATGCAGTAAAAAAATCAATTTCTTAATAATTGTATATTAGGAAAGTTTTCTAGAAAGTTTCAAGGCAATTCCTTTATTTTTCTTAGATATATGGTAAATCAAGTATTTTGCAAATTTTCATTTTTGGGGAAAACAATTAAAAAATGCACTTTTCTTATTAAGATCAGCCGAATTACCTTTTCATCACCTATGAATAATACCAACTTGTAGAAAATTTATTCATATTTCATATGACACTAATTTTGTGTTCAAAGATAAACCTGATTTAGGAATACAGGCCATAGATTCAAAATACAGATAAAGTGGGGGTAGCTTCGACATATTCCTTTGAGCTGTGTATTGTGTAAGAACTTCATCTCTATTACCTGCAGTGCTAGTGTATCTTATAACTGTTTCCAAGAGACAATATTTAATTTTTTTTTTATAATGTAACAGAAACACATTTTTTTGTCTTTGCATCCTTCTGAATCAGATACATTTCTATTACCATGCACATTACATACTGGACATTACGGTGTGTTAGTCATACCTACACAATCGATGCGAGAGGCTGATCCAAGCTATTGTATTATTTGAATGACATACCGTTCATCACTTTGCAATCGTTTTCATGGATGTGACTGCCACACTAAGGTTGCTTTTTGGCCTCACTTTAGCGCAAAATCGCTTAATACATTCAGCCTATTTTCCTTCTATTTGAAGCAAATGAAGATACTTATGGTGGCATGAAGCCTGCAAATATTCTCGTTGATACATCCTCTTTCATATCGAATGTTGAGATTGTGCATTTATTACTGAAATTCATAATAAATCTGATCAATAACAGTGCATGTGCAATCTTTTTTTACCAAAAACATACAAATTTTGGCCAAAAGTCTTAATTCTTTTAAAAACTATATCAACCGACTTGAAATCGAAGAATAAAGGGATTGTAGTAAATTCTACCAACAAAATAATAGATAATTTCGCATTTTATTAAGGCCTATTTCCATTTTCTGGGTTGAAAATGTGACAATATACATTAATATATCCAAGTCTCCGATATGCAGTAAAAAAGCTAAATTTCTGAAAATTGAATTTTCAAGTTTGAGACATAATAAGTTTGTGACTAAAAACGACATTGATTTGGAATTTCGTCCACTTAATTGTATATTAGGAAAGTTTTCTAGAAATTTTCGAGGCGATTCCTTCATTTTCTTTAGACTTATGGTAAATCATGTATTTCGCAATTTTTCAATTTTTGGGAAAAAAATCTCAAAATTGCACTTTTCTTATTAAAATCTCAACCGAATTACCATTTCATCACCCCTGAAAAGTATCAGCTTGTAGAAAATTTATTTATCTTTCATATGACACTAATTTTGTGGCAAATGAATGTTTGTGTCGGAATCTATGTACGAAAATCCAAATCCCATGAATATGGCGGCCATTTTGGACGCCATCTTGAATTTGAACCCCGTGGGACAATATTTCGTTTTGGGAACATCAAAATTCATTCACTACACATCTTACGGATTACAAAAATGTAGGTTTAAAAAATATATCATTCGGGTGCATGGGAACCCTATCTCTCTCCCCTACTATAAGTGTTAATACACACTGGTCATATCAATACAATGGAAATGGCCTATATCTTGGGCAGCAGGAGGGTACTATACCGACCATGCAGCTGATCTATTTTATCATCCCGTCTCCACTGTCCCCTGCAAAAAAAACCTATTTGTTTTTTTGTTTGCGAGTGATCGTTGCGACCGAGCGAAAAAAAATGTGCAAATTAATAGTACTTGGAATATTTTTTTTTTTTCAGAACCATTTCGTTTGTGAAGTCTAAATTCAAACCCTTTTCAGCAGATATCTATTTTGTGCTGAAACCTTGATCTGATTGCAGATCGCATAAGCATTGATAAAGGGGGGAATGGTTGTGGTGGGGGTGATGTGGGTGTACTTTTAAGAGTGATTTTACTAATTTTCTACTGTTGTCATCGTTGCGTACTGTGTAGACATCTATCATTATCAAGGAACTGTATACCGATCATCTTGATTTAGCTTCCGCGGGTCTCTTACCCTCCCCCTTTTTATGTTATGATAATCTCCTTGTCCATGTTGACTCAGCCACCCAGCCACAATCATCTTACATTCAGCCCTTGTTCAAACCTAGATATGAACCTTCCTCCACATCAAAGGGAGGAGGTAAAGGGAAGACTGGGTGGTATCCCGATGAGGAGGACAGTTATCAGAGGCATGTCAATTTATGGAAGGTCTGGAAAAGATGTGGAGACATTTCCAAGGAGCACAGTTATTTTATTTGAAGTTCGGCATAATGTTAGGAATAAAAAAAAAATAATAATTTTGCTTTCCAGTAAGCCCTGTGTTCGGAGTTAAGTCCAATTCGGCTTTAAGTCGCATGCGATGGATACTTCATTCCGATTTGGAATTGATTTTGATTTTATACCTACAGGGAGGCTCGAACTTGACTGAATTACGATTTCAGTAATCCCATCACAATTCTGAATTCTGATTACTAAAATTATATTGGTTGAAATGTTCATATATATCAAGTGTCATTGCAATTTCTTTGAAAGTTCGATCGCAACGAATCGCAGTGTGCGCAGGGCTTATAAGTTAGCATCATCTTGGCCGTAAGACCGACAACCTATGTCGGAGTCCTATAGCGGTCTCTATGATCAATCGCATGATATTGAAACGAAAACTAATAGGTTTTAGCAGGGGGTTAAGGGAGAAAAATACAGATACCAAATCCCAGCTGCATGATCAGTGTAGTACCCCCTTGTTGACAAAAAGATTAGGCCCTTTCCATTGTAATTATATGACCAACGTAGGGGGTTAATTTCCTAATGGTGTTAGTTTTTTTTTTTGCTTTTGTCATTTTTAAGGACCCCCTCCCTCCATCAAGCTAGATATACCATGGGTGACCCGACAATTGCTCCGCCGACATCTGCTCCGCCGACAATTGCTACGCAAAATACGACAACTGCTCCGCCGACAATTGCTCCGGACAGTTGCTCCGCCGACAGTTGCTCCGTCGACACTTGCTCCGCTGATATTTGCTCCGTCGACACTTGCTCCGCCGATATTTGCTCCGTCGACATCTGCTCCGCCGAAAATTGCTCCGCCGACATCTGCTCTGATTATACGACAATTGCTCCGCCGATATTTGCTCCACCGCCGATATCTGCTCCGCCAAAATCTGCTCCGTCAATATTTGCTCCACCGACATCTGCTCCGCCGAAAATGGCTCCGCCGTAAATTGCTCCGATAATGCGACGACTATTTATTTATTTATTTATTCGTACTTTCATGCGCATAACAATTGTAGCACAGGCTGAAGACGTCAATTTCCATTTTTGTATATTATAATATATTGCAAAGTAAATTTAAACAATGCTTGCATGACATACACAGGGGCCGCGGAACGGTTTTCAAAATGGGGGGCTGACCATGCTAAAAATCACAATCATATGATCTTTTTTACGTTTTTGTACACGGTTTTGGAAAAAAAAAGTGGGGGGCTTCGGCCCCTGATACATAACATAGAAAGAAATAGAATAAGAGGGATAAGCACAAAGGAGGGATAGATATTCTTATTCATGGGAGTGGCATTTTGTGTATATAAGTGTTATTACGTGACTGGTGATTAAAATGAAAAAGAATACGCGTGCTCATGTAATAATTATGACAGTACAAAAAAACTTAGATATACCCCATTCTTAGCGTCAAAATCGCTCTGGCTAAATATGCTCCGGAGTGGAGATATTTGCTCCAGGTGAAATTCAACGGTACCCCAACTTATTTGTCGAAAACCTGTACTGTAGTCATGCAAAATGTTTACTGTCGGCAAATTTTGTCCCTCACAAACATGACCAAGACATTCAGTAAGTAAAAATTAATATTCACGAAAATACCAACTTGTGAAAGGCTACATGTCGTGTCACCTTCTCGACTCACCCCTCCACTCTGGTTTCCATATCTTCTCGTATACACAGATCTATCACTGATAGAAAAAGGATAATTAAAATATTCAATTAGCGCATCGCTCTCTCATTTCTTTTACGAGATCCCCCCCCCCCCGAGGTATGCTTCATGTTTACAATTTTAAAAAATGCGTATAAATCTCCCCTTTCTATTTCTACGCATTTTTTTATTGTAAACATGAAGCATACCTGGGGGGAGATATCTCGTAAAAGAAATGAGAGCATGATGCGCTGATTGAATATTTTGGATATATTTACCAGAAAAGGGACAATAGCGACAATATGAATATATTTTAATAAATGAATATATGTATGTATCTCTCTCTCATAACGTCTAAACAAATAATGTTGTTTTTAAAATACAATAATATATATTACTGGTATATATATTATTGTCTTTTAAAAACAACTTTATTTGTTTAGATGTTATGAGAGAGATTCATACATATATTCATTTATCAAAATATATTTATATTGTCGCTATTGCACAGAATAGAACAAAATACAACCGAAGTATAATTTTATAGTGACTCACCAGTAGCGTAATGAGCCAACAACAAAAAATGGAGGGGGCCAGACAAGGATGACATTTATTTTCCTTTCCTTTATTCGTTTTTTCCATTGATAGGGAGAATGGGGGATCCGTGACCCCTAGAACGCCCCTCCCCCATCTGTACGCCAGTGATGATCATTGAAACAAATTGAAAGAAAAAAGGTGCAAGGGTAGATAAGGCCCAAGACGTAATAAAAAATATTGATAAAAATTATAATGCTGATAATGAAAATAAATGGCGTGAAAGAACAAAACGAGAGAGAGGAGAGGGGAGCCCGCGCGAATGTATGGTGTATAAGTTGCTGGAAAGCAGAAGAGATAGTGTGTCCAGCACCCCCCCCCCCCCACATTCTCTCCCCGCTCAAGACCGGAGTGAAACCAATGATAATAATATATGAACAAAAATCCAGATTCACAATCTGCGTTACAATTTGTCAAGTGTCAGCGGCAGGGAGAACAATTTGTTTTTTTTTAAGCAGAAAGCTGTGATGATGGGGGGAGAATGAAATAAATAAATAAATAAAAAATTAACGAATAATAAGAACAGAACAATTTGTAAGATGTTCGTGCAATTTTGTTATCTGAGCACATGACGGCGGAGCAATTGTCGTATAATCGGAGCAGATGTCGGCGGAGCAATTATCGGCGGAGCAGATGTCGACGGAGCAAATATCGGCGAAGCAAGTGTCGACGGAGCAAATATCGGCGGAGCAAGTGTCGACGGAGCAACTGTCGGCGGAGCAACTGTCCGGAGCAATTGTCGGCGGAGCAGTTGTCGTATTTTGCGTAGCAATTGTCGGCGGAGCAAATGTCGGCGGAGCAATTGTCGGCGGAGCAGTTGTCGTATTTTGCGTAGCAATTGTCGGCGGAGCAAATGTCGGCGGAGCAATTGTCGGCGGAGCAGTTGTCGTATTTTGCGTAGCAATTGTCGGCGGAGCAAATGTCGGCGGAGCAATTGTCATGGAACCGGGTCGGGGATGGAAGAACATAAGGGACATGATACCATGTCCCTTATGTTCTTCCATCCCCGACCCTTCCCCCTCAACCCCTGCCCTCTAACATTCTCACCCAAACCCAATCAGCAGCCCATTTCTGCATCTGCATGCAGAAGTTTTGGTGCATCGGGTTCTCAACACGAACACAATATTAAGCCGGGTCTGAAGTGTGACACTAAACACATGTAGATAATACATCGCTGTTTGACTTTTGCATTACGCTAGTATAAAGGTCAAACCCTTAAGATTGATAAACTTTTCAGTTATGTCTGGCATTATTTTTCAATGACCCTAATAATAAGCAAGACAATGTCCCACCGATTTCATGATGTTTCTTTTTCAGCTAGGCTAGCCTAATTTTTTTTCTTTTTCTTTTTCAACGCCCTCCTGACCACACCCACCACTAACGACCAGCCAGACGTGCGTTTCCTTACTAAGGGAATACATACTTTATTGCTATATGAAGATAAAAATTGGCTCCCGGACTAATGGTGGTTCTAATAGCAATGAAATTTATAATGATTATGATACTGATAATAACTTCATATCATATAAAGAATATCGGGGGTTTTCCCCACCTTGAAACCTGGGAGATGATTGCACACCGCATCCCCCTCTCAGAAAATTGGGGATGCACTCCCACCCCCGCTGTCTACGATATGAATCATGTTTATGATTACAAACAGTCCTTAATCCCGTTAATTGTCCCCTTTTCAGGTCAGTATAAATAATTTCAGCTTGCTTTTTGCGCTTGCATCAATCGATTCCCTTTAATACGAGGTGGCAAAGTGCCGTGGCAGATGTCTAAGGCACCTGACTACATCATGAAAGTCCGGGGTTCGATTCCCTGTATGGCCCTTGACCGAGGCATTTTCTTCCCAATCACTCTTTTATCTTGCATCAAATAAGTTAAAATGCTTTATGCGTTATTGATACCAACATTTTTCAGGTCACTATACAGAAAATTTCGGCTGACGCTGATGGATAAGCACCATGCTCATGATTAAAAAAAAAGGAATGTTCCCTTTTTTTTCAGGTCTAATAGCGCTTTGCGCTTGTACCATCTTTTAGTCCTTATGAAATACATAATTTTGTAAACATAAAGCTAACAGCTCTTCTTCGAACAGCCGATCGTGGAAAGTGTTGAGGAAATGTTTCATTATCCTTCCACCTAATGGACCATGCTTGATCTGCACCCGAGTTATGAAACTTTCTAGTAGTCGACTTGGCAAAATATCTTGTGTCACCACGACGACAAAGTCATTGTACTTCTAAGAAGTGGACATAAACTTAAAGGTTATTGGATCATATTCCGGGGGCACTTGCATTGACGAGTGGATACCATGCGTGACCAAAAAAAAAACACGTAAAAAGGATGTCCTTTTCAAGACAGGGCACGTTACGTACGTAACGTGGTGTCAAAAACACTACAATAATGAAAAGGGGTATCTATTTAGCTCGGAAAGCTACGTGTTTATGGTCAAATTTTGCGAGGGTATAAAAAAGACTAAAATCTTTAATAAAGGATGTACTTTTGCCCAACAGTCAATACTACGTGTTTAGAGTCCGATTTGCACGAGGTATGGGAGGTGGGGCCGTACTAAACCCAATGATGTAGCTAAAGGTGAAACCCACGACCGAAGTCCGTGACATGTAACAATTAAAATATCGCTGTACTTGTTTCCCGGGGGGGGGGGCACTTCCATTCACGAGTGGATACCATGCGCGACCATGAGATCTCAAAAAGCACCCTAAACACGTATTTTCCATATTCTGAAATTGCACCCTTAACAAGTATTGGCGTGTGAAACCCTACCCTTAACAAGTATTGGAAACAATGCGATACTATTGGGAAGTATTCCCTGATTTGAACCCATAAACAAGTACAGCGGTATGTCACGGACGTCGGTCGTCGGTTTTACCTTTACCTACATCATTGGGTTTAGAACAGCCCAACTCGCGCAAATCATATACTCTAAACACGTAGTATTGTATTGATGACATCCTTTATAAAACATTTTAGTCTTGATTTTTATACCCTCGCAAATTCTAAACACGTAGCTTTCCTGGCGAAATAGATACCCTTTTTCCATTATAATGTTTTTGACACCGTTATTACGTTACGTACGTAACGTGCCCTATCTTGAAAAAGACATATTTTTACGTGTCTTTTTGGTCGCGCATGGTATCCACTCGTCAATGTAAGTGCCCCCCCCCCCCCCCGGGACTTGTTTAGGGGTTCAATTCAGAGAATACTTGCCAAGGGTATCGTTTTGCTTCCAAAACTTATTAAGGGTAGGGTTTCATACGCCAATACTTGTTAAGGGGTGCATTTTCAGAATATGGAAAATACTTGTTTAATATAGGGTGCTTTTCGAGACCCCATGGTCGCGCATGGTATCCACTCGTCAATGGAAGTGCCCCCCTATCATGTAAAGTTACCTGTGTACAGAGACTGGCAACGAAGTTCATTTCCTCGTCGCTGTGGATAGATACGAGATCAGGTTGGCCTTTGGACTTGTCAGTGTTCCTGCAATTCGTCACGGCTTGAGTAAAGTTGACGCGCTCCCCATGATAATAACGATAACAATTACCCTGGAAAAACACCCAAGGCCTAGGACATAGGAAGGTTATCTTGCAAACGTAGGCCATAGTAGCGGAACATTCGTTATCGTTCCACTTTCCTGGTCCTATATATTGCTTCGTGAATTTTACAGCGGAGTCGTTCAAGGATTTGGGCTCACTAGAAGAAGTGAGATATTTCTTCTTCCAAATATAAGCACAGTCTTCTGAAGAATTTGGGAGATGAGGGATGTTATTATCCGGTTGCAAAGGAAACCATGCAGTGTAGTTCACCTCCGTTCCATCCGACCATTCAAAGGCACCTTCTGGGGTTGGTTGATAAAGTCCTATCCATTGATTCTGATTTCGGCAAGCCTATATATATACAGAAGAAATTGCATTGACGTAGTCTTACAAAATGTCGGATTCGAGATTGCGTAGGGAAGGCGGCCAACAGACTGACCAATTTACTCTTCAAGCATAAAAATGTTTATCTTTTTAAGAAAGAAATAATGATCAGGACTCCCATCACACCTAGCCTTTCTTCAAGCAAATTCAGATGAGCAACAAAAAAGGGGATTAACACAGCGCTTTTCTTGTTCAATTTCTGATCACTTTTTCTGAGCCGAGGCATTGAAAACGCATATTGATTTACACACTCTATGACAAATGCATCATAACAGAACATTCATGATTTTACATTAGAACAAACGCAATGTGATATCATTTCGATTTTGCATACTCTGTATACCCTAGGCATCTGTTGTGTGTTTCATAAAGGTGTTCGTAAGTTACTAGCGACTTAACGACGACTGGGGGTCCTTTCTTGTGGTAAGTGATACAACACAAGATTTCCCTTGGAGTTGATTTGCTATTTATTTTATTTTATTTATTTTGTTATATTTAATTGATATATTCATATTCCACAAATCCTCAAAGTACATTTCGTAATAAATCATTTTTACAATGAAATGAAAAAAGTGGAGGGGCCTACTGAAAAGCAAAGCTTGTAAGATATAGACCCCCTATCAAAATTTTATACAAGGGTAATATGATATAAGTAGAGTAAAATAATCAGCAAAATCCTATAAATTTATAAAGATATAAACACTGTAACACAAATGTATATACACTATATACAAAATTAAATATTGACTTTAAAATAATCAACACTACCGTGGATAAGTATGAAGTTCACAAAATATTCTTAAATGTCAAGTCCACCCCAAAAAATTGTGGATTTGAGTCGATAGAGAAAAATCAAACAAACATATGCTGCAAATTTCATCGAAATCGGATGTAAAATAAGAAAGTTATGACATTTTTAAGTTTTGCTTATATTTCACAAAACAGTTAAATGCACAACTCAGCAATATGCAAATGAGAGAGTCGATGACTCACTATTTTATTTTATTTTTAATTATACAATATTTCAATTTTTACACAGATTTGACAAGAAAGGACCAACTTAATTATTAACCATAAACTGTTAAAATAATGGTAATTCTACATGTTCAGGGAGAAATTATAAAACTTTGTTTCACTTGACAAGGAGGAGAAAATAAGAATATTTCATATTTCATTTAATAAAATACAAAAGAAATAGTGAGTGGATGACGTCATCAGTCTGCCAATTTGCATACCGACGAGGATGTGCATGTAACTGTTTTGTGAAATTAAGCAAAACTTTGAAATGTCATAACTTTCTTATTTTACATCCAATTTTGATGAAGTTTTCAGTGTTTTGCTTGTTGGATTTTTCTCCTTTTTTTCAAATCAACTTTTTGTTGGGGTGGACTTGTCCTTTAAGAAAGGATCACCCGTACTATTCTTAAAGTCACTCGAAACTTAAACCTAGCTTTGTGAAACACCCACGCACCATTGGCACGTTGCAGAAGAATTGCAATCTAACACAACTCCTAAAACGAATCGCAGCGGGATTATCAACCAATCAGACGGGCACATTTTTAACGTGCGTTTGTTTGTTGTTGTTGGGGGTGCCTCAAGCAAATTTTGCGTCCAAAGGGTGCTATGGGATTGGTTGATGGTCAATGCACACCATACGCATTTGTAACTTGCATTTGTTTGTTGTTGTTTGGGGGGGTGCGTCAAACGGAATTACTTCCAAAGGGGCTTACGGGATTGGTTGATGGTCAATGCACACCATGTGCATTTGTAACTTGCGTTTGTTTGTTTGTTTGTTGTTTGGGGCAGGGGCCGCGGAACGGTTTTCAAAGTGGGGGGGGGCTGATCATGCAAAAAATCACAATCCTATGGTCATTTTTACGTTTTTTGTACACGGTTTTGGAAAAAAAAGTGGGAGAGGGGGGGGGGGCTGAAGCCCCCCAGCCCCCCCCCCCCCCCCGCTTCCGCGGCCCCTGTGGGGGGTGCGTCAAACGCAATTGCTTCCGGAGGGTGCTACGGAATTGGTTGATGGTCAATGCACACTATGCGCATTTGTAACTGGCGAGTGTTTGTTGTTTTGGGAGTGCGTCAAACGCAATTACTTCCAAAGGGCCATACAGTATTGGTTGATGGTCAGTGCACACCATACGCATTTGTAACTTGCGTTTGTTTGTTGTTGTTTTGGGGGTGCGTCAAACGGAATTACTTCCAAAGGGCCATACGGGATTGGTTGATGGTCAATGCAGACCATACACATTTGTAACTTGCGTTTGTTTGTTGTTGTTTGGGCCGCAGGGGCCGCGGAACGGTTTTCAAAGTGGGGGGCTGAGCCAAAAGTGGGGGGCTGATCGTGCAAAAAATCACAATCCTATGGTCATTTTTACGTTTTTGTACACGGTTTTGGAAAAAAAAGTTGGGGGGGGGGGGCTGAAGCCCCCCCAGCCCCCCGCTTCCGCGGCCCCTGTGGGGGTGCGTCAAACGCAATTGCTTCCGGAGGGTGCTACGGGATTGGTTGATGGTCAATACACACCACAAACTTTGACTTTGTTTGAAAATACTAATGGAAATCTAATGAATTCAATTCAAATTTTTCTATCAATATGATTAAACGTTACGACTCCCGAATACACATGAGATAGACAGGAAATACATACAAATATAATAATAATGATAATATGCATTTTGTATAGCGCCATCTATCTATCTATTCTTACTATTACTGTTAGTATTGTTACTATTATTATTACACCGGATTTAGTTCGAGCTGCCTTTCAGTGCTCGTGCATTCAATGAATTAATTCTGCCGGGGACCCATTCACCTCGCAAGGGTCGATTGGAGCATAGTGTCTTGCTGAAGGAAAACACGCCATGGCTAGGATTCGAACCCACGACCCTCTGTTTGAAAGGCTAGAGTCAGAACCACTCGACACGGCGCGCCCACAATTCAAATTATCTTGAAATGAGCCTTGCAATTATTTTAGGGGCGTATTGTACTTACTTTTCCTTTGCACAAGTCCAAAATAATGTTCGTCTCCCCATCACTGTGAATGGACACTAGATCGGAAAAACCAGGAGAATGATCGTCTTCCTGATCTTTCCAGTTGATGTTCCGACAGTTCGTCAGTGCTCGAGAAAAGTTGACTCTCTCATCAAAGTAACAATAAAGATTGCCTTCATACCATCCGAAAATATCTTGACAGCTCGAATTATCTGCTGTACCTGGAGAAAAAAAATCGAAGGAAACCCCACATTAATTCCTGTCATCAAATGTTTCGGTCACTGACGGATCCAGGGGGAGGGGGGCACATCCGGCTCGTGCCCCCCCCCCCCTTGAAAGTCACAGCATATATTTTTAATTGCAATATGTCCTTCATACACAAGTGTTGCCTTTTTCTTTGTTTCTTGTCAAATTTTCTTCGGGTAAATGCTTTGAAAAATCCTGGATCCGCCCCTGGTGGCTGTTTCATAAAGCCGTTCGTAAAGTTACGAACGATTTTACGCACGACTTGAACATGTTCTTAGGTCATAGCTCAATTACATATAGGGATATCACATAGCACAAGAAAGGATCACCAGTCGTGCGTAAAGTCATTCGTATCTTACGAACAGCTTTATGAAACACCCCCCAGGTTATGGTTACCAGCCATCTTGATAGATCAGTAATAGGCCTACATGAACTCTTATATTGGCCACACCCACACAAGCACAACCTCACGTCCACTGGCTCACTTACAATTAAAATTGCAAAAATAATGTTTGTACTGCATGTGTAAGTGCGTTTGTCTGTGAGGGTGAGAGTGTGGGTGTGTGTTTTTGCATACGTGTTTGGTGGGTCGTTCATGTGAATGTTTGTGTGTCTTGACGATTCGTTTTACAAAACGAGAACCCCAGGAATCATGCAAAATTAGAAGACAATGATTTTTTCAACGATTACTGAACTAATAATGCATTAATTTGGTATAGGTCATTCAATTGCAATTAACGTAAATGTCTCTAAAATACTAAAAAGTTCAACCAATTGTAAAGAGATTCTTTGCTTATCTAAATTTTGAGGGATTGTGGGAATGGAGCATATTGACATTGTCAGCTTGAATGTTTTAAAGCTGTGCAAATACGGGTACGGATAATTGATTTTCCTGAATGGTGTCATGAGCAATGCAACTTGGAATTACTACCAAGGGTGTTTCATACCCCCAAAAAAAATGTCCGTAAAGTTTTCGTGCTTTTTTTTGTCATTGTTTTGCGAGCCAACGTAATACTAGTAATACGGCAAGCATTAATTTATGGTGCGGCATGATTCGTACTTTGTAGATTACTCGATCTTCGTGTTGCTACTTTGTATCATAAATGCCTGTTGTACTATTTTATTCATGTATATTCATCTTGTATCATGCGAAGTAATTCATGCCCGTTCTTCTTCTTCTACTTCATGCTCGCTTCTATAGCTCTTTTCTTCCCCTCTCTTCTATTTCTTTACCTTCTATGTATTAGCCCTTTCTTTTTGTATTTGTTGTTTAGTTGTATATTTTTACAGGCGTAGGCCTATCCCGGCACAGTCAAGCATCTGCTGCCTTCTGCGTTTTTTTACACCTCCTTCCATGTGCATAGAAACTTAATTACATACATTGTTATATTACTATACAGTAGTATTGATTTATTTCATAATATGAAATTGGATGTAACCTGCGTAATGTCAATCGGAAGAAATAAATGTTTAATTGAATTGAAATAGAATTTTTCCTCACGTTCATTGCAATGGGTCCCGTGGAATCCAGCAAAACAGTAACATTTGTAGCTCTCCATAGTCTCCAAACACCAGCCGTTCTCACATAAATATTCTATACAACCTAAGATAATAAATATACGCCATAAGAAAGTTAAAATAATGACTACATATTATCCTTACATAAGTATTTACATAAAGAATTTATTTAGGCCTAGAATGACACAAAAAATATAATTCTTGATATGAACTTCCCACTTTCTCGGTTGGAGTTTAAGTTTGATCTATCACAACACTCTATATGACGGGAACCGGATCTCATTTGAAGGCCTCGATCTTCTAAAACTATGACGTTTTCATCTCACCGGATGGACTTTCAAGGGATTCCGCTAGATGTGTTGTCCTTGAGGGCGTATCAGTGGTCACCAGGTCTGCTGTGCTCGTTTCTCCCGTCTTTGTCATCATCATTTCGTCAGTCAATAGTGATTCTGCAGCTAGAAATATGAACAAAAAATTACAATCACGATATATTATTATTTGTCCTGACATGACTTTTTTTTTTTGACAACGAAATTATATGACTAAGCACGTTAGTTTTTTAGTGATCATTGATTTTAAATCAATGACGCTAAACATCACTTTATGTAAAAAAAATATGTGAAATATATCATAATTCGTTGAATCAGTTTTATATTTTCTCACGTTCATTGCAGAGGGGTCCTTGAAATCCAGCAAAGCAGATGCATTTGTAACTTTTCATAGTCTCCAAACACCAGCCGTTTTCACAGAGATCTTCATCACAATCTGAATCAAAACAAAAATTAGAATGAAGTGATTGATATTCGTTTTCAATGCAAACGATTCAGATAGTCAGGACAAAATTATCATCTCTCTCCATTATGTTATGTACTTCCACACGAGAGTAGATTTTAGAATATGTCGAGGACAGTTAACAGACCATCTTGACCGTTCTGGACAGGAATACTGTGGAGGCTATCGTTTGATGTAAACAGTCCGCAGCGGGTGTAGTACGGTATTCTACGGCTATATTACGACAGACATACGGTCCACAACGGTCACTTAGTCTTCATTGCAGAGGGACACTAGCGTACCTACGGGGGAAGAGGGTGCAGACTGCCCCCCCCCCCCCTGACGAGTCACAACCCATGCAAGGGACATATCCTTGCCCCCTAACGAGTCTTGAAGACCTTTTTTTGGGGGGGGGGAGCTTGTCAATTTTTTTTCTGGTACGAAATTCTTTATTTGTGGTTGAAGACCTTTTTTTTTTTCCTTGTCAATTTTTTTGGCGGACGAATCTTCCCCCCTCCCTGTGAAAAATCCTAGGTACGCCAGTGCAGAGGGGTCTTTGAAATCCAGCAAAGCAGATGCATTTGTAACTTTTCATAGTCTCCAAACACCAGCCGTTTTCACATAGATCTTCATCACAATCTGAATCAAAACCAAAATTAGAATGAAGTGATTGATATTCGTTTTCAATGCAAACGATTCAGATAGTCAGGACAAAATTATCATCTCTCTCCATTACGTTATGTACTTCCACATGAGAGTAGATTTCAGAATATGTCGAGGACAGTTAACAGACCATCTTGACCGTTCTGGACAGGAATACTGTGGAGGCTATCGTTTGATGTAAACAGTCCGCAGCGGGTGCAGTACGGTATTCTACGGCTATATTGCGACAGACATACGGTCCACAACGGTCACTTAGTCAAGCTAGGCTGACGCAGACGACCACCTAGTGTGCGAACACCTTTCGTGGATATCTTCCATGGTAATTTTTTGCAAGCTTTACTATTTCCCTAACCGAGGATCGAACCGCGGACTCTCATGTGTCTAGTCATGCACCTTGGACCACTCGGCAATGCCACCTCCGCTTGAAAAAAAGAATAGAAATCAAAGGCACCCGCTTTGTTGAGTACCTTTTCGCTTTCAAAAGAGGAATTTCTCGGCCTGTTTGTGGAGACACCCACATCATGCCAGTCGTTTGCTACCAATGAATACTGCAACATGACGCACAGAGCTATACTTAGATGTAAAATATTCCATATTTGGAAGGTTTAGTGGTCCAAATGTTTTAATACAGGAAGTAATCGTTTATTCGTAGGATTCGAAAACACAATAAGCCTTATTATTCTGCAAGTTTGATAATCCGATACGTATACGATAAATACGTATGATCTTAGTGAATTCCTACAAACAAGCCTTAAAATGCCCCTACAGGTCTGAATTTCCTATATTTTCAGCTCGCGCTTCCCGCTCGCAATATTTGATTAGTGAGATGCGTATGTTAATCATGATTACAATGACTACAAGTGCTTCATGTCTGAATTTCATAGATTTTCAGCTCGCGCTCGCAATATTTCATTAGTGACATGCGTACGTTAATCATAATTACAATGACTACAAGTGCTTCATGCGTTTAGATGTAATTCTAACAAATTTAGCAAGCGCTTGGAACTCGCATTAGATTACTGGTGAGATATGTATAATGCTAATGGATTCCTAAAATATAGTACTTAAAATCTCCGTTTTGGGTCAATATATACAACAATTTTAGCTAGCGCTGCGTGCTCGCAATGTTTAATGAGACATGCACGTATCATGATATAACAAAATGGTTATAATGTCCCTTTTTAGGTCTGAATACCAAGAATTTTCATCTCGCGCTTCGCGCTTGCATTATTTGATCAGTGAGATACATATCCGTTTAATGGCACTGTCCTTAGACTGTCTCTATTAGTGCATTCCTGGCACCTGAGCGCGCTTCGCGTGCTCACTAAGTGACTCAAATTTTTTGCAGGTGCCCCCCCCCCCCCCCCATGCCGTGACCCACGGTACGCCACTGAACGGAAGTTTGCCGATTTTGCTTATGATTGTCGATTTTCAAAAGTTTTTGCTTTGAGGGTTTTGTTTTCAAGACGTTGATTGTGTTGCTTCATTGGTTTGAACTACTAATGTAAATGAAATAACTGTTTGTGCTTATTACCATGACCACTAGGCAAATCGATCAATTATTTGATTCTAAAGTACTTTAACCCCTTTTCCATAAAGGGGTTTTGATAAACGGAATCCATATTTGATACGAAATACGTGACATTTTGTGGCATTTTGTGGCAACTGAGAGCGCTTTGCGCGCTCACTAAGTGACTCAAAATGTTTGCAGGTGCCCCCCCCCCCCATGCCGTGACCCACGGTACGCCACTGAACGGGAGTTTGCTGATTTGGCTTATGATTGTCGATTTTCAAAAGTTTTTGCTTTGAGGGTTTTGTTTTCAAGACGTTGATCGTGTTGCTTCATTGGTTTGAACTACTAATGTAAATGAAATAACTGTTTGTGCTTATCACCATGACCACTAGGCAAATCATTCAATTATTTGATTCTAAAGTACTTTAACCCTTTTTCCATAATGGGGTTTTGGTAAACGGAATCCATATTTGATACGAAATACGTGACATTTTGCGGCATTTTGTGGCAACTGAGAGCGCTTTGCGCGCTCACTAAGTGACTAAAAAATGTTGCAGGTGCCCCCCCCCCCCCCATGCCGTGACCCACGGTACGCCACTGAACGGGAGTTTGCCGATTTGGCTTATGATTGTCGATTTTCAAAAGTTTTTGCTTTGAGGGTTTTGTTTTCAAGACGTTGATCGTGCTGCTTCATTGGTTTGAACTACTAATGTAAATGAAATAACTGTTTGTGCATGACCACTAGGCAAATCGATAATTATTTGATTCTAAAGTACTTTAACCCTTTTTCCATAATGGGGTTTTGGTAAACGGAATCCATATTTGATACGAAATACGTGACATTTTGTGGCAGATAGGTCCATTCATTACATGTAGGCCTATTCGCATCGCAGATACGTATGTATACAATGATAATGGAGTCAATACTGTATAATGAAATTAAACACTGCAAACATCACAAGGCCTATACTGTAGGCGACATAATACCCTTAATGATCTGTTGGGGAAAATGAAATATATTCCGATGAATGTGACTGGTGAATTTCATTCCACACATTACATAAAATTGGTCATTCTCATGAAATAAATACACCGGAAATGAATTGTAAAAACACAAATTATGATTACATCTTCATAGATCATTGTGCTCCCTTTCACATACCTAGTCCTCTAAAAAGTAAGTGCCGATAACCAAGGAAAGAAGATGTAAATAAAGTCTTATAATTTACAAAAAAAAAAAAGTCAATTCAGAGGTAAATTGGATGTGGATTTCTTCGAAGGGAAGCTGAAAATCGATGACAGATGCATGCACATCGCTGAAGAAATAGTAGTTTAACATATTATCTGAAACCAATGCAGGAATGCGGTTATTTGCTTTATATTCCACTTTGGAAACGATTTCATTTATACTGTGTAAATCCAATGAGCATGATGAGGGAGAGCAATAATTACACCTCAATGAACGTCTGAAATTATTTCATTTTCGGTATAACAATCCTTCGGATAAACGAATATTATGATGTATCTTACACTGTTAGAAAAGCAAAAGACAAATTAAAAAACAGATTTTACAAAAAAAAATAACCAAATCTTTATGTAAATCTTTATAACAGGAAAGACTTTTTTTAATTTTTCTACAATTTTACAAAACAGGTCTGTTTAAAAAAAGGGGGGGGGACAGTTTTAATACAATAATTTTTTTAATTAACATACACCAAATGCCAGTTTTCTGTAATTTTACACATATACATGTAAGATTACATGTGTTCTCGAGACTCTGCTGCAGGATTTTTTTTTTTAAGTACAAATTTTCTATGTAAGTATCTTATTAATATCAAATACTTGACTTTCTTTATCCACTTTCTAGTCTCCTAACGTTAAAAAAACGACTGATATTTCCATGTTACACTCTGAGTACGATTCCTACTACGAAGATTATTGTAACAAGTATAATTAGACATTAACTTTCCCTCTTAACATATTTTACTTTCTCTATCCAAATAAAATTAGAGGCTGGTTTATATTTCCAAAGCTAGCTCAAAGACATGTTTTAAAGGGCGCACGAACCAACAGCCCTAATAGCCCCACCTCAATTCCTCAATGACTCCGATCTGGCAAGGTTCATTACCCACAATCCATCATTCTGAGCAATGTGGTCTCAAAATATAGCCCTACTTGAACGACAACACACCGATTTACTTCTCAATGCATTCATGTCGCAATAGATATATTCCCAAGTAGCTTAACAAAGTAATTTTCCTCTCTAAACACTTCGGGGTTTCTCTACAAATAAAACTATAGGACAATTTATCCTCTTAATTTTTCAAAGTTATCTCGAATTGTATTTTTACGCATATTGCTGCTTTTTGTGAACCCTCGTCTTCACTGCTGTATTCCGTTCAACATAGTACCTACTACCTGAACATGGCGTCATACACTGTAAAGGCCACGGACATACGTGGGCCTCAAAGTCTGTTTCGTGTTCTCAGAAAATTGAATGACATAAATGCTGTTACAATAATTTTGCAAGATACATAAACAGTGAAGATGAGGTATCAAACGATGATACTAGTCTCTATTCAGACGTAGTGCTTAAAAAATATAGGTTCCAGCCTCCCAATAGTAAATTGCCAATTCGTCCACTGCCAACTCGTCCACTCACCGTTATGCTCATCAACCTTCATTGAGTCTAATGCCATTTCGTCTAACAACCATTCAGTCCAGTAACCGTTTGCTCCAATCATCACGTCTTCTAATCACCAGTTCGCCTATGACCATTTCGTCTAATAACCAGTTGGTCTAGTACCCATTTTCTTTTCATTCTTTTCGCCCAATTAACACTTTTCCAATTAGACCAAATGATTTACTGACTAAATGGCTATTGGACCAACTGGTTATCAGACGAAATGGCAATTAGACCATGTGGATAGTGGACGAATTGATGATTGACCAAATGATAGTAGACGAGTTGGTAATTAGACCAATTGGCATTAGACCTATTGGAAATAAACCCTCCAAAATTAATGCTTTTTTGACAAATTTCCGAGGTTCAGAAACCGATTTTACAACTAATTAATGCAAATAAAAACCACTCTGTCCTTTAAAGCCCCCTCACACCTGACCGAATGTAGGCGGACGAAGGGTGACGAATGGTAAAATGAACGAAATGCACGCGAATTCAACGAAATTCAAATAAAATTTCCTTCAGATCATGCGATCAGTAACTGTTGACAAATTTTATCAACGAACGGTAAGCCAAGGAGAAATATGACATTCAAAGGATATCGATTTTTCGGTTCACCTCTTTGAGAAAATTGCTTCCGAAGGCGAGCGAAGTGTTGATATATCCCAATAAGACGAAGGAATAGTCACCAATGGTTTGATATGGCGTGCGATTAGAAACGAAGACGAGGGAATAGATCAGGCAAATTTGTTCGTTGTGTCATCGTGTTGCTTCGTTACGGGTTCTTTCGAGATCGGTCCACTTTGGCAAAAGCGCGAAGAGGGACTATGCGCGACAAAAACACACGAACGATAAACGAACGATTACCGCAGACTAAATAAGAGATGCGAATTCAAACAGATGACCAACGATTTTTCAATTCGTCGGGAAATTTTAAACATGTTCAAAATTTCCGCGCGAATTTGAATAATCGCAGCTGTTAGTTCAGAAGATGTACGAACCCAAACATGAAGGGTAAATATGATTTACCATTAGATACCATTGAAAACGATTTTGTAAAAAATGCCTTTCGCCAGCCATCGCAAGGCATATTTCAGGCAATTCGGTTAGACTTAAGTAAAAAGTTCGAGTTACATTTTGGTGCGCAGTTAAACGAATTCCTTGCCCAGTGGACTCAGCTCCGTTAAAATCATAAGCCCGTTTACTGAAATCTGGTTAAACTTGGACTGTGGTCTAACCATGTGCTAAATTTATGGGAAGCAAAAAATGCTATTGTAAAATTAAAATGTTTGCTGTGCTCATATGTTTCACGTTACTGCTGAAGGAAACAATTTTGGTTACTACTACTAGATAGCTCTGAATTATTTGAGTGTCAATTGAGCTGATAGATTAAAGCTGTACTGATAGACCAGGGGCACGTCTTACAAAGAGTTACGATTGATCTGATTAACCCGAACTGTAGGGTAATAATTGTTGATTGATGTCATAATTGTTTGTACAAGATCTTTGCACAATGTACTTTGTAAAAAATTACAAATAGAAGACCGTGCACTGAATTTTCAAGAAATCAATGAGTGTATATGAGTTTACAGCATATCTAGACAAATATTTCGAGCAAACATGCAATAGGTGTTGATGTTGCCGGCTTTCCATAGATATGACTGATCAGATCAACGGGGTCTAGTGTATAACTTAAACCTGAGCTCAGAATATGAGCCATGGGGTCGAAAGGGGACCAGCTTACCTGGAAATCTACAAACTCGGTGACCAAAGGTTTGTGAGTTATCATTCCTGGTGGGACACGAGTCCTCAGTAGATGAAACGCGAATGATCTTTGGAATAGTCTGCACCATACTTCCATTGGGATGAAGTTTCTTCCGGCATTCAAGAAACATTGGTAAGGTGTAATTCAGACCTAAGCCATCTGGACACGCAGTTGATCCATTCGATGAACCAAGTATAACTGAAATAATTAGTTGCAAATAAATTCAAAGTATTGCCGATACCGTCGGATTCTAATGTAATGTCTACTAGTATATTGTATTCAAACTGAATTTTACATTTTTTAAAACTTCGTTATTTAGCTGGGATTAACTCTGATTCGAGGTAAAGTACCTGGAAATCTTAATTCATGTCACTCAGAATATGTTGCATTCGGGCTGATGATTGAGCCAATTCGATTCCAGTTACTCAAAACGGTAGGATAAAAGTGACATTGATTAGCATGAAGTTGACACGACATTTGCCCCTGCAACAATTTATCCGGGTTGGGGTTGCAATATGGTTATATGTTAGGGTTAGGTTTAGGGTAGGGTATAATGTTAAACCCAGGGTTTAAAGGGATGGTCCGGGCTGAAAGTATTTATAGCTTAATATATAGAGTAGAATTCACTGAGCAAAATGCCGAAAATTTTATCAAAATCGGATATCAAATAACAAAGTTATTGAATTTTAAAGTTAAGCAATATTTTGTGAAAACAGTCGTCATGAATATTCATTAGGTGGCCTGATGATGTCACATCCCCACTTGTTCTTTTGTATTTTATTATATGAAATTAGGTTTTATTCAAATTTTTTCCTCCAAGAACTAGAAAAATTGGATTGACAACTGATTTAGTGCATTATATATTTATTGCTGCAACTTATTTCATTATAAGGGAGACATATTATTCACACAAGTATGAAATAATGAAAAAAAATATGATTTCATGTAATAACATAAGAAAACGGAAAGTGGAGATGTGACATCATCAGCCCACCTAATGAATATTCATGACGACTGTTTCCACAAAATATTGCTAAACTTTAAATTTCAATAACTTTATTATTTGTTATCCGATTTTGATGAAATTTTCGGCATTTTGTTCAGTGACTGTATTAAGATATAAATATTTTCAGCCCGGACCATCCCTTTAAGTTCGTCA
Organism: Lytechinus pictus; assembly: GCF_037042905.1. Classification (NCBI taxonomy): domain Eukaryota; kingdom Metazoa; phylum Echinodermata; class Echinoidea; order Temnopleuroida; family Toxopneustidae; genus Lytechinus; species Lytechinus pictus. The sequence goes on along the minus strand of NC_087261.1, from coordinate 12,382,567 downwards.
TTCGATCAGTGTTTGGGATTTAAAGCGGACTAATTGTCGCCGGAGTAAATGTCATGGAACCCTAGCCGAACAAACCATGTAATGTGCATAGTACAGTCCCCATCACAAGTTTAATGCTTAGATGATTTAAACTTGGGAGGAATCAAACTGGGACACACAATATATGCATAACGGACATTTCAATTAATCTATCTATCTATATGTCTTCCCGAATACAACGTGTGTAATTATTATAAGGGAGGATTCATCATTCATACCAAAGTTCCGTCATTGGGTTTCGAGCCAGTTATTCATGTTCCACAGTCTTGCATTTTCATCACACACTCTAAAAACAAATCAGTCAAAAATGACTAGTTAATAGGGTCAGCTGGGTGCAACTGTTATTCTAGTCATATTTGACTATTTTCTAGTCGTATTTTACTAGAACATAGTTATTTCTGACTAGAGTATTATTCAGAAGTGTGACTAGACATATCAGTTGCACCCAGCTGACTACTGGTCTAGTCGATTTGACTGACTTGTTTTAAGAATGCATATTTATAAAACGAAGCAGGCCTATTTGTCATGAAATTAATTCAAGTGTTAATACTTAGCTCACGAAAAATTCTTTTTCACTAGATTCCTTCATAAAGATCATGCAAGAATCGAAATAATATGTTTGAAAAGCCTACCTGGTAACAAACATGCTGCGAGTCCGTACTTGAATAGCGAACACATAATCTGTTAAAATTCGATATAAAACGACGAGAGTAAAAGTAAAATATTGTGACGTGCCAATCTCATCAGCCTTATAGTCAATATCAACGTAGGAATCTCCCGTTTCAAACACCATCAATGGTTATATCATATCATTTTCACGACCAAGTGGGGCCTGACCGCCGGTATGACCACCTCCAACATGTCAAATGTCATCATTCAGTTTGATAATCATCATCAAGATCATCTCAATTACCTCATCATCATCACCATCAGCATCACTATCATCATCACATCCAGCATCACTATAATCATCACCATGGATACCACCATCACCATCAACATAATTATATACGCTCCCTTTTTTTACTTTGATGTTCTTATTTGTTTTTTCTCAGGTAATGTATAATGGTCAATAATTTGGTATACACAATCATAATTTGACTTTATAACTAAATTGAATTCAATCACAGAGGTACTTATCATTTCAAGCTCTGTTTCTTTTCAGGGCCTAATTTTGATGTTGTCTACATCATGTGTAAACACGCTATAGATTTTGTAAAATTATGCATCAAAGTTTTATTGCCAATTTAACTCGATCCTTGTGTAATTTTTATATATATATTGTATGGTTACAGACAAAGTTTAACTGTACTTTTTACACATGAAAAGTAAACGCTTGAAATTGAAACGTCTTTCAAAGTTACCATAAAAAATCAATATAGATCGTGATGTCCAATTATCATAGTCATTTAATCTTAGAAGGGTAATAATTCTTGCAGAAATATATTAAATGTACGATTGTGACATAAAAGCTTTATGCAAAAATGGGTGACGCTACATGATCAAAAAGTCATGCTTGGGTATGAGAATCTTAACCATAATTATCAACTGGCATTATTTATTTATTATTTATTTATTTATTTTGTTTTATTTATTTTATACTGCAGGGTAGGCCTGTTCAGTTCTTAAAACTGCTTTACAAAGGCGCCCTGCAGTTTAAAATACATGTCAAGATAACTATGAACAACAACAACAAACAACATCAAAAATACAAAATACAAAATATCTAACATCAGAAACAATTAACACCAAAATATAGAGTGGGAAGTGACAATTTAAACATACATAGCATTGTAAATCAAAGGAATATAATTTCGCTCTTTATCAATTCGTATGAAAGGCATACGAAGGCATTATGTCTACATTCTCCGAGTAGGTCTTAGAGTATACTTGCCATTTTTGTAGATCTAGCGGCAACTGAATGTTGAGACAAATATGCGAGATTGGCAATATTTTTCTATAGTAGGACTAAAGGTTCATCGCGTGAGCAAAACTTTCTGATGATTTAAGGGGAGGTATTTTGTAATAACGTTCTGCACAGAACGTCGACTTAATTCGTCCCGAAGTTACCAAGCCCGCTCGCTGATGTAGTTATAGAGCATGCAGATCGAAATAAAATGCAACGTTTTTCGACGACGGATTCTGATTGGCCTTTTTGTCTTTTGACAAACTTCTGGCATGTGGCGCCTAGCTGTATGCGTGATTGTGAGAAATATGGGATCGAAATGGCTAAATAAAGGTGGAAGTCTCCTTTCTTTGATCTCTGCTGATTGGCTGGCGAACACCAATGCGGTATCGACACAACCAATGAAAATGGTGAAAGTTATGGCTCCGGTGTCTTGGACGTCGAGAAGCGAAAGCATATCCCATTAACCCAGTACATATCCTCCATAAGTGTGGTGGAGAAAATAATGATTTATGAGTTTACATTTTCATACATGGAATCATTCTGACGGAATCATTCTAATCAATGTTTTTATTGTATTTTTTTTTTAATATCATAATGTGTGTTTGCGAGGGTGGGAGGGCACGTGCGCGTGTATGATTTGTACACACTGTCGAAATGATTAATGCTTTCATTCTTCGTTGACAATCTTGTGTGAAGAGGGAAAGGAAAAGTAAAGAAAAGGCAGACACATGACTGGTAGAAAAGGAATAAAGTCGGAAAAGGGAGGAAAGGAAGGACATAACAAAAAAAAGAAGGGGAAAGCGGAAGGAAAGGGGACGAAAATGAAGAAAAGAACAGGTGATAAAGATTATTGTTCCGAAATACTAATAAATGAGTGAGATAGATGACATAGATTAAGAGATGGCAAATTGGAACTCGATTTTATGGCGGGAAATAGAAAAAAGGCAAAAAGAATTGGAAAAAGAGGTAGAATGAAATTGGCTAAAAAGCTAAAGGGGAAAAGTTGAATTATGAAGAAAAAAGAAAATGAAAAAGACAAGAATTTAGGTACACACTCGGGCTGCCGAGGTTTGAAAATAAAGAAGGGGAAGAAAGAATAGGATGGCGTATAAAGTCCATAAAAGCTTGCTAAATTTCAAGCAATAACATTCCCAATCAGGAAATTATCAAACTTTGAGAGGTTCCTGACCTACCGCCCAAGAATTGCGCAAGGCTACACATGCCCTGTAATTTTATTTTTATAATTCACAACAACGATTTTCACGTTCGCTTCGCTCGCTCGTGCCGCTTTCCCCCCTCATTTCCCATGTTGTGCCCTCTCTGAAGTAATATGTTTTGTAATTATATACCCGCGATTTCATTGAAAATAACGGCAAGTTTTGATAATGGCTAAATGAATCTCGAGAGGTAATGAGAGAGGCTCCGCCCCGGACTCCACATACGTGGCACTGGCGTACAAATTGAATGGTTTTGGGCCCTGGCCCCCAAAAGTTCTACGACCAAGAACCAAAAAGAAGATAAAGGGACTGGGAAAATGTAAGGTATAAGGTTATTTTCTGAATATCATTTTAATTAATGCTCTGAAAAGAGGAAAGCTCATTCTTGCTGCTCATCTCTTTCAAAAATTTACAATTTGAAGTCGAATTTGGACGTATTTTTTCTACTTTCTAGTTTCACAGAATAATAATGATAATAATAATAATAGGCATTTATATAGCGCCATCTATCTAGAAACATTCTATTCCGAAGCGCCATGGGCGGAAATCCCAGGGGGGACGTGTTTCAACAGGACAATGCAAGACCCCACACAGCACGGTTCATCACCAACTTCCTTCAGGAGCAGGACATTGACGTCATCCCATGGTGTGCATGCTCTCCTGACCTCAATCCCATTGAGCATCTGTGGGATGAACTTGGCAGACGGGTGAGGTCATCTACTATTTGTGGTCTTTTATGATGGTAAGAAATACATCATTGAAAAACGAAATAAAACATGTATTTTAGGACGAGATGACCTTACTTTTGGGATGATAACCCTTTTTTTTTTTTTTTTCCTTGTCAAATTTTCCAGCCCCTTGTCCCCCCCCCCTACCTTTTGGGAGTGATTTCCGCCCCTGCGAGGCGCACAAGAAAAGAAAGAATAAGAAAGTTTGGATGGGTGTCAAAGTGCCAATAACTAATACTGTTAAAAAAAGATAAGACTTCAGTTTAGATTTGAATTACATAATTCTCAAAAGAAAAATCGCTCTCTCTCTCTCTCTTATTTGAACAAGATTTAACAGTCTCATGTTTTCATGTATTGGCAATAAGTTGATCACCATGCTCACTGTGTGTTTACAAAATGCTTTTTAATTAATATCATCATAGTAATCATCTTCTCCTCCTACTCTACATTTTCTTCTTTCTCTTCTTAGCTTCTATCCAGGAGTAAAATGCCTTGATTTCTCAGAAATTGCCATTTTCAGCATTTCAATACCCTCTTTTTCTTGTTGGGATATCATTTCAGAGTACAATAATGATAACTGCATGTCTTTAGCCAAGTCATCGATACGGGATTGTTTTAGCATGCTTTTATCCAAATCCTGACATTAATAATTGGCCTGCTTCTATTCCACTCCACTTCCTGACATTGTAATGTATTGTTTTTATTTTCCATCAATCCAAAATGATAACAATGATAAATATATATATTGACCATAACAAAGATGATCAGTAAAAAGACGGAGGGATTGCCCTACTCAGCAATGATAACATACCAACGCTGTTTTACAAAGGGTCCCTTATAGAGATGCACGTGTAAACATATAAAGCAGAAAAGGAAAAACTTAGTTGACTTGCTATAACAAAATGTAAAAAAAAAAATCAGGGATCTGAACAGAAAGTTACAAAAAGTCTGGGGAAATGACTTAAAGGCTTTCCATCAAATGTGTCAGTCCATCTGGGTATCAACGTTGGTATTGCAATGTATACTATGAAAAACAAAAGATGGCAAAGTTGAGATACTTGTGATAGATCCGGGTACATATACCGGCAGACATCCAGAATGGTTTAAATCTCAATAACTAAGGATAATGCAGGTAAAAAAAGGCATGAAAGGGGGGAGTGGCGGACCCTGACCCGGAGGAGACAAAGCATTGGAGGGGCACTATTTTGTAAACAATGCTGTGCCCCTCCAATGCTTTGTCTCCTCTGGGTCACGGTCCGCCACTGCAGGTAGGGGAATAGAAATGTATCTAACACCATGAACACCACATGAAATCATTTATTTATTTATTTATTTATTTATTCATGTTTTATTTAACAAAAAATTGATAAAAAGAACAGTGGAGGGTAGTCCGGTTCAGTTACAAAACTGATTTACAAGGCATGCTTCGGAGAAGAGGCTGGAATTTATTTGCCCTCTCTGTTCTTTTTTTTTACATACCGTTGTTTTCCTTCGATGACGTCGACATTGATAAGCAACTTGATAACAGTGGTTCGTATTAGAAATTTTCTTCATTTCTGATTATTCAAACTGCACTTTTATTTATTTTATTTTACTTTACATTTTGATGTTACTTGCTTTATTTCACCTTCCTTCTCGTCATTTCACTCCATTTTACTTTTCTTGATTTAATTTACCATGTTTACTGACTTTGTGTCACTTTCTTTACTCCTAACTTTACTCCTCATCACTTCCAATCTGCAGGCACAGACCCTTGTCTTTCACAATACACACAGTGCAGAGTCTGAAGTAGGGAGACTAGATTAACTGTGTTCTAGATTAACTATGTACTCTATACACATACAGAGTCTTCGGGTTCTAGTCTTTACTCTAGACCGGTTATTGGTTAAAGTGTCATATTTTATTTATTTTTTTTTATTTTTATTAAAACATCTTTCAACAGGATTAAACATTAATCAGCTCGCAGGCTGTTTCACATAATGGTCCTGCATAAAGAAAATATACACATATTAAAAGGAAAGATTACAAATAATTAGGAATACATGTAATTATAAACAGCAAAGATTAAAATACAAATAATGCTAAAAAATGAAACATCAGAAAAAAAAACAATTAGCAAGATTTATCTCATAGTAAGATAAAGAAGTGAAGAAAAGGGAAAGAGGTACATTTTATATATCGATAGTGACAGGAATGGGTCTCAATTTAAAGAATCGTAACAATATTAATACTCATAGGAAATCATAATAATCGATAATAAGTAGATGTGTATTATTTGGTAATCATGCTAATAGTATCAATACTACAGATATATATGGACCAATGTAGAACAGTTGAATAATTCTTATATATTTGAGCGAAGTTTCTTGTAATGATGTTTGAAACTTTCAACAGAAATGGCATTCTGGATGTCTTCCGGGAGTTTGTTCCAAGTTACTGCTCCGGCATATTTAAAGGATTGTTTAAATAAGGATATGTTAGGTTTGGGTAATACTACATTTAGTGAATTTGCATTCCTAGTGTTCATGCCATGGCGATCGAAGTACATTTCAATTTCATTTGATAAGCGGGGAGGGGCAACGCCCCTTATACACTTGTACATGAGAATTTCCAGAAAATAATCTCGACGTTGGTCAATAGTTTGCCAGGAGAGTTGATTTATCAATGCATTCCCGCTCGCAATTTGATAGTCAGAAATTCCAGATACATATCTGGCAGCTCTTTTTTGCAATCTGTTTAGGGGCAGTTTGTAGGCTGCTGGACAGTTGCCCCAAACAGAGATTGCATAGTCTATACAGGGCTGAATTATGCATTTATACAGGATATTTAGTACATGTGAACTCAGGAATTTACTCAACTTGCCTAAAGAGTAGATCTTATAGGCAATCGATTTACATAATTCTCTTAAATATACATTCCATTTCAGGTTTTCATCTATCACAATGCCTAAATATCTTATAGACTTTACCTGTTCAATCAGATCATTATTAATGAATATATTCAATGTATCAGATGATCTTAATTTAATTAGTATTGTTTTGGTTTTGCTTGTATTAATGCGTAATCGGTTTCGGTTATACCAGTCATTTAAGGCGTCTACACTTTTCTGTAATTTCTTTGTTACATCTTCCAACTTACTGTCAGAGGAAAATACTACTACATCATCAGCAAATATGCTGCAAGTACCTTCAGTAATACATTCAGATATATCATTAATAAAAATTAAGAACAGGATGGGGGCCAGAACACTGCCCTGCGGTACTCCAATTGAAAGCTTTTTAATATTAGATAATTTACCTTTGGAAAATACAGCTTGCTGTCTATCATTTAAGTAGTTTTTGAACCAAGTGAGCATATTATTGATAATTCCATATTTTTCGAGTTTGAATAGAAGAAGTCCATGATCTACACAATCAAAACATTTTGAGATGTCTAGAAAGCATGCAGCAACCATTTCTTTCATATTTAATGCATCATAGAAATCATCTAAGACACGATGCAGGCACGTTATTGTTGAATGGTTCGGAAGAAATGCGTATTGATCAACATTAATCATGTCATGCTTTTGAAGGTAGGATAGTAGTTGAGATTGTATTTCCTTTTCTATGATTTTGGGGATGTGACTAATGACTGAGATTGGTCGGTAATTAGATTTTTCATCTTTTGAACCCTTACCTTTGAAAATTGGTGTCGTACGTGCAATTTTCCAGTCAGCAGGTACTATTCCCGTATCTAAACTAGTGTTAAATATGTCACATAAGGATTGGGCAATAAAAGGGGCAGCTAATTTCAATAATTTTGTATCAAAGTCAAGGATATCTAAGTTACTATTTGAGTCCAAATTGTCCAAATGACGTAGAATCTTTGAACAGTCAATTGGTTGAAAATTGAATTCATAGATACATGGTGGATGATTCCACTTTAATTTTTCTTTGCAAAATGATTTAGAGATATTCTTACCAGTATCAATAAAAAATCATTCATTTCATTACATTCAATATTACAACCAGGGTCCACAGATTTCGACACCCCATGAATCTTATTCAGTTCTGACCATAACTTCTTAGAATTATTTTTATGTTTCTTGTGTACATCATATATGAGTCTGTTCTTGCAGACTACTTCACTCTCATTTAAGTTCACTGCAATTCGCTTCACTACACTTTAGTTCACTCCAATTAACCGCATTTCATAATACCTTGTAGTTTCCTTTACACTTCTTTATTTATACACACTTCATTTTGATTAATATTAAAGTATGTTACTTCAAATCACTAGCTTGAATTCACAATGTTCAGTTCACTTCACTATGCTTCACTTATTTTTACTTTTACTGGACTTTTACTTAACTTCACTTACCTCAACCTTACTTCACGTCACCTCACTTGGCTTTACTTCAGTTTTATTTTACGTCGCTTTATCTTACTTCACTTTACTTTCCTCACTTCACTTCGCTTCAGTTAGATTCACTTTACTTTACTTTACTTCATTTCACTTCATCTAGCTTCACATAACTTCACTTCACAGCTTCACTCAACTTTACTCTGATTTACTTAACTTTACATAATTTTACTTTGCTTTGCTTTACTTCAGTCATGTCGGTGATTAACAATCCATGATTATTATTCAACAAAAAAAATACCACCTGTCTGAATTCCCTTTTCAAATCACTTCACTTCTTCTCATTTTACTTTTTACTCTGAGTCACTTTACTTTAATACACTATTTTTAATTTTATTTACTTTACTCTCCCCACTAAATATCTAAACGTTCATACTTTCTATTTCGTGACATCATTTTATCGAATTATATTTATAACCTATTACGGTTCCCATGTTGCCCTCCCTCATGGCTGCTATTGTTTCAAGCAATTACCTGCTTATAGCTGGCCCTGCATTTTTACCCACCTTACTATTTTACATGCTTCATTTATGTAGTTTTCAGTCTTATACATTATTTTACTTTTAGATTGTCATGCAAATATGTACTAATTTATGTCATTGTCATTTTATCAATTTTTTTTATTTGTTATTGATTTATGAATAAAATGCAGAAACTCCTGCAAAAAAAACTTTACGTTGCTATACTTCCATGTCGCACTGTCCATGCCATTTGAGAAAATACCCACTTGTCTTCATCCTTATCTGACGTTATACTTTACTTTATATTCCTTTACTTTACTTAAATTTAATTTAATTTACGTTCATGGTACACGATCCACGAAGTTTTTAAATGTTCAGTAAGTATATCAAATGATTTAATCAAGATACAAATGGAGACACATGTATTCTGAGAATAGGGTAAAAATTCGCAAACACCCACTCTCGATGAATATGCCTTTGAATGGGGATTTTTTTATAATCAGCAGTTGGAAGGTTTGTATTTTCGAAGGTCACATCAACATTAACAAGATCATTTGAACAAACGGCTGAACGTAAAACAGGCAATTCGATCGCAATTATAGGTTACAACAATGATAATGACATATGTTCTTCAAACACATTGAGAAAAACATTTGAATATTTCCTACATCATATATAAAAAAACATTTATTGTATAATAGTGTGTGATTGACCCATTTACATTATCGCCTTTATTTTGCATATAACTGTTTTTATCAAACTAAACAAAATTGCTCATGAGAAAAATATGTTGTAAGAGTATATGAGAGTGCTTCCTTTTCTGTAGTAGCTCCATGCTTTTATCAATGGAATATTTCAATTTTACACTAACTATACAGACAGCCCTCTTCTTCTACAAAAATTTATGCCCGAATAAAATTTAATTTATTATGTTTATGAAATTTGCTGGTCGTGGGCAGTGGTATAAAGTTGATGTTTTTCGTAAACTTCAGGACAGCTATAGTGATTTACGTATATCAAAATCATATCTAATGACTATTTTCCCATTTAGGTTTCACGCGCTCATCTACAAAACTGAACATATATTATTGTTTCGGTGTGACGGATCCAGGGTTCTGCTCTCAAGGGGAGGGGGAGCACGTTCCGGATGTGCACCCCTCCCCCCTCCCCCTCTGGATCCGCCACCGGCCGATACGGAGTTTTCTGGGCCTTCCTAATCTCTAAACTGCCACTGTTAAGAACAAATTACGCTTTTTTCTGCCCCCTAATTTTTGTACCTCACTGCACCATTGGTAAGAACTATTGCAAGGTAATTTTACAACTTATACAAATTGTATGATTTGTTCGTTTCCTGTAATCATCTCAGTAGACGTCATATACCCATAATAATTTGACGGAAATAGGTGACGGTATTTCCAACTGTCTACTAGACATGAAGGATTAATGGGCATGTCAATTTTTAATCAATGAACAGGGTTAATTGCGACATGGATACCTTACCCTCCCTCGTCCTCATTTATGTCAATTCAAATTTACGATCCGGTTTTTATCTTTCCGCTGGTATATCCTCTGTTTTTATGTCATCGGGGATTCGAGCCTGGCCAGTTTACATAAGAACAGACTGCGCGGCCGTAAGAGTGCCATATTTTCGCAAGATTTAGATTTTTTTCAAACAAGAGTGGAAACGCCGGCAACACGAATTGCGAATGCCTCCTCTAAAAAATAATTTTGCATGCCACAGCGAGTTCAACTCGAGTGATTCAGTCAGTCGGCAGGCCATACAAAACACGCCTATATAGTTTATTCTGGAGCACAGCACCGTGACTTTGGAATAACCTCTTCAACCGTGCGCGAGGATTGTTTGAAGAAGAAAACGACAAAACTCTATTTCGACGCCACTCAAACTTTTCCGGGAATGGTAGGAGAAGTTACAAGCAGGGGCGTGCCCTCGGTGACACTTTCGGGGTTGATTATTTCGTTAAATAATCTTCAGTTATGGGATTAAACATCTCGGCTGGGCGGACATTGCAAGAGGAAGGACCACTGGATGCCAGAAATGATGATAATATTGTTAAATACATGAAGGATCTGATAAATGGGGACAATGTTCATGTATCCAGAGAGGTATAAAGCCCATTTTTTTGGTAATTATTTTACAATAATAAATAGGCTTTCTTTAATATCCCACTGATGCCATTTTCGACACCAAGCAAGCCTCTCATAATGATTGTTCTTGTTCCCTTCGTTCGGATAGTGCATTGTTTAAAGGACAAGTCCATATCCCAATAAAAAAAATTGATTTGAATAAAAAAAAAAAAAAAATCCAACAAGCTTAACACTAACACTAACAATTTCATCAAAATGGGATGTAAAACAAGAAAGACATTTTAAAGTTTTGCTTAATTTCACAAAACAGTTTATGCACATCCTGATCGGTATGCAAATGAGGAGACTGATGACCACTGACAGTTCTGTGCACACACAGTAACAACATACTGATCCTCCATGGCCAAGTCCCGTGACAAAAGTGATTTGAACCCGATCCGGGATCCCAGGCAGTATATTCGGACTTTTTAATATAGATGTATCAGAATAATTATGTTGAAGTTGAAGGTTATATAGCATTAAGCTGACTTAAAAACGATTGATCGTGGTTATTCATTGCATGCTCTCTCATTTCAGGTTCTTCAATTGCTCATGAAGAACCTCCAACCAATGTTCAATTTAATGCTATTTTGGATGTCGAACCTTAGCTGAGCATCTGTCTCATCAATTCGATTTTATTATCGTTTAGCACTAGACTATTTTCATATGCGTTGCCATTCGAACATTTCACTTCCCCCAAATAAAAGAACAAACATGAGGAAAAGCGATTGGAAAAGAAAATCAGTGTGGAAAAGGGAAGGCATTTTCTCCATCTTCTCTATAATAAAGGAATAAAGACCAAAGCGGGGCGCCTTTTCTTTTTCTTGCGCTTCACGCAGAAAATAATGATAATAATGATAATAGTAATGTCTTTCCTATTGGCCCAGCGTCCTTTCCCTGCCCCGCTTCTCCTTCCTTCTAAAATAATAATAGTCTTCTTAATACCCCTTTTCCACTAGGGCCAGGACAGCGTCAGGACAAGGCGCGGAATGTAATAATTGCAATCCGCGAACCTTCCGCAACCTGTCCGGACATTCCTGGGAGTGTCCGCACGCTGTCCTAAACCCTTCCTGGTGTTCGGGAAATCAAAATTTGTCCGCATCTAAATTTTGGTCTCGACCAAAATTTCGACGCGGATATTGAATTCCTGACACCTTCGGGACCTTGTCCTAACGATGTCCTGATGATGTCCCGCCCTTCCTAAACCCTTCCGCGTCTTCCGGAAACCATCCGCGATCAGGTCAGCTTCAGGTAGCAAAGAAGAAGCCATGCGGAATGTTTCAGGAACTTGCGGATTGGAATAAGAAGGCAGGCGGACAGTTTCCGGAACGTGCGAACAGGAATAAGAAGGCAAGCGGACTGTTTCAGGAACGTTCGGATTGGAATAGGAAGGCAAGAGGAGTGATTCAGGAATGTGTGCATCCAATGTAATATTTATGGAACGAGTACACAAGTAGCAAAAGCCATTTGTGGTCGAAAAAAAAGGGACAGTATAGGCAGCGCTTGACTTTACGAATAGGACAAATATCATAACAACATTAATAATACAGGTAAAGATTTCAAATTGAAATTCAAGTTTATATTCCTAATGCATTTTAAGCACTTTGTTTGATCGTGAATGAGATTTTATTGATAAGAAATAATAATAAATGATAGCAAGTTTATAAATATCGCTTTTCTCAGAACGGCTCAAAACGATTTACAGCATATTATTACCCCATGATTCATTTCAATCCCGCATAAAAAGTGCACAACTTCCACACCCTGGGAAGCATTCCTTGCATTCATCGCAGCCTCGAAGTGGCACTTGCAAATTCAAGCATACAATAACTTTCGCATCCAACCGGGTACCCATTTAGCACCTGGGTCGAGAGTGGCAAGGTGTGCAAAATACGTCTTGCCAAAGGACGGTATATAGACCGCGGTGGGAATCGAACATACGACTCTCCGTTTACAAGGCGGGAGTCAGAACCACTACACCACGACTCTTAAAAAAAGACCTTCCTGAAAAAAGTCGTGCACAGAACATGTTTCTCATAAACATAAAATATGAGCGCGAAGCGCGAACTTCTTTCAAACATCAAGGACGAAAAAGAAAAGACGAAAAGACCTAGGTATTTTTCGTAAAAATGAATAGCGTGCACAATCTTCTTAATTAAACTATTAAAAGCATGAAAAGCGAAATGAACCATTAATTTTTTACAAAATTGACCTAGCTGAAACACTGATATTCTCCCCGTCTGTCAATTTCTTCACTCTTCTTCCTCTTTTCCACTCTTCTTTGCATTTATTCAATTTTTCCTTTTTGCGCAGCCAATAGGGCGTAGCGATCGCATTCGGTCTCCTGGAATTGCCCATTTACATTTTCTTTTTTAGTTTATATTTTAATTGGTACAAGAGGAGGCAAAGGCGATTAGACACTGGATTCACAATTTCGTCCAAAAATTAAAACTGATATTTCTAATCTTACACATTCACAATCTTGGCCAATTATTTTCTGTTCATTATCGCGATTTTTTTTCCTACTTGATTCTATTTCACCTCATTTCATTCATCTCCTTTGTTTATTCCTATTTCTTTTGTGCTGTTTGTATATCTCTTTAATACTGGGAGGGGTAAGCCAGCAGCAGGGAGAGGAGGGCCGTATTAGCACGGCATCCCCCCTTGTTTTTCTTTTCCACCATATCATTTTTTAAGTTTCCCTTTCCATTTCACTTATATTTCTTCTGTTTGTACTTTTTTAAAGGGGGAAGCAAGACCACCTCGCCCCTTGGTCTGCATGTGCCTGTCTAACTTCCCGTTTTCTTTCTCTTTTGTAAGATATGTATTAATTTGTGGAAAAACTATTAGAAAGTAATGTTATAAAGGGAGCCTCGACTTTTCTATTAACATATGCAGTCTTTTTAAAGTTTTCTTAGATCCGAGACAATTTATTGTCATGTATAAAAATGCACAAAATCTGCTTTCAAAAAGTGAATACTATTACACCGACAAACACAATTGTTTTTAGCCTACATATTTCAACAATCAAAAAATGTGAGCGCGAAGCGCGAGCTGAATATTTGTTACATTCCCAGCTAAATACAGGGCATTCTAAGCACCTTTTAAAATCACGAACAGGATAGGGGTATGACTATACACTTGATGTGAGCGCGAAGCGCGAGCCGAAACGAAACGAAATTCGACATCTCACGTTTTGTAAATCAGGAAAAGGATGGATAAGTGGATAACATTCCTACATTAATAATTTGATAATCTGATCTGAAACTGGAACAAGATTCGTATCAAAATAAACATGCGTGCGTGTGTTTAGATTCAAACCTAGAATCAGGACATTCTAATTACATTCTTTATCATAATATCAACAATAAGAGCGCGATGCGCGAGCTAAAGATATTTGATTTTCCGATCTAAAAAAAAGTTTAATTTAAGCGCAATTACGAATTGGATATGGGTCGCACTTAATAAATGATGCGAGTGCGACGCGCAAGTTGATATTTTTATCAATACATATATTTCCAGTTGCGACCGGGACATTTTAAGAACATTTTTGTTTTTGTCGAGAGATGAAACTTGTCGATATTCCGTTCTGAAAAAAAAAACGGACAATGATTATTAGGAAATAATGAAAATATTATTATCTCACTTATTAATCTAATAAGCCCAATGAGGTCGCGAAATTGATATCAGGGCCAGAAAACTGGACATTTTGTAATCATGAATAGGATGCATGGGTTAATATACTTTAAAAAATACTTTTAAAATAATGCGAGCGCAAATTGCGAGCCGAAAATTTTGATAAACTGTCATGAAAGAGGAATTAAAAATAATTTGTTACAATTGATATTGGTATACATAACTCCCCAATCAAAATGCAAGTGCGCAGCTTTAGCTAATACTATTCAGAATCAGACCAGCCTAAAAAGGGATATTTTTCAAAAAATTATGGAATACACGAAGAGAATAGTTACTAGACGAATTAAATAATGCTAGTGCGCAGTGCGAGCGGAAAATGTTGATATTTAGACCATAAAATATAGTCATTTACAGAAAACTATAAAATATATTTGTAAATCAAACATTTTAAGCTCAATATAAGCCTATTGAGCAAGTTATGTACATGTATCTCATAGATTAGGCAATGCGAGCACAAAGCGAGCAAAAATTTAAAATAGTGACATGAAATCCCTCCCCCCCTCATCTTCTTTTATTCACTCGTCTTACTCCTCTTATGTTCCCTTTTCATTTTCTATTCTCTTTTCTCTTCCTTGTCCTCTCTTTCCATTTTTTCTTGTTTGTTCGTTCCAAAAAGTGGGGGGGGGGGCGGGCATTTGATATCAAATGCCCCCCCCCCCTTTCCAAAAAGTGAGGGGAAGCATTTGCCTGTCCCCCTGGGATTTCCATCAATGTATGCAATCTGATTTGAAATAAAAGAAAATCCTATATAGTCTTTGTAGTCGAAATTTTTTTTTACAAAGACTATATAGGATTTTCTTTTGATATCAAATGCCCCCCCCCCACTTTTTGGAACGAGCAAGAAGAAAAAAATGAAAAGAGAGGAAAAAGAAAAAGAAGGGAAAAGAGAAGAGAAGAGAAAATGAAGAGGAAAAATAAGAGGAAAAAGACGAGTGAATAAAATAATATGGGGTGGGGGGAATTTCATGTCACTATGTTAAATTTTCGCTCACGCTTTTTGCTCGCATTGCCTAATCTATGAGATACATAACTTGCTCAATAGACTTATATTGAACTTAAAATATCAAGTTTTGAAGTTAATAAACAAAACATTTCTCGGACATTGAGTTTTCAATTTGTTTGATTTACAAATAGATTTTATAGTTTTCTGTAAAATGACTATATTTTATGGTCTAAATATCAAAATTTTTCGCTCGCGCTGCGCACTAGCATTATTTGATTTGTCAAGTAAATATTCTCTTTGTGTATTCCATTTTTTTTTTTAATATCCCTTGTTAGGCTGGTCTGATTGTGAATAGTATCAGCTAAAGCTGCGCGCTTGCATTTTGATTGGGGAGTTATGTATACCTATATCAATTGTAACGAATTATTTTAAATTCCTCTTTCATGACAGTTTATCAGAATTTTCTGCTCGCAATTTGCGCTCGCATTATTTTTGTTAAAAATATATTAACCCATGCATCCTATTCATGATTACAAAATGTCCAGTTTTTCTGACCTTAATATCAATCTCGCTCCCTCATTTGGGCTTCTTAGTATATAAGTAAGATAGTAATATTTTCATGATTTCCTAATAATCATTGTCCGTTTTTTCAGAATGGAATATCGACAAGTTTCATCTCTCGGTTAGTAAGATCATAGTCATATGAAGACAAAAATGTCCTTAAAATGTCCCGGTCGCAACTCAAAATATATGTAATGATAAAAATATCAACTTGCACTTCGCACTCGCATCATTTATTAAGCGTGATCCATATCCAATTCGTAATTGCGCTTAAATTAATTTTTTTTTAGATCTGAAAATCAAACATTTTTAACTCCCCCCCCCCCTCTACCCCTCTCTCTCTCTCTCTCTCTCTCACTCTCTCTCTCAATTCCTCTTACTAGACATCTGCAATGTTCCATAAATGATCTTTCTGTTTGATCTCAGGATGACGAAGACCCTTTCTTTGTCTTAGATCTGAAGGATGTGGAGAAGAAGCACCACCTATGGAAGCAGGAGTTTCCAAATGTGCAACCATTCTATGGTAAGTCTGAGCCACACCGACGAAAATTACTGCCTCCAGTCCGACCAAAGTTATTACGTTAATATTATTATGTTTTTGATAACATATTTCGAAAGATCTTGATGAAATACCTCTACAAGTATAATTTTGTTAGAATCGGTCCCTGAGACCCCAAGATATGATCTCATAAATACATAATCAGCCCAATAAAAGTCAATGTACATGTATTATTGGCCTGTTTCCTTACAAATGTTAAAACCAGGCCAATGATACATTGATTTCAATGGGGCTAATTATGTATTCATGAGGTCATGGTTTTTTTTAGACTTTCGCAAGGCCTTCGATTCCGTAGACCATGAACTTCTGATGCAAAAATTATCTAAATACGGAATACGAGGCACTGAGCTTACCTGGTTTACTAACTACCTAGCCAATCGCAAACAGAGAACAATTGTAAGGGATGCCGAGTCCACATGGGGTACTAAAGTAACTGGGGTACCGCAGGGATCAATACTCGGACCCCTCCTATTCTCGATTATGGTGAACGACCTTCCTAAAGTTACCTAAAAAAGTATTGTGATGATGTACGCTGACGATACTATTATCTTTTACAGTGCAAAGAAAATTGAAGATCTCGAAACTGTACTTAATGAAGATTTGAAACACATCAGTAACTGGGTTAATAATAATGGACTAAGGTTAAACCCCACTAAGACACAATTTATGATTTTTGGAACACCCCAGAAATTAGCAAGTACGAACAGACCCCTTTCATTACATTTGGACAATCATGTAGTACTGCAAGTAGACAGCTACAAATACTTAGGTGTAATCTTAGATCCTGCCCTAAATTGGAAGGATCACTTACAACATGTTAGTAAAAAAAATTGGACCTAGATTAGCTCTATTGAGAAGATTGAAACAATTTTTACCACTAGATAGTATCAAGATTCTAGCAAATGCTCTTGTATTGCCATTGTTCGACTACTCCAGCACTGCTTGGTCAAATTGTGCAATTGCGACCAAAGAGTCGCTTGTGAAACAACATAAAAGAATGCCACGAATTGTCCTTGGAGTTGGTACACGTACTTCCACAGATTATGTTTTGAGTCAGTTGAACTGGACATCAATTGAAAATCGGTGGAAAATGCAAAGATGTAAGCTGGTATACAACGCTATAAATGGACAGGCACCAAAACACCTGAGGCATTTTAAGTGAAATATATACAATAGAAAAAAAGGAAAGTTGTTCACGTGTGATCCTTGTCGCATTGCCAATAGGAGGACCTACATCACAATAATGATCTAAACTTCAAATGCTCATTACTTTCTTATTATTCATTCAAATTTTTCTCAAATTTTTGTTGATCTGTTTCTTTGATTTTTCTGTTTTCACACAAGCTATCTTGTTCCAAAGATTTCATGAACGCCTCTGAAAGTCTCGCCTGCACTACACAATTCTAAATATAGGAAACGAATGTTGAATAAGTATTCACAAAACACCATTTATAATGATAATGACTCTCGCCTTTGAAACAGAGAGTCGTGGGTTCGAATCCCAGCCAAGGCGTGTTTTCGTTCAGCAAGAAATTTATCCAAACTGTGCTGCACTCGACCCGGGTGAGGTGAATGGGTACCCGGCAGGAGTAATTCCTTGCATGCACTGAGCGCCGGTGATGGTAGCTCGAGCTAAAGCCGGGATAATAATAGCAGCGCTTAGTATCCTCAGGCAAAAAGCGCTTTACAAATCCAGCTATTATTTATTATTAATATTATAAAACTTGAATTCATTTACCCTAAATGACCTTAGACCTTGATCATGTGACCTAAGACTCGTGGAAAACAATAAGTGATACTTGATTACCCTTTCATATACTAGATACATAAACTTTCAAAGCTATGAAATAATAAAGTATGCAAAGTTCAATTACCTATAGCTTTGACATTGGTCATGTGACCTGAAACTCGCCTAGGATGTTCAATGATACTTGAATGATTACTCTTATGCCTATAAGGTTTAATCCATAAACTTTCAAAGTTATGATAGCAATTTAACAAATATTCTCACGATGGCCAACATTTGTTGACCCTATATGGCCTTTGATCTTAGTCATGTGACCTGAAAGTCGCACAGGATATAGTGATACTTGATTGCTCTTACGACCAAGTTTCATGAGCTAGATCCATAAACTTTTAAAGTTATGATGAAATTTCAAAAACTTAACGCTGGTTAAGATTTCGATATTGATTCCCCCAACACGCGTGTCTATTGTCCATTTGGACCCCAAATGAACTTTGACCTAGGTCATGTGACCTGAAACTCAGGCAGGATGTTCCGTTATACTTGATATATCCATGTGTCATGATCTAGGTCCATATACTCTAATTTATGACAATTCAAAAACTTAACCTTTGTTAAGATTTAATGTTGACGACGCCGCACAGTGGGCAAGGATGAGTTGAAAGTGCGCCAAAATAATTTTCCGTGTTATATTTTTATTATAACATGTTGATTAAGGGTAATTTGGGGCGCAGAATCGACTGAACATAGTTTAAAGCCGATATGACGTCACTTTGATACCAAAATTTGATTGGCTGATTAAAACCTATCTGTGAAAAGACAAATTACGATAAACAATTCGTAGTATATAAACTTTTGTGTTATGTGTTACTTTAAGATTGACCAGAGTGAATATTGGTTTATGCTTCTCATATGCCTAAAAAGTGTGTATGAGATCCTGAAAATAATTTTATGGCATCAAAATGATCATTAGATAAAAAAAATACTTTAAAATATGAAAAATATTAACCGTGCTTTATCAAGCTGTGTATACTTGGGTAAAACGCAGAGTATATAACACCACGAATGTATCACTATGAGGAGGCTGAAATTATTCTACAAGTAACTTTTATCTCTGGAAGAAGGGGTGGGTAGCCCTTATATGCGTTATCAACTTTCATTTTGTTTACATTATGCCCGGAATTCATGTCATTTTCATGGAATGGAAGGGGCATTGTCCTCGCCGTGCAAAAATGCGCGTCAATTACACCCCATACGGTGCGCTGCGATGACCGCGCGGTATAAAAATGACCGTTTTGGGGGTGATGTGTAAAGTAAAATCGGCTCTAACATAAAAACAGGCAAAAACGGAAAGCTAAATGTGGTATCGACTTAAAGCTTAGACATCGGGAAAATGATGCTTAAAGAATTTAGACGGAAATCCACTGAAATCCAAACGTTTCTATTGTAAATGCCAAAAACATGGATTATCAGCCTATTTCGAGGAATAATTATCCTATAAACCTCTTGAAAGGTGTCTTTTATCTACTTTGAACCCTTTCACACGATAAAAGAATATATCAGGATTATGTGGGAGCCAACCTCCTGTGAAATGGCCTGTTTTTCAACTAGGTTGTCATATACGCGGCATTTCGCAAAATGTCACATTTTACGATATGAGGTGGGAAATTAACAAACTTTATGCAAATTCCGTAATGAAATATTTTGCTGAAGTATTCTTCAAACTGTTGTCTTTCAGCTGGGCATGACAAAAATTAAAAATCTGGAATTGCCCAAAATTACTTTTGTTTCTCCCCGGCCCACTGTGCGCCGCCGCCACCACAGTCGGACAAGTGGCGTCTGTATAGTCTCGCTCTGCTATGCAGGCGAGACAAAAAGTATTTCAATCAACCAAATTTCCAAAACTGCTGCATTTTCAGAAGTAGTCTTTGCAGAAGTATACATAAATTACAGTATCATTATCATAAACGGAACACGACAAAATGTGAAAAGGGGTCGACTAATATTATTTTGGAAGATGCTATAAATTAATTGAATTTGAATTGAGTTGAGTTACTTTCGTAAAAGAAGTAAGATCAGGGTGGGGAAGGGCGCGTTTCATCAACATTTTCGTGCGACAAGTTGTCAGATCTGACAACTTTTCGTGTTTCGATTGGCTGAGAAGCACTGTAACTATGGTAACTGTCGGTTAAAACAAGACTTGTCGGATAAAACATCCAACAAGTCCTTACATGAAATGCTCCCCTGGCGTATAAAGATCACTTGTTCATCTATATTTTTTCTCACGAAAATTGTACTGAAATTTGGGATTGAAAACAAGCTTCAACTTTACATCTTTCCAAAAAAAAAAACCCTTATGACATTAGATAAGTCAATGATATGGACAAAAATGTACATGCAAATATATTTATAAAAAAACAAGTGGAACTCCTCTGGCAGTGGCTTATTATAATCACTCGGGTCGCGTTCGAAATCACTCGGGTTTTTGATTTTTGGCGATTTTTTTTTTTTCGATGCAATTTTTTTTCTAACGGTGTCTTCAATGGGACAAACACGCTGGGAAAATAAAATGAAATTGAAATTCTAGTTTCGTTTTAAGCCGGCAAGTGCCTTAGATAAAATGCACTCGCCTACTGCTTAACATAACAAACAAACAAATCAGCCATGTGGCTCAACTATCCTAGAATACATCCAGACTTCTACTGTTTTTATACGAGGACTCCGAGTCGGAACTTGCCATATCTGCCACATCGATATGACATCGTCATTCCCATGTGCGGACATGCATGCCTGCATGCAATGGCCCCAAGGCGGGACCCGGCCACGGTCGGACACGGCGTGCATCGGTAGCATGGATCAAGGTAACGTGAGTCGAGCCGAGTTAGATCCCACGTTACAGTGCCAGTCAGTCCGCAGCTCGTCCGAAAGTATTTTATTCAGCGGTATGCATAGCCAGCCATCCGTGGTTTAAAGGTATAGTGTATGATTGGTTGATCTCAGACAAGGGCAATGAATCAATTTTGAAATTATTACATTCATTAAATACCTATATTATTGCTCTATTTTATCACGGAAAAGAAACTTGCATAACTTTTATATTCTCATGATATTGAGGGGTGAAACATATATTATAACAATTATCGGTTAATCGATATGCCTTGGAACTTTCTTGATGACGCCCTCTCGGGTTAAAAAATAAATTGATATTAGAACACCGTTCGAATCATGCATATTCATTACGACTCATGCATATTGATGAAATACGTCATGGCGCATGCGCAGTATCAAGAAATCCCCGTATCAACAAAGTGCAGTACTCTGTGTGTGTAGCTGAGTAGAAAGCAAACATCGAACGGTGCGTGCAAGCTCAATGAGCCGATGCTAGGCGGCTAGCGACATGCTTGCGCTCTGCATGAGTTTCAGATATAATCCACTATTTGCGATAGCACACACAGGATAAGAATACTATATTGAACTATATCCATAAATGTATCGTACGCGTGAAAAAGGATTCAGACACGTTGATTATCTGACGTGAATGACGAAGCAAAGGATTGCCCAATACGGCTTACTTTCGGACTCTTATGTCATGAATCTGAAAGTACTCCAAGACTAAAAGAGATACGAGAATCCCAGAGATGGGCAAGGGCCGAGTTCCGAGTTTGATCTTTATTCATGTGGATTGTAGCTCTTTTATGCACCTTTCCCTTCATGTATAGCTTGGCGTGATACATATACGGGAACTACAGCGAGGCGCTATAGCGCAGCTCACTGTATGTATACTCTGTATACTGACTCCTTGGCCCTCCCCAAAGGAAAGGGGGAGGGAGGAAAGAGAAGAAAGGAAGAAGTGGATTGGTGAAAGAGAATCAGGAGAGCCATCATAAAGGGATATGGATACAACATACCCTAATTTGATATTTTGGTGTTTTTTTATCTTTCCTGAATGTTTCAGTCAGTTTCAGATTATTTAGATCCACTCGCAAAGTACAGAGGAGAAATTGGAAAAAAAAGTTAGACCAAAAATATTTAAAACTCTAAACAGACGACCACCACCATTCTGTCTACAGCCAAGCATGAAGGGAAAGGGCGAAGAGAAAAACGATTACTTTCAGAGCAGGTTCTACGATATAAAACAGGGTTTGTTTAATACGGGGTTAAATATAGGCCTATAGTAAAACATAACGAAGATGCAATCA
Organism: Lytechinus pictus; assembly: GCF_037042905.1. Lineage (NCBI taxonomy): Eukaryota > Metazoa > Echinodermata > Echinoidea > Temnopleuroida > Toxopneustidae > Lytechinus > Lytechinus pictus. The sequence goes on along the minus strand of NC_087261.1, from coordinate 12,359,965 downwards.
TATAGGCCTATAGTAAAACATAACGAATATGCAACCCCAATGCGGGGTTAAATATAGGCCTATAGTAAAACATAACGAAGATGCAACCCCAATGCGGGGTTAAATATAGGCCTATAGTAAAACATAACGAAGATACAATCCCAATGCAACACTTGACTACTCTTCGTTTGTTTAGATTGAACTCGCGAGGTCAAAAGGTGAGCTGAGAAACCTGTTGATGCGAAGTACGTACGTGTAGTCTACATTGTATAGACCGTGATAGCATGAATGTGACCAACGTACGCATCAAGTTGCTATATCTGTTATTTCTGTTGCCGAGGTTTTTACCTGACTGCTAAGAAAGCACGAATGCCTGTGAGCAAGCAACCAGGGGACCAACGGCTCAAGGTCGAACAAGCAGAGTAAAGGCGTCATGAGTCAAAAAATGAGGGGGGGGGGCAGACATGACGTCAGGGACAAGATTTCTGGGAAAACTCTTATTTTTGCATCCACACAAGAAAGCTTGCATCGAGATATGGAAAAATGAGAAGTTGAGTATTGCGCGGTGCACGTGCTTCAGAGTTGTGATTTCCAGGGCCGACCAGCATGTAGAGTCTTACAACAGAACTTTACAAGGCACGCCGTGGGGCAAAGTGCAACAACGTATGTGAAAGAAGACTAAGCAAACCTGGAGAAGCAGCAAGGTGCAACATGTACAAGGGAATTGTGCATGTACATTACGTCTGCTTTGAAATGTGTACATGGGTCGCCGAGTTTTTATGTAGTATGGGGAGGGGGTGGGGGTAGCCTATAATGATATAGTAGGGCGCTTTATACTTTATACAATCATGGACCTATTACGTCCATGCTATAATCAAACCATCAGCACGACCGGTGGATGGATGACTGAAAGAATGGATGGATAGGCATATATAAATGGATCATCCAATTGATGTATTTTCCCAAGAAATGGATGGTCAAAAAGAAATGGATACAAATGATGCAGCAATAGATAGGGGCACCCCATGGGAGATCAACTTGCTACCCCTTCATAGACAGTAAACAAGTAGAAAGAATTGATAAAAAGATGAAATTTTATAGCAACAAATGAGAGGAAGAAAGGCCTCCGGGAAAGGCCTATACGCATACAGAGTGTGCACGAGCAGTTCAACCGTTGAAAAAATGTGAATGACTGCGACATGAGCAGGACAAAGACATTACTTGCATCCGGGACTTGCATCTTGATTGGCATAACATTTTAGACTTATTTATCAATGGAATTGTAACTCCCATTTCCCTGCTATAACTATAGGAAAAACGAATGATAACTGTTGTTTTATAGACGTGGAAATTTATGCTTCATATTAGGACCAAAGAGATTCTGGCGTACGTGTCAATATTTCAAAACTCATGCGGGAAAATAATATAATCATTTTTTATGATTGAAAAAAAAGTGCCAAGTTCACACTGTCACGATTTTTTTTTTTTGGTGGCGGTGCTGAGGAAAATTTGACAAAGCAAAAGAAAAACATTAAAAAAGGTTCCAATACAAAATGTTGGTAATTTTCCTACATTTATCCAATTCGACACCTATACCAGAATTCCAGGGGGAGCTGCCTACATAGAAAATAATGCACGCCGCACCCCATTGTAAAATCTTGGGGGTGCTTTGCACCCCCGGTTCCAAGGGCCTTAATTATAATCGCGGAATAATTAATCGTATCAGATCAGTCGAGGCGATCGTATTGATCGTATAAATAGTTGGAATGGTTCAACTATGTGGTGATGTGGCTTTTTTTGCAGGATTTTTTTGCATTTATTGGAATAATATACAAAACAAATTTACAATGCTTGAGACATGATCATAATACAAGTGACAATCGTATATGTAGTGACTGGAGAAATACAATATATAAAAAAATATATATATAATGAGTAAAATGCATAGGCAAACTATATACAGTAAGCAAATATGTGCTTGAAGCATATAGCAGCCAAAATAAAAATGAAATTTCGAAACGAGACAAAAATAAAATTGTTATTTTGGGACAAGCCCCATCTGGCGAGGTTTAATGGGTATACGCTTTTTCTGATCATGGACCCTGATGTACTTAATTTATGATGATGTAATTAATGCACATGTGCTGCCGATGAAAATATAATATTTTGCCTTTATGGGTTTTTTACAACTCCAGGGGGATCAATGGGAATACAGTAATAGTTCTGAATACGCACTGAGAGAAGTGAAGGCCGGGGGGGGGGGCACTTCCATTGACGAGTGGATACCATGCGCGACCATGGGGTCTCGAAAAGCACCCAAACACGTATTTTCCATATTATCAAACTGCACCCCTTAACAAGTATTGGCGTCTCAAACCGACCCTTAACAAGTATTGGAAACAAAACGATACTCTTGGCAAGTATTCCCGAAATGAACCCCTAAACAAGTACAGCGATATTTTATTGTTATGTCGGGTCCGTCGGTCGTTGGTTTTACCTTTACACATCATTATTTTGGTTTAGTACGGCCCCATGCACCTTCCACAACTCGCGCAAGTCGGACTCTAAACACGTAGTGTTGGGGCAAAAAGGACATCCTTTATAAAACATTTTAATTTTGTTTCATCATCCCCGAAAATATTACCCTAAACACGTAGCTTTCCTAGCAACATAGATACCCTTTTTTAAGTATTTGTGTGTTTTTGACAAAAAGACATCCTTTTTACGTGTTTTTGGGGTCGCGCATGGTATCCACTCGTCAATGTAAGTGCCCCCCCCCCCCCCGGAGTGAAGGCAAAGCGGTCATGGAGCATGCAAGCAAACGAGTAATTATAATTCCTTGAATAGTCATACCATAATAAAGTTGGAGAGGATAATATTGAAATAAATAGAAAAATAACATTAAAAAATGCGAACATAAGGAATACACACAACCCCCAACCCAAGGCTAGGAATTGTGTAAACATCGAAAAATACAGAAAGATGTTAGGAATCTTGCTTGAACTATTGGCGTAAATAATAAACGTAAAATATATGAATTAAGGGGCCAGATATATGTGTCGGGCACAAATCATTTTTTATCGGTGATAGATTTTGACATAATATTCAGATATTAGTTCCCCTTCTCGCTTTCTTTTTGTATTGGCCGTGACAAATTTGGGAATCCATATAGCCCCAATCCTTCCCCATTATTTTGAACGCCACTGATTTCAACTGGATATCGTCAAAAAATATTGATTGATTGATTTTATTTCGCAAGTCACCATAATATATATACAGTAGCATTAAAAACAACAGGCTTACACAGGATGACCCACGAAAGCTCTAAAGCTATTTTCCAGTGGGGAAATAGGCTTTACCTTGTAAATAAATATTACCTTGGAAATAAGCTTTACCTTGTAAATAAATATTTACAAGGTAGTCAAACTGACAGCAGATGCAGCGTGTAAACACAGTATGAATTTCATTACATGATAATAATAAAATGATAATTACGTAATGTCATGGGTGGTGAAACAAGGATGGGACGTTTTGTAATTCGCTACGCAGGCTTTTGATAGTAAAGCTGATGAAATACAGGGTTGAAAGTAAAATAATGAGAAAGACTGAAATGAAACGATCTATTCAAAATATAAATTCCATGAAAGAGAAGCGATTCAAACAGAGTATGATATTGCGTTTACATTCCCTTTGATTCATATTATTTTGATTCCCTTTCAACAATCTACTTCTTTCTTTATTTCTTCTCTCTCCTCCATGCCCCCCTTCCCTTTCTTGGGGCGGCGGGGATGGGGGGGGGTATCGGATATGAGAAAGCCTGCAGTTTAGGTGTTATGGCACACTCGGACAAGTTCAATTTAGTGGCCTAGTAGGTCCATTGGTAAATTGCCAAGTCGTCGACTGCCAAGTGCCAACTTGCACTCACCACATGGTCTGATTTAATTTAGTCCATATCCATTCCGTCCATCAATATTTCGTCGAACAACTATTTGGTCCAGTATCCAATTCATTTTCATTCATTTTGCACAATAGCACGTTGTCCAATTAGACCAAATGGTATATGGACTGAATGGCTATTGGACCAACTGGTTACTAGACGATAGTGGATGAACATAATTATGGTAGACTTTAATGATAGTAGGCGAGTTGGCAATTTGACGATTTGGCATCAGACGAAATGGAAGTAAACTGATCCATGGACTTATACAGTATCACACCGGTATAGATAAAGAGGTACAAAAGTGGAAACGATGCCCGACGGACATGCGCATATCCAGGATTTTGCACCACGAGGGGGTCACTATTTTTGCGCCCCTGTGAACTTTTCGGAAAATTGCACCCCGACCCGACCACTCAGGCAATCAAAGTGCCTAAATGCATTTTGAATTGTCTTATTCCACAACCACGTGAAAAAGGCAATCGAAGACCATTTTTTTTAATGTGTCCATAGTGTGTCCATGTAAAAAAAGATCAAAGTTGTATCCACTTCTTGAAAAGAATAAATGCGACCAGAAAGCATAGAATTTTTAAGCGTTTTGGGGTTTCAATTTAGTTCAACTTTTCATCAGAGTGGTAGACCATACTAAAATTATGTGCGGGAGCTGTAATTTCTTAACCGGGGCTAGATCCAGCTTTCGCCAATAGGGGAGGGGGATATTTTCATCTGTTTTCCGATCAAACATTCTACGCTTTTTGCAACCGTGAACATGATATGTATATGAATTATTTAAACAATTATTATTGATACGAGCGCGAAACGTGAGCTGAATTTTTTTTATATTCTGACCTAAAATTTGAGGGGAAAAAAAATCTATGAGCACTTTTGGCAATCAAGAACAGGATGAGTATCTATCAACATTTTATGCGATCACGAAGTGCGAACTGACAATTTTTGAATTCCCAATCCAACACTGGACATCATAAGCACTTTTTATAACCATGAACAGGATGGGTATATAGCTAAATAATTAATGCGAGCGCTAAGCGCGAGTTCAAATTTTTTGATATTCTGACCTCGTAAATTTGTGCGAGTGCGAAGCGCGAGCTTAAAAAGTGATTGATATTTTGACCTAAAATGTGGACATTCTAAGCACTTTTGGTAATCATGAACAGGATTGTCATCTAACTAAACATTGATGCGTCCGCAAAGAGCGAGATGAAATTTTTTTCATATTCTTACCTAAAATTTGGACATTTGAGTAAGCATTTTCGGTTATCATGAAAAGGATGATCAGTAACAAAACAGTTTATGCGAACGCGAAGCGCGAGCTGAATAAAAATCTATATATTTTGATACAAAGTCAGACATTCTAAGCACTTATCTTACCATGAACAGGATCGCCACCTTACTAAACAATTAATGCGAAGAGTAGGATGAATTTGTTTTTATATTCTGATCTAAAATTAGGACTTTCTAGGCACTTTTGGTAATCATGAACATGATTGGTAATTGATGGGAGCAAACATGAGTTTGGCAGCCCCTCCCCTCCCTAGGTAAATTGAACCTGAATTTGATGCACCGAGACAAATATCAAATTGGCGTGTGGTGAATATCCATTCGGCACCCCCTAGGTTGAACATCAATTCGGCGCCCCTATATGTCAAACAGCAACTCGACAACCGTATATAGAAAAAAATTATTCGGCGCCCCATCCCCAAGGTTAAACATCATTTCGGTGCCCTTCGGTGCCCCTATGTCGAACATCTATACGGCGCCCCGAGGTAAAACATTAATTCGCCCCCCCCCCTAGGATGAAGATCAATTTGGCACATCCTAGGTCGAACATCAATTCGGCGCCCCTAAGCAAAACATAAATTCGGCACCCGCTATATACATACTCTAGGTTGAACATCAATTCGGCGCATCCACCCCCCCCCCCATGTCAAACGGCAATTCGTCAACCCCTTTTCTTTCCTTCCCTTTTCTCCCTATTTTGGCGCCCCCGAATACGCGCATGGTAGAGCTACGGATATAGAGAAATAAGGACAAAGATGTAATGAAAATATAAAAACTCTTGAAATACTTTACGTTTTCTAGGCAAACAAGAATCCAAACTCCAAAGCGTATAATAACGTCCGGCTGAATAGACCTCCATTTGCATCCTGTTTGATATGCTTTCCTGTAAGTTCCATTGTGGGCAAAATAAAGGGCAAAAGTAAGTCTGCTTTCTTTGAGAGGGTGTAAATGATGATATATTCAAATACCAGCGAGTGCCATAGGTGACGGAATCATAGGCGACGGAACGTATTTTCAATTTTTTTTTTTTTTTTTTTTTTTTTTGGGGGGGGGGACAAAGCGAAAAAAGGCACTTATATGCAAAAAATTGCATTTTTTATGCAAACTTATATTTTCACCATGAGATTATCATCTGTGTTAAGTAGTTGTGCGTTTTGTAGTAATTAAATTGAGCAAAACCTTTTTAAAGTCTTTTCTGATTGATAAAATATCTATTTAGGCTTTATTTTTCCGGGAGCGAGCGTAGCAAGCAAGCAGTTTGAACATTTTCAAATCTGAAGTTGTGAAACTCGCCGCTTTTTGGTCAAATCGCGCAAATTATTGTTAAAAGAGCATTCTTGCGAGGTGTTAAGAGCGCAAATCGCGAGCTATAAATTCTAGACATTGCTTGTACTAACATGACTAATAAGACATGAAAATCAAACATTCCGAGCAATTTTGTTATGAAAAAGATGTGCATCTAATTGAAGAATGGACGCGAGCGCGATATTCCAACCAGAAAACTGGACATTCTAAGCACCTTTTTAACCCAAGAACTTAATTGTGTGTCTTAATAAATAATAATTGATGCGAAGCGCGGCGAGCCGAAAATTTGTAATATTTCAACCTGAAAACTGGATATTCTAAGCAGTTTGAAACCAAGAACATAATGTGTACCTTTGATGCGAGCGGAAAGCGCGAGCTGAAGATTTGTGACATTTAAACCTGAAAATTGAACATTATAAGCACAAGTTGTAACCAAAACAAAGTGAGTGCCTTCCTAAAAAATAAATGATGTGGGCGCGAAGCGCGAGCCAAAAATTTTGTGATTTCCAACCTAAAATGTATCGTTTGACTTCAAAAAGGGTATTTTATTTTGAAAAGGGACATTCATGTACATCATTTTGAAATAAGTGCACTCTCCATTTAAAAAAGGCATTTTTTCCTACTGGGATTTTTTTATGTAGGGGGTTAAGTGCCCCTGCCGCCCCCCGGTTCCGCCGCCCCTGCTGCTAATATAGCCTCGATCGGGTTATAATTTTTATCTAAGTTCAAACTGGTATTAACAAAAATATGTTGGTATGACTGCATTTTATAACGATGGTTTTCTTTAAAATATATATTTTTTACCATTTCGATCCATCACATTTTTGCATTTTTTTGTCCGTCGATATGCCCAGCGCTGAGAGGTCATGCCAAAACGTGATTTTGCATGAAGTACATTCTCTGAACCATCATCGGAACTTCGGAATCACACAGAGATGGAAGACCCCTTCCCCCAAATAGTTCCGCCTAGCTGTATGTCCTCGAATATATATATATATATTTAATAAGACATCAGAAATGCGAAACACAAATTCACGAGTAATGCAGTTTTTGCAATAAAATTTGCAATTTTATTATATATATATCACCATGATAAGTACGTAATTTTATTATCCGAGCACATGCAGCGGACCGAGGAGGAGTGGGTGGAGGGAGAGGCACCTAGGAGACGTCATACTTGTTCTTGTTCAGTATACTACCATAACAAGTTGAAAAGAAAAATGCAAAGAGAAACTTGGAGGGGGATCGATGTTACATGGTTATAACATACAGACCTACGCACCGGTATCATAGGCGGATCCAGGAGGCCGACGTTACGCCCCCCCCCCCCCCGATATTGGCGGCGCAAAGTAATATGAACGAAAGCAGAGGGGGGGCAAAATATAAGAGGAAGAATGAATAAAAAAAGGTGAGGGGAATTCAGACTTGGGGAGGGGTGGGAGCCAATCATGTCACTACACATGTATAAAAACAATTTAGCCCGCGCTTTGTGTTCGCATTGCCTGTTCGATGGAACATCTATTCATCTATACCAATTCATTTATTGATTTATTCATTCAGTCATGGTTAAACAGGTTCACAAGTTCAGAGTTATTAGTATATAAAATCATAGTAACAAGTACAATGACAAGGTATAATTCATATCGAAATAGTATGAGACATAAAGAAATATTAACTGATCAATGTAATACAAAACACGGAAACATTGTTGTAGGGCTTATAGTAAAACGAACAAGGGAACTAAATAGGCCTTTACTTATTCAAATTTTTGAGCACCTTATCCGTCAGTGTGCATCTTGTTTAATGATCATATTGCTCAGATCAATTTTCAGGACACAATACACAGTCCGAAAATAATACCTCACGCTCGCATTTTTTATAGGGTTTAGTACTGTTACGACTATAGATTCCAACAAAAACTAGCTTTGAGCTGCCGATCGATCGGGAAAAATGTGGATGAAAATATTGTTCACCCCGGCCCCGTTATTAGTGAAAGCTGTATCCGCCCCAGAATATATTGTTTAAAAAAAAAAGGCATAGGCCACGCGGTATTTGTCATTTTTTTGTGATAAATACATTGAGGCAGTATATTGACAAATAATCACTGGAAGAGAAAGAGCATCTTATAGGCCTATATAACGCACAAAGCAAAATAATGAAGAATGGCGGCAAAGCTAGTTCAATACAAAATGATTTCCTTTTCCTTTAAAAAAAAATGTTACAACACGTTATAATAATGAACAAATCAAAATACAGAACCTGAAGAAATTGATAACAATTCAGTGAATCGGAATCGAAACAAAAATGCGTATGTAAATATAATTATAAAATAGAAATAAAAAACGGGAAAAAAATAAGAATAGCCCTTTCACAAGCAACCATAATTCTCCCTCCCTTCATACCCTGGACAAGTAAAGAAAAAAAAATACAGCTAGAGAAACGAAGCAAAGATGAAAAGCAAGGAAAGGGAAGGAAGCCGTCTCTCGGTACCTGGTACTCTGCCCAGATATCAAGATGTACGTAGGACCTATTCTCCGCGATTTGAAAAACAACGTGCATAACATCACAATTATTATGATGGTCATTTAAAAAAGTTCCTTGGTTGTTTCCAAGTTATTTAATTTGCCGTCGAGGGACTGCGCGAATGTACGGAGCCCGAGAGGGGACATGCATGAACATTTTTTTTTTAGTAAGTCGTTCCCACCACTTATAAGTCGTTACCACCACTTATAACTCGTTACCACCACTTATAAGTCGTTCCCACCACTTATAAGTCGTTACCACCACTTATAAGTCGTTACCACCACTTATAAGTCGTTCCCACCACTTATAAGTCGTTCCCACCACTTATAAGTCGTTCCCACCACTTATAAGTCGTACCACCACTTATAAGTCGTTACCACCACTTATAAGTCGTTCCCACCACTTATAAGTCGTTCCCACCACTTATAAGTCGTTCCCACCACTTATAAGTCGTTCCCACCATTTATAAGTCGTTCCCACCACTTATAAGTCGTTCCCACCACTTATTTATAACTACCACGTGATGGCATATAATTATGAAGAAGGGAGCAGTACGCCGCGCCCTAACTCCAGGAAGCTCCGACGCCGACGCCGAAGCTCTCAAACCAAGCCTGGCGAAAATCATCGAAATCGATGGATATAGCGCCAACGTCAACAGACCCGGGTACCCAACATTATAACAACAACAAGAAGAAGAAGCATGCTGCTGACGATTTTCTGAATGGGGTCGGTCATGCATGCCGAGGACGGAGACAAGTAAGACCTGGATAGATGTATAGGTACGTTTACTTTATTTTACTGCTTTTAACGTGACTACAGATCGACTATAAACCTTTATCCTACAGGCCTAGGATAGAGCGATTTATATTTAATTTAGAGTCTTCACAGTCTTGTAACGTTAGGTCTAATTAGGACTGACTTCGTTCCGACCAGGCGGGCGAAAAGGGTATCAACGGAGGGTGCCGCTGCATCCCCAGGCCGGTTAGCCATCGCCGGCGAGCTCCTCCTTCAGCGCTTAGCCATCCGAATGTATGCAGCTTGATTGTTTTGAAGCTAGCTAGGGCTTGGCCTTGGCTTGAGTAGCCTTAAGGGCTTGGTGATAATGTGAAATATTGATATCAATATGTCACATTATCACCAAGCCTTGAGTGACGTAGGCCTATAGCTCTAGACACAAAAATCCGTCTGTTCTCCTCAGAACAGATTTTTCTGTCTAGCCTAGCCGACGCTAGTTCGGAATCGTATCTAGATTTGACCCATAACTCCAGCGTGGAGATATCCTACTAAAACATACCCAAAATCAAGAGTAGGCCCATAATAATTATTTTCTTAATTAAGAATACCTCACTAAACATTTATATACCGTGGTCATATCTACCAATCTCTTCTTAATATCATGATTAATCAACCTCGATCCATATATAGGGAGAGAGTTGGATCAAGAGAGGAATCGAGAGAAGGGGGGGGGGGCGGGGAGGGGGTCCTGTTATAACTATAAAAAGTCAGACATTTCCAAAGCTTAAATAATTACACTTCCAACTCCAAGTACTGCTGTGATTGCCAGCTAGGTGAGTTTAAAAATTAACGTAAACACACACAATATCATTTTGAAATATTACTTTTCTTAATTACATATACTGATATAGGCCTAGATCTACCTCACCTTACATTTACCTCACCTTACATTTACGTACCGTCATCATATATATCAATCTATTCTGATTATCATGGTAATCACACCATGTGAACCTATCAATATAGAGAGAGGGGTAGAGAGAAAAAAAGAGAGAGGGGGAGAGAGGGAGAGAGAAAGAAACAGGGGGCAACGGGGGGGGGGGGGTGGGGGGGTGGCGGTGGAAAAAAAAATAAGCCTTCTCATAGTAAATTTTTTTTGGGGTGCCCCCCAAAAAAATTGTGCTCACTACCCCTGGCGCCCAAGGGGGGGGGGGTGGCGGTGGAAAAAAAAAAAGCCTTCTCAGAGTAAATTTTTTTTTGGGTGCCCCCCCAAAAAAAAAAATTGTGCTCACTACCCCTGGCGCCCAAGGGGGGGGGGGTGGCGGTGGGAAAAAAAATAAGCCTTCTCGTAGGGATTTTTTTTTTCGGGTGCCCCCCTCCCCCCCAAAAAAAAAAAATTGTGCTCACTAACCCCCCCCCCCCACTGAGCCAAAAATCGGCCGGCACGATTTTCAATTTTTCGCACAAAGTGGGCCCCTTTTTAGGCCCCCTCCCTTGCCACCGGCTGGATCCGCCCCTGGGCTCAGTTAAGACAAAAAGAGAAAATAAAACTATAATGTCAGTCAGACGTATTCACAGTCGAGAAAGAGTAAAGAAATGTGTTTTGCGTAGCCAGGGGGGGGGGGGATATGGATACTTTATGACAATGATAGAATGATGATCGTGGGCTGGAGGGATTATTTGCTATTGACGGGGGTCGACCCAAGTTTGTGTACACAAACATGTGGTACATAGCCTACTCACAATATCTCACATCTATTAATGTTCTTATTATAGTAGTATTCTTGTTGTTACTTTTGTTCTTTTTTATTGTCATTGCGAGTACCGGTAACTGGGCTTGAACATACAGGAAAAGTACATCTTTAATGTTCTATGTGACTATAATAAACTTTGTTAGGATACTCACATAGCATATCAATGATGAAAGAAAATACTGCAGTTATGAAAATATTAGTGGAATATATGTGATATATCAGCTGTATAACATCCCATCCCTTCACATTCGAACCTGGTAAGGATGCATTATGCATACCCAAAACTTTTTTTCCTTTATTCATCACTTTTCATTTATTTATTTCTATTCACTTTTCTTTCCATCTGCAGAATAGTCATCATGGAGAAATTGAAAGATTTCCTCAGACAGAGAGGGCTGAAGGAAGACATAATCCAGAAAATGGTTGAAGATAAGCAGGCCTGAGATAAGGTTAGTACCTGTACAAGAGTTGGCTGCAGAGTTTTGAGCCTAACTGTGAAGAAGTGTTGCTACTTTTCTGCCGTCCAATGACAAAAGGACGCCTGGGAAGCACCCTACATTGCTTCATCTCCAAAGAAGGCAAAATGATACCATCTCATCCATCTGCTGGAAATGTGATGAAATGCTGTTGGAGAAGTGATGCTTGGGGTGCAAGTCTTGTGTCAAAGACACACAAATGCACACACCCCACATATTACACACACACCCTAACACACCTGGACACATGTACACCCACACACACAGAAGACAAAGCACACATCTAACAAGATACTAAGGCAGGGTTTGAAGAGAGACATATACAGTTCAGTTCAACAGTTCAAATGAGGTTTTATTTCCAAAAATTCAAAACATAAAATGTCTTTTTAACAGTAATTTATGGACTAAATTCACATCATTTTCTCTTTTTTATAACATCAGTACAAAGCAAAACAATGGAACAAATGTCTACTTGACACAATATATTTCGAATAAAAAAAATGTCTACCCGCCCCCCCCCCCCCCACTCCCCCAACAAAATTTGTAGTGAATGCTGAACTGACATCATATGTGGCCATGCCCTTTGATAACCCAGAGGGGCACATGAGATTTGAATTTAAAAAAGGTATGAATAAAATCAATGAATGATAAATATTAAGATAAAGGGATACTTTTTAGGGAATTTAAGAAGGGGAGGGGGAGGCTTTAGACTCCTCTCTTTCTATTAATTATAAATATTATTATTATTATCATCATCATCATTATTTTTATTATCAGAAGACCTATTATCAAATATCAATATTATAATAGAAAAGTCCTAATGCACCCATTCGGCAAAACCGGGGGTGGAGGGGGGGGGGGTGGGGGCGTTCCACACAACGTGACGCGACACTACCCACCCTTTCGCACAGCACCAATTTGGAGAAGAAAAAAACATGAGTTGTGATGGGGAAGAAAGAACTTAATTAGGAAAACTACATTTAATATTGCACCTCAAAAAAATTATTCGCAAGTCCAAAATGCGTGCTTCTGATTGGTTGAAATTGAATCTCAAGTCCAAAATGTGCGCTTCTGATTGGTTGCAGGGGGTGGTGCACAATATTGACTTTTGGGGAAGATATCCAGGTGTCTATCATATATTATTTTATGTTAATTCAATATTCAGTAAAGCTAAGATTTTATCTTTTTGTTTGTTCTTATTAGGTTGATGTGGAAATAATCCCATTGCTTGATGATAAGAAACTTGCCGAGTACATCCCAGCATATGGAGACCGGGTAGCAGTGGTAACATTTTGCAAGTGTGAATCAGGGCCATCATGCTCTACTAGTTCACCAAAAGCAGCAAAGCCATCAATGGTAGACAGATTAAAAATTAAGATCAAGAAATCTCAGAAGAAAAATATTGGTAACAGGAATGCAGAAAAAGAGGAAAGGAGGGTGGAGATAGGGTGGAAAGACTTTGATGTGGCCAGTATGGAGTACAAGCAGATTCGAACATCTAAGGGTGGCAGAACGAGGCATCTAAAGTTGGGGAAAAATGCAACAGCCGTTGGAAGAATCCTTGTAAAAGGATTCATAGACCACAACATTTTCCCTCTTAGAATGGCACCAGCTTTCGTCATTGGCATGCTATTTGGTGAAGATGCAGTCCTGCCTGACACTTTGATGGAGTCTTTCAAGCTTTACCTAAATGATGGAGATCGAGCTTGTGTTCAGTCTGCACTGTCTGGAAACACAACAGAGGAAGAGCATGAAGCACTCGTTGACCTCCTTGACCTCCTTGACCGAGAAGGTGGGCATACCATACCAAAAGAAGGGAAATCATTAGCACTTATGTTCCAGTTGGCGCACAAGGTCATCATCCAGAACGGGAGCTATGCGATGCAGTGTATGAGGGAAGTTGTGACTCCTCAGTTGTTAAGCAATCTTCCAACCCCCTCGGTAGTTCTCAGCATATACCAAGAGCTCCAACCTACAACAAAGAAAGTCTGAGAGCTTTTCAGCTATTCCATCCAACCAGGAAGAGTCAAACTCGGTGCGTTTCCTCATGCAGTACATTAAGGGGCAAGACAAGAAAGGATTGAAAAAATTAATGCATTTTCTGACAGGATCTGAAGTGATGAGCATTTCCAAAATAATGGTTCAATTCACGTCTCTAGAAGGTGCAGGCAGGCGACCAGTGGCACATACATGTGGGCCTACTCTTGAACTTCCAAGTACCTACATGTATGGAAGTTACCGGGAATTTCGCCAAGAGTGGGATTGTGTATTAGCATCAGGATATATGAACTTTGATTTTGGTTAATGGCTACTGGTTACTCGTACATTTCCTACAGGGTACTGCACAGTTTCAAGTTTAATCTTGAATTTTGTTGCTTTATATCTTAAATTAATGCGGGAAACTGTCAAATATCGGTGTATTGGCTTTGAGAAACATGAAGGCTTACCCAAGTTCAAAGTTGACTTCCCGTACGCAGCATACATCATTAATTAAATATGCAGCATAAACATAACACTACCTGACTACATTTTGCAGAAAACCCTTTATTTTTGTCCTTTATTAAACTTCCTCAGAACAACTGATTGCTTTATGAAGATGAAAGTAGGCTGTCTTCTCTAATTGTTTACATTTATTAATTAGCTTGAAATTTGTAGGTGTGAGACATATGGCAGTGATAGCAATTGTGCATATTTGCAAAGGTTTAGTATTAAACATCTTCATGCTTCAGATATGTTGTTGAAACACCAAAAAATTATATTGAATGAATTAATATGCAGAAATCAATCTGGTATTTATACATACAATGTAGTGTATCACAAAAGTGTACTCTCAGAAAATGGCTTCCCAAGTAACTTTGGTACCAAATTTATAAACGTATTTCACCATTTCAGATAAATTTGGGTGTGCGTGATTCAGTGATGATCTCATTTTGCCATTACATTCACTCTTTGGTGGGCATAGACGATTTTTGTGAAAGGTGAACAAATCTTCTGTGTCACTTTTGGAAAATCTGTTTACTAACATTACCATAGAGACAACCACTTCCCGCTGCATTTTTTTTCTTGCTCCGAATATGCTTTGATTGGATGAATATAGATGTATGTACATTATTCAATTTTCCTTTTAATAATGAGCTCAAATTTATCAAAATGGTATTTGACATCAGAAAGAGACAAAATTGAAAACTAATCCAAAGAAAGAAGTAAGTGCAGCAATAAAGCCCCAATTTAAAATAGGTAGATTTTATGTCGATTCACTCTTTAGTAATCGAAATGAGGTATTCTACCCTATAATTAAAATGATCTGTTGTTAAAATGTACATGATACAAGGCATATCATGTTCAAAGCACTTAAAGAGAACCTTCATTTTGAATTAGATTAATGTAGGACCAATTTGGTTCATGAAGAGAGTTCAAGAGACTGTAGAATATCAATGTTTTTGTACAATGATGGTGTTAAATTCAATGACTATAATATGCCAAATATTTTGTACATTTTGATACACTTTGCACTTTGTTTTGATATTGGCTCTTCTTGTCAAGATTTTCCCTTGTTTTCATTGTATAGATGGGCTTTTTTTAACATGATGTTTCTATAGAAGAGAACCCATCTTTTTTAATTAACAAGTGAATTTTGGTTCACTGTTTTGAGTTTAAATCATATTAGACCCAGGAATTCCACAAAGAAACACAGAACAGTCATAATATGATGTTAAAACCCAAGGGGGGGGGGGGGGACTCAGATTTGGTTCTGATGGGAGTGTGTCGCTGAAGCCGCAAAACCCAACCCATTTTTAAGGTTCATTTTGGCGGAGAAGGGAACCCATTATTAGGGGTTTTATTAAGAATAATTACCTTTTTGTGCAATTTATCGACGAAATGGGCAAAAATATATAGTATAATTTTTTGGGCCAAAAAGTCGCCCATTAGAGCGTCACACTCCTGTGTATACCTTACTAGGCGTGTACCCCCCCCCCCCCCCCGGTGTTCAAGGATATTGGATTAAGTGGGTTTATGAAGTGACATGAAAAGAACATTCAGGGTGGTGTGTTTTAATGTTGGACCCAAGGATATACATGTATCGTGAAGATCCAAGAGAACCTTCATGCCATGTTTTATTCGGATCAAATGGGTTTAATATGGTGTTGTGTTCTAATGTTATTGGTCCAAAGCATATAATGAAGAACCAAGAGAACCTTCAATTCGTTTACTTTACGGTATATTATTGGAAAAAAGTTAGTTAAAGAAGAATTGACCCGTTGAAGACGAGCTTATTTTGCTATAGCACACATTTCCCGTAGATCCCAGCCGGATTATAATCAGGACTAGTCTTCAACTGGTTATTAGGACTTTCATTTTGTTGTGTTTTGACTATCTACCAATCTTGCAAATAACCATGAACATGGTAGGTAGGCGTAGTGGCGTACTGCTTTGAGAACAGTTATGGTGTTGTGTTTTAATGTTGTTTGGTCAAGGCATATCATAAAGTACCAAGAGAATCCTTCATGTTGTTAATTTTAACTGGACCAAATGACCATAGTGAAAGAACGTTTATGGCGTTTTTTGTGTTTTATTGTTATTGGTCCAAGGCATATTATAAAAAACCAGAGAATTTTCTTTTGTTTACTTAAATATGTTATTGGAACAAGTTGGTTTAAGAAGAATTAATGATACGACTTTCATTTTGCTGTGTTTCACTATCTACCAATCTTGAAAATAACCATGTACATTGTCCCACTTGCAGATTCCATTGAATGTGTGTTTTTGGTAACATACATGTACTTGTAGGGCTCCACAGTCCACAATAAATTTGTTTGGTCCAGTGCCACTTTCCATATAGGGTCAATATATGTTTTTTTGGTTTAAACTTTGGGGCCTTAATTAGATGGTCACAAGTAACGCATACCCACAGCTGCTGGCCCATGCAGTGCCATAATGCTACTGAGTCCATGAGTCCGAGTTGTATGTATAACACATAGAACATCAAAGGCAAGTCTGGAAGATAATCAAGTTGATTTAATTACATGTAGTAATATGACATGAGCAGAACAATTACAATATGTCCAAGGCGAACAAAGCAGTAAGAAAGTTGAGTATGAAAAACTTCAATAAAATGCTTAAGATGCCTACAGAGTGCCTATGTAGTCCTTATAGATTTTGTACCGAGATCTGTGTCAATCTTTTTTTCTACTTTCAATAAAAAGTTACAAGAAATCAATACTTGTCCATCACTTTGGAATGTAAACCTCCATTGACTCATTGCTGAATTATTTTAGTTCGACCTCGGTTATCTGGTCGGGACCGGCCTTCATCCAGATAATTGATTTGGCCATATATGAGAGACAAGTCCTAGACAACATGTCTCTATATAGAGCATATCCTATTACTTAATTAAACTGGTATATGAACAAACTTATACATTTAAATGGCAAGCTTTTGTTCCAGACTTGTTTCATTTTGTTTGTACAAAATTTAAATAAAACAAAGGAAGAAACTTTCCCTCAATCTTGAAGCAAAGAGTGAGGAAAAAAAATTCCTTGCCAGATAGTGGCCAGATAATCTAGGTCAAACTGTGTACAAAACCAATGATTGGCGAGAAGGCAATTAGACTATGCTTATTTCCTTAAGAAGAACAAAAAAGGAAAAACTTAAAACACACCCACATGAACAGGTATTGTTTGTATTCCTTGGTTAAGTTGGTTTGAACCTATAGCTGCTGCACCTTCAGACATAATTAATTGTTAAGCAAGTGTGTTATCTCACGTCGAAGAGCTACATAAAGAAGTCGAGCACCGTGTCGGTCTCTTGGATACTCGTACCCAACTTCATTCATCACGATGCAACAGAGTTCAAAGATGTCTTCATCACATGGTATTGTTTTTCTGAAAACACATTCCTCTTTGCATGCTTGCATACGTTCCTGGCTCACACCATGCAGATAATCTCTTGTAGTGTACAAAGACGGCAAGTTGAACATAATGTTTGGGCGGCCGCTAGGAGCTTGGATGTTCCTCGATGGTCTAATGAGATGCCGATCCCATACATCTACCACTTCATCAAGCTCAGCCTGCAATTGAGATGGGAAAGAGATAAAACGGCGTCATTTAATATTTTAAGCATAAACCAGTATACCGTCAACAAAAGACACAAGGGAGGAAACATGAAAATTAAAATGTAAAATGTTTGGCAATATTCTATTCGGCACCGAAGCATGATTAAACATCTATGGCTTCGGTTACTAAATGCTATATTAAATCAGGCCCCTGAGAGCAGCACCCCTGACCCTTTGGAGGGGGGGGGGGCAAAGCTACCCTGCAAAAACGCCCCAACTTTTTTTTTTACATTGATCCTTTTGAAAGTTTGATCAATATCCAACTTCGTTACTTCTTGGGGATCGACATTCTCAAATGTCCAGAACCAGATCCTTGCGCTGCTTCAATTCATTTGCAGTACAGTGCGAACAAAAAAGTTGATCACTGTAAAAGAACAATTAAAGGCCTAGATCTATATGATATTATAAAGTAAAGTTAAAGATTTTCTTCTAATCTTAATTTCTGATTCTTAATTTTGGTCGATGGTCATGCAAATCTAAAATGGAGGTAAAAATTGCCATTGCTCTTACCTGGATAAGATGTAAGAAACAAAACCGTAGGAGATTGACATCTACGAAATTGCCATTGAAATCACCGTCATCTTGCAAATCGCGAAAAAAATAGATCCAAAATTCCATGCACTCCCTTCGAAGGAAGGACCACCAGTACTCGATCCTTTGATTGGCTGTGCTTGGACCTTCTAGATAACTGCGAATGCCCGCCATGCCATCTTCGTCGTCCTCACGGAAGAACCTTTGAAAGTCACGCACATATCCATTCTCGGTACCTAGATCCCCACGTACAACAGATGGACATCCTCCGATGTCTGACACCTTTTCTATGTAGTACCCTCCAATCACCTTCGGGTCTGATGAAGTGTGGTAGGCGTTCATCCACATTATTTTCCTGGAAAACCCATCGATGCAGCCATTAATGCATATTCCAAATGCTTTCAGTTTGTCGTAGCTGTCCAGATGCCACAAAAAGTTTGGCCCTTTGGATGAATACTGACGTCGCCTCAGTCTTCTCCTTCTCCTCTGAGTTGTCCCTTCTGGGTCGACAACTCCAAGGATTATCCTTACATCTTCCTTTTTACAATTGATATGATGTGCCCGACATTTTTCAAACATCCATCGGTAGCCATGCAGACGACCCGATCCCTCGACCTGCTTTAGAATAAAGTCTACAACCTCACCGATGTCACTGTAGTTTTTTTCTCCTTGACAGGCCATGCTGTCTGAGCAGCCTTTTCAAATGACGGAAAGAAATTACAATTCCACACTCTGTGGCAAGAATCGTAACTATGTCTTTGTACATGAGTCCCATTTCAAAGCATATCTTTATCACTGCATTTCGTTCTTGCTCTCGTTCATCCATTTTTGGCTAAAATGGTCAGAACAAAGTCAGTAGTTTTAAAAAAGACGACTCTAAATCGACTCTAAATCGCTCTAGCAAAGGCCTTACGAAGAATTTAGTCCAGACGCAGCAAACGAATTATAAGTGGTGGGAACGACTTATAAGTGGTGGTAACGACTTATAAGTGGTGGTAACGACTTATAAGTGGTGGTAACGACTTATAAGTGGTGGGAACGACTTATAAGTGGTGGTAACGACTTATAAGTGGTGGTAACGACTTATAAGTGGTGGTAACGACTTATAAGTGGTGGGAACGACTTATAAGTGGTGGGAACGACTTATAAGTGGTGGGAACGACTTATAAGTGGTGGGAACGACTTATAAGTGGTGGTAACGACTTATAAGTGGTGGTAACGACTTATAAGTGGTGGTAACGACTTATAAGTGGTGGGAACGACTTATAAGTGGTGGTAACGACTTATAAGTGGTGGGAACGACTTATAAGTGGTGGTAACGACTTATAAGTGGTGGGAACGACTTACTAAAAAAAAATGTTCATGCATGTCCCCTCTCGGGCTCCGTACGAATGCACACGCTCCTACAGGATATGAATGAAAAAGTCGCAAACAGACTCCGCCGTTCAATCCGATACTGTACTGTATAGCCGGTATACAGATCGGCACGTGAGACAAGCGCAGAGGCGATGGATATGAATATTCATGAGCAGGTATTGATGTCATTTGGTCTCAAGGTGGCGCTCTTCATTTTTTATATCAATTTCAAAATCTGCATCAAAAGAAAGCTCACTTGGCAAAATTTATCTTCTTTATATATTTTTTTGAGAATAAAACCAGTTCTTTTGGCCAATGCAATACATTTTATGGACTCAGAACTTGTTTATGAGTATTTTGAAAAGCGAAGAGTGAAATCTAAAAGAAAGTTTTGAAATAAACCAATGTCACAATTTACCTTTAATGCATATACGTAATTAGACCAAAAGCTTCGGTCTCTGTAATGTTCGTTGTTCCGCTGAACTCCGTTAGCTCCACTCACCAATACAGAGACCGAAGTTCTAGCTCGATCTGTACAGGGACTCAATGGCCATATGTTTGTGCATTAAGTTCCAATAAAACGGGGAAGTGAAGTTGCGCGACAGCCGAAGCAATTAGTTACTGTTTTTTCCCCTTTTAAGTTTATTTTCCCTTTTTTGTGCATTTTAGGACAAAACGGAATAATAATATTTATTTGATACAGTTCTTTTCATATATTTTTATGAAATAAAGACAAAAATCGATGAGCGCCGTCTGGGGGATTTTGCATTGTTAACCCCGTAATGATGGTTGCACCATAGCGAGCCGTCTGTGGAGGAATAAAAATGTTTAAAAACTCGAAACAGACGGCTGCCAGCTGTCTAATACGTAATGAGCTTTGAGGACGATCTTTCCGATAGGCGTTTTAAAATTCTGCTCTTAATTATTGTCCATTTCTCATAAAATTTGTCTTATTTTATAGATAAAATGGCCATATCATGTTTTAAGTAACTGGAGACCTAAAAAATTCCCTTATTCTCGAAACATTGCATCAGGTGATGTGCTTAATTGATCTTTTTTTGTGCTCGCGTGCCAAACGTATACGTTGAGCTGAACGGGGATCAGTCTTTCTCTCTCTCTCTCTCTCTGTCTCTCCTACCTTTCCGAAATTAAAACGGTCCCTCGATCGGACATAGTTATTTAGACGCAGGACAAATAATGCTCTGACAACCAAACTAACTTTTCGTCAGCATCAGTAAAAATGTGAATGGGGTTTTAAAAACTAATACTAAAACTGATCTAAAATTGATCTTAGATCGATTTTAAAATTGATTTTGGAAATCGATTTTAAATTAATTTTAAAATCGTAATTGTATGTCCTGTTCTAATTAACCGATTTTAAATTTTTTTACCACAATCGGCGCGATCACCTGCCAATCTTCGATCATGCCCCTTGAAGGAAAAATCGGATATAAAATATCGGCGTAGTTCTAGTTACAGTGCGTGATCGTTCAGAACATATTTCAAGATTTTTTTGAGGTGCTAGCTATTTAGAGGTCGCATTAATCAGGGAGAAAGACGCGGTATTATCTCTGACGATGTTTACGAGGATAGATATCTTCTCTTCAACCTCGTGGTGATAGCGGACGCCGCCGTGAACTTTTAAAGGTCGCATTACCGACGGACATCACTGCACTACTCTCTTACCTCCTTTATGATGATAGACACTTCTCTTCAACCTCGTGGTGATAGCGGACCCCGCTACTTTTATATTTCTTCTTGGTTATCAAAATTAAGTTAATTTCTGACGATAGTAATAAATTGATTTGAAAACGCTAGCTCCCCAAAGCATTTTAAAGAGAAATTCCAGTAGTTGCAGTAAACACTGATTTCATGAGAAAGTCTGTAAAACCAGGCTTAATTGTCAGTATATCATCGAGGATCTAGATCTGGTACAGTTACATAAACTGAACTTTGTGAAATCTTGAAATCTACGCTGAAAAATGTTCAGACTGAACTTCCCCAACACAGATAAGCGCACGTGGGACAGTGTATAATTATTGCTTTGAGCGTCGGGCCCGACGCTCTACCCGAATCCTGTGCTTATTTGCTGATTTCTCAGCAATTACACAATTTCTTCCAGAATCCTTTGGCACATGCGTTTTATTTATACAAACAGACACTTTGGTGGTCATTTCATTGGATTCTGTACGAACTCATTTTGATATCGTTACCAAAACTAGCATTTACCTTTAATAACATGTTCCGAATCATCGCGCTGATGCACCGATGCACGCCGTGTCCGACCGTGGCCGGGTCCCGCCTTGGGGCCATTGCATGCAGGCATGCATGTCCGCACATGGGAATGACGATGTCATATCGATGTGGCAGATATGGCAAGTTCCGACTCGGAGTCCTCGTATAAAAACAGTAGAAGTCTGGATGTATTCTAGGATAGATGAGCCACATTGCTGATTTGCTTGTTTGTTATGTTAAGCAGTAGGCGAGTGCATTTTATTTAAGGCACTTGCCGGCTTAAAACGAAACTAGAATTTCAATTTCATTTTATTTTCCCAGTGTGTTTGTCCTATTGAAGACACCGTTAGAAAAAAAATTGCATCGAAATAAAAAAAATCGCCAAAAATCCAAAACCCGAGTGATTTCGAACGCGACCCGAGTGATTATAATAAGCCCTGGCAGTCTCGTCTGCATTATGACAATTTCTCAAATACCTCCAATATGGCCAAAGTTCGTTGACCCTTAGTGACCTTTGACCTTGGTCATGTGACGTGAAACTCGCACATAATATTCAGAGATACATGTTTGCTCTTATGTTCAAGTTTCATGAACTAGATCCATAAACTTTTAAAGTTATGATGACAATTCCTCAAATAACCCCAACATGGCCAAAGTTTGTTGATCCTAAGTGACCTTTGACCTTAATCATGTGACGTGAAACTCAGGCAGGATATTTAGTGATACAATAGCTTTGTACACAATTACTCGTCCATGGATAATGATTCACTTTATCATACATCAATTTATTCCATCAATTTTACTTGCTAGAACTTACAAAGATAATCAAATTAAAAATAGATAGTGAACTTCAATGATAAAATCTTACACTACTTATTCAATCACTTACTGTCTGTATTGTGCATTTAACATTTATGAAATATTATTGGAAACTGTACATATCATGAAAAGTTACGTCCATTTTTAATGGATACTGACGGTTATGCAAGTTTGTTTTTATCTCTCCCTCTCTCTCTTTTATTCGGGAAAACCAGTTATTGGCCTGAATACGTTTGACTTGGTCTTAAATACCTTTTGGACTTCCTTGAGGGCATAGAGCAAAAAGATGGGGACTACATCAGGTGGCCGTTTCATAAAACAGTAAATGACAGGTGATCCTTTCTTGAGGTAAATGATATTCACCATTAAAAATGTTTAATGGTGATTATTTTGCGCGTAAAAATAGTTTACCAGTCGTAAGCCGCTCTTAAAGGAGAATGAAACCCTTGAAACCAGCTGAATCCATATCAAAGAGAAAAATCAAAGAAACATATTGTTGAAAATTTGATGAAGATTGAATGAATAATAAGAAAGTTATGAGCATTTGAATATTAAGATCGCTAATGCCATGTAGATCCTCTCATTGGCAATGCGACCACGATCTTTGATGTCACACACGTACAACTCCCTCATTACTTTGGTACTTATTTCACTTATATTCTCACTTTTATAGAGTCTATCACATGGTGAGGTGTTCTCTTTATGAGAGGACAAGTACATATGTTTCACAACATTATATCATTGATGAATCGTTTGTCATATGATTAGAATGAGCAAAAAGAGATATTTTGGGGTATATTTTCAGTGTACAAAAGGGGAGAGTTGTTCATCTGTGACATCATAGATCTTGGTCGCATTGCCAATGGGAGTATCTCCATAGCATTAGTGATCTCGACATTAAAATGCTCATAACTCTTCTATTGCTAGTCCTATTTTACTCAAACTTTTGTTGATCTTATTCTTTGATTTTTCTGCTTTCACAAAAGCTAACTTGCTCCAAGAGTTTCATTCTCCTTTAAATTACGAACAGCTTATGAAACACGCCCAGCCGGTAACCTCTGGTATTATTTGAACACATTAAGAAAAATCAGACAAACAAAACACTGACAATTTGATCAAAATCTGACAAGGAATAACAAAGTTATGGCATTTTAAAGGTATGCATTATTCCGGTGAAAGCGTTCTGGGCATGTCTTTATGAATATTCATTCAAATTGTTTGTACAAGACCCCAAAATATTGGAATGACAAATGATTAGGTGCATAGCCTAAGTTTCTTTCAAAGTACAAAGCCACTAAGAAACTAAACAAGTGATAGAACTTCATAAAAGATAAGAAATTGTAATATTGAAAAGGATTATTTAAATCAGAGTAAGATCAGATACTCACTACAGAGTTAAAGGTTTTTTTAATAATAAAATGTATGAATTTTCAGGACAGCACAATATTTTTTGTTTCAAATTTCTCCCCCAAAGAAATTCACAACTTTCGAAATGGTTGGTAGTAATTTTACATGCGAAATTTCAAATTGTACGTGTGTGAGTATGCAAAAGGGCGGCGTCATGATTTCTTGGTCGGGGGCGAGGGACGACCAATTTTGTCTCAATTGAATAATAGGGGTAATACAAAGTAACAGTACAAGATCTTTGTCTGACTACTTGATAGTACTTAGTCTTTATTCTTTCTTTTCCTCTTTAATTTCTTAGCATGTTCTCCTCTATTATTTAATTCATTAATTTAACGAGCAAAGGGAGACGATATGGATAAGCCAGAGTCTCAAATTCTATGACGTCATGAGAAAATTGCAACGTCACGCAACTTTGTCGCGAACGTAACAGCTGCTCCGCGGTAAAAAAAAGTCTATGCGTTTTATGAGTTAAAGCAAAAATCGCGTATCAAGATGGAGGCTGAGAAAAAAGCTAAGGCAAATTTCACTGAAGGCATAGAAGGAGAGAAAGTTACGCTAATAGCAGAAATAGGAGACTCACGCTTAATTCACGTATCACGTTTCAGGATAAAGAAAACTGTCTTGAAGTTAGGGCAAAAATCTTAGCCATGTTGTATTTATGGAATACAGACTCTGCAGTTTTATGAAAAGTTGCTTAGCCATTCGGTTCATCCTATATCAGTCTCGGTCGCGCAAAAATTAATTATTAGCCAATTCTTTATGGAATACGCGTTTTGGCTAAGAATTTTGGCTTAGACAGAAAATAAGACAAAATGATTAGATTTTTTTACTTAAGCATGCTTATTTCGTTTATAGAATACGGGCCCTGGTATACATGTGTGTGTTTCCTAACGCTGTCTTCTTAAAGCCATGCGCAATGCAACGGGCTTGCAAAAGTTGGGATGAGATTAACATGCTTTATCCGCGGTCATGTTACCGCACATTTTGGTAAATTGCATATTTGGTAATCACTTGTATAATTTCTTGGTAGCTTTGTTTTTTGAAAGACTAGGGGTGCGTTTATCCGCCACTTTTTCACCCTAGAATCATGATCTGAATCATGATTCAAATCATGATTCTGCAGAATCACGATTGCGTTTAGTCGAAATTGAATATAATCATGATTAGAATCACAAACATGAAACACGAAAAAAGGGGCGTTTGGAAAGACGTTTCTGCAGAATCACGTACGAAAATGTTCGAATAAACGATATCGTGATTTGAATCATGATTATATGACCTCACTGTGTCGGGCTACGTTCGGTTTGACTCTTGCCAAGCTCAAGGCTCTCTATATGCTCATTGTATGTACATGATTACTCTGCATGCATTTCTTGTCATGTCCAAGTTCTGTGTTGGTCATCGCATCGTCCACTACTTTTCATTTTTTGGTCATGTCTTCAACTTCAAGTTCTAGTAAATGAATTAACTGGACAGACAATGATCTCAGTTGTTGTTGAGTATAGAGTGTCAATATTAAATTGGATCTACGCTGAAATTCACTTCCGAACACCATTTTTGATAAATTAACAAGATGAATAGAAGCATATGGACCCTATATGATAGAAGTAAATAAAATTAGGTATAGACTGAATTCTGGAAGCAAAAGATTTTTCGAGAGCCGAAACACGTGCGAAAAACTTCCTCTGTCAAACTGCGCACTAGTGATGCGCACTGGATTGGCCCGAATCTGAGGAGAAACAGCATTGGAATGAAGGTCGTCTAAACGCTGATTCTGTGATATCGTGATTCATGTTTGTGTTTTGAATCATGATTCAAATCATGATTCCAATCATGATTCTAGCTTGAGGTCGCATAAACGCAGCCTTAGAAAACAATTGACCGGCTAAAGCTATTAGCTAGCTTACGCACCACTAACCTGGTCGTTTAACTTTGGACCTCACGGCTGCCCATAAAAATTACCCGAAACTCACGCGCAACTATACAAGGCCTTTTATAACAAGACATTATTTGTGACTATTGTGAGGAAAAGTGATATTCAAGGAATATGAATATTGAAAAGCAAAAAGGAAAATGAACAGCATTAAACTTAACTGGATAAAATGTACACATGATTCAACGTTGCTCTGTGAATGTTAGAAAAATATGCGAGTTACTTACAATAAGTATATAGTAATTAAATCCATGAAACAGTAAATTCAGTAAACGAACTATCAATAAACATAATAAACATAAAGTATTGATTAATTTCAAGGAAAATCATTTTAAAATGATAAAATGTGAACGTTTTAAGCGCAGTGCATAATCAAAACCAGAAGCATCATTTGGTATAGCATTTAGTAAACCAGATTGTTTTAATCTTTTATACATTTCAATTTACAAGTTAGCATAAATTATATGTATAGATTCGATCGGTGCCTCCCAATAAATAAAACAGCGCGAATATTTTGCAATAACGTAGACAAAAAAAAAACAGAATTTTCACTCGAGTAATTGTTTATTGTTGCTCTTTTGCTTCAACAAAGAAGTCAAACATGAACTATTTTACAACATCCTAAGCTAAAACAATATTAAACACACACACATTCAAATTTACCAAAACACATCTACATGTATAATATTCTTGCTATTAATGAATATTAATGTACTGCATGAATGAGGCGTTTTTTTACAAAAAGGTATGTTTTACGATAACCGTTTTCCCCCATTTACTGTGCACTATCCTAATGAGTGCCAAACTTGCGCGAAAAGAAATTAATAATTTCTCCCGTCAAAATTAGCTATTCATATCTAATGCATGAATGTAGACATGGTAGACCACAGTTTACACCAGAGTTCATCCGGGCTATAAGGTCTCGAACCTGAGTAGACCTAACCTATTTATTTATTTATTTATTTTATTTATTTATTTATTTATTCATTTCCTTTTTTAAGGGTGGCCCAATCAGCACAAACTCTGATTTTCGTTGGGACCCTTTTAAATACAAAGTAGATGTACACACAAATATATATATACACTGTAATAAATGAAGTGCTGACTTAGCACTTACAGTGCTTGTTTAGTGATTGCACTACGAGTGCTGATTTTCTAGTTTAAAGTAGTACTAGAAAATCAGCACTTCATTTTTACAGTGTATATATTTATGCATATGCACACACACACACTTTTTTTTGTTTTGAATACTGTTTTTATTCTGATTTCATGAACAAATAGTTACATAACATTTCAATTTAACATTTCAAATCACATATAATACTTTACATTTCATATTTTCACTTTTTTCACTAACTTAATATAATCATAAATCATATATCTTAAAAGAAATCAGCTATTATAAAAATGCTTAAACACCAAACTTCCCCCTCCCTCCCCCACCCCACCCCCGCCTCAACACACACCCCCACACACACTTACATACACACGCACACACACACACACACACATATATATATATATATATATATATATATATATATATATATATATATATATATATATATATATATATATATAAAGCAAACTTAAAACTACAAACTTATATATTTATGTATACATAGACTAATTGAAAATGTTACTGAATAAAATACAAAGTTTGATAATACACGTTTACAGCCTAATCAAATTAATATTTTATTCTCTAACGAGTGTGCTATGCTTGATCTTACTGTTTACATGAATATAAGCATGGTAAGTGATTAGCCGCTTCAGTGCTTTTGTATAAGATTTGGAGTTGAAAAGGAAAGAATTTGTAAAATTATTTTTTATCGTCGTCATCTTAAGGCCACCGCACACCTTACGACTGTTCGCGATCCGATTTTGGAACGAATCGCATTTTGCTTATTTTCTGAAAATGTGAATGGAACATATCATTTTATTTGAGGTTGAAATCAATTGAAAGAATACTTATATAACCATTTTGAAAGATTGCAAGCTTTTATTTTTGAGTGTACGGATTTAGCGAGACTTGGATACATGAGCGAACACCCCTATCGTTATTTCATATTAATAATTATACTCTTTTTCATAGTGATAGATTGAAAAGCAAAGGTGGCGGTGTTGCGATGTTTATACATAATACTTTCAATGTTATTGAGAGACAAGATCTTCATTTATCTCTCAACCTTTGTGAATCTCTCTTTATTGAGATAAGTATACCTAAACATAAAAATATCATAGTTGCTGTCATATATAGAGACCCACATACAAACATTTATGATTTCAATATAGCTCTGAACGAATGTTTACGTACAATAACAAATGAAAGTAAAGAAACCTATATAATGGGAGACTTTAACATGAATTTAATGAATTCTTTAACTGTAAATTATATAAATGACTTTGTAAATATTGTTTACGATAACTCTTTTCGCCCCCTAATCAATAGACCCACTCGAATCAATAACTCATCGATGACTCTCATTGATAATATTTTTACAAATGTGTGTGATAAAAATGTTAAAGCTGGTATCCTATATAATGACATCACTGACCATTTACCCGTTTTTTCTATGACTGAAAATAAACGCATTGAGAATGCTTTTAGATCACATCAGTCAAATTATTCTATGAAATGTATAACTTCTACAACTATCAATGCTTTGAAAAAAGAGCTCTCTGAGATTAGTTGGACTGATGTATTATTATTTGACAATGTTGACTTTGCTTATGAACGATTCTTGTATAAATTCAATGAAGCTGTAGATAAAAAGTGTCAAAAGAAATGTCGTAAAAAGAAATATGTTCCAAGGAAACCTTGGGTATCTCCTTCTATTCTAAGCTGTATTAATAAGAAAAATAGACTTTATAAGATATTTTGTATAAAACGTGATGTTCAATCGCATACTAAATTCAAAAGATATCGTAATATCTTAAATAATACACTAAAGCTTGCCCGTAAGCAATATTATTGCGAATTATTACAAGCAAATAAAAATAATCTTTCTAAGGTATGGAAAATTTTAAACAACTTAATTGGCAAGGGCAAAAAGTCTGATTTCCCCTCATTCTTCATAAAAGATGGGAATAAAATAGATAGAGATGAAGACATTGTTGAAGAGTTTAATACATATTTTTCTAATATTGCTTTATTAGCTCGTTCAAAGTTGGACAAATCAGTCATTTATAAATTTACTTCATATTTAAAGAATCCTTGTAGTAAATCGTTATTTTTAAATCCAACAAATGCTAATGAAATAATAAATATTGTAACTAAGCTCAAAAGTACTAATAGTACAGGTTTTGATGATGTTTGTACTAATTTAGTCAAAAAGGTTATCCAACTTATAGCTGATCCACTAGTTCATATCATAAACTTGTCTTTTTGTTCCGGTAAAGTCCCTAACAAACTGAAGATAGGTAAAATAATCCCTGTACACAAAAATGGTGATAAACGTCTCTTTTCGAATTACAGACCAATAACTTTACTACCTTGTTTTTCGAAAATATTGGAAAAGATTGTATACAATAGAACACTTTGTTATTTAAACAAAAACGAATTACTAAATAATGCCCAATATGGTTTCAGACCAGGACACTCATGTGAACATGCTCTTATTGATTTACATAATGTACTTATTAACTCCGTTGAAAATAATCTACACTCTTTTGGCATTTTCCTTGATTTAAGCAAAGCATTCGACGTTATTGATCATAAAATTCTTCTGTATAAATTAAAACATTTTGGTATTCGGGGCATAGCATGGGATTGGTTTTTTAGTTACTTAAACGATAGATATCAATTCACCTTTTTTAATAACTGTCAATCTTCTTATTATAAAGTTCAATGCGGAGTACCGCAAGGTTCAATATTGGGGCCACTTTTATTCATTTTGTATGTCAATGATTTATGTTATGTATCTTCTTTTTTTCGCTTTATACTTTTCGCAGATGACACTAATATAATTTCTTCACATAGTAATTTTAATGAACTTTTAAATGAAACT
Source organism: Lytechinus pictus (assembly GCF_037042905.1). NCBI lineage: Eukaryota > Metazoa > Echinodermata > Echinoidea > Temnopleuroida > Toxopneustidae > Lytechinus > Lytechinus pictus. The sequence goes on along the minus strand of NC_087261.1, from coordinate 12,329,554 downwards.
AAGAAAGAGTTATGCAAAGTGACAGACTGGTTTGGAGCCAATAAATTAACAATAAATTATGATAAAACCAATGTTATGTATTTTTGTAAACCAAACATTTCGTCGTGTAATATATATGCTGTTAAGTTAAAACTAGGTTCGACAATCCTGAATGTAACTAAAACAGTCAAATTTCTAGGTATAATTTTAGATGATAAATTAACATTTACTAATCATCGTTTACATATTTGTAACAAAATATCCAAAAGTGTAGGAATACTGTGTAAATTGAAATCCATATTACCTGAAAAGAATTTAATTATGCTATATAACTCTTTGATTCTACCTTATATTCAATATTGCAACATAACATGGGCCAGTGTTGGAATAACTAAATTGGATTGTATCCACAAACTCCAGAAAAAAGCACTACGCATTTGCACCAATTCTCCATATCTGACACCATCAGGGCCATTATTTTTTAGATTAAAAACAATGACAGTCTACGATATTCATAAATTTAAGATTGCTACACTTATGCACGCAGTTAGATATAGATATGCTCCTATTAATATCATCAATCTTTTTCAATATAACGACTTTCACCGATACAATACTCGCTCTGCTAATAGCTTTCATTACCCTAAAACAGCTTCAACCTTAATTCTGAACTCTTTTAAGTTTACCGGGCCACGAATTTGGAATAATCTCAATGTATGCCTTTTTTCATGTTCAACTGTTTCTTCGTTTAAATGCAAACTCAAAAAGATCATTATTAGTACTTATTCCTAATTTGAATTCAAACTCACCTCATTTATATATGTATTATTTTTGTTAATGAATGAACCAAGATGATGGATGTTCGGGTGTGCTTTTGTGTGTGATGATGACAATGTGTCTCGGTGGATGTGTCTGTGTGTGAATGAGCATGTTTCGCTTCCCCCCCCCCCACCCTCTTCATCTGATGTGTACATATATTAATTACTGTATTCTTTGGAGGCTTCTTATTTTCAAGTGTAAACTTTTTGTTGCCCTCCTTTTCTTGTAATGACATTTCTATATACGAATGTACAATTTGATGATGTTTTATTATTATCAAGAATAAATTGAATTTGAATTGGAAAAATTGAAGTAAAGGCCAGATTAGTTTCAAATCGTAGTCAATCGTACGACTGCTATGACGTCATTACGACTAGATATTGAATTCGCTTTTATTCTAAGGAGGATGATAGCATAGTCACAGATTTGAACATAGGTATTCGTACGATGATTTAGAACATTACACAGTAAGATATTCCAAGTCTCAATATTAGCATCAAATTCTACTACATTTTATTCTGAAATCGAGTCGCCGACCAGTCGTAAGGTGTGCGGTCGCCTTTAAACATGTCCATACGTGGTATCGTTTACGAATGGGACGCAGCTTTCCTTTTCAGGTATTCATGAAGGTTTTACATTTTTAATTGAATCTTGCAAATGTGGGTATATCGCCAACCGCATTGCCTGTCCTCCCAGTTACTCACGCCCATCATCCATGTCGTCAGACTCGGTAAGATACGCATGCGTACACACGAAATACGCTTAGTATCTGGGTAGTTTTCAGCCCATGCGGTGAAATTGACTGACGTCCCATCGGACCAAATAAATGGTCCATCTTTATCGGGTCTGTACAGACCGATCCATGCCCTGCAGCTCAACGAATCCTTTTATAAAACGAAATAATATCGGCTGATAAGTGAAAATTTAAATAGCCGTAAGATTAACGAGATGGCAAGGCATTTTGTTTTACCATTAGTCGTCTAAACAGCTGTAGACTTATTAAAACTGTAAATAGATATGGTGGCGCATGTTGCCATGTTGACTTAAAAAAAAACATTCATATGGCATGATGGTAACTTAAGGACCCTTCCCAATTCAGATTCTAAAGGAATGTTTAGTTACCATGGCAACATTAATTATTTTCCCAGGTCGATTTACCATGACATTTCGATTTGTCGGACTTGGTGTGATTTAACATTAGAGAGTCGCCGCGCAAGATACCTTATGTCTCCGTGCTCCGTGACCATGGTGACGACATAGTCATAGAACTTTCCAGGTCTGGAGACGAATTGGAAAATACTTTATAGTACTGGGGGTGTTTCACAAAGATTCAATCATGACGTAGAGTCGCACTTAAATGCCTAGTTGCATGTATTACAAAATGCATGGCCGTATTGGTGAGATCATGCAAAGAGGACGCATACTACTGCGTATCGTTCAATAAGATTGCGCGTTTCATATCGTGTACGCGTCGACATTTAAGTGCGACTCTAAGGGGGTGTTGCAAGAAAATATTTGCAATCAATCGCAAATATTCTGTTGCAATTTTACAGTTGATTGATCACTTTTAACCATAGCAATTCAGATTAAACTCCTTGTTCAAAAAGCAGACCAGCAATCAATCACAAATTTACAATTGCAAGATATATGAATGATTTAGGGACTGAAAATAGACTTGCAATTGACCGCAAGTTTCTTGCAACGGCCCATAAGTCTTCCCCCCAGAAGCCAGCGGTGTTTGCCTAGCTAAAGGCTCCCTCACACCTAACCGAATTGCCTGAAATATGCCTTGTGATGGCTGGCGAAAGGCATATTTTTAAAAATCGTTTTCAATGGTAACTGAAAGTAAATTATATTTACCCTTCGTGTTTGGGTTCGTACACCTTCTGAACTAACAGCTGCGATTATTCAAATTCGCGCGGAAATTTTGAACATGTTAAAAATTTCCCGACGAATTGAAAAATCGTTGGTCATCTATTTGAATTCGCATCTCTTATTTAATCATTCGTTTATCGTTCGTGTGTTATTGTCGCGCGTAGTCCCTCATCGCACTTTTGCCAAAGTGGACCGATCTCTTAACGAAGCAACACGATGACACAAACGTACATAAACACCCAATCTATTCCCTCGTCTTCGTTTCTAATCGCACGCCATATCAAACCATTGCTCACTGTTCGTTCGTCTTATTGGTTTATATTAACCCTTCGCTCGCCTTCGGCTGCAATTTACTCAAAGAGGTGAACCGAAAAATCGATATCTGTCGCATGTCATATTTATCCTTCGCCTACTGTTCGTTGATAAGATTTGACAATAGTTACTGATCGCATGATTTGACGGAAATTTTATTTGAATTCGTTGACAATTCGTGCATTTTTCCCATTCGTCACCCTTCGTCCGCCTACATTCGGTCAGGTGTGAGGGGGCTTTAAATAGGTTATTAATTTTCATCTTCATTGCAATATAGTAGGGATACCCCGTAGTAAAGAAATGGGCGTCTGGCTGGTCGTTAGTGGTGGGTGTGGTCAGGAGGGCGTTGAAAAGGACCCCAAAATTAGGCTGGCCTTGCTGAAAAAGAAACCTCATGAACTCGCTGGGATATCGATATTGTCTTGCTTATTGTCAGGGTCATTAAAAATATGATGCTAGATATTTTGGTGGTGGGGATTAGCGGCCACACGCAACCAAAAAAAATAGCGGAATGCATTAGTCAAATAGCAATGTATTGGGTCAGATGCATAAAAAGTAGCAATTGCTTGCCAGCAATTACTTCAAGCACAAGCAATAGCAATAACCCTAACCCTAACTTTTACATGTGTACAAGCAAAATATCATGCTTCAGCAATTGCTTTATTTCATATGCATAACCCCTTGCTGGTGCTTGGACCCTTTTCTTGCCTTCAGGAAGCAATTGCTTGCGGTTTGAACAAAAGAGACGTCACGCTGGTGCAAACACGACTCACAGAAAAGGCAGGACTCGGACACAAGAGTGTGGCAGTGCAAATTACTGCTTCTTTCCTATAATATCTTTTCCTCAGACGTGGTGTCAAACTAATTCGTTTCTTTTTGATAAATTTATAAATGTGGAATTTGGTTTGCACTTATTAAGAAGAAAACAAGGACATGTGCGTAACGGTACACCTTCGGGTTCTCTCTCAAGTGTAAAAACATGATTTTTTTTAAAAACGCGAATACCCTGATCAAGCAAACGCTCAAGCTGCTCCGACAGAGCTTGAAAAAACCCCAGTGAGTGCCTAAACGCACAAGCGAAATGCTGGCTGTATGCATACGCTCTTTAGCAGTCAGTCAGCGATTAATGTAGCAAAATAATTTGCTCGCTCATTTTTATGCATACAGAATCAAGCAAAAGCCAAGCAAGAGCTTAGCAAAAGCAATGTCTACTTTCTATGCATCTGACCCGTGATCTCCAAGTGTTTAGTGTCACACTTAGACCCTTAATATTTTGTTTGTGCCGAAACCCGGATGCACACAGACGTCTGCATGCAGTTGCAGAAATGGGCTAATGGTTGGTGGTTGGGTGGGGGTGTTGGAGGGGGAAGGGTCGGGGAGGAAGAACACACTGGGGAAATGGTATACTTAGCTTGGGGGAGGTTGGGGTTCCTTAAAACATGACCAATATAATGCCCTACCCCCTAAAAGGGGGAGAAAAGTCTGAAAGATCGTCACATTTAGGAAATAAACCCCCGAAATTGTGCAAAGCCCTAAGCGAGGTTCTAGAATAGAACTTTTGGTGGGGGCTTCTGCCGGGGGCTTGAGATTTTGGATTGGGGTAATTAATACACACTGGTCATATCAATACAATGGAAATGGCCTATATCTTGGGCAGCAGGAGGGTACTATACCGACCATGCAGCTGATCTATTTTATCATCCCGTCTCCACTGTCCCCTGCAAAAAAACCTATTTGTTTTTTTGTTTGCGAGTGATCGTTGCGACCGAGCGAAAAAAAATGTGCAAATTAATGGTACTTGGAAAAAAAAAATTCAGAACCATTTCGTTTGTGAAGTCTAAATTCAAACCCTTTTCAGCAGATATCTATTTTGTGCTGAAACCTTGATCTGATTGCAGATCGCATAAGCATTGATAAAGGGGGGAATGGTTGTGGTGGGGGTGATGTGGGTGTACTTTTAAGAGTGATTTTACTAATTTTCTACTGTTGTCATCGTTGCGTACTGTGTAGACATCTATCATTATCAAGGAACTGTATACCGATCTAATTTCTGAAGGTTTCCATGGCGAAGAAGAATAGTGTAGTAGGTTTCACGGTTCACGGTACACCATGTATCTTTCTTGGGCATATGTAAATGTATACCGATCATCTTGATTTAGCTTCCGCGGGTCTCTTACCCTCCCCCTTTTTATGTTATGATAATCTCCTTGTCCATGTTGACTCAGCCACCCGGCCACAATCATCTTACATTCAGCCCTTGTTCAAACCTAGATATGAACCTTCCTCCACATCAAAGGGATGAGGTAAAGGGAAGACTGGGTGGTATCCCGATGAGGAGGACAGTTATCAGAGGCATGTCAATTTATGGAAGGTCTGGAAAAGATGTGGAGACATTTCCAAGGAGCACAGTTATTTTATTTGAAGTTCGGCATAATGTTAGGAATAAAAAAAATAATAATAATTTTGCTTTCCGGTAAGCCCTGTGTTCGGAGTTAAGTCCAATTCGGCTTTAAGTCGCATGCGATGGAGACTTCATTCCGATTTGGAATTGATTTTGATTTTATACCTACAGGGAGGCTCGAACTTGACTGAATTATGATTTCAGTAATCCCATCACAATTCTGAATTCTTATTACTAAAATTATATTGGTTGAAATGTTCATATATATCAAGTGTCATTGCAATTTCTTTGAAAGTTCGATCGCAACGAATCGCAGTGTGCGCAGGGCTTATAAGTTAGCATCATCTTGGCCGTAAGACCGACAACCTATGTCGGAGTCCTATAGCGGTCTCTATGATCAATCGCATAATATTGAAACGAAAACAAATAGGTTTTAGCAGGGGGTCAAGGGAGAAAAATACAGATACCAAATCCCAGCTGCATGATCAGTGTAGTACCCCCTTGTTGACAAAAAGATTAGGCCCTTTCCATTGTAATTATATGACCAACGTAGGGGGTTAATTTCCTAATGGTGTTAGTTTTGTTTTTTTTGCTTTTGTCATTTTTAAGGACCCCCTCCCTCCATCAAGCTAGATATACCATGGGTGACCCGACAATTGCTCCGCCGACATCTGCTCCGCCGACAATTGCTACGCAAAATACGACAACTGCTCCGCCGACAATTGCTCCGGACAGTTGCTCCGTCGACACTTGCTCCGCTGATATTTGCTCCGTCGACACTTGCTCCGCCGATATTTGCTCCGTCGACATCTGCTCCGCCGAAAATTGCTCCGCCGACATCTGCTCTGATTATACGACAATTGCTCCGCCGATATTTGCTCCACCGCCGATATCTGCTCCGCCAAAATCTGCTCCGTCAATATTTGCTCCACCGACATCTGCTCCGCCGAAAATGGCTCCGCCGTAAATTGCTCCGATAATGCGACGACTATTTATTTATTTATTTATTCGTACTTTCATGCGCATAACAATTGTAGCACAGGCTGAAGACGTCAATTTCAATTTTTGTATATTATAATATATTGCAAAGTAAATTTAAACAATGCTTGCATGACATACACAGGGGCCGCGGAACGGTTTTCAAAATGGGGGGCTGACCATGCTAAAAATCACAATCATATGATCTTTTTTACGTTTTTGTACACGGTTTTGGAAAAAAAAAGTGGGGGGCTTCGGCCCCTGATACATAACATAGAAAGAAATAGAATAAGAGGGATAAGCACAAAGGAGGGATAGATATTCTTATTCATGGGAGTGGCATTTTGTGTATATAAGTGTTATTACGTGACTGGTGATTAAAATGAAAAAAATACGCGTGCTCATGTAATAATTATGACAGTACAAAAAAACTTAGATATACCCCATTCTTAGCGTCAAAATCGCTCTGGCTAAATATGCTCCGGAGTGGAGATATTTGCTCCAGGTGAAATTCAACGGTACCCCCAACTTATTTGTCGAAAACCTGTACTGTAGTCATGCAAAATGTTTACTGTCGGCAAATTTTGTCCCTCACAAACATGACCAAGACATTCAGTAAGTAAAAATTAATATTCACGAAAATACCAACTTGTGAAAGGCTACATGTCGTGTCACCTTCTCGACTCACCCCTCCACTCTGGTTTCCATATCTTCTCGTATACACAGTGCTCTGGTCTCCACATCCACATCATGTCATATACACCGTAGGTTTTTAGATAAATATGATAATATTGTAACGAAATGAAAGGTTTATTTAATTATCAGTATTGTTTTGGAACGGCAAAGACTGTAGAATAAGTTTTAATCCATATGTATAGTTGTATAGCGAAATTCAGTAATCGCTTGTAATCGATTATGTAGTGATATTCTTTAAAAATGTAATTAAGCCTTTTTGCTGAGTAATAACGAAGTTTACAACTGTATAATTGTGTTAGTTTTGTATTCTTAATAATTTTACACTGTTTGGATATACAAAAATAGTGACAATCACGATTGTCTTAGCTGAAAAGATTTATTCTATGACTTTAACTATTTTTAAATAGTGATAAAAATTTTTTTTTGACAAGCTCCCTCTTGGATCAATGGTCTAGATCGATGTAAATCTACTGTATGCTCGATTACAAACCAGGCTACTAGGCCTACAAGTAGTATTTTCTGCCCGAAACTCTGCTCAAGTTCTGTTTAATCCTGCTGCGACAGGGTGAGCATGTATTCTAGTAAAATTTGAAGAAAAAAATACTTCGTTTGCATGCCTGTCATTGTGTTGAGTACGGAGCTACAGAATGCATGGTCTGAAAAGCAGAAGCACGAAAGTGTTGGAAGTACTGACTGGAAAAAGTGAGAAGTACGGAAAATACTGAAGTACGGAAAATACCGACTTTCCTGAGATACTGAAAATACTGACTCGAGAGAAGATACGGAAAGTACTGAGTCGAGAGAATAGACGGGAATTACTGATCTTACCGAGATTCCGAGATGAGTGAGGATGCTTGAAAGTTCTTACCAAGATACTGAAATTACGGAAATACTGAATGCTGGGTATTAGGTCTTCAACATGGTTGTGCGGTTCCACGAGATATGATATAAGATATTGTGAAGGAGTAAAGAGTCAGAAGTGAAGAAAGACGGGCTTTACATCAACTGGTTGTATATTGCAGCCGAAACGAACCAGCTCGTCAGGAAAGAAAGTCGGTTCGGCTACAATATATATAATAGTGAGTTGATTTTGTGTTTTATGTTGATCATGATTGTATTCTTCACTGATAGAAAAAGGATAATTAAAATATTCAATTAGCGCATCGCACTCTCATTTCTTTTACGAGATCCCCCCCCCCCCGAGGTATGCTTCATGTTTACAATTTAAAAAAATGCGTATAATTCTCCCCTTTCTATTTCTACGCATTTTTTTATTGTAAACATGAAGCATACCTGGGGGGAGATATCTCGTAAAAGAAATGAGAGCATGATGCGCTGATTGAATATTTTGGATATATATATACCAGAAAAGGGACAATAGCGACAATATGAATATATTTTAATAAATGAATATATGTATGTATCTCTCTTTCATAACGTCTAAACAAATAATGTTGTTTTTATTACTGGTATATATATTATTGTCTTTTAAAAACAACTTTATTTGTTTAGACGTTATGAGAGAGATTCATACATATATTCATTTATCAAAATATATTTATATTGTCGCTATTGCACAGAATAGAACAAAATACAACCGAATTATAATTTTATAGTGACTCACCAGTAGCGTAATGAGCCAACAACAAAAAATGGAGGGGGCCAGACAAGGATGACATTTATTTTCCTTTCCTTTATTCGTTTTTTCCATTGATAGGGAGAATGGGGGATCCGTGACCCCTAGAACGCCCCTCCCCCATCTGTACGCCAGTGATGATCATTGAAACAAATTGAAAGAAAAAAGGTGCAAGGGTAGATAAGGCCCAAGACGTAATAAAAAATATTGATAAAAATTATAATGGTGATAATGAAAATAAATGGCGTGAAAGAACAAAACGAGAGAGAGGAGAGGGGAGCCCGCGCGAATGTATGGTGTATAAGTTGCTGGAAAGCAGAAGAGATAGTGTGTCCAGCACCCCCCCCCCCCCCCACATTCTCTCCCCGCTCAAGACCGGAGTGAAACCAATGATAATAATAAATGAACAAAAATCCAGATTCACAATCTGCGTTACAATTTGTCAAGTGTCAGCGGCAGGGAGAACAATTTGTTTTTTTTTTAAGCAGAAAGCTGTGATGATGGGGGGAGAATGAAATAAATAAATAAATAAAAAATTAACGAATAATAAGAACAGAACAATTTGTAAGATGTTCGTGCAATTTTGTTATCTGAGCACATGACGGCGGAGCAATTGTCGTATAATCGGAGCAGATGTCGGCGGAGCAATTATCGGCGGAGCAGATGTCGACGGAGCAAATATCGGCGGAGCAAGTGTCGACGGAGCAAATATCGGCGGAGCAAGTGTCGACGGAGCAACTGTCGGCGGAGCAACTGTCCGGAGCAATTGTCGGCGGAGCAGTTGTCGTATTTTGCGTAGCAATTGTCGGCGGAGCAAATGTCGGCGGAGCAACTGTCCGGAGCAATTGTCGGCGGAGCAGTTGTCGTATTTTGCGTAGCAATTGTCGGCAGAGCAAATGTCGGCGGAGCAATTGTCATGGAACCATACCATGTCCCTTATGTTCTTCCATCCCCGACCCTTCCCCCTCAACCCCTGCCCTCTAACATTCTCACCCAAACCCAATCAGCAGCCCATTTCTGCATCTGCATGCAGAAGTTTTGGTGCATCGGGTTCTCAACACAAACGCCGGGTCTGAAGTGTGACACTAAACACATGTAGATAATACATCGCTGTTTGACTTTTGCATTACGCTAGTATAAAGGTCAAACCCTTAAGATTGATAAACTTTTCAGTTATGTCTGGCATTATTTTTCAATGACCCTAATAATAAGCAAGACAATGTCCCACCGATTTCATGATGTTTCTTTTTCAGCTAGGCTAGCCTAATTTTTTTTCTTTTTCTTTTTCAACGCCCTCCTGACCACACCCACCACTAACGACCAGCCAGACGTGCGTTTCCTTACTAAGGGAATACATACTTTATTGCTATATGAAGATAAAAATTGGCTCCCGGACTAATGGTGGTTCTAATAGCAATGAAATTTATAATGATTATGATACTGATAATAACTTCATATCATATAAAGAATATCGGGGGTTTTCCCCACCTTGAAACCTGGGAGATGATTGCCCCCCGCATCCCCCTCTCAGAAAATTGGGGATGCACTCCTACCCCCTCTGTCTACGATATGAATCATGTTTATGATTACAAACAGTCCTTAATCCCGTTAATTGTCCCCTTTTCAGGTCAGTATAAATAATTTCAGCTTGCTTTTTGCGCTTGCATCAATCGATTCCCTTTAATACGAGGTGGCAAAGTGCCGTGGCAGATGTCTAAGGCACCTGACTACATCATGAAAGTCCGGGGTTCGATTCCCTGTATGGCCCTTGAGTCTAGGGCCTACTAACTATTGAAAAACTCCAAGCTGCACGGTCCCATTCACTTGCTCCCGATGCATGTTGCAGGCTACGCTGTTTGATCCAGTCAAAAGTCAAGGTAAGCATGTTTGGAAACTGTACTTGTTCTGACGATGCATTCAGGTCAGATGACAGATACAGATCTGATATAAGTTTAGAATCATGCATTTTGGCATAACTACTATTAAAATCAAAAAGTTTTTATTTTAGAAATAATGTTTTTGCACAATTCCACCAAAGGGTTCATTACATGCCGCCACGCACAGAAAAATCAAGCCATAGAGGTCGTGTGTTGTGGACCCAAGAAGTGAGATCCCAGACGCCTCCAGGCTAAGCACGCGCGACCCACTAGTTAGAAATCCACTGCCAAACGCGGTTCGTGGTGCGAGGTTAGTATACTTAATACGTGTGAGTGGCACAATTCCAGCAGATTTTTTCTTCAGATTTCTAAAACTGGTCAGGACTCAGGCAGGCGATTAAATTATTTAGGAGCACTGAATGGTATGGACTATGGCTGAAAATCTGCTGTTTCAGAGGAATGTTTAAGTTTTTATTATACACAGAATTATATCACCATGATGCCGATGTCATGAAGCCAGACAAATTTTCAGCAGTGATTACCCTGATTCCTGGCCAAAATCACTCACACGTATTGCGAGGTTAGTATTAGTATACTACTAGTACGTATTGCGAGGTTAGTATTAGTATACTAACCACGAACCGCATTTGGCAGTGGATTTCTAACTAGTGGGTCGCGTGTGCTGGGATCTCACTTCTTGGGTCCACGACTTCTATGGCTTGAATTTTCTGTGCGCGGCGGCATGTAATGAACCCTTGGGTGGGCCAAAATTAGAGTCTGGTGTTTCTTTCTGATTAGAGTGTTGCTGCATATATGTATGCGTAATGCCTTCAACAATGAAGATAAATGCAATCTTTGTAATGACACAGAGACTCAGAGAGCACCGTACCTCAAGTGATGTTCGTGTAGTCTCCACTTCACTACTGGAGTACTGCTACAGCCTACACTACGCTACACACCTACCCGGGTAGGTGTGGCGTACATGTACGGTAGTGTAGCGGTAGTGAAGTGGAGTGGGGCCTACACAAACATCACTTGAGGTAGAACACCAGTGTTCTGAGTGGAACTTTTCAGGTGTCTAAACCTACTATCATTTGTTGTTGACCGGGAATTACATGCCACCGCACGTCATCAATCTTCACGATAATTAAATTCATACTTTGATTTGATTATTTAAACTATTTCTTTTTTTCTCTCTTCTACACACAGATCTGCACACTTGCTGACTCTGGTGACTTCTGGTCTCTGCTTGCTACCTCAATCTGGGAGATTCCATCATGTCCCTTTACTATGATTTGGGTATAGCCATTTTTTTCTTCACTCTTTCCAGGACCTACGGTTTGCAAGTTGTGGACTGATTATGATACAAAAGAAAAATTTTCTTTATCAATCTTGGAAACAATTTTGAGCACAGTTTTGGAGAGAACTAAGAAATTTGACTTGGACAGGAATACAGCTTGTCAAAAATAATAACACACAATTTAAACGAAAGAACAATTTTAATTTTAATTTTGCGAGAAATGTTATACTCAATCACACGTCCCAAATCAAGGGTAAGTCCTTTGATTAAACATGTAGTTGAATTGCGATTGCAACTCGACCTTATTACGCTTGAATTTGAATTTAAGACTTACGCTTGATTTGCAATTGAACATAAGTTTCTTGCAGTGCCCCATAATTATGTTTTGTTATCAGATATTTAACGTGCTGATTTTTCTCGAAAGGTATAATATATTTGTCCTTTTAAACGGTATTTGAATATGGGTACGCCTTTTATTTGTTTTCCACAATATTTATTGCATGTATGAACAGAAGTGAAATATTTATTGTGAAGCACTGTGAATGTTGTGTGATGGTTCATCATTTTTGTTATAAGACTGAAAGCCTGGTGGATGTGAGGAAGTGGCCTGGATGAAAGAAAAGTGAACATGTGTCCAATTACTGATTTGCATATTCTAAGACAATTTTGTTTCTGGATAAATTTTGCTATGCATTCCCTACATTAAGAGTAAAGGAGAAGTCCACGCAATCAAAAATTCATTTGAATTTAAAGAAAAATAACAAGATATTGCAGGAAATTTCATAAAAACTTTGATTCAAATTTATATAATTACTATTTTAACAGTTCCGTAAATATAACTTATTGTGATCAGATGAAGAATTTCCTATCGTCAAATCTGCAAAGAATAAAAAACAAAATGCCACAAAAAATAGAAACGAATGTGATGTGAGTGACAACTCTAATTTGCATATCATTGTTTTGTGTATATGACTGTTTTGAGTAAAAACAACAAGGGAAATTACTCTATTCAAATAATTTTTAGTTGATGTGGACTTGACTTTTAACTCTACCCCTCCCATCCCAAATAAGAGTAGAAATAATCTAATCAAGAACTTGAAAATCAAAAGCAGCAATTAAGAAGCAAGATTTGATAAATAAAGGTCTGAATAGAATTTCACAAGAAAATAAAAAGAGAAAAAAAAGATGGGTAGGGACGGGGAAGGAATAAAAAAAAAATACCCAGAAAAAAAAATCCGAGTTTCGAACCAGCGTCCTCGCACATGACAAAACAATGGCCAACGCATTTGGCCACGACCATCGCTCTAACGGGAAGGCATTTTTAATATATATGAAAGAAAGTCCGCTCGCCGCTGTTTCCTAATAATGCTTCGGCAATTCAACTGCAATTTCAGTCATTTCGCGATGGATATTGCCGTGGTTTTTTTGTGGTTCCTGACTTTGCTACTTAATGAAATTTCATAATTTTTGTTCAGTCATAAAGAAGAATGTCTATGCTTTATATTGACTATAATATTAATGTGACGCAATTGTGATTTCTACGTGAAAATATGCTTTGTTTATTCACATATATTTCTTGAAAAAGAAAAATTCTAAGCTAAATATCGGTTACCAAAATACGTTAAATGTGCACTTTTTTTCACTGTTCAGTAAATTCAAACTTTTATCTATATAACAAGACCAATCTTAAGAGGAATAAACAATTCTAAGAGCAAAAAACGCTGATTGGAAAGATCGTCTCCAATGGGCTGCTGTCAGCTCAGCTGCTCACTGCTCATTGTGTGACGTCACTCAGCTGGAGCTCGCAAGAGGACCGGTGGAAGGCAGAAATATGGCATGAAAATAAATCATTTTTGAGAGCTGATTTCTGCAATCTCTGATCACTATTTTGAAAAGTGAAGTTATATATCTGATTAGTAATACTTCCCCTTTACAATGATGACCACATAAAGTCATTATAAAATACTTTTGATTCTTTGGATGTATACTTTAATAAAGGATGTACTTTTGCCCAACAGTCAATACTACGTGTTTAGAGTCCGATTTGCACGAGGTATGGGAGGTGGGCCGTAATAAACCCAATGATGTAGCTAAAGGTGAAACCCACGACCGAAGTCCGTGACATGTAACAATTAAAATATCGCTGTACTTGTTTCCCGGGGGGGCCACTTCCATTCACGAGTGGATACCATGCGCGACCATGAGATCTCAAATAGCACCCTAAACACGTATTGGCGTGTGAAACCCTACCCTTAACAAGTAGTGGAAACAAAGCGATACTATTGGCAAGTATTCCCTGATTTGAACCCCTAAACAAGTACAGCGGTATGTCACGGACGTCGGTCGTCGGTTTTACCTTTACCTACATCATTGGGTTTAGAACAGCCCAACTCGCGCAAATCATATACTCTAAACACTAAAAAAAATAAAAAAAATAAATTAAAAAAAAAGATTTAAAAAAAATTATAAATTTTTGTCTTCACTCTTTCCAGGACCTACGGTTTGCAAGTTGTGGACTGATTATGATACAAAAGAAAATTTTTCTTTATCAATCTTGGAAACAATTTTGAGCACAGTTTTTGAGAGAACTAAGAAATTTGACTTGGACAGGAATACAGCTTGTCAAAAATAATAACACACAATTTAAACGAAAGAACAATTTTAATTTTAATTTTGCGAGAAATGTTATACTCAATCACACGTCCCAAATCAAGGGTAAGTCCTTTGATTAAACATGTAGTTGAATTGCGATTGCAACTCGACCTTATTACGCTTGAATTTGAATTTAAGACTTACGCTTGATTTGCAATTGAACATAAGTTTCTTGCAGTGCCCCATAATTATGTTTTGTTATCAGATATTTAACGTGCTGATTTTTCTCGAAAGGTATAATATATTTGTCCTTTTAAACGGTATTTGAATATGGGTACGCCTTTTATTTGTTTTCCACAATATTTATTGCATGTATGAACAGAAGTGAAATATTTATTGTGAAGCACTGTGAATGTTGTGTGATGGTTCATCATTTTTGTTATAAGACTGAAAGCCTGGTGGATGTGAGGAAGTGGCCTGGATGAAAGAAAAGTGAACATGTGTCCAATTACTGATTTGCATATTCTAAGACAATTTTGTTTCTGGATAAATTTTGCTATGCATTCCCTACATTAAGAGTAAAGGAGAAGTCCACGCAATCAAAAATTCATTTGAATTTAAAGAAAAATAACAAGATATTGCAGGAAATTTCATAAAAACTTTGATTCAAATTTATATAATTACTATTTTAACAGTTCCGTAAATATAACTTATTGTGATCAGATGAAGAATTTCCTATCGTCAAATCTGCAAAGAATAAAAAACAAAATGCCACAAAAAATAGAAACGAATGTGATGTGAGTGACAACTCTAATTTGCATATCATTGTTTTGTGTATATGACTGTTTTGAGTAAAAACAACAAGGGAAATTACTCTATTCAAATAATTTTTAGTTGATGTGGACTTGACTTTTAACTCTACCCCTCCCATCCCAAATAAGAGTAGAAATAATCTAATCAAGAACTTGAAAATCAAAAGCAGCAATTAAGAAGCAAGATTTGATAAATAAAGGTCTGAATAGAATTTCACAAGAAAATAAAAAGAGAAAAAAAAGATGGGTAGGGACGGGGAAGGAATAAAAAAAAAATACCCAGAAAAAAAAAATCCGAGTTTCGAACCAGCGTCCTCGCACATGACAAAACAATGGCCAACGCATTTGGCCACAGACCATC